>NC_044281.2:19511975-20125547 GCF_004027225.2 Strigops habroptila | reverse complement strand
AGCTGTGGAGGTAACCTCTCACACATTTTCTCTTTCTAAAACTCATTGGTTCTGCTAATTCACCCAGGAAGTCCTGGGTAGCATTTGGAAATGGTGCCAAGAGCACTCAGCCAGCCAGCGAAGGAAGGATTAATCTCAGCTAAAGCTGCTCTCATTAGTACATGTGAGAGGACATAAAGTTACTGTTAGGGGAGAAAGGTAGGGTACTGCATTGAGGTAACATTGCCTTATGGCCAGGCTCATAGCGTCTGATTATATCCCAAGCTTTCTCTCTCTTCTTAAGCAAATTTGTTCCCTCCAGTGACAGCTCATTAACAGAAAGGTCCTCTGGCTTTAGCAAACTCTACCTACAGCATAATGCTATCAAGTAGCATTCTTACTAGAATTTTAAGGTGGTTACTTGATGATTGCCAGAACAGAGGATTGATTGCCACTCCCTGGGGTTATATGTTATGTGTTACCAGGTTTTTTTGTTTATTGTAGTCAAACTTCCAAATCTAATCTCAAAATAAATAAAGCATATTCACAAGGTCCTAGCAGAGGCATCCTGCTGTCCCAGTGATGTAATAAATAACAGAAAAAGCTTAGATCCTACTTTTGCTTAAAAAAAAATTTCCTTGTTGTGGAAGATAGACTCTCTTCTCCATGAGGCTTGAAGGAAAAGAAGTTATCAGATATTAAGGCAGAAGAAAATAAATCACAAAAGATTTCTCAGGGCAAGAAAAGATAAAGAGGAGGGAGTTGAATGTTTGTTTTGGGTTTTGGTTTTTGGTTTTGTTTTGGCTTTTGTTTTTGTTTTTTTCCTGAAGGGGGGATTAGAAATAGCTTATGAAATGCACAGTTGTGGAAGCTTTCATAGAACATGTCAGGGTTGAAAACAACTCAAAATATAACAAAGACTAAAAAGATTCTTTCCTGAGGCTAAAGCAGATTGCTTTCTCTGAGCTAGCAGTGTATTGTTTCAAGCATGGCTGGAAAGAGGCTAATGGTGTTTAGTTTGTAGCTGTCTGGAAGATGGAGGAATGTGCCCTTCTGTGACTAATGAATGCATGTAGGAGAGCTGTCAGAGAGCTGGAGCTCTGTGAGCAAAGAAGAGGAGTGTTGTGAAAAACACATATAGCCTATAGGGTCAGATCATCCCTGTGTCATAGCCTGAGTGCAGTATTTGTCCTGTTTATCTCAAATTTCCCATGATAATCTTTGTTTTATGCCTTCTTTCTGTAAAGAGGGACCTTCTAGGACCTTTGTATTTCTCCTTCTTTCACCCTATTAACCTGTCACAGGCAAGACAAAGTGGTAGAAACCTAGTAATAGCACATCTGTAGCATATGATGTTTTGTAGACTGGCTGGTTTCAGAAGGTCACTGTTCTGTTGAAAGACACAGAAGAAAATGCCAGGGCTTCTGGGAGAGGCAACTTGCTGGTAACTGTACCTTGGTACATAGGCAGTTCCTGTTTCTTACGGCTTTTAGAACTGCTCCTGCATTCTGACAGCGAAATCTATGAAGGCCAAAGCTATAAAATGAAATATTGGTGATGAAACCACTAACGGGATTTCTTTTATCCCTGATACTCCAGAATTGTATTTGGCATTTCTGCCTGGTCAAGTCTGTCAAACCAAGTGCAATTTATTTTCTTAATATTCAGCATGTTTGCAATAACTCTGTAAGGCCTACAGAAAAGGTCTGGACTTTCTGCCAAGACGGGCCATCTTTTCAACCTTTGTGGCAGGTAAAATAAATGGAGCACTATTCAGGATGGGACACTAAAAGATTTAATATATGATCCATTTTAAAATACAGGTCTTTTTATCATAAGCCTTTATCCAGTACTGCTTTTGTCCAGGAGAGCCTTGATCAACAGCGATTCTAAATATCCCTCAGCAGAACCTGGCAGTTTGATAATACAGTCAAGGTGTAAATTTTCTTCTCTGTCTTACTGCTGTTTCATCATAAAGCATAAAATCTGAGTTGGAAACTCAGAAGTAGGACTTTTTTGTTTTGTTTATGTATACCAATGTCTGTCATTTATGTTTCAGCCTGAATTCTAGATAAAGAGCTCTAGAAAAACTCTAGGTAAAGCAAAGTGTAGCTGACTTCTTAAGATAAATGAATTTAAAGCACTACATAGAACTATAACTGAAGTAGTACACATCACTGTACAAGGTACTGGACACCCAAGACACAGGTTCTGTAGATTCTGTGAACGAAAACATTTCTTTTGTTTAATTTATTATGTTTAAGAAAACAGGATTTATCATGTCCTTGGTAAATAAAAAGGATTGCAGCAGCAAATCCTTGACTATCACCCAAGTCCCTTACTGTAAGCAATTTTTGAAACTCCAGATTTTAGGCTAACCACTCAGGTCAAAAATGACTTACAATGCATGTAAGGATCACGTAATGAAGTGGTTGGAAATTACTTAATTTGTCCTCCATTATGAACTCTTCTTCTGCAGCACCCCTAGCTACAGTATTCCCAAAGCCAGCTGCTATCTGCAGCTGAACAGTAGCAGGCCTATTAAGCCTCTTAAGTACTTGCATTCTAATTGCTAAATTGGGTGGCCAGAACCTTAGTCTGTGCAATTGCTTCTATAATTTAGATTCTATCAGTGTTTCTATTATGAACCCTGTTTTCAGCCCAAGATAATTTAAAGGGGCTTGTTTTTGGTTTTGTTTTTGGTTTTGTTTTTAACAGTGAAGCAAACCTCTGGTCTGTGATTTCATCTGCTTTGCGTTATTTCCTGATTAATAATCAAGCAAACCTTTGAAACATTCTGACATTTGTCATTAACTGTGTGCCCAATCTTAACCATTCATCAATGCATCTTTCATTGTGAATACATGTATTTAAAGGTTATTCTTCTCTACTGTGCCTACTCTTAGTCATAAACTATATAAAAGTGCTTAACACTATCCTTCAGGCCAGAAATCATGGTCTGATGGCTATATAAAATGGGACAAGCCAGAGTAAGGGTTGCGAGTTTAAAGTAATAACTTCTGGAGGCAGAGTAGTGAGGACATTGGTTTTACTAAGCCTATTGCAGTATTCAGGCATGCATTTTCAAAGATTTACAGGAGCAGAAGGTGTTTATTTTGGAGTTTCATCTACAGTCTCAGAGGTTCAGATGAAACCACTGTGGCCATAGGAAGCGAGTAAAGATTGTATAAAAAGCCACTCTGTCCGAAACCTATGGCTGTAATAATCTTTAATTGTCAAAGCTGTGCTCCTTACAGATTTATGTGAGAACTACTTACCAGTGTCTAGAGCAAACAGAACTGCTGCGTCTTCAGCAGCTTTGGGAAGACAGGCAAAGTTAACCTGTATTACAACCAGGTCAGTCACTTCTGTAAGTTAAAGTAATGAAAGCTAGAAGTTAATTTCCTGTGTTCTATTAATAGCAGCTCCACAAATTAGTTTTGTGGAGTTTCTGGTTTCTGAAGCAAAAGCCTTGATTCTGGTCTCAACTCACACAGGGAAAAAGGCTGTCGATTACCTTCACAATCCCTCTCCCTCTGATCTGTTGATGGCATCTGCAGTCCTCCGTGCAAATTACAGCAGCCAGAGGAGCTGTTCCTGATAATAACCAGAGCATGACGACACTGACTACATCTCTAATACATGCCCATGCCAGGAGCTCCGGGGGAAAAGCAGCAAGCAATTCTGCCAGCTATCTGCCATGTGAGCATTCCGCTTACAGAGATGCAGTGTGCTAGGTCTGATCCTGCTGACATCGTGGCCCTTCCCTCCCACTGACATAAGGAAGCTCCTGCGTGTTGCAATATTATCAAGTTAGAGACTTCAGTTGAAGGCTTATTAGCTCCAGCTCTTTCTCTGCTGGATACAAGTCACTCCTCATTATCTCACTGAAACTGCTTACCCTCCTTTGTGCATTAATGTAGATAATAGGGGATAATGCAATGAAAATTGATGGATATTTGTAGTTGTAAAAAATGGCAAGTGGTGAAGACCAAGCTTTCTGACTTTGGTGTGGTCTTTCTGTGCCGTGCGGAGCACAAGAGGAGAACAAGCCCTGCAGGATTCTTGCTGGGAAGACTATGTTTGAGCACAACCTGTCCAGCTAGTGCCTCTTCCCTTGCATTTCATTCCCTTTTCAGCTGCATAGCAATTAATGACCATAAAAACAGCTTTACAAAAGCCCCCCATTACTCCTGTATTTAACTAACTTTTAGAGCATCAGACCGTAGTATTTAATCACAGCCTGCTGAGTTTTGGAGGGTTATTTGTTCTGAGGCTCACTAATGCTTTTCTTCCATTCAAAAGTGCTTCAGTATTAACTTCTCTTTATATTTCAGACTTGGTCTGGTATTTTCACAGCTGTTCCCAGCAGCAGCGCAAGGACAGGCTCAGTCTCACACCTCTGACACTTGCACACATGCTGACCATCGCTGCCTTACTTTTTTTATTAGATAACCTCAGTTCCAAAACACCTATTTCTCCTAAACTGAACCTGTGGGAGTGCGAGTACTGCTGTAGCCTAACAAACGGGTGTAAGGCCTCTCTGTGTCAGCAGGCTTTTACCAGCCCTTTTGAAAGCTAGAGCTACTTTCTTTTTTTTTGTAGAACCGAAGGACTTGTGCTTTATGTCTTCTATTAATGTGAAGGTCTAAGTACCGAGGGTGCACAGCCAGGTGGATGCCTTCCAAGTAGCCATAGTTTTTTCCCTGTATGCTTGCAAAGGAGATAAAATCTCCTTGGGCACTGCTAACAGATGACTTGTTCTTAGACATACATCAGACTCTTTATGGCTCTTTCCAACCTCAGTCCTGTTCTGCTGGGACTGGACTCAACAAGTACATATTCTGACGTGCAATTCCTCATCTTGGGCAATACATTAAGAGCAGGAATGAACGAGGTCATACATTGATTAGGGGATAAAAGATGTTATGACCAAGAGCTATCTTAGGACCTGTCCTATTCCCTGTCCTATTCTCAGTCACTGGACACTGCTGCTCTATTTCTGCCTAAAATTACTTCCTTCAATGTTTGCTTACTGGGATAATCCCTTCTATTACTTTATCCACTGGAGATGTGGGCTGTTCCATAACTGTGGCAGTACTCCCTTATTTTATTTTTAAAGATGCCCATTAGTTAAAACGATTCTATTTACTGATTCTTAACAATGCCTCAGAAGCTTTTGTTCTGCTGTATTTGTCTATGTTCAGGCTTAAGGCCATTTCTGCCATAAATCATCATTTTCTGCCTGTCTTAGCCTCTAAATGATTTGGGCCCAACAGGCTGATCTGTGTTTCAGTAGCTCCCTTCCTGATACACATGCCGGAGTTCCTCTGTCCACCTTTATTCCTGCTTGCCCAGCACCAACAGTACAGAAGGGTTTAGGGAGGGGAAAAATTAACACAAAAAAGCAGCTGCCTTTCTTCAGCCACTGTGTATCCTGCCCTGCAGAGGGATGCTGGCCCCTGCTGAAAGCCTTTGCAACATTGGGTCTGCAGAGGGCAGCGTGGCTGTTTCATCTGTTGGAAGCTGGATTTTAACCAACAGCTGTAGCTGACAGTTTCAAGAAGGCCACTTCCACATCCGTCTTACTCAGACAGTTGTATGCAGTCTCCAAACTAATAATTCATCATTTGCACATGTACTTCATTATTTTATTAATATATTAGAAGGGCTCTGATTTATTTATTAAAATAATTATTATTCTTATCAAATGATGACATGTTATTCAGGAAGATGCATTTGCTATCTCACAACTAATTGTGCCAATTAAGTTTTCATGGTTCTACCACAAAGTACAGCTCATTCCTTACTTTTGAAATGCAGCTGCTGAGATACACACAGAAAGGAACAGGTAGGTTATAGTTGTTAGTTAATTTCTGCAAGTGGAGTTTGTTGTTATTAGGTCTTCAGTGATATTTTCAGGCAATCTGGTTTCTTGTTCCTTATTTCCCAAGTAATTTTGTGTCTTTTCCACCTAAAAGGGTTCTAAATATTGGTTTTGTTTGTTTGGTTTTTTACAGACTAGCCATTTGCCACAGGACATTGAACCAAGTTCAGAGATATTTCCTCATATAAATCTGGTGGCTTAGTTCAGCCCTTAATGGGAATCGATGGACATCTGCAGAGAACATCTTTCTTCACTGAGGTGGAACCAGCCCAGAAGGAGTGATAGCATTTTGATGGAAAGCTGAGATGCTGTGGTAAGGCATCTCAGGTCTTGCAGCAACGCATGTAGTTTATGTCTTCAGAGAGGGGTCAGGTCCATATTTATCTGAAGGGGCTGACTTGAGTGATTAAGAAGAACAAAATATATCTGCCATTTCTGGGTTCATCATATCCAGGCATGAAAATTTTACAGATCTTCTGAGGAAAATAGAATTCCTTCGAATAAGACAAACTGGTTATTGATGCAACAGTTCTGACTGGCTCTCAGAGGGTGTAATGTCTGAGCAGATTCATGGAGTTGCAAAATCTCTACCACCTTGTTTCCCCACTAGCACCTTCAGGAAACATCATTCCTCCTTTGATAAGATTTCACTCTTGCAACTGCACTCAGGATAGGTACAATTTATATTCTCTTTCACAAACAGATGGATGCAATAGCTGCTGCAAATTGCCAGGGTGCTGCTCCCTCCTCCTCAGCCCCTCACACACCTCTCAGTGATCGCAGGAACAGAGTTCAGCTGCAGAAGTGTTACTGCCAGTGACACGGGCTTTCTCCACCTTCTTTGTACGTGGTGGTTTTGGCTTTGCCACTTACTGGAAACTGTGTAAGTAGAAATTAGGGTCGTAAAATCAGCACTATGCTATTTGGCCAATCCCAGCTTTAAGGCTGTTTACATGTTTAGAGGCCAGATGGAAGTGCGTGAAAGACTAGTATTCACATCAGGGATTTTCAAGCACATATTTATCAAAATGGCAACTTTTTGATGGCAAAACACAGTTAGTGTTTTGGTTCTGGTATTGGTGGACAGAATTATCAAGTTTGGGGTGACGTTTTTTCTTTCCCAAAGGAATCACAGTTCAGATCTTTTCATTATGATCTTTAATGACATGGGAAAGGTCATTACCTTCAATGACCAATTCAATTCAATACTATTCTAAGTGGCATTTCACAGTGTGTTTCACTGTGACGTAGTATTCATGTTATAGTAATCTCTGCTGAGAGATATCACTTGAAGGGTGAGGTATGCAACCCGCTGAAGTGAGGATTTAGTGTTTTCAGTGGAGCACATGAACAGTTATCACATCTGATCAAACATATAACTCTGAGCAGGAAATCCTGGCCATTAATGAAATGTTTATCAGCTCCAGGGCTACTCACCTTTTCATAATATCTGGGGAAACAGAATTGTCACTGAAATTTACCGTGTGGTCCAAAAATGCTCTGGGATTTATGGGGCTTTGGGATTTATGGGGCTTTGGCTGGGGAGAGAAGCAACCCACTGCAGAGCTTGTTCAATTGTAGTTTTTTTTCTTTTCTTAACACAGCAATAGTAATTCATGCGTCTTCCGGTCCACAGGCACGGTAATGAAACTGAATATACCCTAGAGAAGCCTTTGCCAAATGAAGGTTTTCACCCATAGGTTTGTTCTCAACAAAGGAGGGGCTGGCATCACAGAGCCAGTCAGCCGGGAGGACAACGTCTGGCTAGCATCTGCCTCATGGCCACAGAAAACCTACAAGCGATCCACAGAATTGCCAGCACCTGCCTAGCAGCATAAGGAGAGGTGTCATACAGGAGTCACTCTCCTAGAAGAGGAGTGAAGGAATGACTGTGGGTGGTAGCTTGCCACCAGCTATGGATCCTTTAGGAAGCTTTGGATAAAGGGTGGTGAACCACAGCTGCTGTCCCTGGATTGTACTGTGTTATACTGCTGCCTCTCATGAACGTCTAATAGCAAGACAGAAATGAATATGGCTGGGATTTTCTCCCTGAATCTAAATGGCATGTGCATGGAAGCATAATTTTGCTCAAGCCGGTATAGTTTTTAGCCCCATTTGTGTGACTTTTACTTTATCAGCTCACTGTAACAAATTTCTTGTGCTGTATTAAGAGCACAGAATCTTGTTAAGATATGGTTCATTTATATGATATTCACTTTGCCTTCTTACTTTGTATTGCTGCCTCTGGGTATCCTAGAGTTGATTTCTTCTTGTAATGATGAAGAGAGACACTGCATAGGGAAGTAAACACGTCTGAACTGGTGTGCAGACACAATCCAGAACCGGCCATGCCTGACAAGAGTGCCTGAGGAAATGCCTGGGCACAGTGAGGTGGCCAAGGGTGGGAAGGGTCATCTCAGCAGGCAGCACTGGGGTAAATCCCATGCACAGTGCAGTGAGGCTTTTATACTAACCAGTAAAACACTGTGATAATACAGAGGGAAATGAGTCCAAAAGAAGTGAGGCATGATAATCCAAATTTCCTGTCTGTGCTCAGTGGAGGACCTTTAACATTGTGTTCCAGCTCACTAACAAATGCTGTTTCTGCACTACTTAAATGACGGGTGACAGCAGCGCTCCTTAAAGAGCTCACCTCTCCCTGGAGATCTGTGGAACCAGAGCCAGGAGGCACCGTTTTGCATGGGCAGGCTGTGCAAAAACTTCATCTGGAGGCTTCCAGATACAATGGACACTTTCAGAGAGAAACATAATGTTTACATCTCATCTCATAATGCCCCCTGATAAACCACCATCCACCTCTTCCAGCTACATGGTGGCACCAAGTTGGCTTGGGGCTGGATTTTCCCGCTGGATGTGTGGTGTGTTCCACTAGTCAGCAGCTCTCCCTGTACAAGTGAGCCGAGAGCAGATGTCTCTCTGCTGCGTGTCACCACACACCCCGCATCTGCAGCAAGAACCTATCCCGTTACCTTGATAACATCTGCGAGCGGATGCATGACCTGGGATGGACTTACCCCAAATGCTGCTCCTGGGCAACATTTCTCACTCAGTCTGTTCTCACCAATGCATTATTTTAGACTGGATATTAGGAAAAATTTCTTCACCAAAAGGGTGGTCAGTTATTGGAGCAGGCTTCCCAGGGAAGTGATGGAATCAGCATCCCTGGAAGTATTCGAAAACTCTGTAGACAAGGCCCTTAGTGACACGGTTTAGTGGTGGGCTTGGCAATCCTGGGTAATGGTTGGACTTGATGATCTTAAAGGTCTTTTCCAATCTAGTTGATTCTGTGATCCTACGATTATTAGCCCTTTCACTTCAGCTCTGGCTACCAGACCACTTCATGTGTGCCTGGGAACCCCTTCAAGGTGCGCAGTGGGCTCCAGCCCAGGACAGAGGGGCCTTCAGAGCCCCCCAGGATCACAGCTTGCCTTGAACTCCACAGGGAGCTGCAGGACTAAAGAAGTCGGCAGGTTTGACCTGCTCCACCTTCCACTCTTTATGTTCTGTGCACCCATTTACTATAATATAATATTTTTATAATACATTGCTTACTACAATATAATTAAATTATTATTAAATAACATTATTGTTTACTATTAATGTAATTAACGCTAACACACGTCCATTAGCTGTTCCTATCCAGCACCGCCGCTGCTCCCCAGCGCGGGCGCGCACAGGCTCGCTTCCGCCTTCAGCCGCGAGGGGGCACCGCCGCGGCAGAGGCGAACTGGGGGCCCGTGGTCCACGGCGGCCACCGTAGTGCCTCCACCTCCCCCGGGCGGGGCTGAGCCGGCGAGGGCAGCGCTAGTGCCGCCGCCGCGCGGCTTCCGCTTCCTGCCGGCGGTGGGGGTGCTCGGCAGGGGGCGCTGCGGCGCGGCCTCCCGGCATGCCCCGCGCGCGGCCTTCGCCCGCCCCTCCCGAGCCGGGCGGGAGAGGGGAGGGAGCAGGGCGGGCGCGAGTGCCACGTCCCCGGAGCGCGGGGCTTTGTGCGGGAGCAGCTCCGCCGCCGCCGCCGCCCGCCCCGAGCCATGGGCGCCTCGCAGAGCGTCGAGATCCCCGGCGGGGGCACCGAGGGCTACCACGTCCTGCGGGTAAGGGCGGTGGGGAGGCGGGCGTGCGCCGCTGTGGTCGTTGGGCCGGTGTTGGCCCTTGGGCGCGGCGGCCTCCCTTTCCGTGGGTCCGCGCTCGAGCGGCCCGAAGGGCTTCCCAAGCCGGGCGGTGCCACCGCTCTCCCCCGGCTTGGAGAAGGCGCTCGGGCAGCGGCGGCGTCCAGGCCTCCTGGCGCCCGTGGCCGGGCCTGCGCCGCGGCCCGTGGCGGCGGTGAGACCCGCGCCGGGGTCCGCCCGTGCTGCCGCCTCCCGTTCCCGGAGCAGCGGGGCTCGCGGGCGGCCCGTCGGGACGGCTTGGCCCCGCGCTGCCACCGCCGCGCGGAGCTGCCCGCGGCCTGCGCCCGGGCCGGCCCGCGGCGGCAGCCGTGGCGGGCTCCGAGCCGTCTCTCCCCGGCCGCAGAGGTCTGGGCGGCCCGGACCGTGCCGGGGGTTGCGCCGCCTGCGCTTCGGGTTGTAACCGGGCCGGTGCGCGGGAGCTGGTGCTGCTTCGGGGTACCCCTCGGGGGCAAGGCTGCCGCTCCAGAGAACAGGCTGCGAGCACACGGGCTTGACCCGTCCGAACGCAGCCCTCCCGTGCCTGGCCCGGGTGACACGTCAGGCTCTATTTTGGTCGTTGCATCATGGTCTGTAACTGTTTCACCGCTCGACGGTAGTTGCAGGGGGGTTAGATCAAGGTATTTAAACGACAGGCATCACACCTGCCAGAGATGCCTTCATAGGTGTTTTTAACCTATTTTCATAGTTACGTAGGGTTTGCTCGCACCCTGGCCACAAACGTTCAGTTTTGTGCGCAACAAAATACTTTGCCAGGCTGCGTTAAAGGTCTCGTGAGTAGCCTTTTGGAAGCCTGTTCTTCAGCATGGCTTTGGCGGTCAGTGAGGGGAAGGGTACCTGGGTTGTGTCCTTGAATCTGCTGTGCTGGGTGATAGAGTAACTTTGCGGGAATTACTAATAGCCTTGCCCACACCATCGCACTCTTGCCACTGTGGCTCAAGCACGGAGTACCTTTACTGTGAGCGCTGGGCTGGGCCAGGTTGTTGGCATCAAACCTTCTCAGATCAGCTCTTTGTGCAGAACTATCCCCATGTTTTAGACATGTGCAAGAACACATGAGCTCACATGTCGAGCTTGCTAGCAGTGAGCTACAACTATGTGTAGAATATGGTGGTGAAAAAAGAGTGGAGGTCATCTTTCAAGTGTTAGAAAATGCTGCCATAATGCTTTTGAGAACCAAACATTGATCTTCTGATCAAATCCAAACATTCATCTGTTGAAACTTACATATAGGCTGAAGTCATGGTGGTCTTTTTTTCTCTCTTATAATGTTACTAATATTTAACAGTCCAATGTTACTAATGCGTAACAGTCCTTTTTGTATTCCTTTCCCCATAAAAAAACACTTGTGGTTTGGTGAAAGTGGCAGACTTTTTTTAGCGTACTGTAGAGTAAGTATCATGTGCTTCCGGCTTTTGAGGGTTGTAAAATCAGTGAGTGCTCTGCAGTTAGAATATCAATTATGCTGGATTGGTCAGTTCTTACTGTTTGATTAAAGCATATTAGTAAATTGAGATGCATATCTCCTATGACGTATAATCTGCTTGTTTTTTCTTGTAATCTTGTTTGAATCTGGCACCTTCTGTTTTCATTTAAGCTCCTTTTGGTTATAATGTTTTTGCTATGGCTTGAAGTGGCAGTGTTTGATTGCCAGTCTTTGTTAATGTAGTTGGTAGGTGCACATTAAGGAAGTAGATTTCTGAGAGGACAGCTGTATCTACAATAAGTGCAGGAAAGGATCTGCCTGTCTTAGACTGATGTCTCTCTCTTTCCCTGCCTTACCTTGCTGTTATCTTCACATGCGACAACAATGAGCAATTTTACTTTTTTTTTTCCTGTGGACAGGCATCTTAAAATGCATCATGCGTCCCAGTCTAACAGGAATCAGGCCTGTGCTTATATGGAGTTGGGAGCATAGATTCAGAGTAGAGAAAAATTATGAAGCTTCACAGTTATCATTTGGAATGCTTCTGTTGAAATGCACGTGGCATACAAGTGGCCAGAGTTCTCCTCTCTAGTTTTAACAAGTTTAATTTTCCAGTTGGATTTCTGTAGTAAGTTTGTGACAGACTGTTTGCTTGGCTCACATAGTTAGAGGAGCTCTGCACTAATGCTCTGTCCGTGTGGACCAACCTTGGGTAGAAGTTGGAGTCAAGCAATACCACGATTTTCTTCTAATTTCTTCTCAAGCAGACTTTACTTCTGAACTTAGTATTTTATTCAGATAAACAAGAATGGTAAAGGAAACCATTGGTAGTCTTTCAGTGTTACAGAACTAATTCAGATAAGGTCAGATTTCTTTGATAATGCCAAACTTCTGTAAATACCATATAGTGGGTGTTTTAAAGATTTTGTTAGCTGTTGGAAAACTAGAGAAATGTCAATTATTGGAAGAATTTGTTTGGGTAGGGCAGGTAACTAAAAGCATGTGTTAAAAGGCCATGAAACAAATGAGTTAAGTTAAAGGTGTTCAGAATGATGGTAGCAGCTGAGTGCAAGTTGCCAGAGGGATGTGCAAACTGAGACTGTTGCAAGTCACAGGTTTCTTATAGTGGGACTTTTAAACTGTACGCGCTGCCTCCCTATAAAACTGGTAGCAAGTCTCTTGCTCTGCTCACTTCAAACAGAAGAAGAAATATATACAGCAATACCATCAGTAAGTTTTGACATGATTTTTGCAGATTACTTAAATCTTTTTGGCTGCTCCTGCTATTATTCAGTGTAATACTGCTTTTATTGTGGACTTTATTATCAGTGCACTTGTTACAGGAAATAGGAACACTTCAGGACTGAACTGGTGTTGAAGGAAAATTATTTAATCATGTGTATACTTGGCAGGAAAAGTTGCTGTGGGTTGCTCTGTTGGGGTTTCTAGACATTGAAATGTAGCCCCTTTTCTTATTATTTAAATAAAAAGAAAGTTACAAACTCTTTCGTTGCCCTGGTCTCCTCACAGGAAGAACTAATAATCAGTCATTTATTTGAAACAATTCTTTGCAATGCATTTTTATTCATATCTGCTTTTGCTCTTAGGATTCCATTTACTGATTCATGTAATGCACTCATAAGTCTTCCTTTTAACTAGTACCTCCCAGGCCAGTAGTATGCAGTGCTGTTTACCTCTAGGAATTTTCTCCATTGTTTGTTTTTTCTCCTCTCTAAGCTTCCTTTAACAGAAGTTGTGCGTCTGGTTAGGGCAGCTGTCTGACTCTAGGTATTGCTCAGTATGCATTTGTTTCTCTCTTCAAAACAGAAAGGAAAAGTTTAAATGACCTTCCTGTTCGGTAGTGCAAAGCTACTGCAGTTTACCCTGGCTGTTGTAATGACTTAACGATTTCTTCAACTAATAGATGATGTCAGAACAACCCCATGCGACCTACAGGGAAGAGTGGCTGGAAAGCTGCCCGTCAGAAAGGGACCTGGGGGTGCTGATTGTTGGCCACTGACCATGAGCCAGCTTGTGCCCAGTGGCCAAGAAGGCTAACAGCATCCTGGCCTGTGTCAGAAATAGTGTGGCCAGCAGGGCCAGGGCAGCGATCATCTCCCTGTTTTCCACGCTGGTGAAGCTGCACCTCAAATACTGTGTTCAGTTGCGGGCCCCTCGCTACAAAAGATGCTCATATAGGCAATCTATTTTCTTGCAAAAAGCTTATAAAGCTTTTTCTCTTGAAAACCTGGTGTTTCGTAAGGAAATTCAATACAGTTATGCCATGTAATATGTTAAAATAGCTGGCAGAAATAAAATAGATTGTTGGACCCAACAGAAATTGCTTATACGTGGTACATAATGAAGTTTTATTACCAATTACAGTGAGTGAAAGAACTACAGAAAAACTTCTTTCAGCATTTCGTTGGTACTTAAGTAAATATTAGGAATCGTTCCTTGGGGGTGGGGAGGAAGCTTTGGAGCTTCTGCTCCTTGAAAGCTGTGTATTTAGTGCTTGAAGCTAAGCTTCTGAAAGTTTAAGTGGACACTTGTGTAAGTTGTCTGACTCTTGAAAGTGGTAAGAGCCTTCATCTGCCTCTGAAAATCAGGGTTTCTGTGCCTAATTCCATTCATGGTAACACTGCTTGGTCGGGGCTTAAATTTGTGACCGTTGTGTTGCTGAGTCGCCTTATTATAATGTGTAATGTACAACATATACTGTGTAGGCATAGAGTGATAGTGTTGGGAAAAGTGTTCAGCAAAGAGAAACTTTATGTATTTACTGACAAGTCTTTTTAGTAATGCAGATTAAAATTAGTGTCTTGACTTTGAAACCTTTTCCCTGTTTAATTCTTGACGGTGAATTAAAAGTGAAATAGTTTGTGTTTAATCTGTGTGCTCAGCAGCCCTGCTGTCATCTCGGTGAGGAATAAGTCCTGCAGCATTGTACGAGGCTGGAAGAGTCATCCAGCCCTTTTCTGCCTTCTGACATTCAGTGTTCCTGATAGAGGTTGTCTTCGCATGCTCTTAAAAAGCTCCAGTGGTGGCAGTTCCACAGCTTCTCTGCCTGTTCTGCTGTTTTTTCTCTACTGTTAGAAAGTCATGGCATTTACCCACAGGTGTCTGTAACTTATATGTCTGAAATAACAGCTGGCTTTGGGAGAATTAGGCTTTCCAAGCTGCCATGCCTGCAGCGGCATCTGTTGTAAATGGTATTACTTGATTATTTCACAGTCCTCATTCAATTACAAAGGCAAGTTACTGAATACCTGCTTGGGGCATACAGCAAGGCTGCGCAAAGACAGATTGCTCATGGGGTCCACAGTGTGTGTACATATACATGAAATCTTTATTTCCATCATTAGTGAGGTTTGTGCACTTGTATGTCCTTAGGTCTCTGATTCTCCTTTGTTGCTGTAGTACCTGGAAGAGAACCATGGCCCCAGAGCTTTGAGCAGAGCTCCATGTAGGGCATTTGGCACTGCTGTGGTGATGAAGTGTGTAGGTAGCTGGCTGAAAATAAGGTTGTGTGACATAAAAGCAATATGGGGCTAGTGTGATTTTAGTGCAGGGCTGAGTATGTCTGTTCTTTAAGGAGGAGACTTTTCATGTGGAGCAAATTCAGAACTTCTGTTCTGAATTTCTGGGACTGCCAGGCATAAAAATGCTTTTCCATCGGTGATGCTGGGCCAAAAAAGCGAGAGAAATAGGAAGCTTTTTGTGACTGAACCTGTGCATGGCAGCATGAGGAACTGTGGTGACAGAAGGGATGCAACTACATGCTTCTGAGGTGCATGTGTTATTGATACAACTCTTAAGAGCTTGATTTCTTTTAGATACAGCTTCCTGGTAGTTTTTACATGCCCACTTAGAAACAAACCGTGCAGAGATGTTCAGGATTGTGATGGATTTGGGGGAAGGAGCTCAACATCTGAAGGTACTTTCTGCAAACTAATTGTTTGGAACTTGGAAAGTCTCACAGTCCCTTCATCAGTTTGGGGCAGACTATAAATAATTTACTTAAAATACCAAATCTGTACATCCCAGGTGTCAGGTTGGAGCTTGACATTGATGGATGCTGAATGTATGTAAGTCTCACTTATCATAGGTGCTCCTTCTCTTTTTAAAAGATGACCTTATTGAAAACTGGTCACAGTGTTCAGAGTGTAACTTATCAGAGGCCATGGGGGAGGGATATTGCATAGGGATTTTGTCGTTTGGGTTTTTTTTTTAAGAAGCTCATTTAGAAATGGAGGATAATCTCTGAATAAAGAGTGAATCATGTCAGGACTGCTTTTGCAGCTGTTCTACTGGCTGAGTGAAGTCTGGCTTTTCGTAATTTCAGGGCCATGACATACATCCTAAAAATCTGATGTGTAATCTGAATAAATGTATCAGTTTGCTGGTTTACTGATTTTCTTTTTTTTTTTTTTTTTTTTTATGATGAGGTTTAGAAGGACATGTTCTGTCTTTAAAATTCTTGTTTTCTCAATAATTCTGAAACCATCTGCTGATTTCATTTTGGTATAAAGCCTTTATGGAAGGCTTATTGAAAAACACAGAATGTGAGTTCTTGTATGTCACATGCCACAAGCGGTGGAATAAGAGAGGCTGTTAAAGTATTTTCACATCACCTCCCTAAACTGAAGGAAGAGCAACAAACAGCACGAGCTTATTCTACATTTGCTACTAGAAAAAACACGTCAGAGGAGAGGATGTTTTGTATTACTTAATTACAAGAGAAACTTCAAGCCCGAGAATGCAATTATGGAGCATGTCCATAGGAAAACAGAGTTTTTGAATTCTCCTTTTGTGAAACTGGTTAACTTATCTTTGGCAGGAAGGCCTCGAGTACTCAACTTAGTAAGCAAAATTTGAGAAGTATAATTCATATAGTGTATTTTAGCCTCTCTGTGGCTTTTCTAATAAGCTAAAATTTCTGTCTGTGGAGGCTGTTCTGAGGTAGCTCTACATTATTTAAAGTTAAAAATGAGCTCAGGGGACAGTCCACTAATGTCAAAGCAACAAACACAATGTGCCTGCGAGTTTCTATGCTGCTGGTGTCAGAGGGTCTGCTGCATGGTGCTTAGCTTGTGTTTTTACCCTACTGCCTGGTGCTCAGCTTGCTGTCTGATCTCTAGTTATTCTTGATGAGAGGCATCTTGAACCAACGAATTAAGTGACACGAAGGCAGTAGTTTGGATCTAGTTAGCAGGACTGCAAGTTCTTTTGGTGATTGACAGTGGTGGTTCTGTACAGTTAATACTTGGCAGAGAGGGAGAATATCTGTACCCCCAGTTGTAGGATATTATTTCTACAGACACTTCAAATTCTAGTCAGAAATTATGAATGTGGAGTTTGGGGATGTTATTGCTGCCTCAGTGATTTTTTTATTCCTTTGGGATAAGGTTGGTTTCATACTTTTTGCTGCTTAGCAAGTCTTGGACAGCAATCTGTGTGTGTGATGTGTCTCTGGAACTATTGATTCCAGATAATTTTTCTTTAATGAATGTGTAGATTATGTGACACTAATGTTCCAGCTTCTGGCATCTGTTACAGAAAGCTACCCACAAGAAATCTGAGTTTCCAAGCTCTGATTTTGTAAATGTGTTGGGCAGAGATAAATAGACTCTTAAGAGGATAGTTTTAGTATTAATGAAGTTTGGGGTTTTTCCATATTAGAATATTTTGTTCTAGATGAGTCATATTGAGAAAACTCAATTCCTGCGGAATCAGGCCAGTATTGAACAAACCAGCAGGTTTGTACCGTCTCTGCCAGGTGGAGTAACACATAATATAAGAAACCACACTGTAAAGGGTGGGGTTTAGATATTTTTGGAAGATGAATGCAGCATATAAAAGATAAAGCCAGTGGGTAAAATGAATCAGCTTACAAATAAAGAAAGATAGTCTTTACTACAGAGGCTGTAGGAGAAATCTAGTAGCCATATTGGAGTTACTTTTGTCTGTCAGCAGTGCCTGAAACCGTGAAAAAACAGCCCTGGCAAAATGTCTCTCGGTTACTCCGTTTGGAATTAAAAGCATACTTTAAGCTTCTGGGAGCAATGTCCTAGTGGAGTGGTCGAATTATTTGAGCTGCCATAGCTGCACAATTGCATGAGTCCCTTTTCTTGCAGCTTGTTGGTATGTTAATAAATCATTGGTTGTACAGGTGCCCTCTGTGTCTCAAGAATGTCAACAGGTGAGGTTTAATCATGAGATAACCCCTGCTTACACAGATGTGACTCTCCTTTTCCTCTAGTAAGGAAGGTAAAAATCAAAGTCTGATGCTGGTACTTCTGTGGAAAGATACAGCTTTTTAACCAGCTTTTTTAGAGTTCATGAGGCTTGTCCTTTGACCATAATCTCCTTTATTGAAATAAGTATCTACAGTTTATCTGCTGCAGTTGTTAAGCAGTGCTCATCCCAGGGGGTGACTGTTGGTCATTCCTCAATAATTTATAGATTACTGATTCTTTTAAAATGTTTCTCTACTTTTTCTTTCAAGGGAGGGATTTTTTTGGTCCAGAAGGTTATATTTGAACACTTAAAAGTGATACATACAGACATTACCAGCTTCTAGAGCTGCAGTTTGCAGAAGTAGAAATATAATTCTAATCTGTGAACCAGCATTGGTGCACTTCTGCTAAATTCTTGTGTAACTTTGTTAGGTACAAGAAAACTCTCCGGGGCATAGAGCTGGACTGGAGCCATTCTTTGATTTTATCGTGTCCATTAATGGTTCAAGATTGGTAAGTGTGTTGCTATTTTATAACTCTGAATATCAACAATGTGCTGTGAATCTTAGCTTGATAGGTAAATCAATGCATTTGTTCTATTTAAACGTGTATAGAATATATAAAATTCTATCAAAAATTTAGCTGAAGAATAAGGATGCAGACAGAAGACAGACATGCTCTCTGCAGACATCTGATACTGACTCACCACTCAGTGCTTGTGTTAGTGCTTCACTAGTTCTGTCTGCAAAACTGCTTGTGTGAGAACTTTTAAACTCATTTCAGTCAAAGCAGGTCGGTTGAAAGAGCTGTTGTCAAAGCTGTTAGCTGGGCAGCAATCATAGGAGCAAGTTTTCAAGCAGAGCTGTAGTGACATGACAAACTATGATCATAGCAGTGGAAAAGGACAGCTGTGGATAAGGTCTTCCACCTGGATTCAAGAAAGCCTCTGAAAAGCTGCAGGGTGCATTATATCACAGGTTGAAGCGCTCTCATGTTTGGAAAGCATGATCTGTTACTGTGAAATCCCAGGCTTTTACTGGAGTCGTATTCTAGAATTGTGAAGGGACTGGAAGCTTGTTATAGAACAGCTGTAGATACATATTCTGATAATGCACAGTGTTTATAGGACATTTGAAATACAAAGGTGGTGCTATAGAACTGGATGGTTGCTGGGATAAACACTAACCCAAGTCCTTGTTTGAACATTCACAGAATAAAGACAATGACACTCTCAAGGACCTGTTGAAAGCAAACGTTGAAAAGCCTGTAAAAATGCTGGTGTACAGTAGCAAAACACTGGAGCTGAGAGAAACGTCAGTGACGCCCAGCAACATGTGGGGTGGACAGGGCCTGTTGGGCGTGAGCATTCGTTTCTGCAGCTTTGACGGGGCCAATGAAAATGTATGGCACGTTCTGGTACGTACAGACTTCCACATATCCTCCTCACTGTTGCTTACGGTTAAACTTCTTATCTCTTTCTTGAAGAGTAACTTGCAAAGGGGTACACAAGGTCAAATTGGTCTGTTTTCTCTTCGCTCATTCTGGGTTTGGAAAGACTTTTGAATTAGGACTGTATGTCTGTTGAGTGTATTATCAAATCTTGTACTTAAACCAGTGGGTTTGTACAATACTCGGAGCTCCTTGTAACAGTATCAAAAGAGACTGTCATCAAGCCACTGCTTCATTAGTTCAGTGACTACTAATTATGTTGAAAACTTGACCAGTTTGTGTGTCTGACTCAAAACTTCTGTGAAGTGTCTAACTGTTCTGCTACACCCTGACAGTTACATAGTGCTTTGTAACTTTCCATCTTAAAACTAGGAAGTGGAACCTAATTCTCCTGCTGCATTAGCTGGACTTAGACCTCACAGTGACTATATCATTGGAGCAGATACAGTCATGAATGAGGTAAGTTTATAAAAATAAGGTGGTGTTTGGGGGTTGGGTTTTTGTTTTTTATTTTTTTGTTTTTTTAACTAAGAAAAATATAAAATAATGATTGTACCAGAGCAGTTTGAAACATCCCCAGTTCTGTCTCTGTTCGGTGCTAATGGATGTAAGTTAATGCAGAGAGGAAGGAGCTCTGACATGATGCCTCTTTGTGCTTAAATGCAATTCTGAAAATAAAAAATTGCTCTCAAGTATCTTCTTGAAGTCAGATAGAAACTTTTTTTTGTACTCTTAACATTAATATTGCAAATAGCAGATTTGAAATCTGGATTGTGCCATGTCTTCTGAGGTGCGCTAGCAAAGCACATTTTAAAGTTGCCCTTGGGATTAAACAGCAGCACTGCAACAATTTCAGCATGTAGCAGTTACGGTGTTGTGATACAGAAAGTTAGGACTAGGAAGATGATCATTCTAATGTCAATGATAAAGACAAGAAAGCCCTTATTCATTTTTACCCTTTTGCAGTCTGAAGATCTCTTTTCCCTTATTGAAACACATGAAGCAAAGCCATTAAAACTTTACGTGTACAACACAGACACAGATAATTGTCGGGAGGTGGTGATTACTCCAAATTCTGCCTGGGGTGGAGAAGGCAGGTAAGGAGACAATATGTTACAGGGAGACGGGGCGACTTTCTTACAGCACTAGCCTAAAAGCTGCTTGCTTAAGTTTTCTACGAAGGCAGGAAAAGTGTTGTTATATCAAAGGTGTTTCTGCTATAATCAATTATATGTTTACTTGAAATTCAGATTTGGTTACCAATGGGGGGTGTAAATTACTGCAATGGTTGCTTTCTGCATTAGGCTTTGAATAGTCATTACGCTCTAGTATATTATTAAAGTATTGCACAGTAGCCAGAAGAGAGGACTGCAAATGACAACTGTGAGTTGAATTTCAAGCTGTGTATCTGATGTAGTTGCTTGATTTAAATGACAATTAAATTTATTTTCTGCTAAATGTTTATTGCTAAAAGCTACAGAATTTCCTTTCCATTGTCTCATGTTGATTATTTCTCTATAGAAAATGAGACAACATTGGGGGGGAAGGGTAAAGTTGTACAGAACTTGTCTTGAAACTTGTTGGTGTCTTGAGTCAACTTCATTGCTTGCTATGAAGTCTGTAGTTGTAAAGTCGCTTTACTGACTTATAAATGTTCACATTTTAAAAGCCTAGGCTGTGGCATTGGTTATGGATATTTGCATAGGATACCTACACGCCCATTTGAAGAGGGAAAGAAAATTTCTCTCCCAGGGCAGTTGCCTAGTGCGTCTCTCAGTCCTCTCAAAGATGGCTTCACAGAGGTAAGTTGTAGTCACTTCTTTGCCTTGGTAAAAATAGATTATGATGTTATATTGCTTTTCTGCTTCTGCTGGTTCTTGTGGAAGCAAACCCTAATGGTGTAACTTTCCTATTTTCCTTTCAATAAGGTTCAGCTGTCATCAGTTAATCCCACAGCCACATTACCCCCTGGGTCAGCAGGACTTGAACAGAGTCTTTCAGGACTTTCTATTAGTTCACCCTCAACTACTGTCAGTAACGTTCTCAGTACAGGTTAGTATGGAAGTAACTGACTTCTGAAATATGTGGGGGTTTTGACTTTTTTTGCATTCACAGATGTTTCTGCCAACTTAATAGAAGGCAGAAGAAAGAATAAAATGTTCTCTTCCCCAAACTTCTCAACAGGAAAGGATGGAGTACTGTAATTGTGCCCTACTTGCTCACAAAACAATTGCAAACAACTTCTATCAGAAACATGATGCGTAGTATTTAGAATACTATTTTTCTTCATTACCGTTTTATGGTTAAGGCAAATAGTAGTTCTCCTGTAAGCAGTTATTTATTTGTACCCCTTCAGGAAGGGAGCTGAAGTGTTGTATGCTTAAAATTAATGTTGTTTTCCTGTGTATGCCACCAGGTGTTCCAACAGTTCCATTATTACCACCACAAGTCAGTCAGTCCCTCACCTCTGTGCCACCGGTTAACCCAGCGACAACGTTACCGGGTGAGTAGGGAGAAGTTTTTAAAACATCTTTGAAACAAAATTCTTAAGGAAGCAAGTGAAGAGAGCTGTTTTTTCCACTGCTTTTGGGGGGCAAGAGGGTATAACTTCATACAACTTACACGTCATGTTAAAGATATCTATACCACCTCTACAATGTTAGGATTTGGGTTTTGTTAGTTTTGTTAGAGTGTGTGCACAGCATGTCTGTAGCACGGAGGACTGAGATGGCAACAAAGTTTACAATCATTTCCCCTTTAGGGTCCCCTACACAATAGATGCAGTTCAAAATTTCTCAGGAAGGTATTAGCCTTGCTGTTTGCAACATTTCTGGAGTTGATATATTGTTACTTTCCACAGTTCATAAATCGTATGTTGCAAAACACTTTTGGAGATAACTTCAGAGTTTCCAGTTTGTCCTTTGCACTGGGACATCATGGCTGAAGAAAGATCTGAGAAGGCCTAGCTTGCCTTTCTGCATTCCTTTCACCCATAAAACCTCCAGTTTAGGAAATTCGTTTTTAATGCTTAGCTTGGTCATTCCTCCTAGTATAAATAGAGGGCTAACAACAAAGATGTGTGTGTTGCAGCTACTGTTTCTGAATTATTTAGTGATTTAAACTGGTATACAAAAGTAGGACTCTGTCCACAAAGTGGTGTGCGTTATTTCCTGATAATGATGAACGTTTCAAGCACGAGTATTCCAGAATAATTCACAGTGGGAAACATGAGGATTGTCTAAGATTTTGCTGTGTAATTGGTGTACTGGTACAGGACTCAGTCATGCACTCCAGACACTGAAGGAATTGTTCTGTGTGCTATAAGACAAGTGTATAAAGATGTGTCCAAGAGTTTTAAATCACACTTGGAGGAATGCTCTCTAACATAGAAGAAAATGTGTAGTAGAGTGAAGGGCATGCAAAAGGGCAAAGAACTTTAATCTTATACTGTTTAGAGAAAATAGGTAACAACTTAAGAAGTTCAGCTCCTGTTAAGGTTCTCTTCTTCCCCAGCCCCTTACCCACCCTTTCCCCAAAATCTGCCAATACAAATTTTCCTTTCACCTTGTTCTGTGAATGCTCTCCTTGCTTTTTTGAGAGCTATCAGAATATTTTTTTTCAGTTTGCATGGCCATATAGTGAAATTTTAAATATTAAATATATAGGTTAAAATTTGACTGTATTTGTATGAAGTTCATCTGTTTTCAGATTTAAAAAAAAAAAAGTTCAATCCAAAGTTCCTTGTAGCTGAGCTGAAAGCTCTTTGAGTCAATTATGTCAGCCTTTGTGCCTAATGAATTCACAGGTAGGTAAAGATGACTGGTTTTTAATCAATCTCTTTACTGTGGCCTTGCTTTAAGACTTTTTTCCTCTCTGTCTTATTACAGTAGTATCAACGGTTTATTTTAGAAATAGCCTTCTCTGAGCTAAACACAAAGTAAGAATAGAGCCCGTGTTCCACAAATGCAGCTTTTGTAAGACAGGAAATTCAGGAGGGGAAAGATGTTCCACAGGAAACACAGTGATGGCAGGCTGCATGTTGTGTTCATTATATGTTTCTCTTCTCAGTCCGTCCTGACTTTCAAAGTTACGTTGTCTTGCCTTTTCTAGATATTTTTGTGTTTTTAATTCCAGTTATGAACTAAGTAGAAAAGAAATAGTAATCGATATTAGAGACCAGTAATACTATGTATTTCATCCTATGATTATCATCTGCTGTGCAAATTAGGAATGGAGGGCTTCTGTACAGTGCTGTGGTGAAATAACTACCTTTGTTAAAGCTGAACTTGGAATACAAACCTACTAATTACTTAATATAAGATTCTATTTTCCTCAGAAAAGCTGAGAAGTTGGGGTTATGTATTTGCTAGTACAGACTTTCTGCTGTAAGTTGCACAGTGAAAACAGATACCTAAAAGTTGAAACTTGGGTGAACTTGCATTCATCAAGATGTAAAGCAATGTAAATTTTCAGTAAGATCTCAGAAACAGATAGGAAAAAAAATGATTCTAAGTTTTCAGCTGTAACTTTTTTGCTCTTCTCTTAGGTCTGATGCCATTACCAGCAGGACTTCCCAACCTGACTGATCTGTCCAAACTTAATTTACCTGCACCACACATTGTCCCAGAAATCGTGCAGCCTGGTATGTCCTTCTGCAAACTGAAACGCTGTAATAGTGGGTCTGTCCTTGATGGTCCTTGATGCTGTCAGTTAGAGCCAGTCATCTGGTGGAGTCCTGAAGAAGATGAATTTAATGAGATGAGAGTTTGCAGTAGTGCCCCATTAGGTAGACAAGGAATATGTCTTTAGATAAGCTAATTATAAACCTGTGTCTATACTTAGTTGTTTCACCTTATATTACCTGATTTATGATCTCAAAAGGGATTGTGCCAAGAATGAAGTATATAGTTTTATGGGTAGAAGAAATTGTGAGATGTTTCCTTGTTTGCTAGGTGAGGTGATCGAAGCACCCTTACTGAATGCCAGCAGTATGAACTAATACTAGATTTATGGTTTTGAGTTAAACAAAACTGCTGAAGGTGCACATGAAGCAAACAAAAAGAAATTGGAGGCTCATATAGAATAAGGTTCTTGTTAACTTCTTGTTTCTGGCAGTTTCATTGAATGCCAGAAAAATCTAGTCATCAGTATTAATGCAATAAATACCCAATCCTTGGGGGAGGTAGAAGCAAACTTGAGTTTATTCTGATCTTCAATTCTGAAATTTGAGAAGTATCAGGCTTGAAACTAGCTTGCTGAGTCAGTGCTGCACATATGTCATGCTCACAGTAAGTTCAAAAAGCTTCCTCCTCTCCAGGAGTAAATAGGAGATTAGAGGTGATAAAAATGTTAAGCAGATGGAGAATCTCTCCAGCTCTGTCTGTGGTATGCAGCAGCTCACACTGCCTTTTTTTTCCCTTTTTTCCCCCCTATTTTTTCCTTAGGTTTGCCATCCCTTCCCTCCTTGCCACCGCTGAATCTAATGGAAATAACACCTCTATCAATGCCACCCAAATGTGTTCCTCTGCTTCCTTTGGTCACAGAGGCATCTACAGTGCCTACAGATTTGCTTCCCTCCATTACTCAAGCCGGAAGCTTTTCCATCAACCCTGGCACTACTGTAAATGTAGAACAGACCTCGACGCTCACCTTGGATAGTACTACCCCAACTTCTAAGGCAACTATTGTTGACAGATCAAGTGAATCCTCTACAGTTAATGAGAAAACATCTGGAGTCACAGATACAGAAGCTTCTGAATCATAATTCCAGGTCACTCTGTTGGATTGGCTTGGTATTTATGCAGCCATTGGATACATATTTGAAGAGCAAGCTATCATTAATTTCATACTAGTTTGTACTTAATCTTAGGAGTCCTGTAAATAATATGGAGGTATAATAAAAATAAAAGGGGGTTTATAAAGTGCGTGTGGTGGGAGGGGAGGAAGAGTACTTGTATGTAACCAAAAACCAAGTCAAGGTGGTACATAGAATTCCACTGCCAAACTCGGAGGTATATGTTTTTAATATAGGCTGACGGCTTTAGCCTGCTAGGCCTGTCCTTGCTTATAATCAGCAATTTTTGCTTCTGATAGAAATGAAGCGGTTCTTGCGTGTGACATTTACGTACCATACTTCTTGTTCTTTGCAAGTGTCTTGTTACTACAGTGGGGATGAGAATGTTTAGTCCGAGTTGTACATTTTAACATCGCAAAACTTCCACCTAAAGATGTTTCTATTAAAGTTGCTGAGTGACCCATTAATTGACATCTCGTTATTCAGCTTGTACACAAATCTTTATTTTTAAGCTCTTGAGAGGTGCTCAAGCCATGTTTTGTGACTGCTGCTGTGTTGTTTCATATGCCCACTGTAAAATGGCATTTGGAAGGGAACACAGGAAATGCTAAATGTGGCACACAATTTAGCACTTCATGACTACTGTAAGACAAATTAATGGATTAAGCATACATACAGCAATAAATTCCTGGTATTTTATCCTTTGTGTGACAAAATAGCACATTTATTTGTTTAATACTTAAATTCTCATTTAAATGTTTTTAGCTCGGCTCTCTAGTGCGGATCATGAAAGGGCTCCCCTCCAGAGGAATGGATCCAAGAGAGAATGCCAGACTTCTTAATGGCAGGCAGGATCAGCACTAGCAGTTAGATCAGTTGCAGCAATGAGTCATGAAATCTGTCTGCATATGATTCATACTTGGCTTTTAAAATTGATGTTCAGGGTGATAATTGTAGATTAACTGTAGGTTATACACTTGTATAAACTGCTGCGTGTGCTATATTCCAGGTGATAGCCTTTGCTCCTGGTATCAGGTACAGTCAATGTGGAAAACAATTCTGTACTACTCCAGTCCTTCTGTACTACTGATGTTTCATTTCTATGCGTTTGCTACCAGCATATGCAAACTTTAGCCATATCATCAGCAGGCTGGAGCCGAAGTCTGTTTCAACAGCTACATAACTGCTTTTAGCAGTAGTGTGTCTGATCACTGTTTGGAATAGTAGTTGCATCTAACTGCTCATCATAATGTCTCAAAGGATTAATTCAAGTGGAAGCCTTATCTAAGACCTGTTGTCCTGTCTCATCTTTATCACTTAAGTATTTGTCTTTGCCCCACTACTGCACATCTCCTCATCATCTATTGTATCAAAAGTCTATGTTGAAGACAGACCCCAAATACTTCTCTTCACACTGTGAGCTGTTTCTTAGCTGCTTGGAACGTAAAATCCTTCTGCCTTGTTAAGCCGGGAGCCCACCGTTTCTCAGACTGTTTTTGATTTACCTTTGTAAAACCAGTGTCACATACCTCAGAATTAAACCTTGGCATGAGAAGGATGTTCCCTCTTTGCTTTGCTGTATATTGAGGAAGTATTGAGCTTCATAAAGCCTCACAAGTCTAACAGTCTTTTCTGTAACTTCCTTACACAGCTGGAGTCCTCATCATTATTATTTTCCTTTTCTAATCCAAGAACAATAGAAACAGAAGTTTTGTTGCATACCAAATTTAGAGCTATTGCTGACTGTAATCAGATGCCTTGAACTAGAGTCCTTGGGTAGGTTTTTTTGTTCTTACAGTATGGCACAGCGTCCTTTGGAGTAACATCTGATGTTAGCTGATATGTTTCTATGCTTTCCAATAGCAAGCTGCAAACTTTTGTAGGTGTTGTGCCATTGTCTCTAGTAGCAAACAAAATAAGATGCTTGGTCTGAAGTTATGCTGTTCTGTTGGCTATTTTAAGGTTCTCTGTTGCTGACTATATAGATCCAGCCTTTTGATAGGTAGAGAGCACTGGAAGTAAGGCAGTGTTTAAGTGTAACCATAAGCAATTCTGCTAAAGATAACGTGACTTCGAATTCGGAGATGATTCAGTGGTGCAGATTTTAAGCTGTAATCTCCCAGCGAAAAAGTCATAAACAGTGAGAAGTCAAAAACTTACCACTTAAAATAGAAGCAAAGATCTTGAAGTCATACTAATGCAGTCTCTCCCTGTTTTTTTAATTCCCTCAATTAGATTTAATGAATTATACCCTAATAATTTCTGGCAAGGGTCTCTTAATGTCTTTTTCCCCAGAAAAGAGAGTAAGGAGGAATAAGGATTTAAGGGACTGACAGCCAATGTAGCCTTGTTTCCATGAGTTCATGTGTTCAGTTGTTAATGAACAGTTACTAATAGGCATATTAGCTTTATTTGAAACATTGACACACGGAGTTCTTTAACAAGTACTGACAGCAGACAAGAAGACAGATGTACCATGAACATCCCTAGCCTTGCATATAATTAGGAATGATTAACGTGCGTGACATACTGTAAACTGAATAAGGTAATTTCCTGCTCCACCAAAGGCTGCTCGGGGGGCAGTGGTGTTCAGGGTACGTATGTTTGCTGTGAGTGCGGGGCTGTCTCTACAGCGCTGCTCGAGAAACAGCGCACGCTGAAGAGGTGCATTTTGCAGCTTGAGGCTCCAGGAAACAGCTGCTCAGGCTGCAAGGTCAAGGCAGGAGCGTGGACGCAGTGTTAATGGTGAATGTTTCACGGCTTTGGTGGGGTCACAGAGTGAGCTGTTTCTGAGCCCGACAGCCATCTTTTAAATCAATCCTGCCCAACATTAAACCTCCCTGTCGCAGTTGGAGCTCTGTTTGCTCCCGGGAAATAGCTGTGCAGGGCCACGAGATGGCGTGCAATAGTTTCCTTTTGCTGAATTCACAGGTTTAGGCTCAGCAATGAGGGTGGTTGTTGGTTCCCGCCCCCCAGCAGCAACAGTAGTCAAATGGATGCCAGCTGGATGCTGAATGATAGTGCTTTCAGGAA
The DNA here is from genome assembly GCF_004027225.2 of Strigops habroptila. Lineage (NCBI taxonomy): Eukaryota > Metazoa > Chordata > Aves > Psittaciformes > Psittacidae > Strigops > Strigops habroptila. The sequence goes on along the minus strand of NC_044281.2, from coordinate 20,097,556 downwards.
TCACAGATAACTGTAAAACCAACTGATTTGAAGGCAGAAGTGGGCTGAGCTTAAGCTATTTCTAAATTCCACTATTTTGCTGGCAATTTGCTGACTTAAGCCAAGCTAACCACAGGGCAGGGTGAAAGTTTGTTTTGAACGAGGCAGATCCTTACAGGAAGGGACTCGTTTGGGATACCTTAATGCCGAAGGAGAGGTCTGGGTAATGTTTCCAGCCTCTCAGTGATGCAAGTGCTGATTATGGAATTAAGTTAAAGGGGGCAGGATAAGGATGTTTGATCATGATGCCCTGTCTTCCTCAATTATGCACAGGCTTTGTCTGTACTAGTCAGAAGTGTTCACAATCGCTCCCTACTATTGAGGCCCCACTGGCACCAAGCTCAGATTCTTTGGTTCATCACTTGGACTTAGATACCTAGAATCTGTCTCATTTTAGATTTGAAACTTGTAATGGTATTGGACTGCAAAAGTGTTTCTTCATTTGTAAGTGTCTGTAGTTCATAACTAACTCATACTTTGTAGTCCTGCTCTGTACATCCTTAATACATATTTGCGCAGCTCAGCACAGTGTCTTGGACTGTGCTGCACCTTCTAGTAGTAACTTTAGCTGAAAAAGCAAAAATCTTCAAACTGATTTGCCTGTAACATCTGTGGCAGAAAGGTTTGGGGTTTTTAGCTGTGATATAATGGGGAGCCAACAGCTACCATAGCAGTTTTAAAGTGAAATACTGAAAGTGCAAGAGCCAATCTCAAAAAAAAAACCCAACCCCTAAACCAAACCCAAACAAGCCACCACCCCAAGCAAACAGAAAACTTCACTTAGCTCAGATAAGTCTCTATCAGTTCTGCCCTGCAGCCCTGGTGAATGAGCTAAAGCATAGTAATCTGCCATTTTACAGCATATCTAAGAGATTTGCAGATGGTGGCTAGAGAGCTTGTAAGCTGAGCAAGGAACAAATACATCTTTTTCCAGAAACCTCAATTCATGTTTATCCTTAGGCGAATATATTACGTTGCCAGGGTGCAGCTAGCAAATCAGAATTTCACTTGGGTGGATGACTGGTGTTTCTTAGGAACAGCCTTCTCACATATTTCAGTTGCAAGTTAGCACTGAAGTGCAGGTTTTGTGCTATGGCATACTTGGCATGCAAAACTGTATCAAGACTTAGAGTTCAAAGGAGAAAGACCTGGCATGTGGAGACCTGCTCTGGCTGAGGAGGGTTAGGTGGAGTACATAGTTTTGTTACCTTATTCAGAGCAGGAAAGTGCAGTCCCGTCTCTGTCAGCCACATGCACGTAGAAAGGCAGAATTTTGCCCTAAGAGGAAACTGCAACCATTATTACACTGCACTGACAAGCTGACTATGGCCCTATCAAATAATCACATTCTCAGCCTTGGAAATTTTATCCTATGGGATCAAAAGGTATGTTTCATCCTTAGTTGTGCAATGTAGTATTTTTAATCTCTCTGAACAGTTTCCTGTGTTAGGTTCATAGTTAATCCATCTTAAAAGCTGCATTCCAGCATTGCTCAGCTCACCCACAAAAGAGAGCTTCAGATACCACAGAGGTCAGGCTCACCTTGGGCAACCCATGGCAACAGTGAAAGCCACTTCTGCCAACAAAACAACCCATTTTAATAACAGTCCTCTTGCCTGAGAGCTGTTTACTCTGCCAAAGTATGCATATTCGCATACTTTGTTCATGGCCCTCGCAGCCTTGGGTGGGCTATGAAACCCCAACAGAAGCTAAAAAAAATTGAAACACGAGTGACGAACTCAAGCCCCAAAGACTATAGTCAACATAGGCTTGCTAGATATGTAAGAAAATCCTGCAATGGAAGATTGTAATAGTAGCAAAACCAATGCAGAGCCATGATCTTTACATTTGGCAAGGGGCACCGGACATAATAGGTGTCACTGAGGGTCGGCTCATCTGGACCTTCGAAGGTGCAGAAAGGACATTGTAGCACTGCCCAGATCCTGCTCCTCGAAGACATCACTTCCCAGCCTTTGCATTTACAGCCAATGTCCTCTGCTAGCAGCTTACATGAACAAACAGCTCATTGCAGTGTTCTTGCTCCTAAATGAACAGTAGTCACAAATAACAAAACTTCAGCCAACACCACTTCATTCTCACCTGCTATAAGAGAAATAGCTTTCAGTTCTTGGCACTGGAGAGAGTGAGAGAGAGCATAGCTGAGACTTAGCAGTGATCATCTTGCTACCATCTCACCCTTATCTTTCAAGTTGATTTCCCCTGAAATTCAGGGGTTTGAGTCTTCAAAGTAGTCATCTTTAAAAACAAACTGAAGATTTCTTCTATTGTGGTATTTCTAAGTGCCTGTTGTATGGGCTTGAAGCTGTGCACGTAACGTGCTTGGATTGGCACATGCCATTAGGCGCTACTTAAACAATTTAAAGAAAGAATCTGGGCATTGAAGCTAGCCCAGAGAAATAGCACAACTTCTTTAAGAAACATTAGACCTTGGAAACAAAAGTTGACATTTCTATAAACAGCAGCTCAGTATTAGCAGTTACTAGGCATTAGGTCTAGTTTTGTCAACTATGATGCTAAAAGCTAGAACTGTAAGAAAAAAGGTATAAGAAGCTATTTCACAGCACTGTTTATGCCCTCAGGTGAGTTTGTGTTCACATGAAACAGGGAACAGAACAAGCATGCTCCCAGGCAGTGACACTACTTTACTAAGGCTCAGAAGTCTGACAATAGAAGATGCTTTTGTACATGTAAACAGTACTTGGGTAAAATCCTTTTAGAGAGCAATTGCAACTGCTAAGAAAATAGAAATCAACTGGAAGTCTGTGTATTGCCAAATAACATGCTGGGCACTGGAAATGGCTGATTTTGTAAAACAATTACCTTTTGCTTCAAGGTTACATTTTTATTTGAACCAGATTTCTTACCCATCTTACCAGTATCACCTATTCAGAAAGAAGACAAAAACCCCAAAACAACCCCAAAACTCACACTTGCTCTCTGGGCACTGTTTAATAATGAAAAGGAACTTACTGTTCCTAACCCACTCTTGACTGTTTTTATTCCTAACTACAAAAAAAGTAGCAAAAATACTGTTCTGATTGCACTGTGCTTCTGAATATTTTTAGCCTAAAAGTACACATCATAAAGGAGTAGGAAGACTTTGAGGTGAAATATTTTTAAATGCCCCTTGGAAACTGCCACACGTCACTCATATGGAGGCATCCTCATACATCTTTACCAAAAAATTCACACTGCTGGAGTTCGGCATAAGTACAGTCTGCTCCAGAGTCTCTCACCAACTTGCAGAATTACTTGCTTCAGCCTTGAATCCTGTCCTCTTGATGCTTGCCTGTCAGCCCACAAACTTCTATCTCTCAGTAAGTATGTTACTAGCCTCTTCTCTAAAGCACTTGCTGCGTGGTGGCTGCTGCCATATCTTGCACTACAGAGGAAATATTTTAGGATAAAGCCTGAAGGCATCTTGGATTCTTGTCTGCTATATCATCTTTCTCCCCTTTTTCTCTCTTTGCCTTACTCCCCATGTCATTTCTAGAAGGGGCTGTGTAGTATCACTCAGAAAGGCTAGAAAGGGTTGCTACAGACACGGGGAGATTTCATGTGGTGTATAGGAAGAGAGATACTGAAACAGAGCTGTTAAAGAACAGAAGCCAGATGGCTTTCTCCTTTCTGATCACTGCATTTGGCACTCTGCTTGGCTACTTCACAGAGCAGAGGGGTCCTACTGTCACCTCTTGCCTAGGACTGCTCATTTGCCATCCTTTCATGGGGAGTACCCATGCTTTTTGAACTACTTCTTGGACTTTCCAAGAAAGGAGCGGGAGTCAGCACGCCCATCCGCTGCCTGGTGTGCTCTGCACACCCTGCCCACCCCCTTCAGCCACAGCCTGTGCTCCACCTCAGAGCTCTGCGGCTTCAGTGGAAGACATGGGCTGACCTGAGGGAGGATCATGAGTCAGACGGTGGGAGAGAGCACCCACAGACGTTTCACTGTGCCCGAGGCACCACATCCTGTCACTGTGAAGGCACAGAGGCAGTTTTTAAGAGGCAGGTTAGAAAATAGCAGCTCACTGACACCTTTTGCCTGTAGGAGGAGAGGCACCATGCTCTCTTTAAGGAGAACTCTTCAAAAGGGTTAAGAGTAATAGAAAAATGTCGTTATTGCACACGGGCTGAACTTGAACAACCTCTATGACTGATTGTGATGCTGAGAACAGCTGATGAGCACAGTGCAGTTTCAAGTGCAAGGTCTTTGCTTGTGCTGTGTGTATGCTGTGCAGGCAGGATATTGGCTGTTTAAACAGTAGGTACACTTCACTAGAGCAGGGTGTTTGATGACTCCTGTACATATCTCCTTACAAAGACTAGAAATGTGCTTTCTGAAAGAAAGATAGTATTTAAATTGATTACACAAATAATAAGCAATGCCCTCAGCTTCCCATCCGCAGCAGTCTCCAAGCGCTGGGCATATGGCACCTTTCCAGACCACATGGCAGCCAATGAGGCAAAGCTGGTGGTTATTATTTCACCTATCTTTGGCAGGAAATAAAACATCTGTTTAATCCTGACAGTGGGACTCCCCAGCAGTTAGGCTAAGGTGGTTAAAAAGGAATATAATTGAAAATTATGTTTAAGGCAGCAGAAGGCAGTGATATTCTTTTCAAATTTCATAAGACTTCAGCCACTGATACTTTGAAAGCTGTGGCCAGCCAGGATCTCTGTTTCACAGCTGAGCCATAGAGAAATCTTGCTTTTGAAAAAGGGCTTCTTTCAGCTGGGCTCAAGCGACAAGTGTTTGTGGATCTGGACTGCTCACAAGTAGAGCAGCTGTGCTTGCTGCTGCTCTCAGTTCTTCTGGTTACCAATGGTATTTCTCATTGCTGTTCAACCACAAGGCAGTGTTAAATGCTTGAACACTTGGACTATTAACGTGAAAAAGCAGCATGAGCAAACATGCCATTCTGTGAAATACATAAGCAGATTAAGATATTTTGGGTGTGAAGAACAACTTCTAAAATGATCTGTTCCCCTGGAAAGTTAAAACCAGTACTATTGACTATGAATGAGAAGCCAGTGGGCTGACCGAATAGCTCAGCTAGGCAGTGATGAAGGGGAAGGACAAACAGCTGGAAGCCTCACCTCCTACAACAGCAACAGAGCCCTAAGGGGTCAAAAGAGGCAGCCTCAGAAAGAGGGAGGGAATTTACTATGGATGATATAGCCAGAGTGGTCCAGTGAAACTGAGCAAAAGGAACTTTAGACCAAATGCGCAGATTAATCTACGTAACAGTCTCTAGCAAGGAAGGGTTCAAATCCCTTTCCAGAAAAGGACAAAACAAAGCCTTGGGTTCAGCAACCAAAAGAATAAGCCTGTGCTGAATTACTGGAGCAAGATGAAAAACATTTGTCGTTTTGTGGGATTCATCTCGCCCTACCCTCTTTGTATCCAGCAGAGCCTGCTCTCAGACACTGTGGTGCTCCTCTTTGAACTGGTTTGGCTCGGTGGGTGGATGGGCATTTAGTTAGCGGTGGTCACTTTGGAGGGAGGAGGGTTTGGAGAATCTTTATTCTACAGGCAGTCACTGAGAACAGATTCCAGCTGGCTGTAAGCACTCCCACTAGGATGTGAAGCACAGCAAGGTCTAAAGTGAATGATGCTTCTGAGTACCCTTGTCAGCTGGTAGGCACAAGCACCCTGGCACACAGGGCAGCACTAAAATGCACAGAGTCATAATCATTATTGTGCCACCGCTTAGAAACAGCTGATCTGGATGCAGTTTGAAGCAGAAGCAGCAGAGGTGGACTTAACCCTCCAAAAAATTGTGTCCATTTGAGGCAGTAGTACATAACGAAAAGGAGCCTGAGTCCAACCAAAGACACCAACCAAAGCTGGAAAGCAAAATGGGACTTTGGTCCCAAAAACTTGGCTTTGCCGCATTGCTCCCACTTCTCTACTGGCCAAGGGGAAAAAGAAAAATATCCAGGCCCTTCTGCTGCAGGTACCTGTTGTCCTTTGCTTAGCAAGAAAATCAGCTGTTGGAGCTGAGCTGTAACAGAGCCTGCTGCTCTGTTTATGGGCTCAGAGTTACAAAGGCTGGCAATATCATTACCATCTTCCACCCTGACCTGCTGCGTTATGCTCACCACAAAATGGCACCAAGAGTTCCTGTGCAAGCTTCGCATGCCTGGATGAGTTGGAGCACATTTTGAGAAGGAACTTAAACCCCAGTTGATAGTGGTGGATTATATATCTACAACTATTAAAACTTCTACCATGTTTTGTTTCCCTCACTGGAAGTAAGTGGCGAGCTTTTCTTCCCCTTTATGGTGTTTGTAATACTGTGTGAAATGACAGTTTTTCAAGGGTACACTGCAAAAAGAGTGCCTTGCTTGACTGTTGGCTATGCAGTCACAGGTGTCTTTGCTCTCACTTATTGATGCTATCAAGAAAGCTGCATCCCTTAAAAGGCTTCCAGCTGAATTTAAGTTCTAGGCCAGATACTTTCTCTCTGCAGGGTAACTTTTACCATCAACTCTCCCTGGAACAAGAAGGCTTTAAAACTAGGAAAAAATGAATGAGGAAATCAGTGACACCAATTATGCGCCAAATGAAGATAAGTCCCTCTGTCTCATTAGCACTGTTTAATTATGCTTGGATTTACATTCTAAATATAGTTCATAAGAATTCACAAGGGCAAGTGTTTGCTTCCACTGTTGTAATCTGCTCCATAGCTAATATGTCTCTCTCCTATAAAATCAACAGTTTTAAGGACCTGTCTGTTTGATTCGTAAATAAAGAAGATGCTGACACTTCACCCCTTAGAGGTGAAAAATGGTGGTTAACCAGTGGCTTATGTTTGATATTTGCATTGCTGCAAGAGTCCAGAGGCCTCAGCTGACTTCTCAGTTTCCTGAGCTGGGTCTGTGTGAACACACAGAGAGTCCAGGCTACAGGCTCCTATACCTTCGACCAGGCAGAGACCGTGTGTGTATGTATTAATGTATGTATGTGTCTGCCTGTCTGTCTCATCTGTCTATCTCTTTAAATGCAAAACATTAAAGTTTGTGGGAAGTTGAGTCTTATCTCCCAGGTCTCGGTCAAGCATTTGACAATGCATCCCTCTTTGGGATTAACTTCAAGCTCTTTACCAGTTTATCACTACAAACCTGGTAGCAAATGTTCTAACTACTTGACTCAATATAGTTACTAGTAGATATCAGCAGGATTCTAGAAAGCTGCCCTAAATCTGGGTCTTCTATCAAGGGGTTCAGCTGAGAAAGGAAGGAGACCCACTCCCTCACACCCTGGAGAAAATGGCCCCAGAGCCAGGTCTCTGCAGACCAAGAGGAAGCCTTCTCTTGGACCATGTGCAATGTACCTGTCCGAAACATCAACGAGGGAATATCTCCAGTTTGAGAAAGGTGAGGTTTTAAACAAACGTTTGCATACCAGCCAACTCTAAAAAGAGGGAATGGAGCCATTCAACGGGGAGGAGAGAAGAAAACACCCTCTTTGCAAGTCTGGTTAGGAATTCAGTGTTAAGAAGACCCACCTAAGAAGACAAAGATTTCCAGAACATCATAAGCATTTTTAAAAGCACAGTGAGTGCAAACATGCTGTCTAGCATGGCACCAGTCTTTGCTAATCATTTATCAGTGGTTTTGTTTGATTCAGAAATACTATTAATTAATCTAACCACATATAAACGCTATTGATTGAGAATTTTACTGTTCTCAAACTACAAGTTTATTGTTCTTGTGAAAACATTTTACATTTGCATCCTGGATTAGTACGTATCTGCCAAGAACAGATGTAATTGCTTAGTCACAGTGCACAAAGGCATCTGATAATCAGCATAGGTTCAGTTTTGGGTGTCCAAAGGGTTGTGAGCATAGATGCAGTATTAGATATGAGCTTCAGATGCTTGAATTCATGCAGGACCTACAGGAATAATCACTTTCGTGCCCATGGGATATGGAATAATTGGAACACCAGGTTCTTCCTACATGAGCTTAGTCAGGGAATGCTTAAAAAAAATGGGGGGTTTTTGTAACTTCTGCTCCCTAGAGATATTTATGCAGAAGCTGAGTGCTTAAATACTGGTAGCACCCAGATCACTGTGGTGGCTGCTGTGATGGTTGTTGTTTCTTGGAAGTTTTGGTTCTTTGTTATGCTGCAGCAGACAGCACAGCCCAGCATGAGCTGTGTGCTAAGTCTCTCTCATATGCTAAAAAAAAGCATTGGCTTGGCCAAGTATTTTTATTTGTGTGATAGTACGAAAGAAACACTAAACTAAACAGCTACCTGAGGGCCCCATGGGAAGTGGCGTTTACTTGCAGGGGATGTTTCCTATATCTCCTACTGGTGGCTTTGACTGCTGCTGCAGAACACCTCTGCTGTTTGCTGTCTGTCAGGTGAGAGATAATCTCTTCTCACCTCCTTGCCCTCCAAACTGATTTTGGTCAGTGAATGAAGCTAGTATTTCACCCGCAAGGGTAGGATTAACAGCTGTGGTGTGGAGGAACACTCTTTGTTCCAAGACCCGGCTGAAAAGTTTCCTCCCTGTCAAACCAAGCAGAGACCCACAGACACTGGAAGCAGACTCCGATCTCTGGCAGTTTAGAGGGGTGTAATGCAAACATGAAAGAACATAACTGCTGGATACAACTTGTTGCTTTAATGAGAACATGCCCTTGGGGTTTATGACAAACAAATTCCAGTTGCTTTATTGTATTGTGTCTGAATTTCCCCCTGTTGTTTCAGCTGGATACAGCACGCTGCTGGATCATGCCTGGAGAAGGAAATTATCTGTGCAACTGTGGAGGGAAGGAGAAAATCTCTGACAAGATGTCCACACAATGAAAAATTGAGAATACTGATAGGGTGGCCAGCCAATTGTCCTCATTAAGAGAGCTGCTCCTCCTGATGGAAAGCCAGCACACCAAAGCCCAGCTGTGAGAGTAAGCCTGCCTCTGGGGAAGCCCCTCTTCCTCCAGGGGCTCTGCAGTGAGCACAGCCAGGCAGCGGGGCAGCCTGAGCTGGAAGTGAAGACCTGTCCTGAACCATGCTAAGCTGCTGCCATTTCCAGACATGTCTCTCCCTCTGCTCCCCATGCCTGCTGATGCTCACACACACTTCCCAGTACTGGTGCTGCTTAGGGCCTTGGCTCAGCTCTCAGTCCTGGCTGAGAAGTAACCCAGCCAAAACGAGCACTGCATTTTCACCCAGGCCCGCAAGCTGATGGGACCTAGCACACAGCTGTGTGGTCGTTGGCCTGGAGGCAAGGGAGGCTGTGTGTACAAAGGCCTTGGGAGTGAGTCCTGGGTTAGCTTACATTGATGGCAAAAATCACATCTCCAGCTAGGAATGTGAAACTGAGGGATAATAAATCCTGGACCAAGACCAAAAAGCATCATAACTCTGACACCTTTTGTGACTTTAGTAGCTATAAAAGAGCATTTTCCCCTCCAAACACACAAACAAGTGCAAAACAACATTTTTAATTATTGAGAAATTTCTAACATACAACCACACTGTAACGGAATCACTTCTGTGAAGCACTCAGATCATTTTCATATTAAATATTTGTCTTGGGTAAAAAATCTTTAATGGTGAGAGGATATTTAATTGCCCTGAACCACAACAGCCATGTTATTAGGATTAGTAACTGCCGCATTATATTTTTAAGTGAAAAACTCTGTTGCAGATTGTATATTGTAGGAGCTACCACTCTTTCTTTCACTATTTGAAATTAGTTTAGAACTGCTTATCATTAATTCACCTTTATCAGCACAATGTTCTATGAATAACATGTTAGAAATCATAAGCAGTGACCATCACAGGAAAATGTGTGTCTTGTAAATGATAAAATGATACTTTAAAAGGTTTCTGAGTTGTAATTTTGGCATTTTAAATGACAAGAATGGCAGTAATAAGAATGAAATCCAGACCAGAGTGAAGAAGAGCTGAATTACAATACTTCCAGCCATTTTCAATTACAAATATATTCTGAGAATCCTGCTTCAAACTATTTAGGTGTCAATTAATGCATTTTATAGATTCATCATCATAGGATTTGAGCACCTTAAAGTCCAAAGATTCACAATAACAAGCTAGAGCTTAACACAGAAATCGAGGAGACAAAATTCAGAATGGTTAGAGTTAAGTTCTATTAATTACAGATCCTATTTCCAGACACTATAACTTAATACTGCCATGAACTCCAAACAGAAGTCAAGCTTCACTCTGGAAGCTTTGGTTCTTATTTTAAGACTCTTGCTCCAAGTCAGATGGACTGTATAAACTGATAAGTTTTCCTCCACCCTTTGTTAGAAGCTATTTCTCCCTGCTTTACATAAGCTATAAGAGAAACCGTTTTCTCTTAGTATTTGTTGAATTGATAGCTAGCCAAGTACAGACAAATCCGAGCAAATACCACTACCACATGCCAATTTCTAGGAAAATTAGTGTCATTAATATTTAAATCCTCTGCCTGCAGGAGACCGAGAAGCTGGTCCAATACCCCAGAGGGACAAGCAGTCCTGACCACTAAGTCACAGCATCTGCTGCTCTGATATCGCCATGCCTAAGCTCTGTGTCATGCCAGTGTGATGTGCAGACAGGTAGTTTAGTAGTCTGAATACAGCACCTTGCTTTGCCATCTAGTGGGCGCTGAGAAATCATGTGCTTCCCCCCATGGCTGCTGGCAAGTATGTCTGATGCGGATCTCCAGTGGCAAGCCAAGTTTTGATGTGCCTCCCTGGTTTTGGGTTGACCTTTGAGCAGCAAAGTGCTGCTTATAAAGCTGTGATGGTTCAGGCACCACTACTTTTCCCCTTGTGCCCAGGTCTTGCTTTCCGTACCATAGAATCATAGAATGAGAATGGTTTGTGTTGGAAGGGATCTTAAAGATCATCTAGTTTCAACCCCACGTGTTCCACTAGACCAGGTTGTTCCAAGCCCTGTCCAACCTGGCCTTGAACACTTCCGAGGATGGGCCAGCCACAACTTCTCTAGGCAACTTGTTCCAGTGTCTCACCACCCTCACAGTTGAGAATTTCTTCCTAATATCTAATCTACATCTACCCTCTTTCAGTTCGAAGCCATTCCTCCTGGTCCTGTCACTACATGCCCTTGTAAAAAGTGCCTCTCCCGCATTCTTGTAAGCCCCCTTTAGGTACTGGAAGGCTGCTATAAGGAAGCATATGTTCTGTATATCTGAATATGAAACAATGTAAAACTCTGCCACTAGCTATTATAGCAATATCTACCTTATATCCACCCAGTTGCATAGCAGCTGAGTCTGAAAGCGTTCTGGACATAGAGCAAGTTATCTAAGTGAGCACAGCTGAAGTGTCATTTCAGTCACACCATCCGTCTGGAGCCTTGCCCAGCTGACTCCTGCTTGCTTTTCCCCAATTTCAAGCAGGAATGGCTCATATTGGCTTTTCTTCATGATCTCTGTGCCCCATCTGTGTTGCTTCTTAGCACAAAACTAGCAAAATCCTTTTCAACCTAAGTAATCTTTTGCAAAACCTGAGAGGAGAAAAACATGACCTGACTCACCAAGTAAAAAAAGAGAACTTCACATTGCTGTCTGATGTTAACAGAGCACATCAAAGCATGCCCCAAAGTAGAAAAGCTATCTCAACATAATTCAGCTGATTTCCTCTCAGTTGTCTCTGAGATAAGGATAAAAAAATCCCAATCTTCAGAGTTTGCACCATTAGGACCATGTTTTGTTTAACGTGCTACCTATTCATTAAGCTTTTGATTTTACCAATACACCAAGGTATTAATATAAGTGGAAAAGGATGAGGTTCATTAAAAACACAGGAATTCTGACAGATGATGAAGGATGAGAGAGCAGTAATTCTATTTTATCTGTACGGGCTTTGTTAATTGGGTGATAGGACGATAACTTATGATATGCTAATTTGTTAGATTGGAATGTGTTTGAGCTCAGTAATAAAACTGTCCTGACATCTGATATCTCTAAGAAGACAATTTATGAGATCAGGCTCAGTATCTGATGTATCCTTATGTAACCCTGCAAGCAACATGAGAATTTTGTGGTATCATATAAATGTACACGAGTTGACATTTAACAAATGGGATAAGATGGGCGAATTCACTATAGACAAGTGCTCCTGTGTAGTTTTCCAACTTATATGTTACTTACCTGGCTTTGCAATAGAAGGGCATGCAAGGAAGGTATTCCAGTGCTCTAATCAGTGATGAGAGCTCTGCCAGCTGCCAATGAGCCACAGCTGCAAGCTTGAAAAGAGCCATTTGTGCAGTAGTTAGGGTGATTATTTTTGTCATGAAGAAAGTTTTCCATTATGCAAATGTAGAAAGCTGTGCAATAACTCTTCGTGTGACTGTTTAGAGGGGTAAACCTAGGAGAATGAAAGAAGCTGCATCTTCTCGCTACGTCAGCCCCGTGTATGTGACCACTTGGCAGGTCCTGCTGTCATGCAGATGAGGAAGAATGTAGAAATCTGGGAGCACGGGGGAATACGTTTTACTTCTTTCAATCCTCTAAGTCCCTGCTAATCCCAACAGTTTTAATGGAAACTGCTGCTTTACTAATGAAGGTAAGTGAAGATCTACTGGATCTGTTCACACACGCACAAAGCAGGGCAGTTCTTGGTGCTCTGTCCTGCAAAGCTCTCACCAATGCTAATGGCAAGTCAGTTCCCTTTTCCATCTTTCCTTCCAGGCCTGCTTAAAGTCACAGGTGCGTCCCAGCAGGTTAAGACACCAGAAACCATCTCTCCAGGCTCTATCTTGCATTCACACCGAGAACTCTTTTCTGGAAGCAGTAGTGGAATATGAATAGGAAAGAGCTTGTGCAAAATACATCCCTGCGTATTCAAATGATATTTCTTAAGGACTTGCACATATCACTGTCCCATTATACTGGTTCTTACAGGAATCTTTGTTATCCATCCAACTGCTAACCATTGCACATTTCAGGAATACATCATGGACTATGGCTGCATGGTGACATACTGGAGGCTCTTGAACACAGCACCAGCCCAGCTGTCCTGGAAGTTGAAAGACCAGTGCCTTAGGGCTAGAAGATGCATATTTAAGCATCACAGGGTTTCCTTCTTTACAAGCCCCAGTTCCACTTGCTCCATTACAGTGAAAGGTATGCAGACAATATGTAAATTTAGGTTAAAAGGCATTTGGGCAACATGAGATACATATTGCCAGATCCTACCCAGGAGTACTATTGTGAAATATCATCTTTGCATGTATTTTATAGAAGCCATGGACTTGTAGATGTGCCTGGCACTTTTGTCCCTACAGCTAGAATCAGCAAAAAAATATAAGCTATGCCTGTATTATATACAGTATTTAACATAATATATACAGTATTTATCATAATACACTTATATACAGTATTTAACATACTTCCTTTCATAAAGCTACATACAATTGATTTTTTCAGCTACCATATTTCTCTGTTAGTGGCCAGTATATAGAAGCAGCTGATTTAAAAGTGCATAAAGACTCCTTTCCTCCTGTCCTGGACTATAAATATTTCAGAATTTCAGCATCAAAACCAAACTATGGTATTGATTCGCTAAGGTACTGACAGGTGCTTCTAAGCGCTGAAGCGCTGCATCGTGCTTATGCCTCTTCGAGCTTGTCTCGGGTGAGTGAACGGCTGCATGGTTCCGAGTTACCGGCCGGGCTTAAACCACGAAAAAGCTACAGCTGCTCTCAGGCCTTACTGAAGTCAATGACTCTGCCAAGGAACATCCTGCCAGTCCAGGTGAAGGGAGCAATTACACAATCTGTATGTGTATCAAGAAGAAAAATAATCAGAAGCCACAACCCCAGGCCACCTGCAAAACTGATTCAAACCCTGTGTATAGGTAAACAGGTTTTCCACGAGTAACAGCAAACACAAGGGTGATGTGCAGCGGCTGCTTATGGTGTTTTACACTGAAAGCACAACTGCCAAACTGCAGAAGCAGTACTGGGCTTGGGGCTGAGGGCTTGGCATTCTCTTACCAGGAAAAATTTGTTTCACTGGGCTGCAGAGTTGTGCTCTGCTGAATACCACAGCACAGCTTCCACACAGGAGCAAGAAAATGCCTTGCTTTAGTAGCTGACCTGCTGGTCTGACGGTAGCACATCCTCTGAGAATATAGCAAATATTGTTTTGATCTTCATCATCTTTCAAACAGAAAGTCCCTGCATGTGTTTTAATGATGCAGAGAAGATACCCACAGATTTGCACAAGGGGATTCTGAAATTCAAACATCATGTAATTTCTTAATGATACCTGATTAGCTCTAGAGACACTAGATACAAAATGAGAATTTGAGGGAAAACATTTTCCTTTGATTTATGCACAGACTTTTACTGGCTTAGAAAACATAGCACAATGAAAACATCTCAAGGTGACTCAATTACTCAGAGCAAAATAGATAAAAGTAATTTCTTCAACAGCAAGTTTCCCTAACATTGTGTTAGGAGTTGAATATCTGAAATAGACAACGCAAAGACCTCACTTGTCCAGAGGATAATGATCTTAACTCTGAAAGATACTCAAAAAGCATGCATGAAGTTCAAAATGAAATACGTGGAGGGGGCACAGAAAGCAAGGCTCACGTACTATGCATGACAGGGAACTGTTCTTCATGCCATAATGCAGGGGACTGGAAATAATAGGCTTAACAAGCAGCAAGAAAGACAGGATGCTAGGAAAAACTGGAGTAGATTGCGTGGATAAGTAACGCAGCCTCCACTGGTGGGAATCTGTAAGAATAAGGTGGATAAATTTGTCAGGATATAAGTAAACTTGAGCCAAACATGGGTACTGGAATAGACCAGGCAATTTTCCAGGGACCCTTGCCTTGTGAGCATTGAGGACCAAGTAAAACCTGCTTGCTTTGTGGAAAGGGCACCTGGAAACACACCAGCCTCAGGTGGCAGGTACATAACACCAGGCCCCCAGGTTGGTGACTCAGGGGGAGCTCTGTTTATCTTATTAGTCTTCTTTAACCAATCAGTGGCCACAGGGATATGAAACTGTTGGATTATTCATGACCTCTCTGAAAGCATTTGCAGTCTTACCTTTCCTAGAAACACAACGCCATTCTTCACTCTCCCATCCATGGCTGCTGGGTATGCACCAGGCCTCAGGAGAGGTATTTACACCCCAAAACCCCCAGCAGGATCAGGCTGGGACTGCAGAAATGGCAGTGCCTGGCCCAGGTGGTGTGGCCGCAGACAGACGTGGTGGGCTGGCCAACACACAGAGTGTGAGCCCACAACGGTGAAACACTGTCAGTCCATGCTGCCAGGAACCCCTCCCCTGTGAAACCAGGGTCTTCCCTCTCACAGCAGTTGATGTTAGAAAAATACTTACAAAAATACAACAGCAATTGAGGCTGAAATGTTTTAGACACTGAGATTGGGAGACTTTCTTACTGCTCTGCCTCCAAATTTTGAGGCTGCCCCTGCCCCAACACCCTGCCCAGGCGCTGCACTGGGCCAGGCTTCCCAGACCCCTTCCCAACACAATGTCCCACTTCTGGAGAAGACCAGCAAGTCCCGGGAATCTTTGAAGACAAATAAACGTCCCAGAGACACCCCCACCCTTCCTGGTGGCCCCCTTCCACCCAGCAGTGTCCCTCACTATTCCAGCCCTCCGCACAAAACATGGCAGCGGCTGAGGAGGGAGTGGCTGCCACCACCTGCCCAGCGGGGCCCTCAGCTGCCGCAGCTCCTCTGTGCTGTGACAGGAGCAGGCTCAGCCCCAGCAGGACTGGAGCAGCAGCGCGGCTGGGTACTTGCATCTGCTCCCCAGACTGGAGCTGATGGGATGAGGAAGACAGGCCTGGCCAGGCTGGTGGCCCTGCCTCAGTCCTGTGGTTTCCTCAATGGGAAGATGTCGAAGCTAGAGCGGGAGCACCCAGGATTCTTCAGACCCCAGGGCATGCTTTCCTCTTAAGTACACTTAGCCAGTCACCTGCTTAGGCCACCATCAGCAGCTCCTGGCCCCTGCAGCAGCTCGGCACCTCGCATACCCGTGACTCGCATACCGAGAACACTCCCGGCTTTGTGGGCTTTTGAAAGCCTCTCTAATTATGCAGCGGTTTGCTCACAGCAAAGTGTGTGCAGTCAATAGCACTTGGGCAGCCGGCCAGCAAGGAGATGCCCTTCCCATCTTCTTGTGAGTGTTAAAAGCACTTTATAGAAAATTAAAATATTAACTGGCCTCCATAAAAACAGTACCTATCAACTAGTGCAGACCAAGCTAAGGGTGAAGAATGTTCACTGAAATCTGAGCAACTTCAATGCAAACATAAATAAGAGTATGACAAAACATGGTTGTTTTCCAGAAACAAGCCAAACATTGCAGCCAAACTCTGGCTGCAATGACCTGTAGCGCTACAATCATAGTTAAAAGGGCAGAACTTCTCCTATAATCACCTATTTCATACATAGGTTTATTTTTTATTATACAGCAATGTAGTATTTTAGCACCTTCCAGTAACTGCAGAAAATGGGAAGTATTTATGAATTTCAAGTACAAGAAGCCCATTGTTTCCAAGGTTCATTAAAACCTGCCTGATGAAGTTTAACTTTATTCCTTTTGTCTACCTGCTGCTAAATCAAGAGAGCTTAGGACATCTAGTGATGGATGACATTATAAAATTAATAAAATGTGCATGAAGTACAGACTGAACCACCAATGCATTGATTACCTGGGAGTGGATCAGCATTCCTCCACGAGCAGCAGTAATTCGGGCCTCTGGACTCAGCCTCTAGGGTATTTCTACCCCAAGCACAAACTGCTCAATACCAGGCACCAAACACCACCAACTCAGACGTCTTCTTGTGATCACAGAATGACTCCATGTGGGGATATGAAATTTTTATTAACAATACTGTAAGATGCTAACACAAACATAACTGTGCATATTAGAGGTAAAAACCTCCAATACACACTCCAACTATGATTCAAAAGAGGTAATGGTGACTCTCCTTTTCTTTCATGTATTTCTATAAGGAACTTTGTTTAAAGTGAGGGTTTAGGTTTCAGAAATGTGTACGTGTAAACCTGGAGGAAGTGCCATGTATTCAGCCACAGCAGCGTATTCCCAGATGCTAACAACAGGAAAAACAAGTCTGTACATAATTAGTGCAATGCATAAAGCCCCTTAGTTTTTAGGTAGGTGTAAGATTTCTAGTTACTTTAGTTCTCTAATACATTGCCAAACTTTCATTTACTAGGGGTAACCATTACAAATTCTTCAATTTAACTTCCAATATTGATACATGCAGAATAAGAAGAAATGAAATCAGCTATGGCTGTAGGCTCTTTCCTTGAACCCTGCACCTGGTCTCACACTGTGGAGGATGGAAGGGATGCAGTCCCAGTACTCTGGTGAATATAAGGCAGAAAGAGTATTTAAGTCTAATTTTATTCTACGAGCTAATTTTATTCCACAGTTAAAGAACTCTAGAAGGACCTGCTGAAGTATTTGAAGTTGTTTCTGTGAGGTCTATTCAGTGAAACAATGCTTTGGTTACTTCATTATGACATATGTCATTATGACAGTTTCAAGTTTCACGGAATCTTCCCCTTACACCTCCAATGTTACTTTAATTATTATTGGCCTTCTGTTTGTAATTGAAGAGTGTTTGCTTTAAATAGCTAAGTGTAGCTCAGTGATATGGTTAGCTGATTCGCCCTTTGTTGAAATGCAAAGGCACATAACAAAAACCTTGAAATTTCAACTGTCATTGTTTATTACTGTTTTGGCTACATTCTCTACAATTTCAGCAGCATCTTAAAGAGACAGTTAATGTTTCTTTATATACAATGAAAACAAAATGGCTTGCAACATCAGAAACAAGAGCAACAGTTTAACTGTACAATACTAAATGAAAACCGGTGGTAATACAGCCTCCTTTTTCTGCAACATGGACAAAATTACATATAGGTAGGTATTCAGCATCAAGAATGGGATAGTAAAAAGAATAGTGAATGAGAGAGAGAGATACACTGTTCTGAAAAGTAAGTTTCTACCATACAAGGCAGTTAGAAAATGTTTCACATTTTAAAATATCTGTACAAGCCACAAGAAACATTTCCTTGTTGATAGGAACTTCCAGAAATAAGAGAATAACCATGAGCAACTTCTACATCTAGTATCAATGCGCTCTGCATGTAGAGAACGCAATAAACTGGCTTAAAGAACTGTACTGTATATTGCCAACACAGATCTGTTTTACATGCCTTGATTGTTAATGAATTACTTACTCTTAATCTCTCTGTAACGTACAGTTGACTTGCACCTTAAGGAGGTCATTTGATTCTTTCGCAAAAGTAAAAGCAACGTCATTTAGCAGCAATTAAAAGCGCCTTGAGGGAGACTTAAAAAAAATACAATATCCAATTAGAAAAAGCCATACTTTAAACATTTGTACAGGAATAAGTTGCTGGAATTTAACTGAAAATGTGACGTCTGTACAACAATTTACAATAGAGCTAGAAGGGAATTTATCATTATTCCTGCATAGAACATTATACATGACCTGTTTGCATTTGGTTTCATACTGTTGCTTGCTTTTATCAGAAGTCTGGAAAGTTTCACAAGTTTCAATACCACAGCAAGTATAGTATTTTTAGAAAATTGAGCAGATTTCAAAATTAGCAATCTATTTGAGAAGTAAGTACCAGGAATTCCATATCACCCTTCCAATCTAAATTCAGTGAAACACCACCACATTTTTGGAGGTACAAGCCTGAGTCGCCAAATAAAATACTACAATTTTATCTGAGGAATCTGACACAGAACATATCTTCGACTGTCTCACACTCCTTACTTTGGTTTCAAAAGATCAATGTCTTGGAAAGATGGCAGTTTGTTTAGTTTATAATCAGGCACGGAATTTTTCCTGTTTTCAAATTTGTTCACTACCCTTTTTTATTTAAATAATGAAAAACTACCCTTCATGTTAGAACTTTCCAGTATCAACCAAATGTACTTTAAGTATTAAAAAGATTATTTACAATGTTCCCCAGAAAAAACTAAAAACCTTTTCTTCAGTCCTAAACACAATACACCTGTTAGTGTGTAACAGGCAGTGTCATCCTTCAATGTTTAAAAGTATTTCTCAGAAGGGTACATTTATTCACAGTCCATGATCCATTCCAATCATACAAATGACACTATATAGGAGGACTTCAGTCTGGAAACACAGTTATCAAACTTGTCCTGTGTAAAAACACTCAACTGCTTTCAAGCTCAAGTCTGCATCTGGAAACTACACAAAGGTATCATGCCATTCCTTGGTTGGAGAAATTTCAGTACGAAATAATGCTTGAAGTAGGTGGTGTAGGGGACGCTGCTAGCCCAGTCATATGCAAGTTTCCTGAAGAATTTGATCTCCTCATATGAGGGAGAAGATAAGGATCATTAGCCAGCTGGTGGACATCAAATCTATCCTCTTTTCGGTATGCTAAACAGCGTCTGATAAAGGCCTAGAAAAGAAATATAAAAAGTTACAGTACCATTCCAAATAATTATGTCTGCTTACAAGCAAATATGCATGTCCTCCTGTACAAACTCTTCTTCCTATGTAATTCAATTCAAATGACAGTGTAACATTTTCCTACTGAGACCATGAAAAAAATGTAACATCACTGAAGGGGGAAGGAAAAAAAAAAAAAAAAATAAAAAAAATAAAAAAAAAATCAGCAAATTAATTGGCTTCAAATAATTAAAATATTTATTTATTTCCATGTTTAGGAACTGCATTTACAAGTGAAATATTAGCATCCCACATAATTAGAATTCTGCATGTGTTATCCCTCAACAGCTTAGTGAAAACCAGAAGCAAATGTCAGAGGACTGAAAAAGTAGAAAGGAGCTCCACAGAGCTTCTAAAACCATTCAGCTGTGCAGTAGATGAAGAGTAGATGGAAGATGCAGGGACAGAATTTTAATGCTTTAGCTGACCTTTGAAACCAGGCATTACCACATGTACCATGATGGAATAAAACAAACTGTGAAATTTGATAATGGTGGTTGCCATTTTCAATTGGCATTAAACAACTAATAGACTATTTAAGAAACACTACGTAGCTGGAACTCCTTACCCAGAAAAAACTCAACCCCATCTGCCTAAAAATATCTAATCAACTGAGAAATTCTTCAGGACTGTTCTTGAGACACTACGTTATCCTACATTTAGGTCCATACAATGTATGCCAATCACTTTATGCTGAAAGTTTCTGTCAAGTCTTATGTCTAGCATAAACAGAACATTTGGTCTCCTGAGAGGTTGGGCTTCAACATTTAATGATAGAAAATCCTTATTATTACTACAGAACTGACAAGCACGTCATTACTTAATTTAGGACTTAATTTAAAAGAATTGCAAATCTTTTCTTTGATAAATCTGTTCAGCTGTTTGTTCTTTGCTCCAATTAAAAACTGGAGATTAAAGGAAAAAATCTGTGATGCAAGCTCCGAAGAATCCTGCTAGAATTTACTTCTACCATTTATATATCCAGCATGAACAAGGTACAAAATAAAAATAATGCACATCTGTTAATATATATTCAGATGTTCCTGGACATTATGGATTTTAATCAAATTCTTCTCAATGAATCCTTCACAACAAATGAATTGTTAAGAGTTGTTTGCAAGATCCTCAGAGTAACAGTTTGTGTCTAAAATGTCTGTAAAAGACTTCATGCTTCTGTGGCACTGTAGACACATCACTGCAAGGAGAAGGAGAACACTGCACAAAATAGGAAAAAGTAAGGAGGATCAAAGGACAGTTGCAGTCTGAAAACAAACTAACAATGTCATTTCAGGTTCCATATTTATTTCATCCCCATGTTTTCCAAATCAGAATCTCAGTTTACAAGCTGTTCTTTTCCAAGTGCCAGGCCTATAAATCTGAAAGACAATTTGGATTCTACATAGTCATCATAAATGGTCTGAATTTAAAAGTTAGTCTGAAATTGTTTTATAGCATTTCCAGAGAATAATTTCTCTTACAGCTATCGTGACAATGTTAGTAAGAGTGAAGAATACTGAAAGTTTATTTTAGTCTTTCAAACAAACAAACAGAACACAGAATACACAGAGAATGTAAAACAGAAGTTGCCAATCCTCCATTGTTTACTCTTGTCTGCCTCCTCTTTCCCAACATTCTCTAAATTAAAAGTACTAATGACAAAGAAACATGAAGTTAAAAGACAGGGATATAAACTGTTAACATGCAGTGCTATCAAGTTATATGACGTGTATTTGTCAAATGAATTCAAGGGAGACAATTTTTCCAAATGGGGGTGAAACCCCCAAAAAAGCAACCAGAAAATTCTACCAAAAGAACTACAGTTCTTCAGCAAATATTCATAACCTTAACCGCAACTCACCAACATTACTTCTAGGAATTATAACTGATGGAAAAGTACCACAAATTCTAACAGCAGGTTTATGTACCCAAAAGACTTATTTTCTTGGGAGGTTACAGCCTCTAGAAACAGGTTTCCTTTCCTTTTAATCTTTAAAAGCTAGACCTTAACATTCCAAATATTTTTTTGGCTTGTGTCCCAAATCTAAGTATGTTTAATTAGTTGCTGAAATTTGAACAGGCGTTCTACTATCTTAGCATTTTTTTATTTTTCAATGAGCACATCTCTTTCGCATCCGGCCATGAATACATTTTTCAAAACATGTAACACATATAATGCGTTTTTCCCTATTCAGAGAACTGGATTTGTGTTATGGATGCTCTCAGCAGCAATCATTTGGGAAACCACCTTAATCTGTTTCAACTAGTCTACAGAGATGAGTTTGATAGTACAGATAGTACAAAATAACATTTTTCAGGAAACTGCCATCCACACCTTTGTGTCATCAACATATTTTATAGATTCTTAATCTTAAGAATTTATGTTTCTAAACCCAGCTTTCAGTTAACACACACATACTACGACCTTTCAAGGGGAAGAGTGTTAGCAGGCATATCCTCCAGGTATTTGGTAGTCAAATAGGTCTTCAAGCCAGTAAAGCTGAAGAGAATAACATTCACTATTTTCAGGGAGAGCTTGCTGCTGTTAGCATTAGTATTTCACAAAAATTTGCAGTGAGACAGCTTGAGTGAGACACTAAGATCATCTGGGAAAAAGCAAAGCAGACAATTTTTGAGGCGGCCTACTTTAAAACCACTTGCAAATTTCTGGAATATATATAGGCTCACTTTGAAGTCCCAGAATAAGTTTGCTTAAATAAAAACATCAAAATACCAGTTCTCAATTATGTTTTCCTACACGTTTAGTTACTATGTCCTATAGCATTGTTAACAGCGATTTTACAGCAGAATCCTTTATGATGAATATTTTAATTGTTACTCAGAGATCATATGAAAAGTTACCTTGGCTTCATTGCTTACAACAGGTTTAACAGGGAACTGAACTTCTGTGGCTTTTAATATTGTATTTTCTTGTAAGATATCTTGCTGTGATTGATTGTGGCCAAATGGCTGAAAAATAAGCACATTATTTTCTTCATGAGAGTTATTCAACTACTTTGATTTCATAAATATTTATGCTGTAGTAAGTTGCTGAAGTGTTAATACAAACTGCTAGCCATTCTGTAAATAAAAAGTTTCAGTCAAGATTTTCTACATTTCTTGCAGTATCAATGCACACCACCAAAAAGTAACACAAGTAATTTTCCATGTAGACTCACATTTTTGTGAGTATAATTCACATTCTACTCGTAACAGGCATTTATACTGAACCTCTGATTTTCAAAGTTTTCCTTACCTTTCTACCATAAAGGCATTGGAAAAAGATTACTCCAACTGACCATACGTCAACCTTATTAGAAATCTTTGGTGGCTCTTTGCCAACTACAAAACACTCTGGAGGCAGGTACCTGGAAAACAAAATATGCATCTCAGTGTCTGCAAGTAGATGTATGGTATCACTGGAACTTCCTCAAATACCAAATTATACAAACACTTCACATACATATCTCTGATCTTTTGACAACTGTACAGCTGCCTTATGATCCACATTCCAACACCTTGCACAGCCATCAAAACTGACATGACAGCTTTATGTATAGTCAGTCAGTCAAATAGAGGGTCTATTTCATAGAAGCACAAATACCAATATTCTCTACCTAAATCACTAATTATCACCTTTCTTTGTTTTATTTTAATTGGGATCCTAGGTTAAATATGAACTGTCTCCATCTATCAGCAAGAAAAGATGAAAGCCATATAGAGCATTTTACAGCGAGGCCTGGTTAGAAATCAAAGATAATATAGACATGGCTTAAAGACCCTTTTATCTGAGTTTTTAGTAAGAACAATAACATTAACCAGAGGGGTATATGGTAGACAAAGGTAATTGCTATTTCCATTCCTACAATCTGCAGGAAGCCATACTTAAAGAGCTGAAAGCTGTGGAAGTTCCTGTGCCATTCCTGAATTACAAAAGAACTGGTGAAATGGAACCTCCTTAAAAAAAAAAAACCCAACAACAAAACCTCCCAAGCATATCAATGTGGAAGCAGTCAAGTATTATCGACTGTAACATCTAAGATCAAAAAAGGCATAAAAGCTATCAGAATATCTACAGACCAGACATTCTTTCATCAACAACATACAAGGCTTTTAGAGAAATTTTGAAGAAGTATTTCTAGAAATGGAAATAAGGAGAAAAATGAGATAAGAATGCAACATAAAAATGAATTTCACACAGTACCACAAAAATCTCATCTGGAATACTTGTGTACAATTCTGATTACACAACCAAGAAAAATGAGCTTAAAGAGATGCAAGTGCAAAGAAAGCTACTAAAATGATCTGAAGAATTGAGAGCCTACAATTCAGGGAAAAGTATTGAAGGCTATAAAAACACCAAGAGGAAAGTACGAGGAAGGGAAACAACCTACTTGAGGGAGGACAGTGTTGGCACAGGAACAAACAAGTATAAACTGGCCACAAATAAACACAGTCTGTAAATTAGAGGATTAGGTTTCTAATGATGAGAGAACTGAGGTTACAGAACACACTTCAAATCAGATTACTGGGGACAAAACACTAACTAAATTTAATACAAACGTCTTTAAGTTTACAAAAGAGATTATGTGACCTGACTATCCGGAGAGGCAGGTAACTGGACCCAGTGACTGAGGAAATCCCTTCCAGGACTATGGTGCTGGCAGTTTGTGCAATCTGCTCTAAAGAGACTCATCCCCCACCTCAATCTCATTCATAATATTTCCCTCCTTAATGAAGATTTTGGGCTCAGAGAAAGTATGATTTAGTAATGCAGAGATTCATCATGAACTTATAATGGTCACAGACCTTTCTTTATGTTTTAGTTTACAGCACCACTAATGCCTGTGGCATTTTAGATGAAATCCAAAGGCTAAAATTGGTCTTTAGATAGGTAAAGCATTAAAAAGAGTAGCAAACACCTAACGCTTCCAAAATGCTTCAACTTGAATAATCGTCTTCTCACAGCATGTGCATGTTGGCACTTGTGCAAGAGTATGTGTGTTTTCTTTTCTAAAAAATCTGAAGGAAAAGGAAAAAACTTTATTATGTGCAACTTCCAAATATGGGACAAGTTGCAGAGCAAATGGGAATAACACTGGCTTCTCTGTTTAGTTAGTTTCAGCTCCTGACTCTGATCTTGAACGAGGAGAGTAAGAACGAGGAGAGCAAGAACAAATGAACTAACAAATAATAACCTGGCCAATATAAGCTGACACAGCTACCATGGTATCTGAAAGAGCTGCTGTGCCATGAAGAATCTGCATCTTCATAGAGCAAATTCTAGAAACAGTTTTTCTGCAAGCTTATTGTCATTCCTGTTCTGTAGGCAGCTCTAAAACTTCAGGTTTTTGGACAAGCAAGCAAGTGCACACAGAAAACAAATCACAGCTGCTGAGCTGTCATTAACCTTTAGGATGGAAGAGTGAATACTCTTTTGTCGTAAGGACATTACCTGCTGGTAATCCCTGCTCTAAGATCCCCAAGGACTAAGCACCCACACTTAATCATCATAGCACTGTCAAACATCTTCAACCACCTGCAGCCGAAGATTAAACACCTGCTTCTTCAAGGAAACCATGTTTCTAAATCACAGTCATCATCTCCACACTTTTTTATACATATAAAAAACAAACAACACACTCTCACACTCTCTTCTCTTACTTGCTATGTTACCATTCTAACATTTGTGAATATCAACATTCACAGTGCTGCACAAAAGTCTTGTTTGTCATCCATTTTAATACTTTTAATGTTAGCTCTCTCTCCAAATTGGCTTGGTAAGAGAGCATTTATGAAACATGAACAGCAAAATCAAACCAGGTATTACCAGTAAGTTCCTGCTCCCTGTGAAGTTAAATCCATTCCATCCACACCGTAGCTATCATCATCCATTATTTTGGAGAGGCCAAAATCAGTAATTTTTATTTCTCCACATGCTGTTCCATCTACAAGAAGGATATTACCTATCCAGGAGGGCGGGGGGAAAAAAAAAATTACCTCAAAAAAGCTAACAGAATGCTTTATTTTCACAACCAGGTTAAATTTGCAGAAATATCTAAGTTCATGAGGGCAAGTGACAACTTTACATCACTTTATACCCTCAAGTCTAGAGTAACTTGACTATGACACATTTCAGTGCAGTCTCAGGAACTCTCTAGGTTATCATCATCATCTGAAATGGCTCCCTCAGCTGGGAGCTGGCTGGACAGCGAGGAAACACTAAAATGTAGTGAGGAAACACCAAAACATAGGTAGCAGGATACCAGTTACAATGAAGTTTCATATTTTTCTGCCCAGAACAAATCCTACACTACAGGTTTCAGGGCTTGCATGTCCCATAAAATTCTGCCAAGAAATTGCTTACTTCATGTGTTAAAGTATAATTTCTTGATATAAAAGTTATTTGATGAAGTTCCTTTAAGAACAAAGACTTACGAGACTAAGAATACATTCTGTGCAATTCCATAATGTGAGACAAATCTACATGAACCTAATTTATTACATAGCAGTAAACAAACAGGCCAGCATTTAGAGTTACATTACAAACACCACACTTGGAAGTGTAGCAGATTAAAGTACATATAGTATACAAGCATCTTTCATGCAAGGTGGTAAATCAAAGGCCATGGAATCAAAACAGAATACATCGCTTACGACAATGCTTGTTATTCATTCTAAAGAAAACTTCCATAAAGTCCTGTTTTGAAGTGCTTACATTGGGATGCTGGAAGAGACTGATTACCTACTTAAATCCTTTACAGACTAAGAAATACATAAGGGAAAAATTATTTACATATCAGCATTCCACAATGATCAGAGAGGAGAGCCAACTAATGATATTATCTGTTTATATTGCTAAATACCAATGTATGTATGTATCTATATGCTGCTGTATGATTTTTTGCCTACAAATTCAAATCAAAATAATACAAAGTAGAAAAGTTATAGCAAATATTTTTTCAAAGAAAAGACAGACTATTTTGGCAATAAAGCTAGAAATAAAGGCTGTTTACAGTAAACCTGACATACAGAAGATAATTTTGGTACTTTCAGACATGAATTACAAACAAAAGGATAAAAAAAATAATTAAATTTTCAATTGTAACATTCCTTATTTACCTGGTTTAAGATCATAGTGTATAATAGGGGGCTTGATCTCATTGAGATACCGTAGTGCATTTACTATTTGCATTACAATGGACCTAGCTTCCTTCTCTGACATCAATTTATGTTGCTTGAGATAGAAATCCAAGTCATTGCCTTCACAGTATTCTAACACCGTGCAAAACCTAGGGTAGAATTCAGAGAGACAAAATTAAATAACATCTCAAACTGCACAATGAGAAACAGAGATAACCTAGTTTAAGAATGGCTGCCTGAATATTAAACTATATGAATGAAATTGTTAATACAACACCTGGCATAACTACTGCTTTATGAAAACTAACATCAATCAGAACACTCATACTCACTAAAAGACAAAATGCACCCAATATTGATGAGAGGTTAAGTTGAAAAAAACCCACCCTATTTATGTAGGCATGTTTCTCAATAGAAAAATAAATTCACTCCCTTAAGATGCGACATAATTTCATGCAAAGAGGTGCAGCCCAGTGACCATATTACTAGCTTAAGCTAGTTACACTCCTGATGCTATCTACTCTTGGAAACTTGTTTAAGCTGCAGCAGCCCTTGCTCTGCCCGAAACATGACAGCACTGCATACCCTTTTGCCCTCAGGACATGTGTTGCAAAACACTGTTTTCATCACTTTATAGAAGGCCTGCAATATTTAGCTGAGACTAGTGTCTGCAACTAGTGTGGGTTTTTTTTAAAGTCCCCTTAAGGACTAAACACTTTGGCTGAAAGCAAGAACACGCTATTTTTGTTCAAATACTCTTCATTTCTGTTTATCTAATATACAGCACTAAAATCCTTGCCAACTTCTGGAAAATGTATGATTTTATGTACTTACGTATCTGTATCCAAGGAGAAGTAGTCATATAGTTTAACTATCCGGGGGTGATCCAGTTCTTTGTGTATTCTATACTCTCTGCAGGCATGTCTAAAAGAAAATGGATACATTAACCTTCTACAATCAATAAAATGCTATTCAGTTTAACATATGAAGCGTAAGTCATTAATATTTACTTGTGGTAGTTTTCTTTCTTTTCATCCCTCCAGCTTTTGTTAAGCTGATGAATCTTCACAGCAGCGTATCTTTGTTCATAAAGATCAAAAGCCTAAAAAAGAAACCCACAAATATGGGAAAGTTATAACCAAAGATGATAAAAATAACACCCGATAAAGAGAGGAAAAAAATTGGCATGTAATTGACAAGTTTATTGACAAGTTTATTGACAAGTCTATTGTAATGCTACCTCCCTCTACAGGTTAATCAGAGTTTGCTCAACCAGTGCTTAAAGAGTATACCACAGTACAATCATTCTGCTTACTTAGATCCTCTGCCTCCCCCAAAAACTAAACGTACAAATGTACTTGGCTCAAACATTAGGTTTAGCAGACCCAACACACTCTACCTTGTATACTTCACTGAAGCCACCTCGGCCAAGTAAATGGAGTAACAAATATCGTTCATTCAACGTCGGGTGATCTTTAAACCTTGAAAGAAAATAAAAAAAAAAATTAATTCTACGTAAGGTATACAAATAGAGTCTAAAATGTAAACCTCTTAGTATTACTCCTCAGAAGGAGCTTTCTTTTTACTAGCAATATATATTATATATAATATGCTGCACAATATTACACTATGTGTAACCTTATGGCACAACTGTACAACTGGCCAATTTCAGTACCTTTTGACTATTTTGTGTAAAAATGACACCACAATACCGTCACCAAACCAGTCAATTCTGGCAAACTTTTTTGTTATTTTTCTCCATTTCTGTGAAGATAATGAAAACACTCTTAAATCTAAACATCTGATAGAAGGGTTCTCTCTTTGTTGTACCAAAATTTAGAGAAGTCTCAAACTTCAGCCTTTTGGAACAGACAAGGAGGATATTCTTCCAATTTCACATGAAAGGTGAGTGGACCTGTTGTATACGCCTGCCTCTTTTTAACAAAATGGATTCTATGTAACACAAAGTAGTTAACAACAGCAATACGGGGGAAACACACCAAAGGACTGAATATTTGCTCATACTCTACTCAAAAGCATCCTTGACCAGTAGCTCAATTCTTTTAAAACCACACTCAAATTTAATTCATATTTTTTTAGTCCTTCTACTGAATGTATGCCTCCAGTGATGCCATTCTTGTGAACCTTATCACCTTCCCTCTCCACTGCTGCTTTTGTTACTCTGTGGCTCTCCGTGGCTAAGAACCTACATCTTGCAGGTAGCCCCAGCATCACGTGGGCTCTAAACCCAGACAGGGAAGCCCT
The DNA here is from genome assembly GCF_004027225.2 of Strigops habroptila. Lineage (NCBI taxonomy): Eukaryota > Metazoa > Chordata > Aves > Psittaciformes > Psittacidae > Strigops > Strigops habroptila. Next base: position 20,068,563 of record NC_044281.2, on the reverse strand, counting down.
AACTCGCACTCTCAAATTGTCCTGTTATTGTAGTGCAAATGTAAAAAACACATGCAGACATCCAAGTTCACCCATCTCTGAACCGGGCTTGGGGAGGTCACCCATGGGTAGAGGGACATAGAGGAGAACACTTCTAGAACAAGAAAGAGGGCTCAGCTTTGCACCACAGCTGGAAGCTGAAAAGCCAGCAGGATTTGAGCCAGGACCCAACAGTTGCTTCACTTCAGAACCCTGTCCCTTACCAAATGGCCAGCTGCCAAGACATGTTAGGGAAGACAGCAGGGGCCACAGACCTAAAATACTTCTCCATTGGGTCTGTCTTCTATATTATGAATGTAAAATGCAGCTTGGCCACTCGGTAAATACACAAGTTTGAACTCCTACAAAAACATGTTTAAAGCTTTTAGTTCTGCACCATAAAACGTGTCAACATTGACTGCAGAAAATGAGCAGTGAAGCTGCAGTATTCTGCTTGTCCAGGTCCTGTAATTCTGTTTTCAACTGGGACTGTAATTTGGACATTCTTTGCCCCACATATGCACTATTTACACAGTCAAAGCGTGTCATTTTTCTGTGGCATTTATTCCTTCATGCTGAAGTATCCCTTTTAAAAAAACAAAACAAAACTCTTCTAATGCAAACACTGAAGATTAAAAAAGTTATCATTTAACATGCAAAGAGCTGCTTGCTTATTTGCTGCAGGCAATCCATTTTTAAAAGAAAATATTCTGCCATTGAATTCTAAGAATCAAGCCATTATTTTTTGTATCCAAAACACAACACCAATTTAGCTGCCAATTACCACTATGGCCACACAGGAACAAAAATTTTCTGTATTCCTGCAGAGTAGGTATGGAGCCCATTAAAACAGTTAAGCACAATTTCACATCTTGTTGCTTTTATGCTTATAAGTCTTGGTGTAGATGTAATTCTATTGTATCTAAAAAGTAAAAATGAAAATAAAATCCTATAGTCTTAAGGCTACTGTTTCAAAAACATTTAGTAGTGCAGAAAGAAAGAAGCCAAGTCCCATCCTCTCCTTCCACCTGGCTTCTCATACCAACCCTTGCACTGCCCTCTCTCCTCGTGGCAACATAAGCATTTTTGCAACTGGGGCAAAGAACTGGACTAGGAAATTGATCTGGAGTTAAAATTAATCCAGAAAAAGAAACCATAGGAGCTAGTTTCAACTTGGATCAATTTCCAGCATCTGTTCAGTAAAGAAATGCCATTGCAGGCATGTGAAAGGAAACAGGGCAAGGGCATAAGCAGTCAGGGATAGGCAGAACCAGTTCCCTTCAGCCTGAAGTGCTGGTATTAGTGTTTTTGTATGTGCCATCACAGAAAACAGACTAATTTTTTTAGGTTATGTAATTATTACTTTCAAATCTACATAGTAATCGCTAACATTAAATAACAATTTAACCTTATGGTATATTGCTATGCAAGCTGAAGTACAGAATAATATTTAATATGTCTTTTATATGTACACGTATCTAATAGGAATGAAATCACAGTGCAATAAAACCAAATGTGATTTTAACTGCATCACAAAATTGCTGCTGTTGCAAACCTCCCCACCATTTTCTCGCATTACTGTCAGCTAAATTAACTGCATTAGTTTCCCTTACAAGTATTCTTTTTAGCCTAGTAATATAGTCTAGGAAGTTTTAGCTCTCCTGCACTGTAAGCTGTGTATATGTAATTTTTTGCATATTCCGTAAAACCATTAATAAGTTTACCAAATTATAAGTAATTCTTTATTTTTAAAAGTTGAGAACTAAAAGAGAACCAAAGAAAAAATCATGAATAAGCTTCTCCTCTGTAGGTAAAATGTGATTTTAGAGCATTATTTTAGAAATAGACATCCAAAATTAAGACAGCAAGTCTCTTACTGTGAATTATCTTCATTATTTATTCTTTTCAGTTCTCTTATGTGAAGATTCCTAACTCTTTCCAAACGTTCAAGTTCTGCTTGTATTTCAGCTTCCTCCTGCAAATGAAAAGAATGGAATATAAAAGCTCATTTACTCCCCATTTGAAAAGGATATTTTTACCCCTGCATCAATACTAGTGGTGATGGAGGAACATTACATTACAAAACCCTGCTGAACTAGAAGAAAGCACTGCTTTTCTCTTAAAGCCAGAAAAATTCAGAAAGATAAGGCAAAAGCCTGTTTCAAGGAACCTTTCTGTCCGTGAACCCACAGGTAACGGGATGTTCGTCATTTTGTTCTGCACTGTAGGGATGCTATTTGAAATGAGAGGCAGCAGGGTTTTGTATTTCAGCCAAGGAGAGAAATTATTTGGGAAGCGGTCTAAAATTGATGTACAAAGAAAAAACTGAGATATGTGCAGTTACAGATTTTGTACAAACTGATGAATTAAGAAAAGACATTTGAAATATTTTTAGGCTGAAGTGCAAATAAAAAAAAAGAATAAAAGACTAAGTCATTACAGCAGAAACATTCTTAAGATGTTGATACAACACACCAAAACCAAGCTAATTTAAGATTTTTCCCTTCATATCTTATTAAAATTACAAAGGGAGAATGTGTACTGCCTAAGATTTTGAGTGCAATTTCATAAGCAGCATGTCAGGTACGAGCACATTCCCTAACTAATTTCAGCACTTAAAATTATCTCATGTTTATGCTACATATTAGAGAACACTGAAACAGTTGTTTATTCAGATTCTCTAAGAAAGTAAGGAATTCACGATGCTTAATTTATGGAAACCTATGTATCTATATTCAAAGTGGAAAATGTACACTCATTGAAAAACACTGAGGAAACGGTTCTACTGATTTCAGAGTTAGTACTTCTAGCACTTGAAAGTTTGAATAAAGGGGAGACAAAAGTAGCCCATACCAGACAGCTCATAATTATGGAATTATTCTAGCTGAAAAGGAAAAAAGAATGTCTGGCACCTGATAGGTATTTTTTAGTAGCAGTGCCAGTGGAAGCAGTGTCCCACATCATCTCGTGTTATTTTGGCACAGCCTCTTGTAGAGCCAAATGGTGAACCACACTTGAGAACTAATCCTTTTTTTTGTTTCATTTTTTAACGGCTCAAAAAAGGATACATATTTGGCTTTTGAAAGAAGCTAGATCAGTTCTCCAATTTATACTGTGACTGCACAACCTGGTGGTACTGGTAAAAGCAATAGGTCAACAAGTCATAGCATAAAGGGCTGGAGGCAGAAGTCATTAGATGGGAGAGAAAATGCTATAAAGCTGGTATTTTCAAACACTGTATATCATAAAACCACATCCTGAAACAACTGTATTTATAAAATCTAAACCACAGATTAAATAACCATATTTTCAATGAGTTGAGAAGTCTGGACCAGATCATTTCGGTGGATATCCTGAATCCCTCCCCAGAAGCTAAGGAAAAAAACCTACTATCCCAAACCAAGACATCAGATGATTCTCCATTCAAAAAATGAAAAATAAATTCCTAGTAATTTAAAAGCTGGACTAAGTAACACTAGTCTGCTAGTAGATCTGTGTGGACCATTTGTTTTTCCTAACATATAACATCAAGCTTCTCCCCTCCCAGTTTATAGAACATTAAACTCTATTTTTTTTTTTAAATTTACATTTATCTTGTTAAGAGTTCCCTGTTAAATACCCTGAAATGATATGCAGTTCCTCATAACCCAACAGTTCTTTCTAAAGAATTCTAGCCCTTCTCCCCCCATAAAAGGCCACACACTTATACACACACAATTGTCTATGTTCTTCCCAAAGGCTGACAAAAAAATCCATCAGTTATGCCTCTTTCGGGCTTTTTTGTTCATATATTATGCAATTCAGCGGTTCTCAAAATGTGGTTCATAGGCCAATGTTAGTCCAAAGAGAACTGGCTGGTTGCATTGTTTCCAGCTGTTATTTAGGACACTCAGGCTGTGAATACCTTTAAGCAAGAATGAACCAGCTTAGCTGCCTCAGGTCACTGCTATATAAAAGGAAGTGAGAAAACAAGAGCCTCTCTCCAGGACCAAAGCTGCTAGCTGGAAAAGAATTTCCTGGGGAGCAGAAGGAAAAGAAAACTGGTGGTGGCAGTATGTACAGGGCACCAAAAATAAGAGCACCAGGAAAGCATCTGGAAAGTGAAAAAGAAGAGGAGCAGACAGCAAAACAGCATATGCAGAGGGAAAGAAGAAAAATAATGTAACCAGCAAAAAAGCACTATGGAAGAAATATAGTCATGTAAAAAGAAGATTAGAAAATTGTTTTTCTTAGTTAATGACAAAATCTGTATTGCACATAAGAATTAAAATGAAAGTATTTTAATTATTATTTTCAGATATATTCGAACATGATTTGCTAAGAAATAACATTTGTTTCTCCTCTGGCATTTAGTCAGCTTCCATCTATAGAGCACCCCAGCATTGATGCTCAAAGCGAAAACAAAATTCAACAACTTTGTAACAGCTTCCTTCATATATCACTTGAAATTTCCATTAGACTTCCAAAAAGTTAAAGCGTAGAAGAAAACCTACAGAACTTCCTGTAAAGCTGGTGCTATTTCTAAAGCATTAGCCATGAAGAACTATGTGGGCAGTCTACTTCACTAGTGCCAACAAGTTTATATGCAGACTCCCTACCACAGACTCAAGTACTTTCTTCTCATATTTTTCAAAACCAGCAATGTTCCAAAGGGACCCAGTTCAGTTTATTATGGCAGGATTTATAACAGGTGACATATACATTTGAAAAGAACAGGCCTGAAACAGACTCTTCCAATATTTCAAGGGGAAAAACACTATGACCTTTTTCAAGTGAACATCTCAAGAACTACTGCTCAACAGATAAAGGCACTTTTCTTTCACACTTGAGATATTTCTGCCTGCTTCAACTGTCATTCCTTTTCACAGGTTATAACTCAAAAGCTTTACTTGAATAAGCAATAGTTTGTTAATATCACAATTATCTCATTACACACATTTATTAGAATGATGGGCTTCAAGAAAAAAAATATTGGTTTGTTTGGGGTTTTTTTTCCAAAAGTCAAAAACTGGAGTAAAATACCTGACTGCAAAAAAATTTAAGATACAGAAAAAAGATTTTCCATAAAAGTAGGAAAACTGTATCTCCCTAACTGATAAAACCACAGTGAATGCTGTAGATGATCAAAACCTGATATTCATTCAGAAATGCAATGCTTTGTAAAACAGAGCTTTTTAAAGGCCAAAAACTAACATAAAAAGCCCATATATCAAACTTGGCTAACTCTACTTCCTCTGTTCTGAAACAAGAACAGTATTGGTGGCATCATCACTATTCCCACTGTTAGAAGGATTCAAGGAATCGGTACAGTGTTACACTGAATGGACTCACAACTATTCTCCTGTATTCCCAGTGCTTACAGCAAGTTGCACAAAAAAACTCCCAAATAAACAAAAAAGGAAGCAAAGCCACTGTTAGGCATAAAATTGTACAGCACTTTTAGTGCTATGTTTTCTAATAAGTCAGCTCTCAACAAGCCCTCTCCTTTTTTTGACAGTACTAGTTTTTATGGTCTGGGGCATGGTCCAAAAAAAAAAAAAAAAAAAAAAAAAAAAAAAAATCTTAAAAGCCCATATACATACCTTTTTGAGATGTCCTAATCGAAGCTTGAAGATTTCTTCCTGTTCATGATACTCTGCTAGAGTCAAACTGAAAAAACCAAACATGTAATTATAGCTTTTACATGATGACAAACAAAACAATAGCATTCTTAAATACTACAGTAAATACAGTATCTTATGTTATTTACTACCACGATGCTAGCAATACATTTTTGAACCATTTGAACATCCTGGTTTGTAATTCCAGGGTCAAAACATACTTAAAGAATGCCTCTGTCTCTGGTATTCTGGAATATTAACTGCCTCTCCCACTGCACCATTTCTCTTCTCTCAGACTGCTTCTTAGATTATCTGGATGCATCCTGAATCTTATCACTATCCCAGTATTTTAGCTGATGCTACTCCACTGCTTGGTTCTCAACTCCTAATGAACCAAAAGATGGAGATCCAGAAACCAACTAGACAAGACTGATAACACTGGATTTTTGAGCTGTGATTTAAAGAACACACTGCAAACCCACACATTCCAAGTTCATTAACACTGCATTTTGCATGAGACCAAAAATTCAGTTTGGAATCAGCATGTGATTCTTCTGCTTGTTCTCGTTTTATCTTCCTTTGGAAAAAGATTCCTGGCTACAATTAATTCAGCAGTGTCTGTAGACTTGCTAGGACACAAAGTCAGTTACCATCCAGAAGGTCTAGACTGTTCATATAGATTAGTAACTAAGAAACCCATGAACTGTATGCAGTATCCATCTGACAAATGAAAGAAAAAGACACAGGAGACAAACCACTAAAGAAAAGAAACCAAAGAGACTTCAAGTTCCAGAAAAGAAACCATATGTGTAGGATGAAGGGGAGCAAGGCATGGGGAAAGAGAAAGAGGTATAGCCTCACTGAAAGAATTCACACAAAATTCTACTAACAACTTAAAATTAACCATTTTGTTGTTTTGCCTAGATCTATTATTTCTTGCATGATGCAAAACTAAAACTAATAGGATAATACATTTTCACAAAGTTCATTTAGGGACTTAAATTATCAATGGGAAGGTAAGTTACAAAAAGTGTTTAGAAGGCTATACAGGCTTTTAATATTGCAAGTCTGAAGAACAAGAGTGCCTTGAGAATCACCAGGAGTTTCCCCAAAGGTGAGGAACACCAATTCAAATTTCTCTTACAGTAAATGCCAACTTTGACAAAATTTGCAGAATTCTAATTAACCGTAAGGCTTCTTCCTCCCTCTTAAATTTGGATGTAGTTCATCATAGTTTTTAGAATTCTAAACCCTGTATTAATTTGGTGTCAAAAGTTGTTAATAACAGGCGTGAATCTTTTCAGGATAAAACCTGCTTGTTCTGAAGCTTTCATAGAGCCCTTTCCTACTCCTGATTTCATAAATACTGAATTTCACTGCCCCCTTCCTGACTTGGCCAGGACAGAAGATTTAATTGATCAGATATACTCCATTAATATTAGTGAAATTGCTAGATTCTTTTTTGACTACAGCATTTAAATGTCCAAGAAACAGCTTCACAAGACTCTAAATATTTCATCAACCTTCTGGTCTATAATGTATAGAAGTCTTTCAGATCAGGTGACAAAAGCACCCATCACCGCACCCCGTGAGCATCTGAGAAGGAAGCAATCCTTTCTTTTAAAAGCTATCCTGCACCTTTTTTTCCTACTGGAATGAAAAGCAGCCTTGTAGTCCAGTCAGCAAACATTCCCAAACACTCTGAAGGCGTCAGAGTGAGAAAATTTGCCTCTCCAAGAAAGGCAAAGGCCCCTTAGTACCAGATTTTGGAACCAAATGGTTATACTCTTTTCCTCGCAGTATCTTCTTTGGTTTTAGACAATTTACACTACATCTTAAAAGAAGAGGCATTAAAGCAAATATGAAACAGGGTGTCTCAATACCTAGGAAAGCTGGCAATGCATTCCCTGTACAGTCCAAACAACAGCAAGAAACCCAAGAAAGCAATGCTCTAATTCCTGCTCTAATACATCTGCTATACCTATCAAAGAGAATATCGAGACCGTGCTAGACAACTCACAGCAGCATCCCTGCCACTTTTTCAATACTTCTACTCAAACAGTGAGCTACTCTAACAGGGATTAAGTTCTCAATTAAAAGGCAAAGGATCAATGCCAATGTATATGAGGTTGAATGTTATTCTTTCCAGATTCTTGTCTGCGGTATAAACTACAGGCTTCTGAATTTCCAGAAATGCAGATAGTAACATTTGTCTGTCTTAGGAAGAAAAGTATTTAAGGTGGCTTAGCAAAGCTGAACCACAAGTAAAAGACACTGAATACAAAGTTTATGATATGACCTTCCAGAATTTTCAATGAACACTGAGAGCCCCAAAACCAAGGCTCCCTTGAAAAACTAACGTAATAAAGAAAATGTGGTCCTTTTAACGAAACCTCAGTTATCTACACAGAATTATGACAAAGTGCCTAGACAGCTTTAGCAAGTCCTGCCTTCCAAAAAGTTTTTAAATAGCCCTCCTGAGCACAGAGCACAACATAGAGGTCATATTGAAAACATTAAGATGCCAAGTCACTCTTTCCATGTTTCCATGCTATACCCCAATAAATGACTGTTTTCCATTTTTCTATTTCCTTACAAATCTAACTCTATTAGAGACACAGCATGATTCACAGCAATTTGAAACTGTTGTTACTGACCACCACACTTTGGAAAAGGCATATAAAATGCTGAACTGCAGACACAGTCGCTTTGGATTTTGTTTGTTTACTTATGAAAAACAAAACTTTATTCCCTCATATTCAGAAACATTTACTCTTTTTTTTTTTTTAGTTTATTGCTTCTTATCTATAAATATACTGCACTTCATATGCCTATTAAAATAGCACACAACAACCAGCAGTAAAACAACAACAGTGTGCATGCTGTCTGTTTTCTGGCTACGGACCACCACCCTGCTGCACAGGGTGAATACATCCAGCCTAGAGACTGCTTACGATCAGCCCATTGCTTCCCACCTGCACCTTCCTGCACCTTTTGCAGAGCAGTGGCACGCTGGAGGCACCTTCTGAGAACAGAAGTCACCTATGAGATCATCATTTCCCGCAGAAGAGGTTGCTCCTCCATCACCTGAGACACACAGGTCTCAGATGTAGAGGAAGAAAGGTTGAGGAGCACAGGGGAGGGACATTGGACAGAAACAGGCTGCTGCCAATGAACCAAGTGAACTTTAGTTGGATAGTCAGGCTTGAGGCTAACCTGAGGCGCACCGGGGAAGAAAGGCAACTATGAGTAGGTTGCATGAATTAATCTGGTAACAATCTGGTCCTGACCTTGATCTTTTCTGCTCAAAATTACAGTGCAATAAATGCTGTCTTTTAACTGTCTACAGCTGAACAAGCTATCATACACATGCAATGGATTCCTAAAATTCACCGAAAAGCACTGGACATATTCTGTGCATGTAGCGTAATTTTCCAGTGACATGTAGGGCCACAGTGTGTCACCTTTACTTGTCACTGAAAGGCCAGCTTCCCTGGCCTGAAACCCTTTTTTTTAATTAGCAAAAATAGGCCTTCCAGTTGTTTAACAATGTTAAAGCCAAATTGCAAAGGCCTTGACATATTATGCATGGGTAGACATAACCGATCTTCTTTGCACTTCTTCCTCACATGTTCAGACAAAACCTTCTCTTCATCAGGGACTGTAGCAATAGCAAAGGGGGGAATGGGTTTAAACTTAAACAGGGAAAGTTCAGGTTAGACATAAGGAAGAAGTTCTTTACTATGAGGGTGGTGAGGCACTGGAACAGGTTGCCCAAAGAAGTGGTAAATGCTCCATCCCTGGCAGTTCAAGGCCAGGTTAGACGGAGCCTTGGGCAACATGGTCTAGTGCGAGGCATCCCTGCCCATAGCAGGCGGGTTGGAACTAGATGATCTTAAGGTCCTTTCCAACCCCAACCATTCTATGATTCTGTGATCAAACCACTCTTACTAGGGGGTACAGACAAGACAAAAAAAACTCCAACAAAACAGCCATCAGCTCCTTGGTCTTCATGATGATCAAGCCTGGCATATTTAGAACTGTCTCTCCTCCTTCCTTTTCCCAGTTGAAAAATCATCTGGATACCCAGGCACAGCAGAATGTGGCCATGCCCGCAGCCAACCATACACACATCCAATATAAGTTTTTGGCTACAATCTCTGAAGCACCCCTTTCTTGGTCCAGCCTTATTCTCACTCTAGTTCCTCAAATTTCTGCAAGGACAGGCAGACACTGACTAAGACAAAGACTTCCATGAGGTCTTCTCGCCCATTGTTTCCATGTTTGCCTTAGAAAGAGACTGCCTCAGGAAAGGAGCTGTCTTTGCTTGTCCTGTAAAGCCCAGACACATTGTTGGCACTTCAGCCTGAAGAAGTTTCTGAAAATATTTTTATTTGTTCCATACGGAACAGAATGCTCCTCTAAATGATGCATTTGTTCAGCTACAGTAACAAACTCTGCCAGCTCCCTCTGCTCCCCTATTCCAAATTGCATGCAGGGACAAGGAAAGGATGCATGTAGACTCAAATGGAGGAACTGAGAAGCAGAGGAAGAGGTGACTGTGAAGTGAATATAAGTGACATGGCTGAAGCTGCACAGAAAGGACTATGCCACCTAAACTAAGTAAAACATCGCTCCTAGAAATAACTGTCTAGTGAAATAAGAGCTGCTTCCAAAAAGCAAGGACTAGCACTATAATGTCTCCAAAGAATTTGGAATGGAGTTTTCAAACAGATTTCTCAAGGGCTAAAGCAGCAACCTCTACTTCAAATAAATGTGTGGGTCTTTTTTTTTTTCCTTTAAATAAATTTCAATTTCTTTCTTTTATGTAAGACTAATAAAATTACTTTGCTCAGTAGAAAAGAGATCTCTCAAAACGAAACCTACTTTTTAGTTTTGGGCCACAAAAAGGGAAAGAATGATGGAAAACCAGGACAATGTTTAGATTCACCTGTTGCATGTTATTTAAACACCAAACCCACCATTCACTCACAGGGCACTGGCAGATGGCCACTTTTATACTAATAACTTCAGTGCAAATATTTTGCTTTTGAATTCCTACCAGAGACCATAGTATGTTCAGCAAAAGTACAACAATGCTCTTATTAAGAATGCCTCAGGCAATACCTTCAATCCATTTCACCTGTTTTCGGAAAGGGCTTCAATAATATTGCTTGTTACAAAGCTACAGATCATTTTGTCTTGTCAATACTTGCAGCTGGAGACATTTTCTAAGGCAAACAACGCAGTAGCAGAGACACTTGTTGCTAACAACTGCTAGCAAGTTGTTTGTTTATTTTAAAAAGATCTGCCTAATCACTTGCATGTACGTTGTACTGACTTACTACTGGTTTAGTTCATCAATCTCAAGCAGCTCTGCATTTCCCCATGCCTTATATAAACAGAACCTCTTCCATTTGGCTCTACTAATTAAGATGATTACTTTCAAACTAACACAGAACAGTGATAAGCACAATGTAATAGGAAAGATGACAAATTTACTCTAAAATGGAAGTGCACCATTATTGGTTTACCAAAATACACAAGATGTGTGAACACATACTACTACACAAAATTGTAATAAACCCTAAATACAAACATTTAAAAAACTCTTTCAAGTAAAGGCCTAAGAGTATGATGCAGCTTAATGATTCTGTGATCTCAGACATATCAGAGACTTTCTCAAAGATCTGAAACAAAATTTATAAGCTTATCACTGAGGCAAGCAATCTCTATCTAGATTATATAATGTTCAAATTAGGAAGCTTAAAGGCAAACCAGCTTTGACTCAGTAACGGCTTATATTTATGCTAGCATTAGATACAAAAGGGCAATTCTGATAGTTCTCGTGGCAATTCCATAACCAGCAAGCATTTTCATATGCCATTTAACATGGAACTGGTTAAGCCAAATCAAATGACAATTTGAAAAGTTTTTAGTCATTTGGAAATTATTTAAAACTGCCCAACACCAGAAAATATTCAGAAGTCTATTATCAGGAATGAATCTTGTCCTACTTAACGATTAGAATGTGTCTTCTGTATTTTTTCCCAAATGCACATTTTATCATCTCCTAAAGCAGCAATGAGATTATGGAAATTTAACATGAATGAAGACATGAACAAAGGCTGGCAAATTAAAAGTTTTGTAATTTTTCAGGTCTTTCCATTACTTAAATGTTACTTTTAATATGAGGTATTGCATTCAAACAAAAAGGTATTTTCATGTGACAGTAATCTTTACCATACTATTCAGAAGTACGAACATAGGCAGGAAGTATTACTAAAGAATCAATTTGAGCGATGACTCTTCAGCTTTTTATCAAAATACACGAGTAACACTAATCTGGATTTGCTTACATCGCCAGCCTTACTACAGTATTTTAATGATATTTTTGTCACAGCCAAACAATTTCACAATAGAACATTAAGAATGATGCATTATGCAAAACATATGCAGCTGTCTTCAAACTGATTGTCCAACTGTATTTATTTTGCAGATCTAACCAGAGTAATTTATTTACCCGCCACCCCCAGAGGTATAAATTACTACCTCTGCAAGTGAAAGGTGACAGGTGATTTTGTTCAACACATGTAGCCTACTTCTGCAAAGTAACACAGATTAATTTGTTAGTCTTTTTAACCCTAGTTATTTACTTTTTATTTAAGCTGACTAGGAACAGACACACTATCAGCTGCAGCCTCTTAGCATCAAGGACAATAACTAATATCTCCAAGAAGCAACTTCTTAAAATACTCAAATTAAATGTCAAGAACACATCTGTCTGTGCCTTGAACTATGCCATTTCTGTCTGCAGGAAAAAAATATCACTTGAAAAAATGGAGAATTCTTTGATAGCTCTCAATTTTTATGTTCAAATGACAAAAAAAAAGTAATCAACATTGTCAATATGTGAGATGGGATCAGTAACTTCTGACAGTTGCTCTCAAGATCTAGCATTCAGAAGGGGAAAAAAAAAAATTCTTTTCCATTTGTTGTAGATACATGTCTTGAAATACTGAAGGCTGAAAAATGCTTTTCTTGTCAGCTAAAGTCTCTTATATGAAAAATGAAATGATCTCTAACTAAAGGAGAGGTTCCTAAACCAATGTGGATCAAGAAAAGTTCAATAGGTATCAATGACACTGTAAAAGGAGGAAACCGTAATAAGGACTCCTCTAGATCAGGAAAACAGAAGGAACATTGCATAAACACATAACGGGCCTTTCTCTGATGACTTTACCAAAAATAAATTGGGCAATTGTATGACATCTTCATAGGCAGTGGTGCAAATTTCCCTAACATCAGCAAGTCCTCAGTGAGAATATAGCTGCTGAATATACTGAGTGTCTTTTTATGCTGTTATTTGAATAGAACTCACACAGACAATATCTGAGAATTTATGTAAAAGACTGATTGAAATGTTAAACTTACAGCTGTGGTAAATTGGGTCTAACAAAGGGATCGTTTTCTGCCCCATTCACAGCTTTATTTTTCCTCTGCTTGGGTTCAGAATTGGCAGATGGTGCCTGAGAATTATTTGTAGTTGGAGGCTTTCGCTTGGCCAGGAGCTTTCTTTGCCTTTCAATGTCTTCCCTTTGTTGATTCACCCATTCTTGCTGCCTGTAAACCCCAAAGAAAGCTTTATTAAAGTTTCATCATTTTGCATTTTTTAAAGAACTACCTTTGTAACTGATAAAGCATAAAGAAATTTTTAGAACATTTACTGTACATGTGAAAATATTTCCAAGGAAAAAGAACACCAATGTTCTTCATGACGTGGAAAAATTTTGCTAAAGTTTTGGCACAATTTACTTCTGAAATGTAGTGTTTTGTTTTTTGTTGTGGGGGTTATTTTGTTTTCCAAAATGTTACACATGATTTCTCTATTAGAAAAAAGAAATGTATCTGAGCTGGTAGATACCTCCTTTCATACCACAAAAAGAAATGTAACAGAGTGTACTTGATTTTTAGGCAAAATACTTAATTTGATCTGATCAATCCCAAGTAAATCATCATCTTGGTTGTATGGTAAACAATTACAGCTGTTATGCAAAACAGTTATACAGATAGTATTTAAGACTCTTTAAAAAAACCCCAATGCCCTAGGCAATCACGTAATGCTAAAACTATGCAATGCCCTTCAAAAACTAAAATCTTGGTGACTTACTTTTACATTTTTATATATATCTATATACACACACACATCCCCCTATATACATCTCCAAAGATTGAATCAGACCCATTACCGAAGAACACCTTTTGAGGCCTTGCTTAATTATTTCACCATTATCCCGATGCTCTCCCAGAGCCCTTTTCCTTGGTCCCATCTCTGCTGAAATGCCTGTTGCAGCAGCTCTTTTCCAGGTGGCTGCTCTCCCCCATCCACTTGCACTAGACCCTACCCGAGGCTGTCAGATTTGTCACTCGTCCTCCATGGCACTGAGGAGCAGGATGCCTGAAAAAGCTGCTAGAGTGATGGATGCACAGGCAACACCTATGTGACCAATGAGAACTTCACAGACCTCATCTGCCCCAATGATCACCAGTGATACGTAGTTAGACGCCTGAAAAATCACCAATTTAGTTTTACAGCTCTTTCTACCAGCTCAGCTGAATAATTATGTGCTGCACATTTAGTACATTGATGCTTTTCTAAGGATAGTTAAAAATCAAGTGAAACAAAGTTGTCTTTCAAGGGAACCCAGCTTAGTACTCCCTCATAAGGGAGTTCTGCACTGTATTCTCAGTCTGCAAAAGGCAAAGCAAAATACAATGTACGAAAATCCTAGAACCTCAGTAGTAAAGAAATCCACTAGAGGGAACTAACAATTAGTGAGAATTTTAAGAACATAGCATGGACTAACTTCACAAGATTTTGAAATGCAAAGCCATCTGTCCACTGTTCAGTAAATGAAGCACCATGACGAACTGTTGTAAAATGCCCCAGGCGTAATCTGTCTTGCATGCTCTTCTCTCTGCTTGCCAGCTTCTCCTGTGTGCTCTAAGAAAACAACAAAAAGAAAATTCATATGTAGTAATATAAAGTGTTCAAAAAGTCAGTAAAACACTTCCCGCCCCCCCCTCCCCCAAGCAAGTTTCTAAGGGAGGGATAAAAGGAGAGTAGATAGAAATATCTTTTATTACTTTATTTCATTTATTCTCATTTCCGTAGAACTTCTAAAGTTGGCAGTTGTCAGACCTGGTACTAATAATGATTTGTGCACTAAAAAAGATAATCTGAGTTTGACACAGTTTTTCTATAAAGTTCACTGTTCTTTATAATTAACAAAATATTTTACTTGTAAGTACAGCAAAACAGACAGAGCATCAGCATCATACATTAAAATTATGTCTGTACATGCCTATTATACTAATTGAGCCTGATTAGGTATTAGAAAGAGTGCACCTACTATACTTAACTTGGAAACTCCCTTGTCAGAGCATCTATGTTACTACTTGTACCAAACTGACTGAGTTCAGGAACCTCTATGTAGAAACGCACTGCAGGTAGACTTAACTTGCAGTAACAGAAGCAGATGCCCTTCTCAGAACCAGTCACTACTACCACAAGCATCCTTGGGATGTAATAAATAACTGAGTCTACCTAGTCTGCTTCAGCACAAGAAGAGCGAGCACTATGAGCACCGCTGATGGACAGAAGCTTCTTTAATTGTTACAAACGCTCGCTTCTTTATAAATATCTGTGGCCCAAAATTACCCACACGCATACAAAAGAAAGAAAAAAAATAAAAGAGAGAAAGGAAAAAGTAGGAAGAAGTTGAAGTGAGAATTAAGGATCTTTGTGCAAACAGACTTCTAGATCAAAAGGGACACCTGTATGACCTTTCATGAAAAATGGCCTATTGTGATACCCTCAGTCTGAAGCTGCTCACCTAGCATCATGCTGATCAGATCTGATGCTTCTTTTCCCCACATTCCCCTCATGCTGGAACTTAAAAAGGACTGCAATAATTTATTTATGGCCTGCTAGTAAGGAAATTCTCCCTATTCCTCCAGCAGATCAGTTTGTGCCCTTGTATCTGACAGCAGTATCTAGCAGCTAGTGTTAGGGAAGAGACCTGGCTGTTTACGTTAAATTTTTTTCTATCCTAACTTTAATGAACTGATTTTCTATTCACTTTTTGGTTCTTGGTTGGGGTTTTTTGTTTTTTTTTTTTTATTTTGAAGAAAAGGGAGAGAAACAAATATCCTTACCTTCTAAGAAATTGGTGCTGGTTTACATATAATTAGCATTAGATTTGAAATAAACATTTCCTTTACAGTAGTATGAATGTAAATGGTCACCTTCATTTCCTTGTTTCCATTAATTCAGAGCTAACATAGCATTTAATCATTGTACATGAAAAATTATCTCAGCCACTTCAGTGTCTCTCAAAGAGATTTTATCTGTCTCCTCTCCACAATTCAGAATTTTTTTCATCCACTGTAATCTTATTCTGACAGGTTGTCCAGATAATTTGCCACATGCTAAATTCTTATATTTTTTATTTTGTTATATCTGAATTACTTGGGGAAAACCCTCCTTAAATTAAAATGAAGGAATCATAATGGAGTTCTGCAGCACCCTCAGTTTTTAATCAAAGATTTTAAAAGCAGTAAACTTACCTTTTCGATAAGAAGCTTCTTGCTCATTGAAATACATTTGTTTAATCTTTCTTTATATTTTTCAAGTAGCTTTTGTTGTTCATCTATTTGTCTTCTAAGATCACAGTTAGCCTAACAAATACATACAAAATATGAAAAGATATATGGAAAAACTACTTTTGTTTAAATCGGCTGTCATAGAAAATAAACATATTTACCTTCACATGACTGAAGTAAGGAACATGCATAAACTTAAATACATGTGTATATATACGAAATGAATATATATGCAAAAATCTCATTTCACAGATCTATCCCATATTGTAGAAGGATGTCTCGCTTCCTTTTTTGTTTCCTTTACACTGAGCTGCATTCTGTATCACAGAGCATTCAACATATAGATAATATATAAAAGCATTGTACTGATCCCATTTCTAGTCCTCCAGTGTTAAACTGAAAGTTTAATTTTAGCTCTGGATCCTTTACATCTGACTGAAGTCATGTGAAATCCTAACTTTTAAAAAGGAAACAAGAAGTTCACAATGATAAAAGTTTCAATTATCTGAGTAGGAAGTTTAACAAGTTCCCTACATCCCAACTGTATTTAAATTATTACCTTAAAAAGCACAGCAATATTATTTTGTTTAAAACTAAGTGATTTTTTTTTAAGGTTAAGTTTGTCTATCCCATACTGTTGAACATGTGCTAGAAAAATCTGCATGTACAGGTTAATATGTGTGTACTTGTTTACATATTAGCACTAAATAGACTACAACTTGTGAAAAGTGCTTTTTATTTCATATTTCTAAGTATCACCTCTCTAACACTTCTTTCAAGAGCACAAGCATTGATTTTTTTTTTCTGTAGCACTGATAACTGCTATTCACAATTAGAACAACAAAACCACCACCTGTTATGTCAAATTATATCATGAACTTAAGGAATTAATCAACTGCCTGCAAAACAGCATCAGTTTTCTTTGTACCTTCAGAAAGTCTGTAAAAATATTTAATCATTAACAAGCTGTAGCACAGAAGCAGAAAAAAAAGCTTTATACATTTCATTTTATAGACTTCTTGGATTTTCAGGGGGAAAAAAAAAAACCCCAACCCAAAATTAAAAACTCATTTCACCTTTTAATTTAGGTAACTCAAGGGCAATTTTTAAAAATAAGGTTATTCAAACATTCAAAATACTTGCTTCAGATTGACTGTCTGTTGTTCTGAATAAACATCTTTACCCCATGTCTAACACTTACCCTGAGTAAGTCATCTATACGACCTTCTTTCTTTTCCAAGTCTTGATTTTTATTACTTTCTAGTGCAGCTAATTTCAGCATTGTGAGATCAGTCTAAAAAGAACATTTTGAAATATTTATCCTTTCCTTTAACAATTACAGCATTATTTTCTCATGTTTGTTATGCAGAAAAATAAACTGCTTTAAAACATTCAACAAAACTAGCACATCTTATTTTCATGTGTTTTGAAAGTGACAGAGAAGGTTCTTAATCAAAACTGCTTTCCCTCTTCATGAGTATGACTGTGAACTGTCGTGACAAACCACTAACAGTATTACAAGATGTCATCTCTAAGGGGAAAGTTATTGTTCACAAAAAAGCATACAAAACAGGTCACGAATGTAAATGTCAGCTAATTACTTTAAATTCTCTGTATTTGGTCAACAGGTGAAGTAGACTTGTTCTGACTAACTTGTGAAAGATAGAACAGATCATGTCATAAATGACAGAGAGGATAAAACAGTTGCTTTTGGCTTTTAAAACTCATGACAGAACTACATCTTGATCATTCTGATCAGCAACTCATTTTTCTTCTTCAATGTCATATTTTAAATGCAATATGACAACAGCAGCTGTCACTTCAAATACTGCCTGAAAGAGCAGCCTCTACTTCTAAGATCACACAAAGCTTGAGTAAAAGCCTACCGATGACATGGTCATCTAACTACTTGTGAAGTGCAACACTGGCAGCAGAGCAAGTGCAGAATACAAAACTAATCAGAGAGATTTAAATTATGACCTGCTGAACTTAACAGAGAAATGCTTTGGTGGACTATAAAAAGCAAAGCTTTTGAAAGCCTTTAAGAGTTTAGAAGAAGTTGACAGACAAAGAAATATACCTATCAGGTTTTTTCCACAGTCTTAAGTGATACAGGACAGCTCGACCCAAAAATAGTTACCTGAGTAATTTTAAAAGATAACTGCTTTGGTTGTGTGATAGGGTGGTCCCCAAAAGCTAATGAAGTAGGAGAAGGACTATTCTGTCGAACCTGGAATATATGAAAACAAAGTATTTTAGATACAGCTGTAATAATTATGAATATAGACTTGTTTACAACTCATGGCAGGAAAACAAGATAGAATAGAGAAATCAGGTATCTTTATTAAAGAAAATACTACTTGGAGTACTGCACTGAGAGCTATCACTATGCTGTTATATATCACTTGTAGTGTAGAAAGGATGCAATATATTCTCTGAGAAAACTAAAGATTGTCACTTTTGGAAACAGATTGAAAGATTTAAGACAATACAAGACTAACATAAGGTGATGTCAGACTTACACAGACTTATTTTTCTGATTCTAAGCTTTCACAACTCAAAAATAATGTGAGTTATTTTTGGAGTGGTTATTTCCCATGGGAGAACCACAAAGGGGAAGCTAGTGCAGATCAGAACACAAATCCTGTTAATGAAACTTTCCAAAATCCACCAGTTTGTGTGAATGAGACCGTCTTCAAGCCAAATTCTACATTCTGTATTACACTCCATACTGTCAGCAAGAATAAGAGGATGCCTTAAGTTGAAAGTATATGGAACAAAAGCTGAGGTCTACCAGCAGAGAAAACAAACCCTTTCTGTAACTGGCAGAATCTGTTTGGCAATTCAGAATCACATGCGGATATGCATAACACTGCAATTGTGCATATGAGGAAGAAAACAATTAATTAGCGTGATAAGCAAAGAAGTTTAAAAGGATACAGGCAAATCAGGTGTCAATTATGAAAAAACTTACAATTTATCAAAACCTGAGCTTTTAAAGTCCCAAGTTAGGGGTCCAGTTTCCTCATAAGTAACAAAAATCCTCCCCTTTGTGTGAACTTTCTAAATAGGTGTCATTAGAACATTTTAACATTTTTTCATTTTACATACTTTCTTTGCATTTAAAAATGATGGTTTGGAAAAAAAGTCCCAGCATTAACAAAAAATTTTAGTTTTAATATTTAATTTGATCCTTTTTTTCCCTGTTCAAATAATGAACATCTTCCAAGGATTCCTTACTTTGAAAACTCTTCCCTTGAATATGATTATTTTCAATTATGCTACTTTTAGACTGTGAAAGTTTCTCCAGCAGTTACAAAGTTCACGAACTTACAGAAGAAGGAGCGGAATGTGAATTCTGAGGAGATCGGATTGCAGGAGGTACGCCTCGCACTGGACTAGAGCCGTTTCCACCTTGGTACTGTAGAGAAGATATGGCCCTCCAATTAGTCAATCTTATTATCAAAATACATTAAACATCTACTGAATGACATGGCTTATCTGTACACAAGATTTGTAAATCAGATTGTACTACTTTTAGTAGTGTAGCCTTTGTCTACTTAAAGAAAAGCGTGAAAGAAAATGTTTTTTGTATTTTAGGTCAGATTGCACCAAGAGACAGTGCATCTCTACTTCAAGGTTTAATACTCATAAACATACACAAAGACAAGAAAGTATTCTCTCGAGAGGCCTGTCCATTACAAACAAAAATCCTTTTAACATAAAAAAGTGCTAAAAGCACATTTTAAAGCTAAAGTTTTACAAACACACAAAAACTTTACCTCAAAATAGTCGCTTATCTTGTGACCACGTCCCCCAATATTCTTTCCTGAAAAAAATACATTAATGCATGCTAGAATTGATTAAATAAATTACTTATAGATGTCTTACATTTTTACCTATATAGTAATTATAGCAAGTCTTACCACTTGTTAATTGGTTTTCTTTGATGTGCTACTATTTGATCTCCTTATGTAGATAATTAAAGGATTTGCCACAACAAAGAAATTTGCATATTCCATTCATTGAGAAATCAGAAATTAAGTCACACTTCAATTCCTAAACCAGATTAGTGCAGACTTAGCAGTAAACTTAGACCTCTTCTAGATAACAGGAAACTCATCTCTCATCCTACAGATCAAACCTTTAGCTTCAAGTCCTTCCCCTTTTTAAGAACTATCTCAAAGTTCATCCACTTCCAAAATACCAAATTATCCAAGTTTATAACATTATATGATCCAGGTGAGTCACTGTGCCCAAATGTCCAGCCCAAGTGCCAGTAACAGTGAGGGCATGGAGGGTGACAAGTATTTCCATTCCTCCCAACCTGATTATGAATCGATTAACTCTCAGGGTTAACCTGGGAGATAAATAGAGCAGAATGAGAGAGTAGAATTTCTTTTCTCTTAATCAGTATTGAGATTTGAGAAGCATCAATGTGAATGAATCTTTTTTCAACATGAGGACCTGACCTATATGTGGCATTCCAGAGATTGCACCAATGCTTTACCCAGTGGCATAAATGCTTTCATCTATTTGGCCCTAAGATGACTGATAAATCTTAAGACTGTATTTGTCTCTTGTATAGGTCAGACTACCTGTCAGGAGATATCTTTAACATGGACTATTGTTCAAAGCTTTTTCCTTTATAGAAAGAAATTATTTTGATGAATTAAATAATTAGCCATAGGTCCAAAAATGTAATTTTGGACTTAGCCAAGATTTCCAAGCTTTTCTGTTGCTTCAGCTCTAAATTCTAGTCCAATGTGCTGGCACTGCTGCTAACTTTGTGTCACTAAAAAATATCATGAAGAAACAGAGATATCTGGCAGCCCATTCTGTGTCAAGACTTTAAACAGAAATATTTAAGTTTACCTAAATATTCAAACACCTAGAACAGCATACACCTAACTCTTCCAGTAGTTGCCCAGTTAGTGTTCACATTGCTGCTACTGCCGTTTAGCCAGTTCTTTAGCACCCTATAATTCTGCGAGTGATTTCTGTCTTCATGCTTAATTCTCATATACCACTTTATCAAATTAAAATTTGCTTTCACCCAGATAAATGAGACAAGACTGCATTCCCTTTCAGTATAGAAAAATCTATTCTATATCATGTTACAGAACTCCACGCTGAAGAAATATATCATTTTGGCACAGCCAATTACAAATAGATTTACACTGATTTTTATCCCACTTCCCAATTACTTCCTTGTTGTAAATAATACTTTTCTTCACCATTTATGGCTCATTTCACATATCACAAAGTACATATCACAAAAATTCTAGGTATGCAATATACAAGAGATAGATCTCTTGTTCTTTTTTTCGATAGTGGTATTTGGTGTGCTTCCACTGTACTGTATGTACCATTCCAACATGCTACAGCTCCCTAGACTAGGTCCTTGAGAATACTGCTGTGCAGACTATTCAGTTTCACTGCTGCTGACAGTAAAATAGCAATTATAAGACATTATTATAATGTCTATGACAAAAAGTTCCTAAAATTTCTATCATCTCTAATTTCAACTCTCATTGGTAGCAGGAAGGATAGGCTTCTAGAACAATGGAAGTAGGAAATTTCATTCAAGTTCTTCAAACAAAGCAGGTCTCTATGAAGCAACACTTACAAAGAAATTAATTTTAGTCAAACTACATAATTCTTCTACTAATAGCATGTTGCATCATGAAGACTTCCAGATATGGAGCCCATTGATACGTATCTGAAGTGACATTTCCTAGCTCAGTTAGAAACCAAAAAAAGTTAATACAGATGTTATCAAAACTATTTCCTCTCCTCTTTTGATGAATTTTTCTTTTGAGGTTAAATTTAGACCATTCCTTACCCAAAAGTCATATTAAAGAGAGGACTGACAAAAACTATGCTTTGTAAATATTAAATCAGAAATCAATTTCATCCTGATTTCCCCAACCCTTTAGACAACTACCCCGTACAATAATCCATAGAAAAGAAAGAATAAAATTCAATTTTTAAATATACCTGAAAAACAAGCAATTGGGTATTATAATCCATAATTCCCTTTCCCCCTTACCTTACCTACTGAAAAGAAATACAAACCACAAAGGTATTTTGGATGAGAAGAGCTGCTACAGTTCTTAAAAAGTATACTGAGTTGTATCATAGCTGCAAGTTGCACACGCAGTGGTGCACAATTCTTACAGGTAATCACCAGCCCAGTTTGGGTTTTACCTGCCCATGCCTTCCAGTGACAAATGAGGGCAGAGGGGGGAGGATACATAATTTATCATCCAAAACCCAACACCTATCTTATGCAAGCAAAAATACAGATTTTTTAAGGTTAACAGTGAAAATTTTGTGCATTATAATTTGATTAAGTACATGCAGTAACTATTTAATCAATTTATATTTTAGTTTACCTTGGCTGCTTTCACTCTGACTGTCTGCTTTTCTTTTTCTTCCTCTGGAAGGTTCTGACTGTTTCTTCTCTGGAGTCTACAAGCAACAAAAAGAATATGATCCAACAGCAGCTCTATTTATTTATATTATTGCTATATTATTGTGAAATTAATGTAAATCCTCATTCATAAAACATGATTTCACAATTCAGCAGGGATGTAATTTCAGATCATAGTTGAAGCAGATAATATGGTCCTTGGTCAATCAGACAAATACAAGTGAGAAAAGATACTTAAGAAAGTGAGAATTCTTAAATAATTTCCCAAAAGGCAATTCTACATATTAATTGTTAAGCAATCATACCTTTTCATCCATTCTGGGGTTTATGAACACCCAATTTGATTTCACTATGGCTACATTTTACCAAGATCTTCGTATCTTTGTTTCTGGGTGTTTTAAAGCTTAATACTTAGGGAAATAAGCCGATTCGTGATGGCGTTTTCTACACTTTGTCATGCTATAAAAATGAAGTGCTAGTGCTTTGATAAGAAGCCAATAATGTTATGCATTTTCAAAGTGCAGGAGTCATCTCCAAACTAATATAAACTGTAGATTTCTAGAATCTGCTTAGGATTAAAAAAAAAAAAGGAGAGAGCAAGCAATTGCTCAAAATTTGAGTATCCACTTGGAAAGTATTGCCATCCCCATCCCATTTTATTTGTATCTCAAGAAGGTCAAAGAAAAACATCAATGATAAGTGAAAAAAATACAGACCTGTTAAATTTTTATTCCAGAAATATTACATATAGTTGCCTAGAAACTACAGTCAGCATGTACAACACAGATAACAAGAAAGGGCTGTGATCAGAAGCATCTCTAAATTATATTTGCTCTCCCTTGATCTGAGGATTCAAACCAGTTAGTCTCCCCAGTGTAAGTTAAATTCTGCAAGCTGCTTTGGTTCAAGGAAAAGATACTGCAGCTGTGTATGTATTCAGCCTCTAAGCAGCTTCATAACAGAAGCTGGAGAAAGCACAGAAGCCATTACATGTACTCTGTTCTACAATCAAGAAATCAATGACCCCTAATACCTTGGACTAAATTTGAAATCAGTGACAAGATGCTTAATTTTTTTTATGATACCATCATTTTATTATTTCACTGTATTCGTCACTTTGTACTCCACGTACCTTTTCTCAACACAGCAAATGATACCAAAATTCAAATTTCAACCCATCCCTACAAGCATTTCAAGTTATGTTTCAGTTCCAAAATCTTCATGTGGATACTTTCAAATATAATTTTACTACTAATATCCTAAAATATTTATTTTGGCAAAGAACCACTTTAAGTTACCTGTGATCCACAGAAAATTATCAGTCTATAAAAGAACAGTAGGACAAAAAGGTCTTTCTTATTTATATCATGTATTTTTTTTTTTAGAAGTTTTAGCTCTGTGGATACCTTCATAAAAATACCTTTGAAAGTTTTACAATTGTACCTGGTGCATTATCAGGCTACAAATGAAATTCAAACTAAATACATTTTATTTTAAATAAACTCTTCCAACCAAAATCTGCATCTTTTACAGTTTGCTTTTTACATTAGCAAACTGTACAACACAGACTTCTGGAAATTACTTTATCTTCAGACTGCATGATTCTAAAAGCCAAAAGCATAGCTCAGAAATATTACTTTAATAACTTGCAATTACTGCCAGGTAAACAAATGGCATTAAGCTATCTTTCCACAAAAATAAATTGAAACTATTTAATCTAACATTTTCATGTCAGTTTTATTTTCCAGCTTTCAATTCTGCAGTTATCATTCTAATGTAGTCAGTTTTGCCTACTACACCAAGCAAAAAATTTTGTTTAAAAGGCAGTTAATGAGTAAATACTTAAGATTTCCCCCACCAAAATTAGTTTTGAACTGCAGTGACTGATGTCTTGTATTTAAAAAAAGATATTTAAAAAGGTTTATAGTTTTAAAACTGAAGCTCAAGTAACTCATAAGTGTCTATTTCCTTAAGCTCTTCTGATTTTTTCAGTGTTTAATTTAACCTTCCAAACTAAAAAGTATTAGCACACTAATCAGGTTAGTAATGAGGTTACCCAACAAGGTCACGCTCACCTCTTCCAAGTACAAAATTCACATGGTAATGTACAGCTTACATCACTAGAATACGTTCTCCAAAATCTCTTCTAATGAATGAAATCACACGAATTACAAGAAATTGAAGACTAATGGG
This sequence comes from Strigops habroptila, assembly GCF_004027225.2. Lineage (NCBI taxonomy): Eukaryota > Metazoa > Chordata > Aves > Psittaciformes > Psittacidae > Strigops > Strigops habroptila. The sequence goes on along the minus strand of NC_044281.2, from coordinate 20,043,651 downwards.
GCTGAAGAGTATCCTGAAAAATGAAGACTGAAGCTGTTTTCAGCTACTTCAGAAGGATTTACATATAGCCAAGACTTAGATTAAAACAGCACTACTCCACAAGCAAGACAACTAGTTTTGAAGTTATCCAAAATTAGATTGTAAAGCTACGTTAAAATTATCCACAGCTTGGCCCACCACCAGAGCCTCATACATCATGGTCTTGATCCTAGTTTACCCTTCAATTTTAATATGCTTCCCCTGAGTTCTCTCTTCACATTTACAGTTTTAAATCTTGGCTTTCCACATCCTCTTTTATAAAATACACATTTCTAAGTACCAATTCTCAAATAGTTAATCCTCTTAAAAAAAAAATACTTGGATAAGTATTTTTATGTATTTTACGTATAGTTACATATTTTCCACCATTACTGTAGAACTGGTAACAACATAATTCAGGAATTTAATTTTGTAGAGAAAAAAAGAAATTAACGTGTAATAAAATACATTTTTTAATTTTTTGTCTCTTAAAACGTAGATCTCCAGTCTGCTTAATACTTATTATTTTGTTGTAAATATTTTTCATATGCATAATGAGTTGATAGTTTTCCACAATTATTTTCTTCTAAATCCTACCCCCCCCCAAGCTTCACAGCTACAGCAAATACAGCAGCACTGTTTTCCTCTGCAGCACATTATAAATTTCAATTAGATCAAACCTTTAGTTACTTCTGAAATTACATTTATGAGGGTTCTGGATTATTGGGAACCACAGCAACTAAACAGCAACTACTAGAGAGCACAGTGAAACATTTATATAACTAATCAAACTGGACAAAACAAGCAACAAACAAAGCTGTCCTCCTTTACATAATTCATTATCTATGGAGAACAGAAAATACTAGTTATAAATAAAAGAATGTATTTGTAACCAAAACAGGGAAGAGCAATCTCCTTAATGAGGGATGGTGGGGAGGGCCGAAATATCAGAAGACTACCAGAAACACTTGTTCATAACCCGAGGAAGCCAATTTAGGATTTATCTTAACTACAAATAGCTAATATACACTCAAATTAGGACCTATGTACAACAGTAATAAAGCATTTAATAAAATAAAAATAATGTATACATTTAAAAAGAAACTGGAATACAGGTCTGGATATTAATATTAAACATGCAGCTAATGTTTATTGCTTACAATGCTGAACTGAATCCAGAGTAAAGCCTGGTTCAAGTTATTTTGCAGATCAAAGTTTACCTCTGTGAAGTATCTCAATTAAAACTATATTATTCAGATAAGTTGCCTCTCTTAATACATCCATCAGACAGAAAAACAACAAAAAGAGAGTGTATTTTCTGCAACCCCATGTGCAAAAAGTAAAAAAGGAAAAAATTCACACCAGAAACAAAAAGAGTGTGTGTGTATGTGTGTGTGCGAGAAGCCTGCCTTGTTTTGAAAACTGTGAAAGACTTTTTCTTTTAATGTGTTGCTTAGTGATGAAAGCACAGAACGGTGACATGAATGTACCATCACAAATTGATCAGAAACTGACATTCTTGCTAGAAATTAATTTCAATTATTCTGAGACTTGCATTTCTACTTTTTTTTCCTCCTAAAATCTATTGTGATGAAACAGTTCTCTGCTTCCCATATGAGTAAGTCTTTGTACTTCTATGCTACCATCCACAAGAGGAATTCCCTATTATGAGGAAACCTTCATTGTCACACCATTAAAAAACCCAAGCACCCAAAAAACCACCACGACCACCCCCACCCCCCTCAAAAAAATCCCACAACCAGTTTGCAATATTGAGAACTAAAGTGTGCTTTTATGGGATTACCGTATATAAGTAACCAGATGTTATTTTTAAGAACAAAACTCTAAAAACTTATTATCATATTTGGTATTACAATTGTAATTTAAGTGAATACAACTGACAACTTCTGAAAATGGCTGAAGAAATTATATTTCATTGTTCTATGTCATTAAGACTCATCTTTCAGAAAACAGAAGAAACCTGAAGCACAGTGCAATGGAGCACTGGAAATCTGTCTGTGAAGCGATTTTTTTAAGAAAAAGCCTATTTCTATTTTAGAATCCAAGTTTTAGAACATGTAAAAAGAAAACAAACCCAAGTATCCCTACCCAGAAGCATTGCTTGAGGTTAAAACACCAAAGATAGGCATCAAACTTTCAAATTTACATGCCTTGGAAAACCCTTGCCTCCATATCTCATTTATACAACTGTAAAATAATATTTTTCTACACCAAAAAGTTATTACACATATAGTTGGTGTTCTGAGATCACTTGACTAATCAGACACGTTATTCTGTCAAGTAATTGCAATAATGCATTGTAACCTTCAGGCTACTGCAGCACATTTCCATTCCCACCCCTACATCAGAACTGCTTCACTGCAACACTACCAAAAGTATTTCTAGGAAAAGCCATGAAGAAAAGCAACAGGCAGACTCTTTTGGTTAAGAAAATAGTCTATATACAATTGAAAGGAAAATCCAGCCGGGAAAGACAAGGGGAAAAAACGATAGTAGAGCCTTTTTCAAAGAGAAAAACATGAAATCACACAATTCTTTAGAAGATATTGGTATTAGGAATAAACTAAATTCACTTGCTAGTCAGTCCAACGTAAAAGCAAACATCAGACAGTGTCTCATAGTGACTAAGTGAATGAACAATTAGGCCCCCAAATAAAGTGAAATTAACGTTGAAAGCACATTCCAAACAACATTCCCTCTGGCATGACACATCCTTAAACACAGGTCTAGCCTTGGCTAGAAATACGCTCCTGCTTACAATGGGTATAATCTTATTGATGCAATCTGTGACGTACACAGGCAAAATTGTCAAAAAGGACTCGCTGACTCCAAAACAGGTAAATTTTGAGAGCTGCATTAGAGTACCTATATTAATGCTGGTCACTAAGAGGCAAATCTTCTACTCCGGGGAAATCTGCACTCTGCACATTAAAGCCTATTAATAGTATGAATCCTTTTTTTGGATTCTGAAGTGGTACTAGGTAAGAGAACACACAGTGACAATTGCAGCTTTTACAAATGCAGATGATAGCTCCTGCCTGAACTTGGAGTAAATCCATATTTTTGAAGAAAACATAGCAAACTAGTTTCTAGATTATTTTTAAAGATGCAGCCAAAGACTAGTCAAAGTTTATCTGTGCTGATAAAAACCTTATTACTTAGTAAACAAAAGACAGCAAACTGTTTTAAGCATTTTGATCTCCAAAAGCTGTATGCATCATCACAACATGACTACGTAAGATAATACAGGAGGAGAAGCACCTAGTTTCATGACCAAAAATCCTAAGAAATTTTTATGAAGTAATGTCTCCTCCTTCAAGAAATGGTATCTTTTAGTAATGTATGCTTTTTCTTATCTAGCTGCGTATTTTGTATTTTACTTTAAAAGCTTCTATATAAAATAAGACAAAGTGGAATATAAAATTATTACTTGCAGCACTAAAATTGTGAAGTAATGATGAATCTCCCCCATATACTTACCTCTGATTCTTTATCACTTAAAGATCCCAAGCTTCCAAAACTGTGATTTGAACTTTCGTTATTTGTTGAGGCCTACCAAGACAAATAAAATACTAAATATTATATGCAGATTTATAAAACAGCTAATCCACCATCATCATTCACAGTTATAACAAGTAACAATAATAAAATCTCATGCTTGCAAGGAAAAAACCAATCTATTAAAAAAACCAATCTATTAACTATAGAGCATTTGTGACTTGCAAGGAGGATAAAGAGTATGACAGGTGGATGTTTTGACAGGGCACAGTAAATTCTGTATTTCAATTGCTTTTAAGCCAAGTAAAACCCCAGAACAGTCAAAACCACTTCAGTCTTATTTGGGAATAGCAAAACATCCAATGAAAAATCCTACCAAACAATTCCACAGAACAAACTTAAAAAGCCAATACTGCTGAAGGTGCTGGAGACTACTAAAAAATTTCATTTTTCATCATTTTTCAAAGAATTAATTTTCTCCAAGACAGATAGTAGGCTGCTGCAGAGATTGAAGGTTTTTTTATCCATTCAATAACAGAAAACAAAAACTTACTGACAATATTCTTCTACATTCTTTAAACAAATAATTTCCCCCAAAGTAATAAATTTAGAACGCAGGAAAGGGGATAAGAAACTGAAATAGTCTCAAGTTACAATACTTCTAAATCAGAAATTTTCTAATGCTGAGATCTTTTGAACACAGAATGGCAACAAGGAGATTTTACTGAAAGAGTCTGTTCCACATTCATATAACAAAAATGCTAACGTTTTTGTTAAAAGTAAACCAAAAATCTTATGCCACTGGATTATTCTCTTCCATATAGGAAGGCAGAGCAAATACTTTGATGTGAAACAACTACTTTCAAGGCAAACACTCAGTTTGCTTCAAAGCATTACATTCTAACACTGCATCAGTTTGCAGGACAATACTGATGTGTGACACCTTCTGAACAACTAGATCATCTCTGAATTGAAGTTTCTGGAGAAATGTTAACTAAACCCACAAAATTTCCCTGTGTGTTCTCCTCCACAGGCAGTTGCTACTATAGAAAAGCCTATATGTAGTTCTTCCTTGCAATGTCTGAGTATCTGGTGATCTGAATCAGATAAAACAATCTCAATAACCTATATAAATATTTCCACCCTTGCTTACTGCAAAAGCTTGAAGATTATGTGCTTTTTTCCCCTCAACGATTCCAAAATTCTTCAGCAAAACAGTAGATATGGGCAGGCTTTCAAAATAGTAGCCCCAATAAACAGAAGTACATCTCAATTTAATTACTAGAAAAAGAATGACCTAGAATGTTTCAAAAAATAATCTGTAAGTGCAGCTGCAAGCTCTGTATTGCTCTATTGTCTTGCTAGGTTCGGAAAATGAGAATTTGGTAGGTGTGGATTTGGATAGGTATGTGAAGAGGATTTTTTCTCATTTTTGCCTTCAAAGTGAAAGCAGACCAATGGAGATCATATTTATACATCACGTTTTCCCAGTTACCTTTGTACATCAGATCAAAAAGGTTTTATCAGGTTTCTTTAATAAAAATCAGACAAGACTCTATCAACATCTCCCACCAAGACTAAAGACTGTATTAAGGAGATAAAAAAAAAAAAAAAGGAAAAAAAAGGAATATTCCAAACACAGCCCAGACCTTCCTTAATGTTATCTGCTTGGATACCCTGAATGAGCAGAAATAAGAGATACAAATCGGATATTGCCATTTTACTGATGGTGGGATAAATCACAGGACTATATACTGGCATTCCCCTTTGCCTCCCTGCCTCCCAAAACTAAAAAAAAAAGGAAGCAGCAAAAAGAAGAGATATTGCACTGTATACTGAAGATCATTTGCAGAGTATTTCTGGCCGAAGGTAAGAACAATGTCTTAGGTAAGTATCTGCATCAATCAGAAGACAGTGGTAAAAGTACCTTCTGCAAACAATTATCAAAGCTTTTGGTAATATTAAAAAAACACCAAACACTTTATCCTTCTATCCATTTGAAAAGCAACTGGATGCGATAAAATTGTATGTTCAAATAGACCTTGGAACATGTCAGGGACAAGAAATTTATATTTTACATGGTTGAGCCAAAAAGGAAATCAGCTGGTTTAATTTTTTTTTCTGGCTAATTTGGATGAACAAATCGAAAACCTGAAAGTGGAATGTAATTAGTCTGAAAGTGAAATCAGCTGAACAACAGACAGTAACAACAACAACAAACACCCCCAAACTTGAACAGATTTATGGAAATGGTAAGCAGTGACTTACAGGGGATAAAACTTGGTAATTACTTGTAGGGAAAATGTATTACACACATAGCAGCAGACAGATTCTGAGAAGGAAAGACTGGCAATAAGGCAAGGGACCAGCACAACTGTATCAAAAACTAATGGAAGTGTTTATAAATACACTAGTTAAATGAAGTTAAATGAAGTTAAAAGAAGGTACAGAGCTAGTAACGAAAAAGGACAAGTAGTCATCTGAATTATGAGCGTTTACCTGAGCAATTACAATGAGCTAACAAATTAGGGAAGTAAGTAGTACTAGAGAACCCAAGGTTTGTCTGTATCTAATTTTAATCACAAGATACGGCTAGAATACATTTTTGCAGTCATATTTGGAAGGCAATTAACAAGAGAAGAAAAACAGTGCATCAACTACGTTGTGCCAATGCAACCTGATTCCTTCCCCTGGACACTTAACTCACTTCTTGGTTAAAATGGTAGTAACAGAAGTGATGTGTCACCCATTTTACACCTTTGTGACAGTTAACTTGCTGTCACTCCCAAAAACAAATTAAGAAGATATGATGCAAGATTACTATGCACCAATTTCAACCCTTTATAGTTTGTTAATAGTCATCAGTACATCACACGTCTCCAGAAATTTCATCAACTTCTGCTATCAGGTAGTATTTTGATCTCTGATCTACACTGCTAATTAAAATGTGGAATAGGAAGCAAAAAATACTAACCAAGTTTGAGTAAAATACTAGAAATATGAGGACACTGCAAACACATTGAAAATGGAATTTGAAAGTACTTTGGTCATGGGGGAATTGTGCCTAAAAAATTAGTATTACATCTTTTTAACAGCAGTGTATTAAGTACTACACTTGGTGAGAATATTCAAACGTACAAATACAAAATGAAGTACCTCTGGCTAGGCAACAGTACTGCAGAAATCAGTCTTGGAAGCTGAAGCTAGTAACTTGAGCAGAATTTGTAAAAATGCAAATTTATTTTGCAGATGCATCAACTGAAGGGCAATATATGACATATGGAATTTAATGAAGCCCCACTATTCAATGTTCATAAGGTTTTACCTCAACTGCTGCATCCTGATGTAGACACTAATGGACAAACTCCAGAAAGTCTACAGTGAAAGTAGGTAAAATTGATATATATGTCTGGAAAATTTGAAAGAATTTGGCTTTATTAATCTAGATATATTAGTCTTCAAACAAGTTTAACCTTAAAAACAGGCCACACCACACTCCCTGTGTCTATTTCAAGTTGAACTGTAAACAGCTGGTCATCTGCAGAATGGACAACTCCACTTAAATACCAAGAAAAACTCCCACCTCTGATCACACGTGCATGAAAGCAAAACCACAGAAGAGCCTGTATAAGCCTACTCTTTGGTGGTTTTCAGAACAATTCAATGACCATGACATAGACAGGTTAGGATAAACAGCCCTATCTCAAAATAAAATTACCAACTAGTAAGGATTTTCCTGAGATTTTTCCAATTCCGTACTTTTGCAAGTAAATCACATGTGCAATATGCAAGTGAGACACATTCATATTTCAAAGATGGTAGATCTGGAAGACTGCTCTTAGAACTTACTTTAGCTCCAACACTGCAACTTCCAGTACTCCCAGTGCTGCCACTTACTACTCCTGTAAATCTTGCCTCTAACAATTCTTGTCTTCTTGGGTCCAGGCTATGAAGCTCATCCATTGCTCCTAAAAAAGATAAATCAATTCATTATATTCCCTAGTATTTGCAGTGGAATATTTTACAAACAAGCCAAACATACCACCAGCCTATGCAAAGAAAAGATTTATACTCTCAATGTGACAACGATTTACCATCTGTTACCTAATAGCAAATGCACTCAATGAATTCCAGAAATTTAGGGGGAAGTTCTGTGTATCAGAATAGCGTTGTCAATGTTGGTGAAAACTAGAATGTGTTAGAGGCGCGTAAGAGACATGAAGTCTGTGGTGTGCGATACGCCAACCAGGAAATTATTTATAGATTAAAAACTAGCTGACAGGAGCAAAACACTTTCCAGCATAAACCCTCCCAATTCTGCAATCCCCTTGTTTTCCATACTATTAAAATTGTTTAGGACATTGATATGTTGATAACCAAGACAAACAAGAATCATAGGAAAGAAAAAAACAAAAGAAAATCAGAAGGTAGACCACAGTCCCCAACACATGCAAGGGAATACAGGATTAGATGGAGGTTTGAAGGGCAGACAAGCAAGAAGCAATATGAGAGGAGCCATGAGTAACAGAGACCGTCGCACAGGTGCTGCCTCTGACAGAGCCCTGCTAAACAGGGTAAAGCAGTGCTGCTGGCATTGGCAGGGAAAAGAAGATGGAAGGAAATGGAGGAACAAAAGGAGTTCCTGATGAGCTCAGCCTACATGAGTAGGCTGCAACATGATGTGCAGCTTTCTAATTTGTATTTAAATCACTTACGGCTGTTTAATGAGTCTGAAAGTTGATCTAGACAAATAGTCTTCCGTATTTACACAAACTGCATTCTTTGTTTTTATCTTTTCAACTACTTGAACATTCAGTTTATCTTCAATTGGAAACATTCCAGTTGCTTTATTTTAAGTAAGATATTTAATGCCGAAGTCTTTATGCACTATTTCATAGCATATCCCTCAAGCACCATATAAAGAGATACAGCCTCATTTTTTTCAACTAAGACACAACTTACCAAGTTAGTGCTTCTCAGTCCCAGAGGACAACACAGGAGTTCAGAAAGGACATTACAGTAATAACTATGTATATTCAGAGTGCTATGAGAAAAGGTTTTTGGAATTCCATTTTCATGAATGCTTTTCATGAACTTCTACCTATCAGCTAAGCATCCTGACAACCAAGGCAACAGCGTAGCTGATAATATTATCACCAATAATAAAGATGAGACACTTTCTTATCCAACTCTCCAGTATCTCACCAATCTCAACGTTCAAGAACTAGACCTTTCCGTATCGCACATTTTGGCCACTCCTGGCGATGCAGCTAACCCTCCTGGTAAGAAAAGCACGGGCTCTGCTATTTGGCTAATTCAAGTTGCCCTTGTTCCTGTGGGTCAGCAGATGATGGCAAGTGTGGTGTCAGCGTTTCTTTAGTGCAGAGCCTGGTACCCAGACCTCCTCCGACGGAAGAAAACCACACCAAGAGAAAAATGGTTGAAAAGGAGACATTTGAGAAATGTCTGGTTGCCAACGCCTTCTTTTGAAAATATCAAACCGCAAGTGGTGGTTTAAGGATACCACATTTTGTTTCTGGAGGTAGGGAAGTTTACCCAAATGCAGCCACATACAGAGCTGCAGGTCTCTTTTCCAGCAATACAGGCAAATTTTACCCATTTTGAAACTGCAGCTGGCTTATTACCAGCAGTTGTAACACTGCTTCTGAACCTGCCTTGTAAAAATTCCTCCAATCTCTACATATTTTAGATTGCAAGCTCTCCAGGGTAAAGACTGTTTTACTACGCGTATGCACAATGCAGAACAATCAGGAATCCTCTTTATACACTTGCTTCCTAAAATGTGCTTGTGTACTGCTTCCAAGAGTTTCAAAACCAAATTGTACACTTCCCATATGCACAGAATATATTTCTCACATTTATACATTGTGCACAGATGTGTACAGCACACCCTTCCTAGTATGTATGTAATCTATAATGGGCAAGTATTCCTCTGAAAAAGCCTAACAAACTAATCACACCAGATTCGTCAGGCAAGTTTAAATTATTATTGTTTTGATTCGTAACAGTGAAAATGTTTAAGTGCATGCCACTCTGAAACAACCTATTTTAGTTTACCAAAGCGACCCATTTAATGAAGCACTATTCTGATTTACTAGCCTACTTGATAGTCACTGCCCACAGAAGTTTTGAGCTTACTTAAAATTACTGACATTCTAGCAATTACAAAACATGCATATATTACAGAAAAATACTATCATATCCTATGTTGTTTATTTTACGAAACATGGGAAAGCAATAACCACTGTGGACAGCTAAGGCACATTCAAAGTGCTGCAAGGTAAAATTGCTACTGCAGGTCTCACATACTGTATCTAAATACTCATGTACTGAATAGATGGCATCCCAGGTTACCTTACAAGTCAGAATTGTAATTTAGCAGGTAAAGGGGTAGTCCACAGCACAGATGAAATACAACCCTTCTTTCTTTTCTGCTCAGATTTTAGAGCCTGCATATGCTAACAAATACACTGTATTCTCTTCATTATTTCTGCTGGAGTGGTTGTTTTTCATTATGTTTAGGGGGGTTGTTTTGCTTTGGCTTTGGTTATTGGTGTTAAGTATCCAGATCCAAAAATCAACACACACTCCTCCATTCTTGTCATCTGAAGGACAAGACAGAAAACCTGGGTTCAAACTTTCTTTCAACACAGAGTAAATCCTAGGAACATCTATTAAATTGCCTTCCTCATTCATACTGTAATTTAAAATTCACCATTCACTCCCAGACACACAGCTGTTTTTTCAAGAACACACAGTTCTGTACGACTCTGCAGTTCTCAGCACGAGTTACCTGCTTTTAAAGGTGCCCTAAGCTTTAAGCTGCTTCGTGTAAGGGGTGAAAAAATCAGCTTTTTTAAATACCAAACCTTATAAAGTCTCCTGCTGCCCACAACATCGACATAACTTACAGTTCTGAACATATACCCAGACTTCTTACGTGAACTAAGCTCATTCCTACCCCTGAAGGCCAACTCACTAACTCAAAAGGACACACAATCACATTCTGGAAGTACCTTCAGTGTATTTACAATGATGCTAAACGAAGGACTGGCATTGCTACAATCCACTACCATTCAAACCTACTATCACCTGAAACTCACAGAAAAGCCCTAAAACACACCACTACTTTTCTTAACTTCTTGTAACTGCTACAGGTTTTGGAATGCTTATTCTAGTATTTTTTCAAAAAGTTACCAACACTACCTAGTTCTTGCGGTTTTTGGGATTGGAGGTATCTTCCATATTAATTTATCTTTCAGAACCACAAAGCCTCTCCTCTAAAAACTAATATAAAATACACAGATTTCTTGTCCTGAAGAGTACACTTTTTGCAAGAACTCTATAGAAAAGAACTCCAAACTCCTCTGAGAATAGGTTGAGCAATGGGTTGTCAGAAGTCAAAGTTGTAAATTCAGAGAAGCAATTTATAAGCTCTCTTATAGCATTCAATATAAAATCAATTATACTGTACTTTACCTTAGCAAAACAGAGATGTAACAAATCAGAGGATTCTTCGTGGTAGTTTGAATTTTTCTGAACTGGTGACCGGAAAATAATAAAGTGCAACTACACCTGTACCCCAAGGCTTGACACCTCCAAATATACAAATACTTGCAAAAGATCCAGTTATTTAACCAAGTATTTGCTCATATCTGAGTAAAATGGACATTTTAGGAGAAAAAGTTTAGCAGTGAGTTGCAACTGCAAGTCTTCACCTCCTAAAACTGGATCTTTTGGGATACACATTTACTACAGTCTCTACCTCAAAACACTGCTAGACTACAGAGCAGCATCACAGACCCAAACACACAGGCCTGACAGATGAGACATATTTCTCTTTTCCACTAAATATGGAAACAAGCTCCAAGACTCAATCTTTATCTCTAACCCTCTTATTACCCTGAATGGACTCTTGTTATCTGGCAATCAATTACAGCTTGGAGATGAAGAAAGCTCAACAGCTTCACACATTGTCAGCTCTCTACAACGAAGATAAAGTTCATTACGCAGAAGCCAGATTTGTCTTTGAACAACCCTTCAGATTTGACTGAGGCCCCCGTCCCCCGAATGCAAAGCCAGCACAAGCCACCTATCACTTAAGTGAAAGGCATACTGGTTTGGTCTGGTTTCTTTAACAGAGTTACATCCATATAGCTTTTTATGCCAAAGCAAAATACTTCAACATGGTGACATATCTATCGAATAGAAGAATTAATAATAATAAATAGCCCAAATGTAAATAGAATTTCCTGATGTGCTCCTGGAGGGCATTTAGTTTTTATGGTAACACACACAGTATGAGAATTATGTCCAACATACTAACAGCAGATAAAAACAAAGCTTTAAAATATCAAGTGCAAAACAGACTACAGAAAATTACTAAAAATTGATCAGTCCTTAATCAGTCTCAAAAAAAAAGAAAAAAAAAAAAAAGCCCACACAACTATTTCTCTTCTTTCACCAACATGAAGATGCACCTTTTGTCTCTGCATCCACATGTATTTCCTTTTAAGTGAGCTATTGTCTTGTCCATCGGGAAAAAGAAAAACAAACCAACCAAACCATGCACTCGACTTCACTCTTCTCTCTCATCTTTCTGAAAGTCTGAGCTTTTCTTATTGCCCAACGAATGAGAAAGGACTTTTTCAGTCTCCAGGAAAATAAGGCAATTAAGCAAACACTTCTGCTTCCAAGAAAACAAACTATTTAATAACAAACTATTTTGTAGTCAGGTAAATTCTAGCAAGTGACTGTCATGTTGACCAAGGTTTCTTCCTATTAATAGTAAAACTTTCTATTAATTATAGCTTGTACTTTATATATGCTTCAGTACCTTACAAAGCCAATGGCGAATAAAGCAACACAGAACAATTTGTCAGTGAAGGAACATACAGAGCTCTAAAATATAAGTCTAATCAAGCGAAAAAGTATGGCAAATCAAAATACAGTAAGACAACAAACTCTACAGAGTGAATCCAAATTTCTTGATTTTTAAATTGGAAAAAATGACACCTGTTCCATTTAAAATAGAACATTTGGGCTGTGAGATTGAGTCAAAAAAACCCCCAAAAAACAAACAACAACCCACAAAACTGACCTGTGTTGCTAAACCATGTCTTGAATAGTCTTTCTTCCATAGCATGTTTTGGGGAATCACAGAAAACAGAACTGGAAACAGCCTTGAAAACTACTAATGTGCTAAGAAAACAAGTTCAGATGCTTGTATCATGGCATAAAGCCAAGCAGCAGAAATATGAGAAGAGTTCAATTCCAAGGTAACAGTAAAAACACAGCCTGCCCTTACCAGAAGGCTTTGAAGGGCATCACCATCCAATGTGAGCCACAATCCCAAGGCCACAGTGATTCAGTACTGCAGACTCAGTAGTCAAGAAGGTCCCACTCAACCTAAATTAGCAGTCAATAGGGCAGACAGCAAGATACAATCTCTGAGACTTAAAGTAAAACAAATAAAAAAAAATCCCTGAACCATATTTACCTCCTAACAATAGCTACATAACCAAATCCTAAAGGACACCATGGTTCCAGCTCTTCCAAAATACTTTACAGAATAACAACAAGCTACAGATTACCCATGACAAAGTTTAACCTGAACATTCAGAAATGTTTAAAATCACTGGTTTTCTAATGAAGAGGATTAACAACTTCTACAGAGGACTATGTAGCTACTGGAGCCTCCAAACAACAGCTAACATGAAAAAGTTCAGTGTACTACATTCGAGATGAAAACCATCACTGTAGCCGAAGTCAAACAGCAGCAGTAAACGCAATAGCAAAGGGGAAAAATACATCCTGATATTCAAGTGAAACTAGCTGTTTGAAAAGATCTGAAGTGATAAGAAATTCCTAATGAGACACATATGTAAGCCCAGGGTCAGGAAAGAACAGAATCCATTTAATTAATCGAGAGTCGTTTTACATGCACAGTGAAAATGCAGCATTTCTCAGCACTTGAGCCAGTGACATTGAAGCACACAACACAGAAAATTAAGTATAAAAATAGTATTTCTCATTAAAGTTCTATTCTCTATTTAGGCACTCCCGTTTCCTAACAAACACCACCACTACCACCACTGCGAAGGTGCCCAGGTGAACTCAAAGTTCTTTTCTTAATAATTTAAAGAGAGTTTTTATTCCACAAATTGACCCTCTTAAAATGAGAAAGACTGTGTCCAAAAGAATGGGCAGAGGGATGCAACAAGGTAAATGTGACTACTGTTTATGGGAGGCTGGGGGGTGAAAGAAAGAAGGGGAAAAACTGGGTAATTAGCAGGCATACAGATCAGGCTTTTGTCTACATAAAATCTGTGGGAGGGAAATAATGTAAGCGCAAAATTTTGGCCTAAAAAAAGCACAATTATGGTAAATCTAACGAATTTTAAGAAAAAACACCAACTTCCATATAAACATCAGAAGACAGTTTTGACAAATAAAACTTTTGTGCCTGCTGATTACAGTTGTATGACTGTTGGATGCAAACTTGTTAAAATACAAATTAGAGAAAATAAGGTTTTCTGATGAGGAGATAACCCCAAACACAACAATTCTCACCAACTTCCTGTGAACTACAGAGTTGGCGAGGAAGTGCCTTTCGGAGAGGTTGTTGGGTTACCCGGACTTTACCACTCAATGTTTATTATGCTGGTGCTCAAAGCACAGGAAAATATTCCTTGTGTACCTTCTCTCTCCGAGATGCAGTCTATTTCTTTTGGGAAGTTGAAGTTTTGGGTTTTTTTTTTAATGACCGCAGCTCACTTTTTTAAAATGCCATTTGAACATTGTTTATTTCACTGTTTCCAACAGTCCAACGGCCCAGAAACATGATCTAAAACAAAAAAACAACTTTGGCTGCTGGATAGATAAGTAATTTTCTGCAAATCATTCTACAACAGAAATCAATTCTTTAATGCTAAAAAGATTATAATGATCTTTAGACTTCATCTCTGTGCTGTCAGTTTTTTGATTTCAATTGTCTGGCCAACAACCTGGAAAGGAAAAGTGAATTACAGAGAAATATGTTCCTGAGGGAACATCTGCTAACACCTTGAAGAAAGACTTATGAATGAACTACTTGAGCCAACACCAGATCAGCCAGCAGACATTTCTGGAAAACAATTTAAGAATGTTTAACTCTCCCCACCTTTCAGCTAGGCACCCTCTTCTAAGGATCCCTTGGCCATTATGTGTCTCCTCAGATGGCTGTAGGCAGCGAAGGAAGAGCTGAATTTACAAGTTGCCTACCAATGCCTTTATCTGGCCACAAACAACGTATACTCATGCGTGTGGGTATATGCCACAAGGATGGCAACTCAGAATGGCTCATTCAAGAGCTCAGGGAGTGATTCATACAACAGAGAGAACAATAGCTCCCCAAGGGCCTGTTCTATTGTAACTGGGGCTGAACCACGCATGCAACTATGACCAAGGCAAACCGGTGATGCCTTGTTTCTGACAAGTCCCTCTACTAATCCAACCCCTTGGAAGTACAACTGAATTGCCTTGAAGTCACACATGGCTCAAGAGCAATGCACAGGCCTCTTGAAGCAACAAAAAGCTCTTATTTCTGAGTGACAGCATTTTTAATACATATTGCATATAAGCAACTGCACTTTCCTTCAACACCAGAGACAACAAACCCATTGCACAGGTGTAGACAACCTGCTTGAGGTGCAGCACAGCACTTAAGGTAAGTACTAATGTAGGAAATAGAAAGACTTGAAAACAAAAAAACCAACTGACTAAGTACCTTTAAAAATTACATCCCAAACTTGGAAAATGGTAACACGCATGTCCATGACAGCTTTCAAGACTGAGGTCTGTCTAACAATTAATGGTGCTGATGGGTCTGAAAGCTACTGAAGCTTTTTTGCAATATTCACTGAAACAGGCATGCTGTGTCTCATTCCAATCCTGTTCATTATTCAGAAAACAAGTCAACATTTAGTTTTATTTGGCATGTGAATCCTTACAACAGGTTGGGTTTTAGCCAGACTTTTCTTTACACTAGTTCTTCCTGAAGGAATTCTTCACAGACCACATTTTCCCCATATCTTGACCCAGAAATTACTATGCCATTATTTTTGCAGTCTCTTTTTCCATATTAGTGTTAAGAGTTGGCAGGTATAGAATAATTAATAAAGAGAAAATAAGATATAGTGTAGAACACTCAACATGGCATCCACTTATCCATTTCCCAAACTTCTAATGTAACTCCCATGTGCACCATGTACAGGAAGCGTTAGCATAGCAAATACTGCTATGAGCAACAGAACCACGACAAGGTCCTTCCTGAGTCTGTTGAATAACATTTAGCATGATGAATGAAGGGAAAAAGGACAACTGAAAGAACATGCAGTGTATTACTAGCATCTTGAAAGCTGTTTATCTTGGAATTGCCACCCCTCAACAGCAGTAAGGAGGCTACATTTTGAAGACTGGTATAACTGTATTTTCTCTTCTCTGCACATCTTAACTAGATGAAAACTGAATTCAACAGATCAATCCATGTACAGAGTAACAGAAACATCTGCTGTGCCCAACAGCAGAACAGTCCACTCAGAAAAACAATTCCCCACACTCAAAATCCCTCTCCTTGTCCAGTAATCCCTTCTAGGCTCTTAAAACCAATGCTGATCTAAGCAAGATCAGAGTGTACTTCCTACACTGAAATCCCAAACTGCAAGATCTTTCTCCACCATGAAAGCCCTCCTGTAATAATCAAAGAAAAAAGCCATTACAAAAAATACTCTGCAGAAAAGTAGCATCAATGAATAATATCATAGAATAATATAATGGTTTGTTTGGGTTGGAAGGGACCTTTATCAACCATCTAGTTCCAACCCCCCTGCCACTAGATGAGGTTGCTCAAACCCCCATCCAACCTGGCCTTGAACATTTCCAGCTGAACTCTTACAACTAAGAGCTTAAATAATAACAAAATTGCTAAAAACAGATTTCCAAACTTGTTGGCTACAATACCATATGCAGAATAAGCCTGACAAAGAAGTCAATGCTTTGAACATATACAAACCAGACGGCTGATATCCTGAACGTGTTTGTTACAGCGAATAGTATCCATTCCTTTGAAACTTGTAGCTATATAATCCCAAGTGTTGTATTTTCCTCATTTTTTAGAAACCTGGATTACTCGCTCACAATTGTTTTCTAGATTATTCTGAACTGCCAAGAGCAACCAAAGAGCGGGTTCTGATCTGACAGAAGGATTTTGATGCCTGTATCAACACCACCAACTCCTACTATTTAATAGTGAACTGCTGGAGCCAGAGTGTTTCAAAGAAACAAGTAGATTTGTTAACTTAGTCTTCACTGATTGTTTTGCACTCTTCACAGCTAAAGAGAGTGATATCCATGAGCAGGTTTATTGACTAGTTGACTTTTGCTGTCTGAAGTGCTACTCTAAGCATTTAGTTCATTTTGAACAAATGTATAGATACTGAAAACAAATGCATCTTCAGTAAAACTTTTTGTAATGACAGCATCTGATGTGAACATCTGTTTCAGTGACAGAATAATCAGAGATACAAAGCAATCATTTGAAGTGCTTTTAATAAAGTTTTGTTAAGACAACCGTCAGTTTTGGCAGCAACCAGGTAGCCTACTAATAGATCCTTCCTGATGTTTCTTGTCATCTCTGACCACTATAGTCTGTGCCTGCATAAACTGGATACTAACTTCACTGAAGTCTCGCCTAAAGCCTTAAACAACCACATCTAGCTTCCATGCAGCTTTCTCCTGGAAAGGGAAGATTCATTACACAATTTTAAGGTCAAGAGCGGTTTTCTTTCTTCAGAGTTAAGAACAATGTTCTGGTTAAAGAAAAACTACACTAAATGCATAGCTATATGATTGTATGCTACCAAGTTAGAAGAAAGATTAGAAGAAAATATGATGGCACCCCTGCATATGCTTTTGTCTACCGGAGATCCTCGGTCAATTGAAAGTAAAAAAAATCCTTGTTAGTGTCCCATAGGGCAGTATCAGTGCTGTTGTACTGCACTGTACTACTACTACTGCGATCAATATACAATATACAATATAAATATACAATCAATATACAAATATACAATATGAGGATGAGAAGTTTATGCCTACGATCCCCCTATAACGTAAGAGAAGCCTGTTTATATTTTACAAAAAGCACCTAATGTCTTGGCCAAAGTTACACAAAACATCTGTGGCAGGAACACTAAAGCACTGTCTTCCTAGGTAGCAAACATCTGTCTTGAACATAACATTATGTTAAGAGAGATAAACACTAACACAGCCCGGGCTGCACACATGCAGGTGACATGCTGCCTTCTTAACTCTACCAGCTCCCTTTTCATCTCTACGTAGAGGAATCTGCAGCAATTACTACTGCTTCCAGACAGCTCTGTAAAAGGTACCCAAACAGAAACAGAAAAGCAGAATTTGCCCACTTCAGCTTCATTTGCTGCAAAACCAGACGCTCCCTGTCCCCTTGGGGAAGAGGCAGTGAGCAGGGAGAAGCACACTGCAAGTTCATGGGTCACTTGTTGGCAATGCAGACTAACAGCTCACAAGATAACACCAGTTTTGTGATACTTTCAAAAAGCGCATCACGTTCTGAACAAAAGCTCGCTACATTCCATCTATTTCTGTGCTGAAAAGGACTAAAAGCCTGGAGCAGTCCTGAAGAATAAAAACATCTACCTAGAGAAATACCAGAAAGTACAGCAAATTTGATTTGCTGGATTCAGTTATAAGGAAACAAACCGGGAGCTCTAAACACCCGAGTCCACGAAATGGCTGTACTGCAAGGATTAAAATGGCACAGGCCTTTTGCACATATCAAAAATAAACAGTGGTTTCTGCTATCTAAGGAAGAAGTGAAAAGGAAGTTAAAAGCAGAGGTCACCTACGGAGCACAGGAAGAGAGTGAGCAATGCCTCTTCCCATAGGGTTTTTGGTTCTCATCCTAACTCTTCAGAAAAAGTAAACCATGAAGGAACAAATATAAATTGTGCACCTTTTCCCCAAATAAATTTGTCTGGAAGTTACCTATAGGATAGAAAGGCAGTCCAAAATCCTCCAACAATGTTATGGAATAAATGTATCTTATTTTTTTTAATACCAGTAATTTGGTATTTGAAAGCTGTATTTGTGTCAAAAGGAGTGTGTTTCAGTTGTTAATTCCCTGTATTTCCTAATCTCCTTACTTCCGTAACTCCTACTGCCATTTCTGCCCTCATGATCTCCAAAATCTTCCCAGCACAGACAGTCCACTGACCCTAGAGGCAGACGCAAGTGCCCTGCTCTCTAAAGCACACAGGATATAATGAACTGCTGATCACAGTATGTAACTCCTAACCAATGTTGTTTTCACCATGACACGGTAAGGAACAGGCTACAAAGAAGAAATTACGCAAAAAATCCTAAGTCTTTCCAAATACATTCATCTATTTCACTCATAACATTGTGATCAACTTCAACTCCCATATACTTATATAAGCAACCACAGTTTAACATCAAACATGCAGAAAAGCTTATTGCACCTCTAAGA
Source organism: Strigops habroptila (assembly GCF_004027225.2). NCBI lineage: Eukaryota > Metazoa > Chordata > Aves > Psittaciformes > Psittacidae > Strigops > Strigops habroptila. The sequence continues at coordinate 20,024,531 of NC_044281.2, read as the reverse complement.
TTAAACTGGGACAGTAAATTCACCTATAACTGTAAGCACAAGACTTATGAACTATGGCTTTTGAACTATACCATCTTAAGAAAAAAAGGTACTAACCTCAAACAACACGGCCAATTTCCTCTTTTCAAAATACCTGTGTGGTGTACACAGCATAGAAAATACTGAGAATTGAAACAAACAAACAAATAAAACAAATTTACATTAAGAGATTTAGACTGCTGAATCACAGCTTTGTGAGAAACCACCACACCAGTGGGCAGCTCGTGCAACAGGGACCCTGCCCCCCATGCGGAGAGGGCCATGTTACCAACAAGATGGCTCATGATTTTTCTCTTGTGGGCAGCCTGTCTAGAGGTGGTGCTCAAAGAAGGTGCTCCTTAGGTTTTTGTGGTGCTCCTTTGGTGGTGTTCCTTAGAGGTTTGCAGCTTTTTAATTTACAACTCAACCAACAGCCTCTGAACCGACAAGACAATCCAAACTTCACTGAATAGGGGAAGAAATTCATTTCCTCAAAGTCCCTTGCAGGGAGGAGCCTCTCAGAATATGGCTCTAAACAGATAAATTACACACGCGTAAAGCTGACATGTTAATGACTACGCCTGTATTTCCTTAGGACTCCTCGGTCCTGCTCCCATTCTAGACAAGGAAAAAATAAGACTTATATGAAATCACACATGAATCAGTTCAAAATCAAGTTTAAAGGTAAGGGGAAAAAAATATTTTAAACTTTGTACTCGTCTTTCTTACAGCACAGCTACAAAGCCTGTTGATACCAACAGTGTACATTAAATTCAGTTGCAACTCTGTGTACTGAACATTTTCAAAAATTCAGCACCCACCCAGTTCACAGACAAAGAAACATCCTATGTAATCATCTGTCAAAAATTCAGTTTTAGTGTTGCTCAGCATTACCATTAAAGAAATCTGCATTACAGCCATTTCTCCTATCCAGCACTCAATGCCTAATTTTAAACCAGCTTTCTTTTCTGCTATACTATCACTTTCATTCAAGTTTTAAAAGAAAGGGATTCTCATTCCTTTCAACATAGCCTCCTTCCTGAGAACTGCCCATCTTGCAGGCAGAGCGCACAGGTTTTAGAGAACTGACTTCATGGAAGAAAGTCTGCGACCATGTGAATAAAACTTCATAACATAAATCATAGAATAGTTAGGGTTGGAAAGGACCATAAGATCAATCAGTTCCGACCCCCCTGCCATGGGCAGGGACACAAGTTAAAGCCCTGAAAAAGGGCAGAGTTTTAGGCTTTGATAGTGGAAAAAAACCCCAAACAAATGGATTCAGGTATTTATTCCAAACATACTTCAAGACACCAGTAAAAATACTTCTGTGCAATTAACATCATCCATCATGTAGAAGCACCTGAACACTCAGCTGCACAGTACTTGTTCCTCTGCAAAACTAACCACATCTCTTCTTCGTTAAAGGATAAGGATGCTACATCAGCTTCTGTGGACCACTGTGGCTGTAATTAAAGCAAAACCAAGTGTGATCCAAGTTCTCTTCCCCAACTGACAGGAGATAACGCAGGACTTTTCTCTAAAATAGCTCATACCAGATGCAGAGGAGGACCATGGAATTCTTGGGATGGTTGAAGCAGGTCTCCTGAAGCCTACCTCCTACAGCCAATTTGACAGAGACAGAACAGCCAGTGCTACCAGGAGGTAGCAGCACACCTTACCAATGGTTGAGAAATGAGGATGCGTTTCACTTGGTGCACACCTAACACGCCTGTTTCCACACTCCTGACTTTGGGGGTGACTAAACACCGAGCTAACTACATGGGAGATTTTTTTAAAACTGAATAAATCTATCAACAAATCTGTGGCGGACTTAGAGAGGATCCAGAGCTGATCCAGGCTTACCTCCACCAGTTAGAAAAGGCAGAGTCCAAATGAGACAGTTACACAAGGCTAAAGCCCTGATGGGCCTCCGCTGCTTTGGTGGGCTACCTCAGTGGCGAAAAGACAACGGAAGTTTCAGAGCAGGTAAAAGCAACCGTACAAAACCACGTCGGTTACGGAGGAAGCTTCTCCGGCAGCAGCTCCCCGGGAGAGATGCGGGTGGCAGCGGAGGCCGCCCCGCTCACCGCCCCGGCAGGGCCAACGGCCGGGACGCGCCCCCCGCAGGTGGCAGCCGGCAGTTACAGCCACCACGCGGCCGCGGCCGGCATGCCCACGTGACACGGTCGCGTGACTTTAAAGAGACAGGACTGCTTCTAAATAGCAGGTGGCAAACGCAAACGCGACTGAGCGGGTGCGCCCGGCAGGGGCTGGCGGAACGGTCACACAGAATCAGCCGGGTCACTAACGACACCCTTCCACATCCCTGACAGCCAGCCACACCACCTGGGCCCGCAGTCACCTCGATCACTACTCATTCACTATCTTCGTTTACTGCTTTTACATAACCAGATGTTGTTCTGCGAGTACTACATCCTAACACGATCATTCACCAACTGAGAGAACGCATACTAAAAATGTCTTATTGTGCCAGAAATCACTCAGTATCTTTGGCTTATTCATAAAACAAACCAAACAGATTCAATGACTCAAAGGATGTAACAAAAAGCAATTGTCATGACCAGTCTTGACTTAAACCCCAAAAAATGAGGAATTTCTATTATTAAAGACCAAAAGCATACGTATAACAAAATACGTTCTTTCCCCCAAATCGTTCATTTGGTCCTTTATCCACAACAATCTGAAAAGTGGATTTCACCTTTTCTCAAGAGGTAGCTGTTGGCCAAGCAGGACTTTGATACCCAAGGTAAACCAACACTCCTCTCCAGTCTTTCTAGACCCAGGCACCTGTGAACTCCTAACTGCACAAGGCACTTGCTGCCAGCCCCACGGTGGCAGAGCTCCCACATGGTGACACACCATGGGACAAGAGAGGAGACACTCCTGGCTGCATCCGCGCAAAACCATGCCACTGAGTGCACCTTCACCTGAGCGCGGGCAGTCAATACCTGAATGTCCGGAAGGTTCTGGCTTCTACCACATTGACCTGCTCCCTTTATCAAAGACTACCTTCCCTCCAGCAAAATCAACAGTGTGTACAACTGGAAGCTGAGCAGGGGGACCACGATTTCGGGAGGAAAATGACAGTTCAGAGAAGCCCAGGGGAAGCAGAGGAGCAGGACAAGACTGGAGATCACCCTTGTGGCCCAGCACTGGTCAGGAAGGGAAAGGGGCCGTGGAAGGAGGCAGGCTGACGGAACCTGGTCTAGGGGAGAGCACACAACCCAGTCGGATAGTGGCGCACTGCCAAACTGCAACTCCTGACAGTCACTGGTACTGCTGCCTCATCATTGCTTCCCTTAGAAAGATGGGATTTCAAAGCCACAAGAACAACAACAAAAAAAAAAAAAAGTAAAAATAGCAGGTTCTCTCTCTCTCTTTTTTGTATGGACAAACTTAAAGAAAAAGATTTAAGGAAAGCAGCGGGAAGGTGGTGTCAGATGCTGGCAGAGGCCGGTGCCTGTTGTTTGCACTTCTCTAGAAAAGAAAAACAAGTGAAAGGCTTGGAGAGAACAGCACGTTGCGATTTAGCCAGGAGAACAAATCAGGTCAACTTTCAATCACACGACACAGAGAGGGGGAAAAAAAACCCCACATCACTATTAAGGTCATTTACTGGAAATTATTTTGTTGTCATAGCTCCAACATTTCATTCCCAAATTATGATATATGTTGCAAGTATAACAAATAGGGAGAAAAAAATACAAGAAATGTAACATTAATGTATAATCTAATATACAACCAGACTCTGCTTTTTTGTGAACTCTACATGTTTCTATTTTTCTCTATGATTCTATGATTCCGGTTAGAAGCAAACACCTATATAAAAAGCTAAAACTCCAGATACGGCAAAACTATCATGATCAATCTAGCAGCCAAATTTTGTATCATCTGCAATATTCATCAGCAGGTTTAGCAAAATCACATATTTGGAAAAATGAACCAAGGAATTTAGAACATTTTTATTAAAAGGCAGCTGAAGTTTTTGTGTAAGCTAAGCTTGTTTATGAGACTGCCCTGGGGGATGGGGGGTCCTAACAACATTAGTATTCCTGATGACTAAACAGACTGCTCATCAAGACTTCACACACACATTTTGTATATATATAAAAGTGTGTACATGCGTGATATAAAAAATTGCCTCTTCCTTAATAGTAACCACTTGGATGTGCTGGATGTGACAGCATGTATCAAACAAGAGACTGAAAAAAGAAAATTAACTATGGATGCAGAATACAAAATACCACCTAGCAAGGAAGCAAAGACCATGATTTTTGCCTTTCATAGTTTGAATACTGGTGTTACCCCTCTTAGGCACTATTAGGATCACAATCATTTAATAATACAATTTAATTAGAAAGAGGTAATACACAATCTGATTATGTAAGTAGAGGTGAATTAAATAGGCAATGAACTTCACAAAAAGCAATCACATACTGAGGCAATAACATGCACAGCAAAAGTACTTTTTGTATCTCATTTAAAAATTCCACACCTGCATCTTCAGGAATTCCTTCTATTTGTATCACTTTAAAATATGAAAATCCCACTCATAATGGCTCTTTATGACACTAAATACAGAGGTACTATAACAAGAATTAGCCTACCTTATTCAAAGTTGAAACTTGTAGAAAACTTGCAAGATAGCCTTTTACCATAGGTCTGTACTGTGAATAAAACTACTGAAACTAAAATGCAACACTAATAATCAAAAAGTTTCTAGAACATGTATCAAAGACACAGCAACTACTCCTAAACAACAGCCAGCTCAAGAAATAACTGACTTGCAAAAGAAACAAAAACCACACAAAAACCATAGTGACCAATACCAATAAACCTACTCTTAATAACCTGTAATCAGCACTACCACAACTAAAATTACTTTGTGAAGATAATCACACTACCTAGACCACCACCACCCTTCACAACACCGTGTAAGTGCTCATCTAGCAGGGGAAGGGGACACACAGGGGGAAAAGAGCTGCTGAAAGGGAAGCAAGACACTTGTGGATATACCTTAGCGTGCCTCAGCACTTAAAGTAAAAGACTTTTACTTTGAAAAGTTTCAAAACTTCTGATACATCTTTCAATACAACTCTTAACAGAACTGTTAAAAACAGATCATCACCTATCAAGACTAAGAGAATTTGCCAATAAATTAAAACTTCCAGCATAATACCTGCTAAATGTTTTCCTACATAAACATAATATTTGTAAAAGATAAAAAACCAAAGCTATTCCAAAATTACTCTATTTTTCACTATACAAACAACATTTATTAAGAGAACTGGTTTCATTATGATCTTGTACGTGCAAATATGGTTGGTCTTTACGGTGATATCACACTGTATCACACATTGTTGTAAGTCACCAGTGTCCACCAAAAATAGAATTTGTTCTGTCTAAACAAATAAATATTTTAAATTATAATTCTGTATATTTAATTTAAAAATTTGTGTTTCTCCTGATGTGAAAATGAATACTATTAATTGTGTATATTTTCAATTGCTTTATAATGAAAATATCGACTTACTAAAGGACACTACTCTCATCACTTTTACTAGGAATAAGCTAAGAAATGGCAAAGACCACAACCTCCTCAAGGTCCAAAATAGCTAGAAACAAGGTATTAGGGCACAAAAGAAAAAAAAAGCATTGGCTGAAGTACAGCTGCAACATTTAGGACAAAACTGGGAAACCTGTGCGAATGCAGCATTAGCCAGAAAATACAATACTTAACAAATACAGCTTGCAGCGCACAGGCCTGATTAGCCTAAGCCACAGGAAGGAAGGAAAGAAGTATTAGAAATCCTTCTGGTAGCGTCATCTGAGGTTTTCTCCATAGAACCAAGAGGTCCAAGAGTTCAGTGGTGGAGAAATGGGAATCACCTCTGTGATGCCAAGGGTAGACACCCACCAAGGGAAGACCAGATCTAAACTAAATGATGTCAGACCTACAGCAGTTAAGAAAAGCAACTTAAATACATGTGTATTTAACATCACTTCCCAGTTTGCTGCCTTTAGGTAGCAGTTCAGAGGTTCTATTACTTACTAAAAAAATAAGAATTTGCAACCCACGGGAAGCAGCAGCTGCAGGACACACTGCTTGAAGCTATTACATGCTTTGAGCTCCAGGCACAGTCATAAAATTAAATATCTAAAAGGTTGGGTGTATGTGACATCATACAATGGATTTTTCTAAAAGCATCAAGATTACCTGTTATTCTTAAAAAAAAAAAAAAAAAAAAAAAAAAAAAAAAAAAAAAACCCAAAAAAGAGGTAATTTTCTTCCTTTTTTCTTACAGATATAGCTGTATTAGAAGTCCAAAGAAAGGGAACCCAGCACTTGCCAATCTCCAAGTAATTCTGGTTGGGCTTCATTTCCTGTAAAAGGCACTCTGGAGTTTCTTACCACCATCCTCATCTCTTAAAGAAGTGCAAAGTGCTTGGTTCTTAAGGACATTATAAAGAAAGCACTGCAGCCTTTAAGTTTCCACCCACTTAAAACTGTGCAGATATGATGAGGCAAGATATATTTCTTAATGCTCCTGCTGCCACCTCTCAGCACGCGGAGGCAGCCCCAGGGAATATGACCTTCTCCGTGGCATTCCGTTTCATGTAAAAGCTCCAGTAAATTCCAAAGCAACCAGATTCCCATCGCAGTTGTGTAATCATCCAACAACCTCTAGCTTTCCCTCTAAGTCCTCGGAGGACATTCATCTGCCCCAGAGCCCCTCCAGCTAGAGCTAAAACGGCCCTTTGAGGACAGGGTTGGTAATTTTTCCTACTTGTTTATTTTAAAAATACACTCCAGCATTAAATGCTTAAGCTTAAACTTGGAGCGATAAGAATCTATGGTGAGGTTTAATGTTTACAATCTATTAAATTCATAGAAGGGAAAAATACATTCAAATGATATAAACTTTTATGCTCTGCTGGCAGCCAAACCATCACATCGCTGGAAGCTGCCGGCAAGATGCCCAAGTCGGAGCTCTGAGCCACTTGACCAGCTTTCACCAGCAACTGCTTCTGTCATTTTCATTTGCTCAACCACTTCAACAGTTGGTTCACTTGGAACTGCTGAAGAGCAGCGGACAACTAGGAAAGCAGGAAAGCCTGGCTTTCTTTTCCAAATGATGAACAAGAAGGAACAGTGACTGGATTTGATCTACTAACTCCAAATCTTGCACGGTGCGATGACCAGAAATAATGGACTCGTGCCACGAACTACAGACAAGTCTACTTAATCTGGTTTAAATGCAAAACACATTTGGATATATTTGTTTCTTATGCATCTAGCACAATTAGGATTCATTTTAGTTAGCTAATAAAGTTAGCTAAAAGCTATCTAAAGCATGGGGAATTATGTTTCTTAAACATTAAGAATCTAAGCTGCATAACTACGTAAATGCATATAGATGCATACCCTCCTCCCTGGCAAAAGGCATGATCAAATTAGACCAATTAGAATCAACTTTTCTTTAGAAAAAATAATTAAGCACAAATGCAAAATAAAATTAAAAACAATTATTTAATCAGGATTTCCTGCTTGCTGATTTATGTCATGATTAAAATTAGTAATATAATCACTCTGATTTCAGTCAATCCCTCTAGCACGGACCCACTCCCAAAGGCTCGCACAGCCCCAGCCTTCCCCCGTTAAACTTCAGCACGTCCAGCCTCACTTTAAGTCCTTCTCCTCCCCTCTTTGGGGACTAAGTTTGACAAAGGTCAATTAAAGCTTACAAGCATTCATATTCCCTCCACCTACGGCATCGTCCCCAGGGAAAGGCTGGTTTGCCAGGATTTTTCTGCTGGCGTACTCCCGTGCCCTGCTCAGGAACGAAAGGAAGGAGTAAGACCTCCAGAGAGGTGCCTGAGAAGGAAGCACAGCCTTAGGTTCTACCCCAAACAGAGCATCTCAATAACGATGGAGTCAAGATGAAGGGAAACGTAGGATTCAAAATACCTTCCGATGCTTACTAACTCTTCTCTACTACTACCAAACTCAATCCTTAAGCACTGAACATAAAATGCAGTACTCGTCCCTTGTTGTCTTCAGCAACCATTAGAAGTTGTCTACTTGCAAGCCCACCTGAGAAACTGGATTATATTATGGTGGCCAGTTTCTATTTAACCACCCTCCAGCAATGACAAGCGGAGCACCAGCATTCTTAACAGCAACCCTGACCACTCTTCTTCCTCTAACCACTTTCACCTCCACTCAGAGCAATTTGGCAAACCAAATTTCCCTTTTCCTCTTCTGCAGCAGAAACACACCAAGCCAAACAGAAAGAAGTTCATACAGTTCATAAAGCCTTCCCCCCCCCCCCCCCCCCTTGTGTGCTTTTACATTTTAGGGGAGCTACAGTTCAGGAAATGCTTTACTGCATAAACACGATTTTCTAACTTCAACCTTTTCATGTGTAAAAAAAAAACTCAGCATGGGGGCAAGAAATTTCGTATGGGAGTAATATGGATTGGCAGCAAGTACTACTTCAAAACACAACTTTATATCCAGAACACAGAAAGCACAAAGAATTATTTAAACCTGTCATATTTCCATAACCTCCGTTCTTCAGGTAGCAAAATTCTGTAGACCTAACTTTGACCATGATGCACATATATACAGTACTCTTTCCAACAGCATTTTGCAGCCATTTAGGATTACCCAGCTTTAAGAAAATCCAAAGAAACAACAAGACTAATTGCAGACCAGAGTTATTATTAATAAGCAAGCTTATTACAGCTTATTGAAGAAAAAAAATTTACTTGCTGAAAGAAAAAGCAAACAAGAAAAAAATCATAGGGGAAAAAAGTGAAATAACAAACTTTTTATTTGAACGGAGATAATAATAAATAAATACAGCCTGTCCTTAAACATATTGATTCTCTCTCCCATTAAAATAGAATAGGTTAATGGGAAATTCCATTTTAGCAAGTTAAAGGAGAATTAAAACAAAACAATCACCCAAGTACTAATTTGCTCTCTTCTCTGCAGCACTTGCCTTTCAGAAAAACCAGATTCAAACAAGGACCTATATTTAAAAAAAGGTCACCTTTTCTCATTTGGGCATGCTACAAAATCTCACCAGAATTTGGCATTAGCATCAGCTCACTACGAGAAACACATCTGCAACAAAACCAGCAACAATGTCCCAAGCTAGAATCTCTGCATACCAGTGGAACAACATGAAGTCTTCCACAACACCTGCTCATGCTGCAGCCAGCCCAAATAATCTTTCATGATTGCTGTGCTCATCCTAAGTAAAAACATACCATCATCTTTAAATGCCAAGTGTTCCCATTTTTCTCTGTCCCCATGTAAACCAGCCAAATCCATCAAATTCTCAACCTACAGTTGAATGACAAAACCCAACAAACTTACTGAGAACTTACTGGTTAAGCAAATAAAGCAGATGAGCTTTTACACTACAAGCAAACAAGAAAGGGAAAAATAAAACAACCCAGGAAGATTTGGTAAGATCAGGCAGCTTTCACGTTCATGGACTAATACACTATATGTAGCATATGTGATACAACCTCGCATCTAGAAACATTTTCTAGACTGGAAACCTAAGGAGCAAAAACTGTACCTTTATGACAGACAACTACCATTAAATTTCAGGTAACAATAAATAAAAATAATATACATTTATCAAACTTAAAAGAAAAAAAAACAAACAACAAAATTTGTTACACCTACAGCATTAGTTCTCCAAAGTATTTCAGATACACGTCCCAAGTTTACTGAACATTTTGTCATCGTATGTTAATTTGGCCTCAAATTTGAAAACTGAAATGCACATTCCTGTCACGGTAATTCAAAGTTGTATTTGCATTCTGTTTTACTTTTAGCAAAGTGTCGAAAGCCAACAGCACAAACAAAAAATAACTTGCATCATGCCTGACTACCAGACACTGTGGCACTGCTCCCAACCTCAAAAGAGAAGCTATTCTAAAACACCCATATGTATCTCCCAAATCTTGGAGGTGTTGGTTGAGGAAGAAGCTCAACGGGATCTGACAACATGCACTTGCAGCCCAGAAAGCTGCACTGAAAGCAGTGTGACCAGAAGGTTGAGGGAGGCGATTCTCCCCCTCTACTCTCATGGGACCCCACCTGGAGTGCTGTGTTCAGCTCTGTGGTCTCCAACATAAGGAGGATGTGGACCTGTTGGAACAAGTCCAGAGGAGGCCACAAAGATGATCAGAGGGCTGGAGCACCCCTCCTATGAAAACAGGCTGAGAGAGCTGGGGTTGTTCAGCCTGGAGAAGAGAACGCTCTGGGGAGACCTGACAGCAGCCTTCCAGTACCTAAAAGGGACCTACAAGAAAGCTGCAGAGGGACTTTTTACAAGGGCATGTAGTGATAGGACAAGGGGGAATGGCTTTGAACTGAAAGAAGGTAGACTGAGATTAGATATAAGGAGGAAATTCTTTACTGTGAGGGTGGTGAGACACTGGAACAGGTTGCCCAGGAAGTTGTGGATGCCCCAGCCCTGGCAGTTCAAGGCCACGTTGGCCTTGAGCAACGTGATCTAATGGAAGGTGTTTCTGCCCATGGCAGCAGGGTTAGAACCAGACGGTCTTTAAGCTCCCTTCTAACTCAAACCATTGCATGATTTAGGAAATTTCTTCTGCCTCTCTGCCTTGTCAGCAATGGCATGAACATCCCCATATACAAAACAGCACTTTCCAACTGTGTGCTCTTGTCTTTTCAGTTGCACACATAAAGCAGTCTAAAGTCAAGAAACTTCAAACATGAAGTTGCGTGACTGCAATTGTGTGAGCTGCAGCACAGGATTTAGCCCCAGGATCACATACCTTATGCAAAATTGTACATGCGTAACAGTCCTCCTAAATTCCCAATAGCATCTATTGCAGGGCTGTTGAATAAGTGACCACATAACCCACACATCAATTACTGGCATATAAAACAATTGACATAACTACAGACATTTACAAGCTATACTGAAATGCAAACAAGAGACAGTTCTGGTACCATAAAAGTGTACAGATGCAACTGTATTCACGTCCATTCCAGTTCTTTCATTTTAAAACCTTAAAAGATAAAGTCAGAGCTTTTCTTTTTGCTTTCTCCATGTTACAGCTTCAGAGAATATTTTTAGGACTTCCTAAATCAGGGTGCTGGAGGTTTTTGTTCTTAATAAATCACAATCCTTAAAAGCCCATAGAGAGAAGTGGGCTCTTGCCAAACTTTCACAGTGAATCACAGGTAAGGTCAGATAAACCACAGCACACGTGGTGCATGCATTGAAGGCCTGTGCATCCAAAGGCAACATAGGCATAACTGTCACAGAGATCTGAATCCACAAGGGGGAAAGGCCAGGCTGGGCCAGCCAAGCACCGAATGCACCGTAACCAGGAAACATCACCCACCCAGAACCTGCAGAGCCATTAGCAGCAACGCAGCTCTGATTTGGTATGGACCAGCAGCCTCGTGCACTGCTCCAAAGCTCACAACCTCTGTTAACATCACAAGGTATCACAAGTTCAGAATCGATGACAGCACAAGCTCCTATAAATACACTGCACTGCAAATACTGCACGCTTATTAGTTTGATCTGACATCATTCTTTCACATATATAAGCCAATGTCTATGACATCCTGACATGTCTATTTTTCAGGGCCTGTTGCTTTCAGGCAAGATACTTCACTGTGGAATGTATATACATGAAGTAAGGTGTGCTGGTAACATCCCACGAGCATGAATGCAAAATATAAACCCAAGCATGGCTGGCAGCTGATGCTGATCTTCAAACAGAACAACCTAGTGAGGACACACAATTATCACGACCCAGAAACACTGTGCAAATACAGTACAATATAGTGACCAAGCAAACACCAGGGTTTTGATTACTCTTTAACTCCTGTATCTGTATTAGAGGATGTAAATTACAGTAGCCAGAAAAATCCAACAGCATGAGTGGTAAGAAAGAGAAAAGTAAAAAGAATGATTATGTTAGAAATTAATTTCACAAAAATGTTCTTCCTTGTCTAAATAGAGGTACTCAAGGAACACGCTTTTTCTTTAAAATAGATAACATACATAAGTTGTGCTTCAATAATCTTTTCAAGCCTGTATGCTGCCATCTGAAATACATCAAATATATCTCACGTATACACGCTATGTGGATATTATGTGCAGGCATATTCATAACAAGTGTTGCAACACTGAAGAAACCTACTCTCCATAAACTTAAACTACATATTTGGCCGGTGGTTGATGCTTTTCTGAAAGCTTCCGTTTCCTAGAGCAGACGAGCACAAAATGCCTGCCACTTTACTCAGCATCTTTAACATATACCATAATTCCTCTCCAGGTATTTTCTAGAGCATTTCATGTCAATCTACCTGCAGGAGCATGTGCAAAAGTGACACAGAGTGATACAAGTCTGACAACTACTGGCGTGGAAAATGGAGAAACACGGGCTGCGTTGCGCGTTTCCAGGATGTCGGATCCCTGTTACCAAGTCCTTACATCGCTTATCAACCAAAAAAAAAAAAAAAAAAAAAAAAAAAAAACGGCAAGCAAGCAGCTACAGGAAGACCTGAAAAACAAAGACTTCCCATTTTCACTATTATTTCTATTTTAAGTTAGCAAGTTTCCTGCTTGGGCGATGACATTCTGCAGACGCCACAAGAAATGCTACATGGTATTCATTAAACCGGGGCAAATGGAGTAAAATTATACAACTGCTCGGTATGCAAGTATCTGTGTATAAAAGTTCTCCTCCACCACTAACCGGCGTTCAGCAAGTAGTTATTTTAGCTAAAAGCACCGAGCGATCCACTAGCTGTATAACTGCTACATCTTGTGGCAATACATTTCAACACACGGAGGAAAACCAGACAATACCCGAAAGGGAATAGCGAAGGGACTTGTTTGCTCATAACCTTCATACAGATATTCCCTGCAAACACCCACAACACCCTGCTGTCGGTGTAACACAAGAGGGGAGGAGCAGGGGAGGGAGGAGAAAAATATTATCATCTAAGGCGTGATGGAGGACAGGAGAAAGTTGCAGTCATTCCGCGGTGGCCGTAAGGCGCCCTGTCACTTCTGGCCGCAAAACCGGCCACCCCGAGGGCGCCTTCCCCACGGGGACGAACCCGCCGGTGTCGGCCCCTCTCTCCTCCCCACCTCCATGATGCCAAAAGTGCCCGACTCCCTCCATCCAGCAACAACGGCCGCATCCTCCGGCGCAGCACTTTTACTTTGCCGCTAGCGGAGGGGAACCGATTTCGAGCGGCCGCCCGAGGAGAGCCGCGTCGGGAGGAGACTCGAGCGGCTCTGGCGGGCGGGCGGACGGCCCCGGAGCGGAGGGAGCGCGGCCGATCCCCCTCCGCGGCCCGGAGACAGGGGGGGAACAACGAGGCGCCGCCGCCGCGCTGACGAGCGGCGGCGGCGGCGGGAGGCGCGGGCGGGGGCCCCGCTCACCCAGCGCCCGAGGCTCCTCTCGCCGCCACCGGGCCCAACGCTGACCCCGCACCACCACCACCGCTCCCCGCCAGCCTGGGACCGGCCTCCGGCGGCGGTTGCCGGGCCCCTCCCCGAGGGCCGGGCCCCCCGCGCAGCCCCGCGGCGCGCTGGTTACCTTCCTTGGGCGGCTTGCCGGGCGGCGCGCCGTGGAGCTGGGAGGCCGCCGCCGCGGAGCAGCCCTGCAGGCTCGGTGGGGACGTGGAGAGCCGGGACCAAGATGGCGGCCCCTCCAAACTTCCACTGCTACTTTGGACACTCATCAAGCTACTTTCCTGGAGCCCGGCAGCCGCCGGGGGCGGCGGGGGAGGCGGCGCGGCGGGGGGACACCCAGCGCCGCGCTCATGGCCGGGGGGCCGGCCCGACACCGGCGCGGGGAGGCCGCCGGCGGGGAGCGGGCTCCGGAGGCAGGCGGGGCGCGGGAGAGACGGGGCGCGGGGCCAGCGCAACCTGCCCGCACCTCTGCACTGCGTCGCCGCCGCCGAGCAGCCGCCTGTGTCTGAGGCTAACCTTCCCCGCTGCCGCCGGGGAGGGGAGGGCGCAGGCGGGGAGGGGTCATGCGCAAACACGATCGTGAGCCGAGCGAGCGCCGCGCTCCGCCGGCGCCCAGCCGAGCCCCGCCGTGCTGTAGCCGCCCAGGGGCGGCGGGCGGGGAAGCGACGCCCGCCGCGCACGCACCTGCCCCGCGGCCTCAGCACGCCGGCCGGCCCCTGACTCCATGGCCGCTGTCTGCCCTAGCCGGCTGACCCCTGTCCCGCGGCGGGGACCTCCCTCCCCCGGCCAGCGCGCACTTTCCGCGCCGCTGGCAGTGCTCCGCCGGGGGTGGCTCCCCTGAGGCCGCGGCGCTTCCCTTCGTCCGGGTCTCCTGGGCGGCCCGGTCTGCCCGCGACGGAGCCTTCGGGCCGGTCGCCGCGCCTTCCCCCGCGACCCGCATGCGGGTCGCGGGGAAAGGCGCGGCGACCGGCCCGAGGGCAGGAGCGGAGACGGTGCGCGGTGAGGCCGAGGCCGCGCAGGAGACCCGGCACCACCCGGCGTGGGACCACGGGAGGCCAGCCCAGCCCGGTGCTGCGGTGAGTACGGGCGGTAACGGCGGGGCTGAGCGGGGCGCTCCCCAGCACGGTGTGGGTGCACGTTGTGTTTGCAGCTTTTCCTCCGCGGCTGTGCCGGGTTTCAAGTGTTTCTCTTTTCCCTAGCAGGGCGGCGTGGCGGTGGAGACTCGGCGGGACCCGAGAGAAGCTGTCGTCCTGAGGGAGAAGGTGTTGCTCACCAGCCGTAACCTGCCTCGCTGCAAAGCAGCAGCTCCCGCCAGATGCGCTGCAGCTCGGCAGGAGCCATGTGCCAGGCCCCACCAGCACCCACCTGCCTCACCCAACAGGCTGGGGCTCCCCGCTGGGCACCAACCCTGGCGTGTGCGTCTTTCAGAACGTACCTCTCCTCCTAGAGTTAGACTGAAGTGCAGACATAGCGGAATTTAAACCCAGTTTTCAGTTTTCCCGTCCTTAAAACTTAACATAGCCGTCACTGAGAATGTGAGATACATGGCAAAGTCAGTTCTGGAACAAAGCCTTTTAATTTATGCGTGTAACTTAGGTATAAGAGTTACTTAGATTACTTAAAAAGTCATGGTTTGCAGATACATTGCATTCTGTATATATAAAGAAGCATATTCATCAGCCAGGCATGGCACTCATTTTGTGGTTGCTGTGTGGAGACATCCTGGCCATCTACTAACCTACTTTCTCCTCTATTTGAGAAAGGCAGGAATAGACTACTAATGTTGTGTGGCAGATCTGGCAGATATTACCAATTCTGTCTCTTCCTTTTAAAGTGACATCTGTCAAATTATCTAAGTTCTTCACCTCCCACAAGTATACAGCATAGCTGCAAGTTTCTTAGCAATTTGGTATTACCTTGAAGTAAAAAGTAGTATATTTACTTGCTAAATAAGTTTGTTCCAGGACATATATTTAGTAACAGTTATACATGGGGGAGAGGGGGAGGGGAGGGCAGGGAAAAGTGATCTGATACTTTAGCTGAGACTTACTTGGTTTTAAGGTCTTGATCCTAGAGAAGACTTCTCAGGCTTTACCTAAGGAAGTTATACCAGGAAATTGCTAGTACTTAGGCATGAAGCAAACCAGTGCTAGTTCACTGAATGCGATATTAATATTTAGCAGCTGGCATAGAAACTTCTTGCAAGGTTAAAAACAAAACATACTTATAATCCTACAATCCAGTTGATAGCCTAAGTGAATGTGCACCTCATTTACTGATGAGTTTATCCTGCTGCAGTATGCTGCTCTTAAAATCTGTCAAGTAAGAAGCAATAAGTTACAGAAATTGAGTCTCTTTGTTTATACTCATTTGCATCCACTTAATGCAAACCCCGGCTACCCTTACCAAAACATACATAAACAAGCATTCTTTCTGCTACTTTTGCTTACAAACTGTTGCCTACAAGTCATTCCACTGATAGTTGGGACTTTGTGTTTAAATAAAGCGTCAGTTGCTTTGACTAGAGAACAGGCTATGAAGAGGAAGATCCCATTCATTCATTACTACTTCTAGTAGACATGCAGTTTAAATATGACAAAAATGCCATGATGTCTTTTAAATTGTCATAAATTAACACTATGAAAAAACCCCAGATATTTGCAATATCTCAGTATGTGTTAGAAGGCACCTCACTGAGGGACCAGGAGTGAAAGGGCATGTGCTGCAGGACTCACCATCAGAGCACTCCTTAAACACAGCACCTCCTACGTGGCAGAATGAGGTACCTGCTGCAAATACAGGTCAGGGTCTACTTTTTGTAATACAGCAGAGCTGTATCTCATTGTTTTGTGAGCTGTTCATGTAGATTGAAAGCAGAATGTGAATTACATAGATCATCTCCAGATAAAACAATCTATATGACTCTAAAAGTACGTGGAGCTGGTATATTTTCCCTCTGTAGTTTCCAGAAAACGTACTTTCTTAATGCGTTAGTGCTGACACTGATTTTAAGGTATCCCTTTATCTGTAAAGCTGCATTGCTTCAGTGTTACCAGTTTAATAGCATCATGGCAGGAAAGAACATCTTCATTAATACCTTTTGTAAATTTCCAAACATATTCTAAAAGACTTCCCTTATTACACAGCATCATTAGTGTGCATAATGCTTTTCCTTGAATGCCCTGCCTTCATTTTGCAATAAAACTTTAAGGTCCACCAGCCAGATGGATAACCTCTCTCTTACAGTGGTGAGCAGTCAGCTCAGTGTCACGCACCCAAAATGTTAAAAACTAAATCCAACTCAAATAGTACTGAATAAGTACTATGTGAAGGCGTAACTATAAGTTACTCCTCCTTAAAAAAAAAATAAATATAACAGATCTTTGTCTTCTGGTTTTCAGGAGCAAAACAGTTTGCTATCAAAGTGTCATATGTAAACATTGCATGTCATCAACATCACGCATAACTTGAGGTAGTAGATATGGGGAAATCCCCTTGCAATGGGATTGCACTGGATAATAATGCAGAAGGTGCCATATACCTACCTACAAGGGAAAGCTCGACTCCAGGTGAAGCCCAAGAGAGCTCATTTAGTTTTGCTAACTGGTAAGGAAGAGGGCCTCAAAATTCAGATCAGAACGGGGAGGAGTGGAATGCCTATATGCTATTTTTCTCATGAGAATGTGTCAAATGGAAGTTAGCAAGGTTTATCACAGTAGTAACCCTCAAATCAAGGACACTTGAAGAACAGAAAAGCATAAAGACATTTCATTATCCCAAAGATGATAAAGCCAAGCAACAACAATCCTGAAAAACATCGAAATTGTGAGAGCTTTCAACTTTGCCACTGGAATTATTTGTGCAAGAAACTTTTCTCACAGGAAGTTCACAATCTACCCCTAAATCTTTAGAAACGTAAGAGAAGTTAACTGGCAGATAGTGAAGGAAAGGGCTTAAAGAAAAGAATTGATGGACTGCATAGTGAAAATAAGATTACAGCAGGAGCAAGTTTCTGGAGACATCTGCATTGCATCTATAAAGAAAAGGGTACACTCAGGTCAAATGTCAATTTCAAAATTTTTACATACATCCTTTACAGAACAAGGAAAAGTCATTCTAAACGTTATTGTCATAAAACTCAGAGTTTATCCCAGGTGTTCTTGAGGAAGAATATGCTATGATTGTGGGACCAGTTAGAGAGATTAGTTTCCTCCCTACTCTGAGATGTTCACCTTCGCTGCGCAGAGGCACTAAATACATTTTGGTGTCCTAATAGAAAATATGTACTGTATTAACATCAAATAATACATGTTCTTAATAACTGGGCATCTCTTACCTATCTTTTTCCCAGCAAACCAATCTGAAATTCACTGGCTTAGGTTTCCTGTAAGCAGCAGATACTGCAACACCTGGGAGTAGTGACTGCTCAGGTCAGATAACCAATTATATAAATAACGTATGTTTAAATATAGGTTCCAAATAAGGCCATTTTGAAATTATGTCAATTATTAGAAGGAAGGCCTCAGATTCACGGAACAAGAAGAAGGAGAGGTAGAAGAGGAATGTGACTTAGCAGGCTCATACTTCTAGGAATGAAAGTCAAGTGTTTTCAGAACTATGATAAATGACAACATTCCTGGAAAGGTATTAAACTGTACGCTTCCAAACTTAAATCAGTCTTTGTAAGATAGAGATTATAAAAATGTCAGGAATCAGAGATTGTTAGTGTTTTTACTATAGATGCATTTTGCATCTATTTCCTTTACCTACTTCTTTTGATTAAGAGTTCTAAACAGACTAAACAAGGATATAACATCTCTTTGCTTTTACCTTTTCATACATTTAATCAGAAATATTTAATATGTAGCCGCCTTCCATCTTCTTGAACTTGGAGCAAGTCAGCTCCTTCAACAGACAATAGAGCTACCTACCCTTGTTTCTACTGTTTTCTCAAACAAGCAATTTTCATCTGTAAGCAATATTCAAGTCCTTTGATTCAGCCCATCAATTATTTGCAGTGCCAGTGAAACTGAGGTTTTGTTTGTTAAGAAGGCATCAAATTCTTTGTTAGTTCCCTGTCATCTTAGCACTTTGGGTAATAGACCCGTCATGGTATTTTTTTAAAGCATAAGCTATTACAGTATGCCACACTTGTGTATTTGCTATTATATTTGCCTATATATATATAAATTTTATACATAGGTATATGTATTCACACATGTGCATATGTACTCACCTACCCCATACATAGGAGGACATATACACACCCTGTATCTATGCCAACACCAGCAGCCAATCCGATTTAACTATCATAGTAGAAAAATATTCTTGTAGCTAAATAGACATACGGGTACAGCAGCTAAAGTAGAAAATGCCTAAATTATTTCACCATCAAAATGATGTATTTATGACATTTCTAGGTTAGATGGAATGTAGGATGCTGGGAAAATACAGCTTTGGAGAAGAAAATGCTGTTTTCTGTCTTGGGGAATGCTGGAAGTTTGAGCTCAAACACTCTGTCCTTTTGCCACAGCTGAGCACACATATGGACCCTCCCTGTATCAGACTAATGTGCTCCTAGCCAGTCTGAGCTGGAATGATGACTAGAATCTTCCAGTCTATGTCCTGTAGCTCAGAAGATTGAAAATGCAGTTTTGGCACAAATACAAGGTAAAATGCCAAGTGACTGTGACAGCAAGTGCATTGCTGTGATAGAACACCATCTCAGATTGTAACAGCTTCTGCACCTGATTCTCACGTAGCATTTTCATTTATGAGCAAACAGGAACATTGCAATTGTACTAACATTCATTTTCAAGTTTAGTTCAAGTTTTCTGAAACTGATTTAGAGCAATAATATTTTTATAGGAAAAAGTTATTTAGATCTTGATTAAATCAATTTTGAGCCTTGCTGAATTAGAGCTCTCTCCCCGAGCCATATACTGCACTACATGCTTTATAATTTTTTTAATATAGCACTTCCTAGCAACTCTGAGTTGCAAGGTAACAAAAACATACATAAATAATATACTAGCAAAAATATCTTCCCTAAATATACCAGCATATCAAAATGCAGAGAAGCCAAAATGAAAAAAATGGTATTGCATTAAGCCTACATTCGAGAAATAGACACAAACACCATGTAAGCACAGATATATTTTTATCATTGATGTAATTGTCAAACTGCATTTATCATACCTTTGCTATCATCAACATCAGTCAGATCCAGTGATCCACCTCTGCTATGGTTATTTGTACTCCAAATCTCTAAGAAGCCTAAAAACAGCTTCCCTTCAAACCAAACACAGAAATTAAACAGTGGGGGTTTTTTACCATAGAAATGTTCCCCTGAACTCAAGTCTCCCTGCTTTAGCTACTAAGATTATTAGCTACATTCCAGTCAGAATCAAGGACAGTTTTATAATCCCTTCTTGTGTTTGTCATTTTAATAAAAAGTAATTTGGTTTTAAATGTTCTCTGGTGAAGAAATGAAAAACCCTCGCGATGGATGCTACATTCACTTGCTTTTTCCCCACCTGTCTGTTATAATTTCCTTCTATTGCTTTTCTTCCCATGTTCCTTGCAATCTACTTGTCTGCTATTCTCTGCAATTTTTTTCGTACAGTCAGACTACTCCTTTTATAACGCTGCTCTCAGGTAAACAGGCCCCTCTTATCTTTCAGGCTTCCTCTCTTTTTTAAGCTCATGCTTTTCCACACATCTTTCATACTTCTGTCTCACTCTTTACACCCTATATCTTCTTTCCTGAAGTATCTGTCTTGCCTGGAGCTTATTTTGTTGCCTTTGATTTTAAGCCATTAGAGACAGACAGTGTTTGCAGAGAGCCATGTCTGTATGTGGTTTCTAATAGCAATAGGTTATGTCTTGATGCTTTTTTCAGGCAAAAGTCATACCAGTTTAGGGTTGCTGGGTTGTTGTTTTGTTTTGGTTTTTTTAACTGTTGAATAGTGCCTTCAATTTTTGCCCAGATAACATCAACGAAAAGCCAGATTGAGGATGAAATACTAGATATTAAAATACAGTAATACAATTTACAGATTCCCCGCCTGTGTTCCCTTCCAGCTGCAGGTGAGCTGCTCTGCTGCCTCACTCTGCAATGCCCCTGTGCTGGGAACAGGGGAGCTGCATTTGCTCCATTGGATCTGACACCCACCTAGTCCAATGTCCTCTCCCTGGTTCTGTCCAGAGATGTCATGTTCCTCCAAGAAAAAGACAACAGCCCCATAGTCAGCAGATCTGGGACAACCTTTCGTTCTCACCCACCAGCCTTCCACACACAACACACACGCAGCCCTGGAAAATTGCTATACAAGAGGGGAGCTGGCCAGCACATTCCTGAAGGGTACTGAGAACAACTATTTGTGGTTGCAGAGAGTTGAGGAGGTAAGAGAGGAAAGGCTGTTCTGAATATTATTTAGCTTATGAGTTAATATTTCCTGATTAAGACAAAGGTGGAAGGTACATGGATGAAACTGATCACAAAACAATAAAATCAATGATGCCAAAGAAAGCATGGAGTGGCAGAAAGAGAATAGGCTTCCAAAAGCAGATTTTAGTTGGCTTAGGGAATGAATGGGTGGGTAGATCTTTTGGAAGAAATTCAGAAGGAAATGGGAGCATAGGAGAGCCGACAGTTACTGAAGAAGTGTATTAAAGGCACAACAGCAGAAGACCCTGATGCAAAGAAAGCACTGAAAGAGAGCAGCGAGGCTTCAACAGGAGCTATTTGATTAACTAAAAAACCAAGAAGGGATCACACAGAAAAGTGAAAACAAGAACAGACGATTAAAAATGAGTTTAAAAGAATAGCATGCTCAGACAGGGAACAAATCAGGAAGGCTAAAGGCAAAATGACTTAAACTGGGAAAGGACCTAAAAGCCAATACAAGGTTACACACGCACAGAGTAAGGGGGACAAAGGAAGGTTCAAATCCAGTATCTAAAAAGAAAGATAGTAAATAATGTGACACAGAGAAGATTAACATATTCAATGCTCTTTTTTGCCTAATGTGTTTACAAAAATCTTAGCATCAGATATGCAAAGCAATTCATTTTAATGAAGGTCCAAGAAGCACAAACCAGAAAAGGGAAGGAATGGGTTAAGTGATATTAAGATATGTCAGTTTCCAATCTTGCTCACTTAAAAGTGTAGTTCAGAAAGCAGTGGATAAAGACTGCCTCCCTATAGCCTTGTGTCTCCTGTTTGGATTAGCCCAGAGCGAAAGCTCAGACTGACATTTATGGCTGGAATATTCATAATGTTCTTCTGTGAGTTTTCCAGTGCCTTATATCATGGTTTCATTTACACTGAATTTCTTGTTGCCATGGAGGAGACTCTATTTACCTGCTCATTTTCACAAAACCTACAGAAATGTGGTAGCTTTGAGACCACAACGACCCAGTCCAGTTCAGTTGGAAAGTGAGCAACAAGTTCAAAAGGCATGGTGTGGTCTGACTGGTCATTCAGTGTGATCATATAAACTGTGTCTCCAAAAGAGAATGTGCTAAAAATTACCCTGGAGCACTTTAAAAGATACTATAATCTCTGCATGATGAGTCAGGGTGGGAGTGGTTTGGTTTGGGTTTGGGGTTTGGGTTTTTTTTGAGAATTTGCGGAGTACAAGGGAGGCCCTAGAAGACTAGAAAGGATGAAAATACTGCCTGCCTTAGGAATTAGAGTTCAATTGACCTATCTTCCAGAAATACTTCATCCATCTCTGAGGGATGCTATCATAGGCTATTAGGCAGTTAGTATATAGGCATGCAGATAATATGATAGAAAACAATTAAGCAATAAGACATTAAAATGTAATCTTAGGATTATTATTGTGTCAAACTGCTCTAATTTTCTTCTTAGAAAGGGCAACAGGCCCACTGAACAAGAAGGAAGCAGAAATGTGATATCTGTGCTTTAACAAAGCTTTTAGTTGGGTCCTCTCTAATTTTTCCTGCAATACAAAAAATGGCGTAGATGAAATCAAGAAACAGTTGATACACAATTAGTTAAATACTTCTCCCAAACAGTATCTATCAACGGTTTCCTGACAAAGCAGGATGGCACTGCAGTAACATCCTTCAGGGATTTCTCATCTGTCCTATCCTATTCAATTTTTCATTGAACACCTTGGATAATAGAACAGGGAGTAAGCTTGTAAGATTTGCAAAAAATCTGGGAGGGGGCTGCGAATACGTAGGAAAACAGATCAGAATTCAAAATATCTAGATAACATGGGAAGCAGTATAACTGCAACAAGCTCATATTATGTACAGAGAAACTAAGTGCTACCCATGACAAAAATAAAACAGAGTATATCAGTGTAATATGATGACGCTTTAACAAGGCAACAGGATTGCAGAGAAGGGTAGAAAGGTTCGAGTGGATTTCAAACTAAATATGAGTCAACAGCATGATGATGTCTCAGAAAGGCATTTCACATTCCAGGATGTATTAGGAAGTGTGCAGTATGTGAGATGCAGGACCTAATTATTTTGCAATCTTCAGTGCTGCTGAGGCCTCAGCTGGAGCATTCTGTGCAATTTTGGGCAATGCACTCCAAGAACAATTTCAACAGTTTGGATGGAGTTGAAATGAAATCAACAGGAATGATAAGTTATTTTGAAAATATGTCTTACAAGGAAAGGTTGAAGGAATGAAGCTTGGCTTCCTCAGAAAAAGAAGAATAGGGGGAAAAAGCATATTTTTAAAGGCAGCATACAGAAAGCCACGATCAACAGTTCTTTGTAGCCAACTGAATTATAACAAGTAATTGCTTAATTTGCAGCAAAGACAACTTGATGAAAAAAAGAACAACAAAAAATCCCTCAACTTAAAGTCTAGATTAGGTGGAATAAGTTTATGGAGGTTGTGGAATCCCCTTCATTTGTGGTTTTTAACAGCAGCCTACACAAACATCTGTCAGAGATGAGCCAGTTACCCATTTCCTGCCTCAGAACAGGATGGACTGGGATGACTTTTCAAGGTCTTTTTCTGCCCCTCTCCTTTTTTTTTCCCCATAATGATTTCACTACTAAAGAACCTGTTTCCTCTAACTTGGCTGCTATAGGTTAGACAGTACAGCTGTTGTAGGCAGCAAAAGACTTGGAATATAAAACAAATCCCCATGTAAAATAAGAAATAATTGAGAAAATTAAAAAGTAAAGAACACAAACTTTTGCAATTTTTAAATATAAGTGTGTCAAAAAATCCCACCAAACAAACCAAACCAGATAAACAGGCCCTCGATTTTTATAATGGCAAATTCTATTAACTTTTTTTTGCCAGCTTGCACGTATATATCTTTGCAAAAGCCTTATTCAATACTCACTATATTCTTAATTATGATGGTAGAGTTAACTGTCATATTGAGTGATACAATCAACGACATGGCAAAAATCATAGTGCTGTGTTAAATTTCACTAAAATAATATTATTCTTGATTAATTACATTATTTCTTAAAATACAGTTCTGTTGTCTAGAACATCCATTTTATAGCCATTAAGATGTTAAATTGAGATTTTTGAACTCTTTTAAAATAACCAAGGTAGTAAAAGGTATTTTGATTTTAATTCTTATTTTTAATCTGGCTTTATTTAAAGAGTAAAAATATCTATGATTTCAACAAGAAACAAAAGTGGTAACATAAAATACAGAAAAACAACTCACAGCAAAACTGTGAATGAAGCTCTGTCAGTACCTCAGGGTTATGATGGTATCATAAACCACACGAGAGCTTTTCCCTGTGCTTAAGATGCTGTCATCAGAAACCTTCTGTGTTTATCCATGGTAGCCTTAGGTATCACTGTTACCGGCACTTTGATAATATCAAGCTATGCACATGCACAGAGGCACGAAGCGTCAAGCTATAGTTACAGTTGATCTGATGACACTTTCGTCCTGAGAGCTAATGCTATCCCTTTTAAAGAAACAAAAACAGCACTCATGTTGAAGTCTTCATGATTAAACTTTTAGATGATTTCTAAGAGTGAATTTTAAAAAATGCATATTTCTTTTTTCCATTTTCATAACTACCAAGAAGGCCTCTTCCAATTATCTAAACATGAAAAAAATTCTGTTGCAGAATATTGTTTTTAAATATTTATTTAAAATTACTTTCCTAGAACTCTAAAATGGTTATGTCTTCAGGCCAAGCTTGTAGTTTACAAAACATACATAGCGTAAGATGGTTTTCATGTGTTCCAACCAATCAATCAAGAAAATAAGCCAATTCCTACTACTGGCCTGCAGTGGGATAAAAGGAAACATGCTGGTAAACCACAGACATCTGGTTCAAAATATGAGATGTGTGGCCAAACATGTTCTGCATTACCAAGCTACCCATCAAAAACTCTGATCAACCTTTCTGAAAAAGTGTGAATTATCAGAACTACACTAAATAGTAATTTATCCAAGATCGATGTAATTCTTGTGTTTGGCTCTCCCACTTCTGTAGATGGGTGTGTTTAATTCTGTGTGTGTTTCCCAGACACTGCTAGGTGAAAAGGACAGAGAAGGAATTTACTGAAATAGCAAGACAAAATGGCCATTGCTTCAGTTGGTGCATGACATTCATAAGGTAACTGAGGAGACTAGCTTTACTTTCCATTCTTGACACACAATTGCATGCTGGCTTTTTACAATGCAGAAGTATGAGCGGGAGGATATTGCAGGAACATTGACACATACCAATGACTCTCTTTTCATTTTCTGGATTGGATTTTTGATTGTTCTGCATGCCAAAATGTAGGCCTTTCACCCCTTTTCCAACCTTGTTCAAAGCACACAGAAGAGATATGAACTATACAATGTAAGAATTAGTGTACCTGTTTGGGAAATATTGAGAAGAAAGTACAATGGTTATGCCTGTAAAAGTCAGTTCTTATACATGCAAAAAACCAAATGTATACAACTAGCTATGCAATTTCTACCTACAAAGTGAAAGTTTGTGCATATAAATACATGCTTTTGTGGGTGCAATGTATGTAGAATTGCTTCTTTTTAAACCAGCTCAAATTGAAATTGAATTTCAGGCCTTCCGATCTTTCCACCCCTCTGGTATAATACTGTATATAGAATGAATAGCATCATAAGGGAATTTGTTTGTATCTCATCTCTTTTTTTCACCAAATTGTATTCCCAGGCTGTTCCCAGCAGCTGTTCATCTAATTCATCTGCAAGAACCATAGAATATATTCAACAAGATTATACTGCTTTCATTTGGCCCCTTCAGAGAAGCAGAGGAAAAGTAGAGAAGTAGGAGAGGTAAGATAGTAATACATGAGCATATAGGAAAACACAAAATTCCCACAGTCCTGCAACTCAGTTAGAACTTAGTTATAGGCAAACCTCCACAAACTGCCCTTTGATGTGTTAATTGAAATCTGTCTTTCCACGTGGTCCCATTTTCTTCTCAACACAAGGGACACTAGATGCTCTTGAGAAAGAAAAAAATTAAATGCCTGTCATATAGTTTTTCCTCGCCTACTTCAAGAACAAAGGGTTAAGACAGGCATTGAAAAAGCATCCAAGAGATTAGATAAACAAATAAAAATGCTTATGTATGTGTATATGTGAATATGATAAGACAATTCTTAGACATCTTTCCCTCTTCCCCTGCTGCAACACAGACAAAAGATGGTGTCAAGCCATTTAGGCCTCCTCCCTTTCTCTTCTACTGCAGCTTTCAGTAGGCACAATGCTTATTAGTACCGCAACAAACAAGGATTTTGTGGTTCAAGTGAATCACATTTTCTGGGGTGTAATCAAGGCTAAATCAAAAAAAGAAAAGGTTCATAAATTAAGGACTCCAACTGCAAGCCAACCCAGAAAGTAACAGCAGATATTAAACCATGCCACAGTATGCAGAGATTACATTGACTCTTACCGGCAGCTAATCAAAGAAGCTTGAAGATCAAACTAGACACATTCATCTCTTGCTTGTAATTTGCTCTATGACAGTCCAGCAGTGTTTCACAGAAGTATTAATGATCACAAAAGCCACAAATGGAAAAGAGTTCTGCATGTCCTTTGGTCAATGAAGGATTTTTTATTTTGTGTTTTTCACTTCTTGGTTCGGTATCAAGCACTGGTGGTTTTTAGTGGTGGATCTGCCATCCAGTAGCTCTCAGTACACTGGAGTATTCTGCATGACAATGTCAGCTCTGCTGATTTTTCTAGAAGGCAGAAAAGGTTTTTTTGCTGCACTCTCTCCTTAGCTTCCCAATTCTCCAATAAATATTAAGAGGGTAGGATTCATCATTCTTGCCAGTTTTAGTAGGAAGCAGTTACTGTCCACTAATAACAAATATTTATATTTGCAGAGTTGTTTTCTCTGTTATGTTGACCCATAGCTGTTCTTCGCAAACAATCCATATTTGTTGCATATTTGTAAAAGTCAGTATCAGTATGCAGAGATTGAGGAATATTCTGAGGATGCCTTTTTGCTGTCTGGATAAACGTGCAATTTTAGTCCTCCATTATGACCTCATTTTGTGATATCCTCTATTTCCCATCTATGTTATATTTCAATCCCCCTTTTTCAGATTGTCTCCAATTTGTTGGCCCCGTTCTGGTAATGAAGTGTCTCTAACTGAATGCTTTCAGTCTGGTCTGACAGATGTATGCCAGGATGAATGCAGTATCATAGTTCATATATTAGAGAAAAAGATCAAAACTGCATTGATTAAGGGACAGCTTAAATCCATAAGGCATTTCAGGGCATACTGCTAAAGATATTGCCTGTAAGAACAGGGAAATAGAATCTCTTGCATGTCATATAAAAGGCTAAATACTGGAAATACTCAGCATATAGCCTGAAACACAGTAGCATGAAATGACGGAATGAAGTGGTCTTACTGTGCCAAGCTGAATATCTCAGGATGGTGACATCTGATACCACAATGCAGAAATTTGCCCAGTCTTGGGTAAAACTTCCAGAACCTTCAGACTCTGAAAGGACTCTGTCACCTCACACTACTGTTCCACTTCCTTCTGGTTAGATATACATCTTTTTTTTTTTCCCCCACTTCATTTTTGGAAATTATTCAATAAAATCCTTTTCTTCGTAAGTTCTCTCCACCATGTGCGCGTGAGTTTTCCTATTTGCAGTCAAGAAAGTTCAAGTTTCTCAGGGAGGATCATGGCAGAGAAATTCTGGGGGCAGCTTTAGTATGAGTCTTGTTTTACCATTTACAGTAACAGAAGAATTCCTTAACACAGACAACAGCCGCTGCTGAGCATAAAGCTACAAGGCACCACTTGATCTGGGAGTCAGCTGATTCTAAGTGGGCAATCAAATACAGGCAGGGAAAAACTGACTGATGTGACAGAGCCTCCTTAATTTGGAAGAAGATACTACACAGTGCACATTATGGCTGCTATTGCTGCATATATGTATAAGCTCAGCATAAGATGATCTCCATTGCTCTGGCAGGAGGCACCCAGGCACTATTCAGAGAAAGAACAAGTGCTTCCATGTCATTAATGGAGCTGAGAGAAGCAATCAGAAGTACAAAGTAGAGATCCAATTTCATAGGGAGAGGCTGACTTAAATTTCAGACTACTCTGAACAGGTATCTGGAGAGCTGCAGGAAACTATTACACAATATAGTTTTATCTACAGGATTCATTCTCATGCAAACACATCAAAGAGTTATTTTCTTAGCCAACATCTAAACAGCCCTGTCAAAAAGAGAATGTTAGTCTTACCTGGAAGATATGAGGCAACAGTCTTCAATCCATGATTTGTAGGCAACATACTGGCCGAAGACCCTGTGTAATGTTGCTGATATCCACAGGCAAGACCTGAGGATAGGAACCTAGTACAGAACTAGATAGAACCAAAAAAAGAGAGCTGAAAAACTAAACAGTGCCTTGAAGGGCTTTAAAAACTTAGTTATAAATGGTGTGCTTTATTAATAGAAATCAAGAAGCTTTACCACATCTGACATTCATTGACAAGTTAAAAAACCCAAAAATACAAAAACCAAAGTTCCGCAAGGAATCCCAACTCATCCTGAGTTCTACCTCATTCAGATATGAAGAAAATAATCTTACACAAATCCAGAAAGCTGGTGACTAACGTTGATACAGTGCTCAACAGGATACTCAACAGCAGCTATTATTGGCTATGGATGTCATTCAATGTTATCATCTTTCTATGCTATTGCACTGATGATGTGCTAGCAGAAGCTATATTTTATACATTAGCTTTCCTAGGAAAGCACAACTGCACCTTAGGGGTAAAATTGTGATCCTACTGAAGTCAGTAGCAAAGCTCTCATTGTTATAAATAGGGCTAGAATTTCACAGTAGGAGTTATTGTATGGAGAGACGTACTAATCCTTTATTCCTCACCTGTCTCTCTAGAGAAAACTTATTCTCACTTTTGCAAAATCTTACATAAGACTCAATGCCAACACATTAAAAAAGCATATCTATCAGACCTGACCACTAAAAGACAATGCATCTCATTTTCTGCCTTCCAAAGATAGATTCACCATTCACATTCAACTGTCATAGAAACAACAGTGAAAGCAACGCCTGTCTCAGATCATGAGATTCAGTCAAGGTTTAAGGATCCTAGGGAAGCAAAGGGAACATAGTTTGCTCTCAGATTACTTGTCATTCATGTACTTAATAAAGCTTGCACACCTCAGGAACAGTCAGAATACTTGTTTCATTGCCAACAAAACTTAACCTTAAAGCACTAAAATCAGTCTCAAGACTCATACAAGCGACTTTGTATACAAGTTGCATTTTTTCACAGAAAGTCCTACCCAATTTTCCTATCGGACAATTCCACTTCAGGTAGTAAGCGAAGTGCCTAGTAACACACAGTGCTCCTTTAGCTGCTTGCATGCTAACAACTAATATAATTGTGCCTAGCTTTTTATTTTAAATGGAGACTACCTGCTTCCCATAATAATAGTCCTTCATTAGAAGACCTATTCCATCATGATTTGTATGATACCTACCCAAGTTCCCAATGGGAGTTGTACTTTGGATAATAAATGTGACTTCTTTGTTCCATACAGATTTTGTGCCAGTTCTGTCTCCTTTTCACTTACTCTAGTCATTATTTTGATCTTCTTTTTGATCATAATACCACATTACACTCAAAATTTCACATGCCAAATTATTAAAAAGTAAAGGAAAAAAAATCCAAAGAAGTAAAGAAATATCCCATAAAACTTGTTCCAAATCAAGTTAGATGCTCAGGGGGCAAAGGATAATCCACAGTCAATTGCACATACTCATTTATTTATAACGTTATTTAGAGGCAAACAAAATAGCAGCAGGACATTTCTGCACATTAGTTTCTATTTTTTCATTCTATTTTTTTTACATATTTCTGTATTGTTTCCTGGCCACATCTCAGGCATGTGTAAAGTAATACAACTGCTATCTATGCAGTTCTGAGATTTTGTCTGCATGGAGCTGGGAAGTCAGCTTGCTTTGTTTTGGAATTTTTATGTTGTTTTACATACACGTGCACACAAATATGGGTACTTATGTTTGAGCAGACATTAAAGATATGTTCCTTTCCTGTAGCTTCTGAGACAGAGCTGAGCCATTTAAAAAAAAACTCTGTCCTCACACAGTCAAGCTTTGCCATTACTGCAGAAAGATCCATTGTTCTAGATGACCTACGTTTTCTTTCTGAGCTTTAGTAGGTTCCTTAAATATTCAAAATCTCATTCTTGGAGTATCTATAGAAAATAGAGCAGGATATTGATGCTGATTTATTATTCTTTGAACAGGCAGATCAAGGAGCAGAAGACAAATGGGGAGTATCCTCCATCTCTGAGAATACACAGCATTGTTCTACGCTAGCTGTGAGTCTCAAGTACCAAAGTTACTGCTATGCATGTTGTCCCATCGGCCTCCCATTAACCGAACCAGGAGATAACAATGAGTTGATAAATGAGCGAGATTAAATAACTATTCACCAGGATGGGACAATTTCTTACACAGCTTCATAGCCAATTACAGTTAAGCAGCTGTACTGAACTCCAGGATTGCAGCCATGCCCTTTTTGCTGATGTGACAGGTATAAAATATCCAGATTGTTTGAGAATCCTTTGTTTATATATGACTTTAGCAGCCCTTTAAAATGGTGGTTATCTTATCCATGGCTCTTGTTATTTGGTCCTGATGCTTGGCAATAGCAAACTGTTTATTGGATAGCTTCCTGGCATAGGATTCAACAATATGAAAGCAAAGACTACATAAGGGGTTTTTTTGGAAAAAAAAGAAGCTATTATTTCTCTTTTATAGAAGCTTTCACTTTTCAGTACTGTCATTTCAAACTCTAGCCCTTCTACCTTCATAGGGTAAATGGTAAGAGTAGCTCTTTTGGCAAGGAATGCTGCAGGACAGTGGAAGAAAAAAATTCATCTGAGGGACCAGGGCGCCAATAACCGAGGCGAGCACACATTCAGAATAACTCAGGAGATCCCAGACTCTGGCTCAAAAGAGCAATTGCACTGTTATTGCAAAGTTCCCACAAAGAGAGTGTGAGTGCAGAGTTCACAAAGCCATTAGCTTTTCCCTGCTTTTCAGGATCAGAACCAAACTATCAGCCTGCCTTAATACAAGCAAGTAGTTATTGCTATGAATAAACTCAGAAATGCTACTTATGATCTGATGTGGCTAATGCTGGGTATATTAAGTAGAATATTAAATCCCTAATCCCTGTTAGCGATTATTGGGTATTTTTCCACAAAGCACTTCCCAAATGTAATTCATAAACTAAATTCATGTCTGATTTCAATATGATTTTGCTTTTGCATAAAAGTTACATACAAATCCCAAAACATTACAGGTCTTGTTAAATACTACCTTATCCATAAAGACTTTATACAAGATACCTGAGAGATCTACACAAAATGCTGAAACAGAATGGGACTAGAATAGGTGTGTCATATAGAGGTCCCACAGACACAGTGAGATTTCTCTTACACTTGTGATACAGTTTTTTGTCTGACTCCCAGGGCAAAACTTCTCATGACCACTATCTGCAGGAAGAATTTACTGTCAACTTATATTGTACGCTAGAGGAAAAAAATGAGTTCAGTCCACATTCATACCATCCCCACAGCTCCTTAAGACACTCATTTTCAAAATATTGTTATCCAGTAAAATGAGCTTTGTTTCAGGTTTCTTTATGGCAGGACAGTAGTATCAAAGTGAAGGCAGGCTTGCTAACCACTCAAAACACTTGCCTTCTTTTTAATTTCTCCCAGGAATGAAAACTATATTCAGCTTTTACTCCTTCGGCACCACACTCTGTCCTCAGAGAAGATTACTGAAACGTGAATTTGAGAAGGCTGTTTCAAGCAGAAGCATGTTCCCATGTATAGGAATGATGTTAATTCCTATCAGTCCGAACATCCAAGTGAGATTGTTGTTAAAGCTGCTTCTAAAGGACCAAGGGAATTTGTGCCACTCAGTTCAATGACTTTCATCACCTCTATTAGACTAAACATAAATGTAATATAGCCAAGCCAGATTCCAAAGGTTAGTCTTTCATTTAGGCAAAATACTGGAGATGCAAAAGCTGTGCAACATTTACAGGAATCTAACACGGATTCAATAAACCGATTGAACACGAAAGGAACATCCTTTCTAAATGCAAATTATTAAGGTGTGATTTGAGTTCCTTAAAGGTTACTCCTCAGTTCCCACTCCCTGTCTAATAAATGAGAACACAGAACAGCTTAGTGTCCTTTTTCAAAATTCTTTGTATTAAGTCATCCTGCTGCTTCTATTACAGGCCTCTTCTATAAGGAGCAGATACAGACTCTGGACTGCTTCTGTCCTGTGACTGGTGAACACCAACATTAATCTCTTACTAAAGCACTTTTGAGAAGAACTGAAAAACTAATTTTAAAAAGCGAGTCTGACAATGCAGCAATGCACAGATACGCTCAAGCTGCAGGATTTTCTTTGCTTTTCATTTTGCAATAGATATTACATTTTCCTATCTGGAAAAGTAAGATCACAAATATTAAGAAGGTAGAAAGAAAATGTAGCCCAAGAACACTTGCTATTAAACTGATCAAAGTGTCAACAGATCTACCTGAACAGGTATGCACAATAGCTACAGATCCGACTATGAAATTTCTTCATGATGAGATCTTGTTTTGAGTGAAGTCAGTGGCAAAACTTGGCTCCTATGGGTCAAAACAATATTTGGGTCTTAGGAATCATGGGAAAGAAAACGTATCATGCTATGTTATGTTACATTTGTCATATTAGGGATGCTTTGAGGGACTATATTTGAGCATAAATTAAACACTGCATAATAGTAGCTGCTGACTAGGAAGCTGTTGTGGGCCCTTTGTGGTGCTGGCACATTCATCAGAGAAATCCACAAGTATAGTTTATACACAAAATTTGCATTTTCTATGGAAATTTAATTTCATCACAACTCATACAGCAGCATCTCAGAATTAACAGAGATGATTGAAACTTCAGGGCCTTCAGACAAAGAAAAAGAAATGGGCATTGAATTCCACAAGAAGACAAACCCAAAATGATAGTACTGGGAATTATTGCTACCTAACTGGGTGTATCTCCCTGTTAAAGATACAGGGGAATCACTTCCACTGGAGAAGAGCAGGACGAGCAGTTTTGTGGATACAGGAAATATTTTGCACTTCCCATGTTTCTTTTCATACAAGGTCACACAATGTTAGAGTTTAAGCTGGAATTGTTGCTATATGTCAGAAAATCACCAAGTCAGATTTCCTATCTCTGTCTCATCTGAGCTGCATTCTGTATTTTTTTTTAATTGTACTGAGGTCTCACCCATTAGATATGAATGGTAGCACACATGAAATAACCAGTGTTTCGAATGTTGTAGGTATAAAATAGACAACAGTAAGAAGTTCGATTAAAAAAAAATCAAACAACAGAACAGATACATTCTGGTTTTCATCCTGTGCAAAGATAGCACCCAAAATAAAGAGAATTATACTAAGGACTAGTAATCAAGTCCTAAATCAAAACCTTCAACATACCATACATAATTAAAACCAGGATTCAGCCCTCTCCAAAGAACATGTTATAAAGACCCAATAAAAAAAGGCTGGATATTTTTTATTTCCTAATTTGTCTTCTAGTGAAATAAAATGGGACTTTCTTGCTTTTTTCATATTTATCACAGACAACAGACATGCAGTTGTAGGTCACATATTAGGTACTTATCTTCTGGAGCCCAGAGATGTTGACTCCATCTACATGTTGCTGAGAAGCTCCATGAGTTTAGCAGGTGTAACAAAGCAACAGATAAGAAGCCTATGGCTAGGGGCAGACTAGTAACAATAAGTACCTTCTAAGAGAAGTGTCAGCGTAGTCCTCCACCCTAGTTTAATCAAAGAGATTCTTCCCATCATCCTCCTTGAATATTGTCAAGAAATCCCCTTTTGTTGTAAAATCATCTGTCATAGTCTTACACCAGTTGGAAGGAAACTGATACAGTTGGTTCTGAGCTAGAAGCAAATAAAAACCACTCATTTCAAATTTTAACAGAAGTTGCTAGCCTGTTGTGGTTTTGTAACTCACACATGGCTGACTAGCTTTTAAAACCTCAAACTTTGCATGTTTTAAGTTCTCATAGAAAATGAGGGCACCGTCTCATTTTGAAGCTCACATCTTTTAGTAAGGTAATGACTTTTTTTTTTTTACTAACCAATCAGCTGCACATGGACTGCCACTGTACAAAAGCACTGCACGTTGGATGCAATGGCTAGCACTTTGTTGCTTAACACAGCTACAGGTTTTTCGCACCCTGTTAAGAAGTTCTGTTCCCAGCTATTTCACCTACAAAATACAGCTCTTGAAACACACTGTGGGTACTCAGGATGAGAGTTTGGTAAAAAGTTTCCAGAAAAAAAATCTATTTTCCCTCAAAACAGTCTTTCCTCTGTGCTATCCACTTGCTTGATATCCTTCCCTTAATTCACAAATCACCAAGAGTTTTGCCTGCCTGGACTGTAATCAATCTGACTAACGAAGCTTCACTTAAAGCAGAGCCAGGCACTAGCGCACCCCTGGGCTGTACCTGGCCTGCCAGAACAATACCCATCTCACAAGCTCGTTCAAGGACTTGCTTTTCTGCAAGACCTCGGTAGCCAGGTGGGGAGATGGCCCCTGTGCTGTAAATGCAGATCTATGCAGAGAGAACCAGGAGTGAGTCACCGCACCTCAGTGGCATCCCGTACACCCAATGGCCAAGGCCTGCCCTCACAGAGAGCTGCGACGCCGCTGCCAGCAACGTATGCGTTTGGCCAAACTGATACAATTGTTGACCAGGCAGGATTTCTCCTTTCCTGCCCCACATTTTCAGGTGGCGAAGCACTCAGCAAGCATTTCTTCAGCTAGGATCTACGCAGACGGCACAGCATGCTCTCAAAATAAAACACTGAATCACCAATGCAAACCCTCGCCTTTTTAAGAAGGATCTCCTACTATATAGTACTGGATTATATAAATTTATCTACAGTGAAAGTGAAAACACCTTTTTGCAATTCGGATTCTCTGTCATGGTGTTTTGAATGTCAAAGGACCTATTTTAGCAAAGTTCCCAAACAACCAGTGTGCTGAAGTTCTTCAGAAATTAAAAGAACCCACCAACCCATGTACTGAAAGTTGGTAAAACATACCAACTGGAAAGGTAAAGTTAGTACAAAAGTTCTCTGATAATATTTATTCAGAGAACTGACAATTTCCAGGCATACTCCCAAAACCTTACACTCCTTACCTCCTCAACACAATAGCAAAAACCCAACGGAAGAGTTAAAATTTACCACTTCTAAGGCTTAACCTAAGCTTCCTTCCTTAAGTTAGGTTGCTTTTCTGTTCCCTCCCCTAAGGTCTACTTGTGCCACCTCCTCTGCATAGAGCGAGAGGACATGACCTATCCTGACAGAGTTTTGATGCTTAGCAGAGACTGAAACTTGCTACTCTTCTCTATTTCTTTTAATGATTATTTCTTTGTTTGGGTTTTTTTTTGGTCATAGGAGCTACAGTTTTTCGGGACTGTGTAATACAGGCACAGCTTTAGTTCTGATAAGAGCACTGTAAAGAATGAAATCATTCAGGTCACCAAAGCTGCATACAGTGTCCACTGTTCCCAGATTAGGGCTTTAAATGTTCACCTCTATATTTAGAAACCTAAAACCAAATGGCCAACTTTCCTGATGACTCAGCACCCATACTGACTGCAGAAGAATGTGGATCCCCAGCAGGCCCCTTGTATGAAAGTGCTTAGAAAGTCCAAACATGAAAGTTATGGCTTATACAGTTTTCCAGACTAAAAACTAAAAGTCTATTAATAACTTTTCTCTTACTTCTCATCCCATACTATCATTGGTTTCAGGAAGAATATAGACTTTCTCTTTTACCTTATGTGAAATGCCTCTATAAAGAATTTCTCTTTTCTCATGTCTGGACTTTTCTCTAATTGGATGCCAGCCAATTTCCAATTCTCTACCTCCCAGCCTGCTGGTGTTCTCTATGCTCTCCTTTTTATACACATACATGCACATATATATATGTATGTATGTATGTATATAATCTAAGCCCTTTAGGTTTCTCTTTGGCAATAACTGTTTTGTTGTATTTAGAAAAAAACAAAACCAAAACACAAACAAAAATCAGGAAGCACTGAAGTACTTGGCAGCACCCTTAGAGAAATAAAAAAGGTCTCTCTAGGTTCCTCTAGGGAAAGTTTGCACATTCCTTGCTGATCTCACCTAGTAAACTGGGGATGAAAACAAAGAGGCCTGAAGCTGTCACTTTGCATGTAGCTACACGTGGAGATTTATGTTAAATTTTGTATTTATTCACTTTATGAATACAAATAGTAATATTTAGATAATGTAAGTAACATGTAAGTAATACTTACATTCCACTTGGGAATATCCAAAAGCTTTATTAATGTAAATCAGAAAGTAGAGTAGCTGGAAACAAGAATGTGAAAATTATATGAAGTATAACAAACATACACATAACATACCCCTACTTAAGAAAATGCTGGTAGCATAGCAGATAAAACTGTTCCATTTTTGATCTCACAGACAGCATGAAAATCGACTGGAAACAACACTCAGTTACTATTTGCCTGCATTATCATCAACAATTTGTGGCTTTCAAAGAGTGCTATTAAGTTTGTTTTCTTTTTTAATCCGATGGACTGATTTAGGAAAAGGAGAACAAACAATTGTGAAAAAGACGGGAAGTCCAAAGCATAATTTAAGTTTAAATTACACTGCTTTACTGGTATTTCCTTAGAAACACATACCAATATGCAAAGTCTTTTGGTAATGGAATAACACAATTTCTATGATATCTAAAAAGACAGGGAAACATAAATGTGAATTTTCACTTCCTGACAATGTGTTAAAAAAGCCATTTTTTCCCTTTCTGTTTTTTTCAAAGTCCAAATTTTGTTATTTTGGACTTCAAAGGACTGTTAAGTTTCAGAATAGGTACACTTTCTCACAGGTACTTTCTCAAAAGAAGGAGAAGAGAGAAACATAGCAAAAATTAATGGGTATTAAGCATATTATTGTAAACCACTTATCATAATTCATAATGTCATAGGATAAAAACTGTAGAGTGTCTTACACTAAAATACAAACACAGATATTTGAGCATGTTAAACCCAAACAAAATTTCAGCCCTTAAGGAAAGCAAGAGTATAGAACAGAGCTATTGTCTCTGTGCAACTGATTTTGACTTCAGTATTTAAATGATTAATGTAGATGTTCTTACTGACAGAATATTTTCATACTTCTAGGTTTGCATTTCTACTTGTACAAGGAATATTAGGGACCAGTTAATCTGGATTCTAATGGCAAGCAATTAGATACCTTGAAGCAACTCCATGTCTTCTGGACTTAAATGACATTGGGAATCTGGGACAAAGATTCAAAATTTTTTTCTTTCAGATTTAACCCTGAGGCCTTTTATCAGCATTAATTGTTTAAAAGTAAAATAAATATTTACTGTTTCTGTTACTTTGCCTCAAGTCAATTGATGCAAGAAGAAAAAAGAGTGTGGTTTAGTAGTTTGTTAACTATTTTAATACTTACATGCTTTGCAGACTGTGTGCCACGCAGTTTCCTTTTTCATGTGCTGTCATTTGTTATTAAAATAAGTACATGCAAAATAAGAAGAGACTAAAATCAAGGTTGTTGATGATATTGATTCGTTGTAAACTTCAGCAAAAAGAAACATAGACTTATTGCCACTGTGATTCTGTTCTCTCTTTGTATAAGATAGCTCAGACTGTTTCCAATTTTAAAAACAGACTTGATTTCAGAGTTTGGTAACTATCACTGGGTATTTATTCAACTCACTAATATTCACACCTGAATAACAAGATGAAATATTTATCTAAAATAAGATTATGAGTGTTTGCTGCAATTTTTATCTCAAAGCAAGTCATGCTCAGTGACAATCACAGCTTTGTCACGCCATCTTTTATTAACACAAACATCTTTGGTTGTTAGATCACAAAAATTTGAAAAGGATTAAATGATTGATTTTGAACAGCATTGTGTATCATCGTTGGGTTTAGCTCAGCCCCTGCGTAAACAGGCTTAGTGTTGTCATTGAGAATTACACCCATTTTTGCCAGGGATTAACATGCCAGGGTCTCTCCCTGTGAAATCACAGCTCCATTCTAAAGATGCAGCTTCTTGCTACTGTTATTTTCTCTTCGTTTTAAGTAAAAGCACATTTGACTACAGGCTGCACTGGTAATTTGCAGGGATGGAGATTAAACCTGAGTGCAGAAGATTCAACTCTGCTCCACTTCAGAGTAAAAACTGTTTCTCAGAGGGATTGTCACCCACATGTAAGTGATGGAATGCAAACCTCCTCCTTGAAATGCCTCACACTGCCTTTTCACTTCTCCACCCACCACTCTTTCTCATCCTCTCACTGTTGAGTGTAATCAATGTCATTGGAAACTAAGGTGCCCGATTCCTCAGAATGACATCTGACTACTGTGCTCTTAATAGGGTATGTAGCAAACTGAGCCCTTAAAATGGCAAAGCTTTTCCTAGCGTAGAATAAAAGACTAGTGGTAGGTTCAGATTCTCTAAGCCCATCTGCTAAATCCTACGCTGCACAACAACCCTTTTATTCAAGTTCAAAGATGCAGCTCCTCCATTTAAAGAGCACTTGTTACTTGGGAGGAAATGGAAGCTAGAGTGTGCCTGACACTAAAGAAAGAAAAAATTAATGTTGGCTCTGCAATCAAACCCTCTGATACAGCAAGTCTGACCCAGTCATAATCAATCAATTGTATGCTCTTTTAGCAAACCAATTATTTTTATTCTCTGGGTTTTGGCTTGTCCACATGCCAGTTTACAGTGATGTTGTTGTAAGTGACAGGAAAGTGTGGTAAGACTGATGTCTCCCTCTCAGGCACTGTACTGAATTTGTCATTCTGTATAAAATACTAACTGCTGTATGATTGCTACAGGACTACATGTTGTCATGCCAATTAGCATGTTATCTTTTTTTGATACTTTCCCCCCCACCCCCTCTTTTCTTAATTCAGTAAACTGTGCCTACTAGACCATGTTCAGGTTTCTTCTCCAGCTCTACTGCTGTGCAATGTTAGGATCTCACAAAAGGTAATGAGAAAGTTTGTAGGATTGTTGGGGTTTTGGTTTTGTTTTACTGGAGGCATTTTAAAATCGTAAAGAGTAAATATGCAGATTTCCCCTTTGACACATATAAATATAAAAATGGAAAAATATAACCCAATTTTGGTAACTCACCAATCTTTTAGCCTTGTGAACAATGTGATTCCTTGTGTTTTTATAGGGCACACTGTTTCAACGTAGGTTTGCTGCCTGCCAACGCGACTAGTTTACCTTGCTTTTTGTATTGTGTAAAGGGATAAACT
Source organism: Strigops habroptila (assembly GCF_004027225.2). Lineage (NCBI taxonomy): Eukaryota > Metazoa > Chordata > Aves > Psittaciformes > Psittacidae > Strigops > Strigops habroptila. The sequence continues at coordinate 19,985,040 of NC_044281.2, read as the reverse complement.
AGACCTTCTAAATAGTATAACATAGGGTTATTTGCCATCCTCACATTGTCTAATATCCATTTCCCTAACCTGCCTTCATATGAAGTTTTTTCATGTCTCTAGGAATTTTCATCACCTATTTGTACTGCATCTTTTTTCTAGCTGAACGGGACACACTACAGAGAAGACTATATGCTGGATTTATGCAGTAGCTATAGAGCATTCTATTTTAAAATCACATTTGTAACTATATAGCATTCTATTTTGACATCATATTTATAAATTTTAACATTTTGGTTCTTGTTATAACTAGCAGCATACATCAAGTCTGTGTTTTTAATGAACTTAAAAGTTCATTTAGTATCAATACACAGGAGCGCTCAGATTATTCTTTGAGCATTTATTAAATTGTATATATCATTAGTGTGTTTTAGCCGTCATTAAACTAAGTCACTTTCTTAATCTTTCATGTTCCCTTTAAAATTGTAGTAACCTGATCAATAAAATATCCTGAAAATGGATGAAATGAAAATGGGACTATCTTGTTGCCAATTCCTTTTTCATGATAAAAACGGACAAGATACTTTTGGCCAAGTTAAATATACAAAGCTTCATATCACAGGTATTACGTTTAATCTTCTTGATAATGTACATTATACCTCAAATAACCTAAATTTTTAGCCTCATGGATGAATGCTCCTCTGCAACCATGAGTGGGTTTTAAAATAATAAACATATTCCTTCTCTAAACTGTTATAATCCCAGAAAGCCTTCAGATTATTCTGATGTTTTCCTTTGAAGTTGTATTTCCAGTTTATATAAATTCATTTAAACTCTATGGAACAGATGCAAGTATAACAGAGACTGAGATTGGGAGGCACTTGAAGGTGATAATCTGCAGATATGGTCTTAATTTAAATGGGATGACATCAGAACATATGGAGTAAATTTAATTGTTCTACGTTGATTGAACACAATCAGGATGCAGACACTTCTGTTATTCTTTTGTATTTGCTTCCCAGGAGGTTAGGAGTGTAGCTTCTGTCACTAGAGGAAGAAGGTAAAAACATTGTTCCCTAAGGAAAAAGCAAAAGCAGGTGTATCATAAACCTGCCTCACTGTTGCAAACATGTGCATAGCACATACGAACTACAACAAATGAAACATTCCATCTTTGTAATAAATTGAAATACACTCTGCACATATGGATGAAAGACAAAGCCTATAATCCACTAAGATGTGAAAATACAGTACCACTTGGAAGAAAAAGACTTTGAAGATAGGTCTTTCCACCTCCAATTCTTATCCCAAGACCTTTGTTTACCCAGGTTACACCCTATTTCCTTTTTCTTCTTGGCTCCTCAATTTCATTTCACTCATTTTTCTAGGCCAGTATTCCACCCTGCCACATTGTCTCCTGATACATCTTCTCACTATATGGTGCCCATGGTGTTCTGTTCCTCAGTTCCCTGTTCAGTTCATCTCATTTCATCTTCATGTCCAAGCTTATTTCTTACCCCTGTTCTCAGAGGAAACACTCACTCCTCCCGTCTGCCTTTGCGCTGCATCTTCATCTTCCTCCCCTTCTGCCCATATGGCTCTTGCTTTCAAATCAGGCAAGTTGTTCTTCTAGTTGTTTAGTGCTCGCAAAGGGTAGAGGACAGTTGCTGGACAGAGAAGTTCCCTTCCCAGCTCAAAGGCCAGTCTAGGCATGACTTATATGCCTGGACCAGCAGGTACAACAAAGAACCTGCTAAGATGCCCATGGCAACTCATGTTGTTCTTACTGACTATACACTTACTGTAATTGCATTTAGCAGACTTCGATTTGTCCAGTTTCTGGCCTGATTCTCAAGAGGAGGGCAACTGGCACGTAACTGATGTAAAAAACCCCTCATATCCAATCTTTGTTCCAAACATGGAAAGAAGTCTACAGATACTGAAACACAAAGTGACCTGTATTGTGAACAATAGCAGTGATTAATTATATATATGTTTTTTTGCAAGGTTGTTCAATCACCCATTATGAAGACAGTCTATGAAGAAGACAGTTTATGTATGAACTGTCTACTATTATCACTGCCATTACAAACAGCATACCCTAAGTTATATTTAGCTTAAAAGAATTTAAAATTACAGCAAATACTGCTATAATAATTTGTCATCTATACAATTCATTGCATTCACACAAAAATAAAAAGCAATCTGGCCTGTACAGAAGGAAACAAAATTCTTCTGCTTCAATCCTAGGAATAACCCAGACAGCAAACTTTACTGTGAATGTTTGTGTATATAGCTCCTGGGGAAACTGCTTAATTGTCTACTATGCACAGGAATAAGGGGAAACAAGGCATATGTCAAAGATCAAAGAACACTGCAGAGCAGTGAATAAAGATGACACCACAAATCAAAATGAACTAGCAAAATTTATGTGATTTCCACTGGTGTTTAATACAAATTTCAGGATGGTTTGTTACAAATTTTTAGTCATTATTAAACAGCAGAATCTGCAGATTTCCTTGTCTTTTGCTTGCAACTTGGCGAAAGACAGGACAGAAACAGTAGTTTCCAATACAAGAAATTTTTCCCTACTGTCACTAGAATTCCTGCTGTCTCCCAGTCTGCCCTGCATTTTGGTTGTCCTCTTCAGATTCAGTGGATTTGCAGATAAGGCACAAGCACCTGCCTTGGTTTTGCTGTAAAAAAAAAACAAACAAACAATAAACAAACATTTTTTATGATTTGTTATTGACTAGATACTTCAGAATTAGTGTAAGAGAAAAGGTTGGTTGCTTTCTTTCCAGCTCTCTTGTACTTGCTTAAAATACAAGTTGCTTAAAATCACAAGTTCTAAACCACTAAGTACCATTTTCCTGTACCCCTGCACATAAATATAATGCAGTACCAATGGAGATGGGCAAAAAGTACACACTATTGATAAAGCAAGCCAAAGCCAGTGGGGCCAAACCTCAATTCTAACAAGATTATCTTGCTCTAATTGCCATTTGTATACATTCGCAAGTCTGCTTTACCAGCATAGGGAGTCATGCTGAACCAGAAAAAAACCCCAAACAATTAACAATTAAAATGTTTGGTATTTATTTAGAGGTTTCAGGTACATATCTGATTAGAGAAATAACCTCAGATTTCAAAAAGTGAAACTTGGAGCCTTTTTCTATACTGGTATTGCAAATGCTACACTATTGCACACTTTGTTTGCAATGCCTTAATTTCCTACCCCCCCAAATTAACTAATAAGCTATTTTAAACTGCATTTCCTATATAGTTATCTGCATCTCTCCTTTCTTTTATTTCAGTAGTTCTACTTGCCTTTCTTTTGGCAATATTGTAATACTAGTTTTCACAGATGATACAGATAATTTGAAGTACTTTAAAAAACACGTCTTCGCTTAAGCTTTTTGAAAACTGCAATGTCGCAAAGCCAAAACACATTCAAAAGTTCTTATTGGGAATGACATCTCTGTCCATTTCCTCTTCTATTAGTCTTACAACTGTTCAGACGGGTTACAGTTCACTTGACAGTGGATATTCTATGCTTACAAAAAGTAGCTGATCTTATTACTTACTTCTAAAACAGGCACCACTATTCTAAAAGAGGCAGCCAATACTTGCACTTCAAGGTGTGGAAGAGAAGCAGCCAATTTTGCTCAAGGCCAAAAGAGAATTCAGGGTTTGGTTTCTTCTGATGTCACATTTTTGTTAAGCTAACAACATAGCATATTAAAATCTTGCCAGAATCAACATAGCAGTGTGAGAGCCAAAGCAAACGTTTCATTAGCTTCTACACATGGAAAATCTACATCACACACATGAATAAGATTGTGTGATGCTCAAAAGCTTATCATCACCATCACCGCCCTGGAAAATTCTACAACTGAAAATGCTTTGCACTAGACTAAGAGCTATGCATACTCAGAAGTCATGATTAATAGCACATGGTAGCAACCTAATTAAAACAGATACTTATTTATATTTCCCACACAGATGCTACAGTCTCTTAGGGCTTGAAGAAACACAGCTACGTTTTAACTTCTGATTTATATCACAAGAGTTTCATTGCAGGTTACAATAATGCCATTGCTAACCAAAGCTTCCTAAGCCACTTAATTCATAAAATAGTATCATACTCTAATGGGAGTTTAGAAACACCAGAAATGCAGGATCAAATTCTACCTTCAAAGACCCCTTATTACACCTCATTCTGGAAACACATCTGGATTTATGAAATTAAGCAGGTCCCTCATCTTGTCAGAGAGGATGAAGATATTCAGCATCTAAATTTAAATAATATTTTTTTCTAGAAGACAATCGGTTCTACTTAGCTTAGCACATAACAATTTGCAAAAAAAAACGGGTTGCCAGCTGTGACATGCTTACCCTTCAGACTAAAACAAAAGCAAGAAAAGAGACTTTGAGAGTGTCACTATATTAATGGCACTCAAAGCTGCACGCATGTTATAGATTACATGCATTCTATATCCTTGTTGAAGCAAGAGATTTATTTTATTCATTCACCTGGTTCTTGTCCTCTCCTCTTTGTCTCTGAGTGATTGTAAATCTACATTGAAATAGCAGAAATGGCATCTTTAAATGCCAGCTCAACAGCCTCAGTATCATGGTCTGCATCTGAAAACAGTATGTGCATTTTGGTTTTCTTCTTAAAAGCACTTGACATACTAGTGTAGTCCTGTCCTCCTAGGGTCAATACAAAAACATTTGTCTTTTTTCTAAAACTCAAGCTCTAAGAAAGCAATCTCTCTCTGTAAACAACAAAAATAGCTGCCATGTAGATCGCCATTTTAGTGTGATTACATTCTGCATAACAGTATTAACAAAATGTACTCTGGAGTACTCTTTTTGCTCCTCCCTCTAGCATATCTGACATATCATAAAAATCATGCTTGTACTTATCCAGGCAAATGTTAACTATTTAGTTTCAACACTGTTCTGGCATTTTGGTAATTCTTATCTACATGATGTTCAGTTCACAACCTGTGGCACTTTAAAGTTATTTATCACTAAGCTGTTACAGACACTTGAGTTTGGCATGTTTCTGATGGCCATGTAGATGAAAAGTGGAGACTTCAGAGGAATCAGACAGTCACAGTGAAGGATGTCAATCACCAACTGATCTGAAACCTATGCATATCACATGCAGTTAGTATGAAAGGATAACTTACATGTAAATCAGAAAGAGATTTTTGTCTTCATTATTTATGCATCATGAAATTTCCCCCCAAAGAGGAAATACAGTTGCAAGACACACAGTAGTTAAAAGACACATGACCCAGAAATTCACATGTGATAGTGAGAACAGATACTCTGTTTCTCTAAATCTCTGAAACGATTATGTTTCTTCTAAAATTTTTACATATTGTGAATTTCAACAGGAACAAGATACATGCTTATACTTACTGACTATTCGTATTCATGGAAATAAAATAGTACCTGGTCACAGTTATGAATAAATAAATGCATATCCGTTCACTGCATATAAAGCAGAAGTGAGAAATGCCTTCTTCCCCCCCCGCCCCGTCATTTTCACACACACGACTTTACAAGAAAAAAAATCAGGGAAAGGTTTTCAGTTCCATGTTTCCCCTTTTCAGTTGATAAACACAAGATTTATAGGAAATATACATACCCAAATTTGCTTCAGGTTCTGGAGCTTGTGATACAATTAAGGGCGCCTTTTGATAATTTCTGCAGGATTATTTGGAGATAGCAGCAATGGTTTTTGGAACTTGCTTTGTATCCAAACTCTCTGCATTTTCACTTTTTTCTTCCTGTTTACTTGTAATCGCCGATCAACTAAATTCTGTACTTCAGTTAATCCAGCCAAGTTGAACATGTTCCATACCTCACCTATTTTCACATATGAAGAATTATTATAATTAAAAAAAGACATTTGTAGAATGTTGTAATTAACAACCTGCAGCTCAACCAAAGATGGAACTAAATCTGGTTGAGATTTGAAAGATCAATGAAACTGCCTGCAAGATGTCTTGTTAGAAATTCATTTTCACAGCTCTCAAGTTATATTACAGTAAAAAATGTATTGTTGAGGCCTAAACCACATTGGTTATTAATCATGGTTTTCACAGATCCCCTTTTCTTCAGAGGGTTCAGTATGCCAGAGTTGAGGAAAACAAATGCATGCCATTTGGTTACTGTTCACATATTATCAAGATAAAGGTAATTCACCTGCCAAATGACAATCCACACATTTATGCCAATGTAATTATCTCCTTCTTGTCAGTCACCACTGGAAAACTTTAAGCTTCTTTGTCATGACTAAGTACAAAATGAGGCATCTAAAAACTGAGAAGGCTCTTTGAATTCAAGTGGTTTCCCCTACATGTCCTAGATCCTCCTCACTTCTAAAATTACTCAGACTGGGATAAATCCTGATCCACTTCTATTGCTCAAAGCTTAGGTTGCAGAGGGTAAAAAAACAAAGTCCTGTGATACTCATTCTCACAATTTCCAGTAGCTGGGCTAAAATACACCAGTCTAAGCTGACTGCCAACAGAACCAAGTGACTGGATGGGCAAAGAGCAATAGTATCCACAATCAGGAATTTAAGTTTAGCTCGTGCAGAAAGAGCAGTCTCACAGCTCAGAGTCACCAACACAGCAGAACAAAAGATCAAAGCACTGCTACCAACTGTCCTTCCAAGCCTGCTTATCTCAATTTTAAGAAAGAAATCGCGTACCTCTTTAAATAACAGAATTTGAGCATACTATTAGACACAAGATGCTTAGACAAAGAGAAGTTTCCAGTGATGTCTGCAAGCAATCTTGCAGTACACCAGACACAACAAGCGTACACATAAGAGGAATTATTTTCTTAAAACAGTTAGCTTTAGGCTTTGTAAAAGCAGAGAATTAAAAAAAAAAAAAGCCAATAAAACCTTCTTTAAATTTCTAAGACGAGCTTTTATAGCCCAAATCATCTTGAAAGACACGCAACCCTTTCAATAAAACTATACCATTTCATACCTTTGGTAAAGAAATATACTCTGGTTCCATCTCCTCGTACGTAAAAATTTTCTGACAAGCAACGACCTAAGAATTTAGAGCAGTAATGAAAAAGGACATGTCACTTTTTTTTCAAAAAGTGTTAAAATGAACAGCAAACTTCAAAAGCATTCAGGAATTACCTTTTTTAAAACGAAGCTGAGCTGTATCGTATCTTCCATAGTCTCGAAATAACAACATTCCTCCAGGTTTCAGTAGTTTAGCCAATCTATTTACAACACCTTGCATCCTTAGAAAATAGATGGGATACTGGTGAAATTCGCAAGCATAACTGCTTTTTTTTCTAGATGCTAGAAATATACATAGATTTCCAAAACTCCAGCGAGAAGATGTGTCTATATTTACCACAAAAAGGCCAAGCACTAGTGAACAGGAAGAATTCTACAAAAAAGCCTCTAAATCAAAAATTTAAAAAGAACTGTAAGAGAATACAAACTGGAAAGAGAAAAAGACCCCTTTTCCTTCACTTCAACAGGATCTCAAGGATGGATTATAACAAGAGGTTTTGAGTATGTGAGTCATATGGGTCAGGCAAATAGATGACAAACTATGAATGAACAGTTAGCTGTGTGCACTGGTGAGCTAGACTGAGCCTTCTTACTCTCCATAGCAAAATGCAGGGCCTGAAAGGCAGACAAAAACTTACCTGATTTCTTTATGGAGGTACTGATCTACTGATCATACACACAGAAACAATATCTCCACAGGTAATGGTTGAGGATGGAAAGAAAAATCTGAGTAGTATGTCAGGAGAGGAATCTGGCAGAACTCCATCTAGAGATATTGGTAGTTAGAGCAGGAAAGTCTGCATCCTCCAAAATGCTGACAAGTTTGTGATTCTTGGTGGTATCTAACATCAGCTCTTCCTTACCAAGATGACACCAGTCTGCTGCATGCATGATAGAAATAAGTAACATACACATAACTCTTTCTCCTTCACTAAACCAGACCATCTCCATTCTCACTTTTTAACCTTACCTTGGAGCTTCTTATTTTGCAGGGTAATTTGCATTACTCTACAAAATACATCACTAATGAATAACGGCTTGGGTTTGTCTCACTCTTTCAGAATAAACTGAAGGATTTAGGCCACAAAAGGCAGTCTGCACCTGACAGGTTGCAAGGTAGAAAAGTCCACCTGCTTAATTCAACCCTTCCTCCCGCAGGGAAGTGGATAGACCATGTAGAAGATGGAGCCAGAGTGAGTGTAAAATGGATGGAAAGGAAAGGCAGGATGCAGTATACAAAAAGAGCTAAAGAAGAGTTAAGTCCTACTTAACTATATAAAGTCAGCAAACCATTATCACGTACTGTGAACATCCTTACACCATCCTTATCTCTCAGGCAGCTCTACCTCTCTTGCCCCAAGAATGTCAGATCCCAAGCACTAATGCAATGTGGTCCTTATGTAACAGCAGCGCAGGCATTTTGCCTCCATTTTTAAGGGACAGAATTAGGATGTAGTTCAGCAGAAAATCACATCATGTCTACAAACAAACAAGAACAAAAAGCAGCATACACTTTTAAAGCACATAATTTCCTTAGAGAAGGAGAAGTGCTTTAAAAGTTGTCCTTAATGCTCATGCTCAACACAAGCAATCAAGTGTGCTGTCACAGACACACAGAAAAGGCAGCACCATCTAAGACTAAGAGACTGTTCAAGACAAGTAGTTGTGCACAGAATTACAGACTTTGCCCTTATCAACCTGAGTTTTGTGAATATAGAAAAAAATTTACATGCACAAAGAGTGAAAATGCTTTCAGAAATCTCATCCATAGGACTACAGCACATTAATTATACAGCTTCAAGAAGTTCAATACCTTCCAAATTCTGCAACCAACTTTTAGAAGGGCCTTCTGGCAGAATTGAAGTGTGTACAAATGGGGTACAAGAGTAGCAATTATCAAAAACTAAGCACAACAGCCTGAAGAGAAATCACTAAGTAACAATTGTGCTGAATACAAATGTGTCCCTCTCATGTATTTTCCAGGTCTCCAAAGTACATGAGTTCTGCATCACCATTCTCTTGGTTTTCTTTTTCATTTCTGACTTTCAAAGTTTCCAGAAAAAAATGTATACTGAGCAAGATGAATCTGGATTACATTTGCCTTTATGCAGTCGTTTTAATTCTAGGAGATGACAGTAATGACTAACAAATCTTTGGAAAGTGGGTCTTACAACACAGATAATTACACGGAAACCTTTTTGTGTGTATACACACACACACAAGCATCCATGTCAGCCTTTAGATTATGACACGGGGAGGAAAAAAAGAAACCAACAAAACAGAAAGACAAACCAAACACATTCTCAAAAGGCTAATAGGAAAAGGTCCACAGAAATTCTGACAGAACATCTGATTACTGCTTCTACAGGCAGAGCAATTGAATGAATGCGTCTCTATTGTCCAATTTCTTCCTGGCAGTATCACTGCAGTTACAGAGATCTGAAATCTACTGCTTGAATTGTTTTTGAAATCTGGACCCAGACTTTGCATGACTCATGTGCTCATCTCTGAACAAACAGGAAGGAGCAATATCCTATACAGGAAAGATTTTTCTGTAAAGCTAATCATTAATAACTTAGGCAGGGAAACAGTTCTCAAGACTTAGGCAAACACTGTTGTTTGACAAGCCCATTTTAATGACGTTCTTAAAGTAATAAACGTACTACCGCGCATATAGCATGTATATCCCTTTGTATGATGTAGTTAAAGGAACAGTCAAAGAAGTTTAACTTAGATGCCCTCTTTTGCCTTTTTCCCATTAAAAAGGGTATTTTCACAATCAGCCAGCCTTAACAGTCATAAAGTTTGGTTCATTAGACATTGAGAGGCATTAGTAACAAGGCTAACAGTACTTAGCATAACACTATGCATGAAAATTAGATCAAGTTTTCTTAATCCAAAAAAGTTACAAAATTCAGAATGCATTTTGGTTTAAAAGGCCTGCATGTAAGCATTTGTGTGTGGGTAAATCAGCAACCTAAGTCTTTATCAACATATTGTAAGATGTCAAATCATGAATGTTCGGTTTTGATCACTAAAAATAATTTCCTTCTAGAAGACTAGAGGTCTGGCTTTTTTAATTATAATTGCCTTGAATCACTGTCACCTTTTATAGTGATGTATTTAGTTACAATATACCCCTTGTATTTTGATGGAGACAGGAGGCTCACTAATGAATTAGCCTGACCAGGTTTTCTCTCAAAGCCTGAAAATGGGAAACAGAATTTAGAATACCTTGTTATAAATATATATATATTGCAGTTTTCTAAATAATATATTAAAGATTCATTATCTTCTTTTGCTATTCTTGAAAACCTCCGGTGATAAAAGAGATTTAACCCATTTGCTTTGCCCTTTAGTCTTCATTTACCTGTCAGGATGAATAGTAGAGAGCACAAAGACAAGGAGAATGACATCCAGGATCTCATCTGGAAAAGGATAGGGTAAAGCATCATCACACACATCATGAACAAAGGCAGAACACCAGGCTGAATTGTAGGACGAATGTGACTGTCAGGAAAAAGATGAAAAGAGACACAGAGAGAACAGTAGTAGTTAATACGTTTACTGTGACTCAAGAAACTTTTTTCTTCAATTTTCAGCATTGTAAAACATCTCATATAAAAGCCTATTCTGCCTGGTATCATACTCAAGCTGAGAAGCAAGCTCACTGATGGTATTCATTCCTCTCCACATACAGTAAGACTTTGTTCTTTGGAATATTGAAAACTTCAGTTAGAAGTTGTCAAAGCCATCACATTCTTTTTCATGAAGACGGCTTCCTGGGACCCTCCTGAATTACAGGCTTACAAGGTACTCTAAAGCGAGCATATGAATTACCTTTACCAGCTCCACTGCTCCTGAAGCAAAATCACAACAGTATAGAAATGTTCCAGGTGTATTGCTAGGAAAACAAAACCAACATGAGTTAAAAAATTATTATTATAAAAGATGAAAGTCTACATCAGTGTTCATGGAACTACAGAAGGCCCTTTGGGGTTCTCCACAGGTTTGATCAAGCATGCCTTATTGATGTCTAGCACATGGAAAGCCACATAGGTTGTAATGAATCAATAGGGCAGACAAATTCATAAGAATACCAACAGGCAGTTAGTATAAAAAGGAGAATTATAGCCTTGTCAGAGAGGAAGTGAAAAGGAACAGAAAGAAGGTCACAGAGGGCTGTCAGGATTGATGACAATGTCCTGGTGTTGCATTACATAAATGCACATTAAGAGGTCACATTTTCTTACAGAAGCACTGCATTAAGTCTCTATCATTAGCCCATGTATGCAGTTTAATTAGCAATATGATTTGGCCAGGGGTGGGGGTGTTGCAAAAGTCATCCAGTTCTGTAAGTGTTTGGGTTCCCGTGTGCCACCTTGCTGTGCTTCTGATTAGATTAAGCAAGCAGTATTGGTTGTTTCCCCCCATTATCCCCTTTGTTTTGTATGCCAAGATGAATAAGAATTTCCTGTAGCACTGTTTTCTCTTCCTTTCCCATCCAAGACTAAGCCAGCTGCAGATTTTCTCATACTATTCATGAGATACTAGTAACTCTTGGGAGAAATCTTTTTTACCTCCAAAAAATGTATTTAAGAGAAACTGAGCAACCCTCTGAAAACCTACTGAGGGATGAACTCACAGTCAACTCATGATCAATTAATCTCTCTTTAAAAGTATTTGAGTTTTTGGACAGATGGCTTCATTAGAAAGGGAATCAAACTCTGACAGTGCCTATAAGATGTCAGTATACACAGCTGAGTTAGTGACCTCTCTCTGAGGGCTCAACAGAAGAACTCTTGTGGACCAAAATATATTCCATCCTTGTTGCTGAGCAAAACTTTTAACAGCTCTGTGCCCACCATGAGAGTTGAGGAGTTTAGATATTTATCATGGACGAGGACAAGCAGCCAGGCTTTGGATCCAGCCAGTCCCTCAGGAAAGGTTAAGCTGATCACCTAATTGACTTGTTAGGATGTTATTTCAATTTTTTGTAGAGCAGAATAGGAGCCATGTAGAAGGTCAACTTAAAGACACAGCTTGATCTGGATGGTGATTTCATGATGCATTGTATTAAAAAGCATTAACTTAAAATTTAAGGGGGACAGGGAGAAGCAGTTTAAAAGTTATGTTGCAAACCTAAGTGGAAATTTTTTTTGTAGCCAGGGTACACTCATACTTGATACTGGCTTCCTTTTATAGATATACAGGAGGCGATTTTTATATTATTAAATTCAGAATAAAACCAACTGCTGTAAAGCCAGGCCTGCCAAGAGATGTTTCCATCAGGTCATATACAAGACAAATGTGTGAGTTGTTCAGCGTACCAACTGATGTGATTGATTGAAGGATTTGCATAAGAATAGAGATCTCCAAGAAAAATACCTAATGAGTGGATTCTTAATTATCAAAAATGCCAACCTATGACTAATGCCTCACTAATGTGATGAAAACACAAGTTTGTCTCATCTTTTTTATTACAGCCACATGATAACTTTTATATATATATATATCATTACTTTCCAAACTTTTCATATGAAACAGGGCTCCCCTTTCATTACATGCTGACTAAAGCAAAGCATTTGTTGTGGGATGAAGACGCATTGCTAACACTAATAGCTTTCATGTATGACCCTGGTGCATCTCTTGATTCCTCCTGCTCTCTGCTTCCCTATCTGCAAAGTGGAGTATTTTTGTATAGTGGTGAGGCAAGCAATTAGAATTCATTTATAGAATAATGAACTGTGTCGTATTCAAGCTCTTGGAGGCATGAATAAAAGAAATCTATTTCAACCCTTGATACATACACAGCCATTCCAATAAAACCTTCCTGCATACATGGGAGGGAGGACGCGCTGCTGTAACAGCTTTTTCTAAAACAGGAAGCTAAGTGTATTAAGACGTTTCAAGGAATTAAGTAAGGCAAAGCAGGACTTGCACCTTCCTTGACACTAAAACCTGAGCAATATGACAAAGTGTAGCAGCCAAATTAAGAAATAATACAATTTATTACCAGTAGATCGTATGCCATTACCTACTGTCTCTGATTTTGGCTTTTTGAAAAGGTACCTGGCAGTTTTACAGTGACATATAAGACAAGAGAGCATTTCACCTGCCTGAGATTAACTACAAGAAATCAGTCTGAACGCACCTGAAGACAAGCCTTGTCACCAAATATGGTCCCCCCAAGACTGAGGTTGACCAGTATGAGGAATATCTTGTACTGATGCTACCAGCATTATCTGTGGTCTGCAAGCAATCCAAATTTCAGGCCTGTAAAACAGTCCACTTAACACTTCCTGCAGGAGTGGTCTAGCACCAGCAATTGAAGAAAATAAAAAAGATGAAAATAGCACTTTCATATTTGAAAATCCATACGTACTACTATATACTACATACCACAGAACTTTCAAAATAGGAAAGACGCTGTTTCCAGCACCACAACCAACCTAAAATCAGAAGAGAAATAAAAAGTTAAAATAAATGAACAAATAAAACCTCCTATGTTTTTTATTTTTGTCTTACATTAGTTGGTAAGCAGGACCCATTAGACTTGAAGGTATGTTGGACAGAAAAGGTATAAACAACTTATACGACAATTCTCAAATCACTTCTATGGTCATGTTTCTCCTCTATGTCTTTCTAAAGTTAAGCGAGGATCCACCTCTCAATCTGCATAGTAAAATGCAGTATTCTTGTCCAATTTCACCATTTGGCAAGAATGCATCAAGTACTTACACTTTAAGACAGAGCACTTTAAGAACAAAGCACATTAAGACATAACTTTCCTTAGGAAATTAGAAATCCAGCTTCCAGCGAAAATTGAATCACAATCTAGCCCTAAATTCTGATTTGGGAGAAACTTTATGGGGAAAACAAAGCTCAGATCCTAGGTTTCTCTGAAAGTTTCTGCCATAAATGAACGTAGTTGTCAAATTCGAAATGTTTACTTTCTTGATACTTACTAAGAGTCTTTACCAGGGTTTTGAGCAAGTAAGTGGAGCTCTATATGATGGTTAGGAACATTTACAGTGCATTACCTCTAATATTCTGTAAGTGGCATCACTACCAGGGAAGGATTCTAGCCTGTCAAGTTCTTCTCCACAGTTTTTACCCCGAGGATTGTCAGTAAGAGACTTTACTTGGCTTTTATGATATACGTCTCCTCGTACAGAAGTAGAACCACCTTCATAACTTCTCTTCAAATATTTTTCTCCTTCCTCAAACATTTCATTTTTGTGTGAAAAACTGTTGGTACTGTTTATTTTTGTATGTTCTGAAGATCTTTCTTCTGTTTTCAACCTTTCTCTCCTTTTTTCTGGAAGAATTTCTGGAAACTCCAGGAACAGCCAATTGCGATCCTTGAAAAAGTTATTTTTATGAGTCTTGTAAAATTCATTCCAATATTTACTGGCTTCTCTCTCATATTTATCTGAAATTAAAACAAAATAAAAACTTGGTGAATATGAGCTTAGCTACAAATCACTGTAAAGCAACATGGAAATCAGACCCCAAATTTACATTTTAAAAATCCATAGCTTCCCACAGTGTACACATTTAAATAAAAACATATGGATTTGGGGTCTGAACTTAATCTGTACCCAAAATAACTTCCATGAAAGTTTAATTAGATTTTATGTCACTTAAGATGGGGCAGACAGGCTTTCTGCATCATCTCCCCCCCCCCCCGCCAAATGTAGTGACATAAAGGAACAGCACCACTGAAATATGCAATCCTAAGTTTCTAAGACACGCTTTCATGTATCAAATTATAAAAACAAGGCATCTTTTCAATTAAATGTTCTCCATGTTTTTCCTATTTAAGTAATACTAAATTGAAATTAATTTAATGATTTATGAAACTCTATGAACAATTGCAAATTTGTGGGTAGCTAGTCATCTCTCAATAAAACCATCAATTAGAAATCCAGTTCTGTGAACTAGAGTGATAAATGCTACTGCATAGCCAATAGACAGTAATTCATTCTTAACCATTCAACAATGCAGTTTTGACAGAAAACAACAATACAGTCAGAAGCAACATACTGGCTTTCTTACTTTCAAAACACTTCAGAAAGTCTTACAATAGACCTTTGTGTTAACTTTTAATTCACAAAACATTCTAACTGAATGTTGGAATGACAAAGAACAGGACTGGAAGAGATTTCACCCAGTTGGGGAATTCATACCCCTTCTCCATGGAAATTTGTTCAACTTGTTCTTAAAATATCATCTTTCATACAGTTTGACAACTTTCTTCAGTAATATATTACAGTCCTTCACCATCTGTACAGTTAGAAGCCTTTTCTCATAGCTAACCTGAAATTTCCTTATTGTAATTTAAGTCTAATAATTGTCCCATTAACCAAACAAATACAGCAAAGACTACTCCTCTTTGTAAGACTTCTTTACTTATTTGAAGTCTTTTACTATGTCTCCCATAAACAATCTCTTTTCTAGATTGTCTAAACCTAACTCTCTCCTTCTTTCTACAGAAGTCATGATTTTTAGACTTCTGATCGTTTTCATTTTTCTCCTCCAAATACTCTCCAACTGATTTACTACTTTTTGGTGCTGTATTCTGGTAAAGGCATTATCAACACAGAGCAAAAGGACTATTTTACAAGGCTTACAGGCTGTAATCCTGTTTATAACTCCCAGTTTGCCATTTTGCAACAGCATGACACTGCTGATTCAGCTAGTGATTCACCACAACCCTCAGATCTTCTTCTGCAAAATGACTACCTAGCCAATTGTTCCAGAAGCTACTATTTTTTTCAAGGAATTATTCCTAAGCAAAATATTCTGCATCTATTTTTAGCAAATATTTATCTTTCAGATCCTTCCCCCCCCCCCATTTGTCCAGATCTTTCTGAATCCTAATCCCAACCTTCACCATACTTGAAACATCTCTTCACTTAGTATCATCTTCAAGTCTTCCATTTCCTGAGGTCACTAATGAAAATACCAAGCAGAACTGGACATGGAACAAAACACTTCTATGCCCAGCATCGCTTTCCATTTTGAAACAATCTCTCTAGGCATTCATTCACCCAAAAGCAGTTTCATTAGCTCTTGCTTGCCTAACTTGCTTATGAAAATGTCAAGTAAAGCAAGTCAGAAGCCTGACTAAGGATAAATTTCAAGACGTCTGCTGTTTTTTCCTTATCCCCAGGGCTTGTAACCGTCTCCAAGAAGGAAATTAGCTTGATTTTGCATGATTTATTCTTGAAAAATATTTGTTGGCCAGTATTCATCTCCTTTGTTCTTCCAAACCCAGTGTCTGCAAGCTCTGGATTAACTCTTCCAGTATTTTTCCAGGAATTGAAACTAATTATCTGACTCTTCTCTTTTAGGCCTTCACTTTTAAAAAAGTAAATATTCTCTTTTCTGCTTTCCCAGTCATCTATGTACTCTATGGATTTACTTTGTAACATGTTCTTTCTCAGTACGAGAACAAGATCTTTCCTCCTTCTCACTAGCACTAACTGTGTTAGCCACTGGACTGCAGCTAACCCTTTCAAAGGAAGGCTGATAAAAAGATAAGAATTACAGCTTTCTCAATGTCTCTTTTGTTGATGGTTTTCCCTTCCTCATCCCTCCTAAGTATCAAATCAAATCTTTTTCTTGTTTCTACCCCCCCATTCCCAAAGCATTTACAGAACTGTTTCTTGTTGCCCTTGATATCTCTTGCTAAGTGTACATCATATAATGTGTTGCCTTTTTTATTTTGTCCCTACCCACTTACACTGACCCAATCATTCTTTTAATAAAAAGGCGCAGAATAAATATATGGTGCATTTCTCCTAATACTCTCATTTAAATCTTAGAATACTATTTCCTAAATCACTACAGCTTTTCAGAGATAAACAAGGCTGAGAATTATCATTAGAGGCACAGACAGGCAGTGGGAAGTGACAAGGAGGTGGCAGAATGCCTTGTCCTAGAAATCTGCATAATTTTCTTAAATTTAATTTAATATAACATTTAATACATCCAATTGTATTATTAAAGGGCAAGACCCAGCCATGCAGAGTAATTGGACAGACTTGTTTTATATTATAATTGCACTGTTGATTGAGGTCATATATACCAGATTTCAATAGCGTAAGTTGAACATTTATAGACTGCTCAGAGTTGGTATAAAAAACCCTGCACAACTTCCACTCAAAAGGTTCTGAAATCATTATTATCTCTTGTTAATAGTCCCTACTTTTCTACAAGTCTGGTCAGACTTGTAGACTGTATTTAAATACAGTTATATTTAATATCTAATATTTTAAATAGACTTGTGTTTAGATTCCCATCAAGTTTTCCAGATTTCAGAACTGAAGGAAAGCAATAGCTGAAATCAGCCTTTCAAATTGTGTTAGTACGATATTATGTAGGTTCAAGTGAAAGAACACTACTTTCCATTCTTTCACTGGTCACTCCTGCACCACAGCGTAATAACCACGCATGCAGTAGTATTATCATTTTTTTGCTTCATTTTGTATATTTAAGTAGGCTGACTACTAAATTTTCCAAAACATGTAAAAATGACAAAACTAAAACTTACAGCCTTCAGAGGAAAAAAAATTCCCTACTTAGTCAATAGATTTTTCTCTGTAACAGAATCTTTCAACACTAGCAGGCATACTAATAAGTAAATCAAATTCCTAAAGGTAGTACCGTGAGTTCATTCAGTTTAACTTTTCTTGTTTTAACAAGGCTCACCAGAATAATTTATCACTATTTTAGTATAATAAAACTGTTGAAATTTGCCTTGTCTTTTTCGCCTTACTGCGGTTTCCAAAGCCCCAAAATAACCTGCTCATTAGCTTCAGTCTAGTTCACTGTTTACACAAATAGGCCAAAATGTACTTCCACTTGCAGAATGAAGCTGAAGCTTTCTGAAGGAACACTATCAGAAATGCTCACCTATTCAAGTTCTAAACAGAGGGGCATTCATAGGAAATGTCCTTGGATTCTTGTATTTCTTGGCAATAGACAAATGCTTGATTATTCCATTTCTCACCAGTACAAACTAAGTTCTAATTCATTGTAGATGAAGAAAGAAAGATTCCATGAGCCACATGCTTACACAGCTTACTTTTCAATTATGAGCTCTTTTTCAACTTCTTATACAAACCAAATGAAAATATTGGTCCTTTTTAAAAAACAAACATCGTACTCCTGTGTTCAGGTACAGAATGTGACAAGCAACAGAAAAGGACAGGATGACTATCCCAAGGTATTTAAAGTGACAAAGGGCACACAATCCAAGACACATTCACAGGTAATTCAAATAAACTCCAACATGTGCCCTAGCTACATCAATGAAACTGAACACAGGATCATAATGACACCAGCTAATTTGATAGGTTCAAGACACACTAAGTAAACTGAGGCTGAGGACATCCAAGTAATTGTTTTCAGAATATTTTTCTAATAAAGGAATAAATTAAGAATCCAGTCTTCTATGTTACTATCAAGTTGATACTCCAGCTTTAGCATACATAACTATCCCACAGTTTAGTCTAAGTTTTAGTTTGTCAGCTTGAACCTAGAGCTATCGTTCTTCAGAAATGCAGAACATTGTTGCCCTTCTGAAGACAGGCACAAAATTCCTTGATAACTTACAAAGCATGATGCATGATGTATTGGAACACCTTCCAGACAAAGTGAACACACTGCTTCCTGAAGCACTCCCAGCTCAGCCTGGCCAAGGCAGCAAGCCGGGACCAGCTGGGACCAGTGCAACTTTCATAGCACTTAACGGAAATATGGTGCAATGTACAAACACTAGCTCTCTAAACAGTCCACAGATCATTAAAAAGCATTTGAACTTGGGAACTTTCAGCCCCAGCATCCGAACTGGCTGAAAATTCTTTCCCTTTGATGAAGTAACAATCCTGTGTAATAAGAAATAACAGTCCTGTATAACATTCTGAAGAACTGCAAAAGAAGTCAGAACTTGTAACTGCACCATACTGATGTATTTGTTTTACATAGAGCCTACTGCCCCCCAAAATAGAAAATAGCTCAAGTAAGTAACTGAAGTGCTAGAAAAACACACTTTGAGACAATCTTTTGAGGCCACAAAAAATAAAAGGGTGAGGGGAGAGAGTAAAGAAAAATGCCCACAATAAACAAATTTAGACATGAAAATGTAGAAATAAAAAGAGTTCCTGGATTTGAAAGTATCTTTCATTGCTTTAATAGCATTTTAAAAGGAATTTTTAAGCCATTAGGAATTTGTTACCTTGGTCTTCCCACTGGACTTTCACAAGTGAGTTCTCTGCCGCTTTTTCCTTGGCATTCTCCTCTTCTTCTTGTGACCACTGCATGTGGTCCCTGCAAAAGGCAGTTGAAGAACCAGCCTTTAAATAGGATTTCCCATAATATTTTTTCCCAGGTGAAACAGTGACAAATTAACTGTACTGTCTCAAATACACTTTTTTTTTTGAATGCAAGCAAATGCCCACAAGAAGACTGACAGAAAAACCCCTAAGTTTCAGTGTATGATAGATAAAAATGAATTACTAGTTAGGTAAAACTCAAGTGATAAAGAAAAATTTGCTAACTGCAAAGAGCATGAAGTAGTATGCTTTTTTTTTTTTTTAACTTAATAATCATATAATGGTCTGGGTTGGAAGGGACCTTAAAGATTATCTGATCATCTAGTTCCAAGCCCCTGCCATGGGCAGGGACACCTTCCACTAGACCAGGTTGCTCCAAGCTCCATCCAACCTGGCCTTGAACACTGCCAGGGATGGGGCAGCCACAGCTTCTCTGGGCAGCCTGTGCCAGTGTCTCAGCACCCTCACAGTGAAGAATTTTTTCCTAATATCTAATCTAAATCTACTCTCTTTCATCTTAAAGCCATTAATAAGATTTAACATATATCTTGCAAATTTAGTGCACTTACAGGAATGTATTTTGAGTGTCCCATTAGAATTGTGTTTAGCTGGATATAGTAATAGACCTATCAACAAACACCCTGATGGAAGAAATTTTTCACATTGCTAATCTTTATGATGAGGAATAAAGGTCGTTTAGCAAAGGAATCAGCTGTTCCTGAAAACAGAGAGGATAATCCACTTATTCAAGTGGAACAGGTGGATTTGACGAACAGGATTTTACTGATTTGGGGAATAGAGACAGGAAACATTTAGAAAATTAAGAATGAGACATTCATAAGAAAAGACAAGCAATGCTTCAATGGTTCCAGAGTCTATGTTATCTATATTTGTGTAAAGTGGTTAACTAAATGTTATATTAATCTATTAAAGGGTTGAGGAACCAAGCCAAGATCTGACACTGATGACTAAACAGCCTTCCCTGCAGAGTCTGTGTTTGGATCAGGCCACAAAGGCAATGCCCAAAAATGTGCTGCTGGCAGCTTTTAAAAGCAAATTAGCTGTCCCTATAGATTGTCCACTTTGAACAGTTTTAGAAATCAGATAAAATTAGATAATATAATTCAAGTAAGCTATTAGATCCTAATCCTACTGAAATCAATTAACAGAAAGCTTATGACTAAAATTCCTTTGGTTACTATGGGAAAAGGAACAAGGTGCCAACTTGAGAAGAGTTGATTGTCTCTAAAAGCTAACAAGCATCTTCCTGTTCCATGCTTGGTGACATATAGGTAATTTAATTCTTAGACCCTCACTGTTCCTCTTTTGTTAATTGTGGGAGACTAATTGGTATGTATTTGTCTGCTTGCCTCAGACTTGATTTCCGCATCTCTACTGAAATATTTCTCATTATTGTCCCCAGCAGGTTGCCTCTCCCCTTCCTGTATTTGTTCATATACCAAATGTTCCTGTGCAGTGTCAAGGTTCTGAAAGACGTGCTGTAGTAGAATAAAACTGAATGACCCAAGCATTACCAGGCAGCCATTCTCTTGGAAAGACTTGCTACTCTCACTGCTATCACTGTTTTTGACCTTGCCTATTCCAGCAAGCTAAAACCAAGCACTATTCAGATGACGGTAATATACAGTCAGCTCTTCTGACAGATGACTTGCTGTGGTATAAGCTTTAGCTAATCATTTTTAATTCATCACTGTGTGTTTGTCACTATAGGTGCCTGAAGTCCCCCATCTTCATCAGTAACAGTTTTTTCCCTTTTGTCCCCCTTGAAAATTCATAAAGCTGAAGAAAGATCTTTTGGCTCTTTCCTAGAAATTGCTGTCTGGAAGACCCCAAACAACAGGACTGCAGCAGCACTTCTTGATCAAAATCTGCAAAAGAGTGGACATAGCATAGTTCCTATGCAAACTATTTACATAGTCTGGATGCTTTGAATGAGGCAGCTCCTTCAGCAACACAAGTTGGCAGGAACACAGAATATAGAAGAATTCTAAGTACATAAGTGTTTAAATATGGAAGTGTTTTAAGATGAACACTGCCAGCAGTAAAGCAAGCTATCCATTTTAACCACACCAGGAACTGTTAACATGAGTAGGCCTGACATGAGATCAAGCAATGCTACTTTCAGTTCAGCTTATTTGACTTAGCCTTTTTCCATTAACTTGTTCGCTAACATTGGGTTTAATTATCTCTGAAAACTAATACATGAAAACTATGTCAATTACTAACCTGAATAGAAGCAGACATTTTTTGCTCCAATGTTTAGCATCATTCATTATTTCTCTCTCAAAATGACAGAAAAGCACCACAGCAAGTATCTAAAGCATTAGTTCCCAAATTTAATTTGCTTAGTGTTCCCAGCAGCAATGGTGGCAGCTCTTGGCCCCCTGCCAATCCACCACAGGCAAAAAGAAGGATGCTACTTTATGAAGTACGAGAGTGGAAAACAAAAAGAAGTAAATCCTTATACATCAATGCCAGGGAAGATGAATCTGTTATGCTCACCCTGCACAATCTACTTAGCTCAACCACCACTCATCCTGATCCCCCTTATCTCCCTAGTGAGAACCCTGCCAGTTCTGCAAGCCTCAGATCCAAGGACCTCCTCCCACTTTATAGCCAGGTTCTTGATTTATCAAGAACTTCACAACTTCCATGCAACCTCCACTCCAACTCAGTTTCACCTGTTTTCCCTTCTGAGCTGCATGGATCCATCTGCAGAACCACTTTCTGAGCAACGCTGTTCCTTTCAATCCCATCTTCACATTCCATCCCAACCACCTGCATCATAGTTTGACAACTTTGTATTAGACTGTTACCAAATGCTAGAAAGAAAAACTGAAGCTACAGTGATCAGTTACGTGGAAGGAAATTAAAAAATTAAAACTGAGTTTCATCGAGGTACAATATTACAGAAAAAGGGTGGCCTTTTTCTTAAAATCTTTTTCTACCTTGACTGTATAGCCCACATTTGAATCAGCATTCACACAAGTAAACGATTTTTCCACCTAGCAGGAGGTACCAAGTCTCGAAGATGCTCAAGAACTACACTGCATATAGATTTATGACACCAAGATACCCTCTTTTAACGCAATAACCAGCCAGCTTCCTTGACCAAGGAACTTAGAGAATCACAGAATGGTTTGGGTTGGAAGGGACCTTAAAGATCATCTAGTTCCAAGCCCTGCCACGGGCAGGGACACCTTCCACTAGACCATGACTGGTTATCATTAGCCATATCCAATGCCTTTGCTAAATTTTGCTAAATTAAATCCTTGTTCTCAAAAATGGTGTGTGGTATAATTCAAAAATGTATTTTAATATTCTGTAGAAAATAATCTCTTGTATAGCTTCTAAAATCCCCACTTCTCTTTTCATCAAATATTCCTTGTTCTTAAGTTATGAACTATAGGAACAAAAAATCCTGGTCTTCCAAATATCTTAGGTAGATATTCTTCTACTTTCTACATAGATTTAGATATTCTTCCATCCTTCTAACACTTCTTGTATCACTTACTGTTTTGTATTCATCTCCATTCCATGGTCAAAAATCCTAGCCTTTTCAGTGTCAGTTTTCCCACTGTGTTGACTAGCATTCTCACTCTTTTCAGAGCCCATGTTAATCACAATAATACCTTTTAGAGATGGAGCTGTACTGCTGCAAATCAGGGCAATTCTTATTCTTGTTAACATTTACATGTTAATATTTTCTCTGCAATTACATCCCTTCTTTACGTTAAGACACAACTTCTTTTGACAGTTGTGTGCTGTATGGAAATCTCTGCTGAACTTTCTGTAACATCTTCTGCAGACCTTCCGAAGGATTCAAGTAATTTACATGTTCCTTTCAAAATGTGTCCATTTTAGAATACAGGACTAACCCAGTGTGCAACGTTGTTGTACCTAACTAGTAAATTTCTGCCATTATATATACCATGGACTATCTTATCTCTACACTATCTGTCTTTGAATTCATTACTGATCTATAACAATATTTTGCCTTTCATTCCATGACTAACTACTTGTTCAGCAGCTTTTTACACAAGTCACCAAGCACTTGTAAGTGTCAGGTTACTTGTGACAATCTCAACTTTTCTCTAGCACTACATTTACAGATCTATTCTGGCCATCCATTGTAATACACACACCCACATACCACTATTCATCATAGTAAATAATATACAAAAAAGGTATGAAAATCAGCCTGGAAAAACATCTCACCACATGTTATGCTCAAAAACCTTAGAAGGATCAGTTAAAATCCGTGATCCAAGTGGAGCAGTTGGTCGTCTACTACTTTGGTGCCTCTGTTGCATCTTGCTTTTCCTCAGACAGAAAGCAGAAAGCCTTGTAATGAAATTCATTTTGTTCAGAGACCTGAAAATACAATTAACTCAAATTACAGTTTTGCTGTAACTTAATCGTTTATGTCACTTACATGAGAAACTGGTCAAATAATCAAGCACCAATATCAGCTTTAGTAATAATCTTTTACTATAATATCAATTTAAAGGCTTTTTAGAAAATAGCAATATCCCTTCGGTGTGCTGAAAGCCCAAATAATCCCAAAGCAGGCTACTGGAATGAAACCAGTTGAAATATAAATGACTTGGTACCATTTCAAAGACTTAGCAGGCAGAGCGAGGAGAAAAACCCAGAAATACACAGTAAAACAACAAACCAAGTCTGACATTGTACTTTTACAAGAAGCAAGAAGCGATCAGTAAAGAAACCACTTGTTCTAGTGAGTACATACTGTTATTGAGACTGACATTTTTCACCCCATTCACTAGGTAACAGTCTTCACAAGATTTCATTCCAGAATTGTTACTATGGCTTTACACTTATAGGTAAAAAAGATATATTTTTTTTTTTTAAAGTGTAAACATTATGCCCCAGAAAGGCTTCCAAAATTTCTGCCATGAGTTCTCCTGATCCCTGCTTAATGCGCCCTTTGAAATGAATGGCTTTAAATGTAAAGTTTCTATTCATGCAAATTATAATGTGCTTGAGATTTTTCTATTACATGTATAATTCTGTCCTATATTGCTTTATTTTACTTGGAACCTTTTCATACAGTATTAAGAATGAAAGATAAAACGTGTGTGTAGCTACTACTAGCATTTTGTCTTGTTAGGGTTTTTTGGGGGTAGTTTTTGCATATTCTCATTAATGTTGGCTTTCTAGGAAATGGCTAATATGAAATACCCCTCCTACAACTTTTACCCTGATGTGTCTTTGTTCTTTTTTTCCTTCCAATTTTTTTCGAGTGCCACTTCTATATAAACCACACATATAAATTTAATGCATTGGAAATACAAAATGTTGTTACAAAAGAACAGGCACAAGACATTATTAGAAAACATTCTGTGCAAATTGGATACAAAATGAAGATTTTTATCTCAAGGAAAATAGTACTACTTGATCACAAGTCTTGTACTGTGTATAAGAAAAGATTAATTTGTACACATCAATACAAAGCCTGGCAAAGGAACCACTTCGATTAAATGAACAATTGCTCATTTAAGGTGTAGTTTTGAATGACTCATGCTTTAAAAATGGCATTGTTTATTCAGTTTAAGCCTACAGGGGAAAAAAAAAGGGGGGGGGGGAAGGAAAAAAGATTAAATTTATTTTTATTTGTCAAAAATTTAAACAAAATGGGGTTTGCTTTTGGCTGTCACAGCCAAATAAAAACACTGATAAATTTGGGCTGCTGGGACTGTAATATTACCAGGATATGGGGCATCAGCATACAGCAAAAATGTAACATTTAGTCCTATTAAAACATTAAAATCTCTTCTAATGTTAACAAGTTTATTATGCCTCTTTTTTTTTTAATGTAGCTCAGCAACAGTTTATACTTTAATTATTACAAACTGTTTGTGCTTCGTCTTTGAAAATATGTATGCATTTTTCATAACATAATGCATAATTATTAACATACATGGGCTATTATGAAATAATAATTGAGACATGAAAATTAAGACATCATGACAATTTCTGCCAAATGTGTTATTTACATAAAGGCAATGTTCTTGAAAACAAAAACAAATAGAAAATCCCCTAAAACCCCAAGCCACAATCTGATCTAAAATTATTATTATTAAATTATTGAAATGCCTGGATAAAGATTCCATGATTACATTGCAAACTGTTTACAAATCCTCCTTCAATCATTCAAAAAGATCTGAGTTAGTATCTTGCATTTCCTGTGCCAGCATTGATATTCAACATAAAACACAATGATTCAGCTGCTAGGCTAGTCACATAATTTTTCTTGGCTTTCTAAATATCTCAGTAAGAACATGAAAAGATGCACAGATGGGAATTATAGTCAGATGACTAAGATGATCTTGCATCAGTAAAATCCAGAGATGCAACTCTTTTTATGAGAATGTGATCCTTTGAGTGATAATTGCACAATTTCAGCTGATAAATTCTGAAACGTCAAGAAAATGCAAAGGGTAGGTGGGGGAGTTAAGTTTACTGTTGCTTCCAGTGTTAAATGTGAAGGAACCCTTTGGAGACATGCTGTATATCCCTGAGTGTGATGCACAGATCATCAGACTAATAGGCAATCTGGTTACTAAAGGTTCAAAAAGCATGTAAATCACTTGGAAACCTAAATTTCAGAAACCTGATTTTCAGAAGCCAGTCCATGTTCGGTTGTTTCTCTAAATGATTTGGTTAATGAAACAGCCAAACACCCTTTGTCAGATATGATGATCACACCCTGGAGCCATGACAGCAAGAAATGTTATCTGAAAGAATTAGGAGTTATCTCCTTGTTCAGAGCCACAGTCAGAGAGGCTCTAAGTTTGATTATTAATCAAAGCAATTCAGCCTTCATCTTTAAGGGTGTTATAATGAAACTGCATTACATTAAAAATGCCTATATTTTGTGGCACCATAACTATCTTCAGGAAAAAAAAAAAAACCCTTTAAAGAAACAACACACTTGGTAACACGGAAGCAACATGGAAGACTTTTTTCCCCAAGGAGCACTACATTTCAGCCATTACAATTTTGTCATTGTCAGAAACACGGATAAGGGCCTTGGTTTAATTGAGAAACTTTAAGAGAACAGCCTTAAAACTCCTCCCATCCCCAAACAATCTAACACAGCACGCTTAGTACAGCTTTTTAAAGGCTGACCTGCAGAAGGCAGTATATACATTTTTGTCCAAGAACATAATTGAATGAACTTACTGGACAAAAACATTCTGACATTTGACTGACCTCCAACTACAAAGCTAACAACTTCTTCCACCTCCAATCACCAAGCCTACTTGTAGGGTTTCTGTTACAAAGAAAAAAAATAGCCTATATTAGAAAGAGTATGTACAGCTTATGCTACATTTCTAGTCAGAAAAGTATTCTGGAAACAATGAACTTCAATACGATTACTTCTGCTTGGCACTTGGAAGCTTATCTACACAACATTTGACAATTAATTCCCAATGCTCTCCTGTAAAGCACATCTGATCTGTTTTATCACCAAACACTACAAAAACTCAGAACATCAAATACACCAAAAACTACAAGAACACCTTACGCAAAACAGATGCAAGTGGCAATCATGGACACAAACTGAAAAATTCTTCAAGATAATGGTAACACAGAGGGTGTAAATACGAATTGCCAGTGACTGTTTTTGAAATACATACTTATTAATATTTTTTAATAGTTCAAGATGTGGGAGGGGCACTTCACTGTCAACAAGACTTATTCATTAAGTGAATGCTTAATGCTATTCTGTTCTACCAAGTGACTAAACATGCCCTACTGGGGCTTCATGACTAGTCTTTCAATGGTATCATGTTGCTTCAAATGTGTGTAATTTTTTTAAGTATATTTCACAACTTTTCAAACTCAGCAGATCTAAACTCTCAACTGTTTTTCCTTCTCATGTATCATCCCCAGGAATGATGCAGACCTCCCTGTGGGCACACAGCAACTTTAGTAAAACTACTGCAGAGCACTGACTCCCAAGAAGAAAAGAAAAACAAAACAAAAATTATTTTGATTTATTCCGACTCCTGTAGAGACAACACAGTTAACATTGGTTAAAAGGCAACAGCAGATAAAAACAAACAAACAAACCCCAGCAGATACGATTTTAACCACACCTACACAAATGTTGAGCAAGAGGGGCCTGTTCTTACACCGCCGGCCAGGTAGCCTGTTAAAAAAAGAGTTGAGCGAAGAGGAAAGAGTTCATACAATGGTAGAGAGAGGGAGAGGACATAAACCAGCTCATATACTGAAAACATTTACTTCAATCACCATATATCCAGAAGATCAGCAACAGAACTTGAAGGTACATTATTCGGGAAAAAATAATGCGTGTAGGTACTACATAATCACTCTAAAGGTGAGAAAGCAGACAAAGAACTATTAGGGATGAGCAGAGAGCTGAAAGTCCTTGAGAGTTTAAAAAAATATTATTATGTAATTTCCTAATTTTGCATTCATTGAGAATTGTTTCTTGGCCGCTGTTCTCCATCGTGATACTCCTTTTGGACAAGGGTTTTGTTGAAACGGCATCATTTCAATTTATAAGAGATGTTCTGACTTCGCTATCAAAGACTATTTTGCCTTTTAAAGGAAGTGTTTTAACATAATTAAAAATACTTCAATTTGTGAAGAATACTTTTATTCCAACTGAAGGTAAAACTATATTTTGATATCGTGGAATGAAACTTCAACTTTTGTAATTAATCTACTTATAATAATATTTTCAGTGTTAATTGTTCTACTGTTCCCTGTTTCCTAACACCTAGTAAAGGCACACTCTGAAACAGTGTAGTTATAGATATTATTGACTAAAATAATCGGAATAATAGAAATTAAGAAGATACCAGTCACTTTTAGTAAATTTTCTTAAATATTGCATAACATAAAGAGGCAAATTCACAAATAATTCTTTAGGTTACAATCCTGTAAATACCTGTACACTTTTTTAACTTTACAGACAAGTTGTATTCCCACATACCAATGAGTGTTTGTATATAATGGAATTAAAATACGTAAGTATTCTGTGCAATCCTTTACCCTTTCCCTTCATTTTCCCCCTTTTTCCATGAGGTAATTCCCATATTTCCCATGTTGTTGTATACAGCCCTATACAACAAGAAATTGATTTACTAAATTAATCTACTCACAAGTTTAACACCAGGAGGAAGCCATTCAGTGACATCCACAGCTCAGAAATAAGGCTTCCCAGTTAGCCTGTGCACCCTCTGCTGGCGGGTGCTTACATGGGAAGAACAAAAAAAAGGCAAATGAAAAAGGCTGTGTTGACTTTATGTATACATATACATGCACAGTGAACATACATCTAGGTCTCCAAATATATCTGTCAATCACTTAAATTGTTTTTCAACCTTATTTTCTACAAAACACTGAATACGTAACTGTATTGCCTAACAAAAGATGATTTGTCTCAAGACAAAACATGTTTTTCTGTTATTAAAGATGGTGAGAACAGAGACAGAGCAACATGAATTTTACTGCTATCTATGATTTGCATTGAAGAACCTGGTTCATTTACACCCCTGCCAGACTCTAGATGTCTACACTGACTTTGCTTAGGTGCAACCTGTCCTGTCAGCTCTGATGTCTGTGGAGGTGTGATCGCAACCACCACGTTTATGTGTTTAGCCCACTTCACCCAAGTATCTGCAAAGCACCAAGAAATCACAGGAATCTGTCTTTTGTTATAGTATCAGCAAAGATTAGAAGTTCCACTCAGAGATCCTGAAGAACAGACATGGAAATATAAAAGATCAGCAACTTTCACATTACCCCATTTGGGCGCCTGGCCTCTGGGAAGGAAATGAATTTTTCCACAGACTTCAGTTGCTCCGCTGGCAAGCAGCAGTTGATGATTGTGACAACTTTTGGGACATAACTCTAAAAATGCAAAAATGAAGCGTCATGGATCTCAAGAAGTTTCTGCTAGCTGAGTTTTAAACAAATCCTTTTAACACACACACACGCAGACAGACAGACACATGCCCTCTAAGTCCGGGTACACCCACCCAACACCGCGGTGTCCAAAGCCACTCGCGGCCGGTACCACATGCGCGCTGCTGCTGCCCTAGGCTTGCAGAGGCACCCGGGAGAGCTCCGCCAGGACCCCCGGCTCCCCGGCAGCCCCTCGGCCTGCAGCGCCCGGTCCCGCCACCTCGCCCCGGGGCGGGGGAGATGGTTACTCTGCAGCAGGAAGACATCAGAAGGAAGGAGATACAAGTTCCCACTTTTCCTTAACTATCACTAACGAAACTTTCCTGCCTTTATTTAAAACACATGACGGGTAAAAAGCTTCCATTCACACGCGCCGACGCGCGCTGCGTTCAATTCGGTCCCTTCAAGCGCAGCCCGGCCCGGGACACAGATCCCGGTGCGCGGGCAGCTCCGCGGGTACCGGTGGGCGACCGCTGCCTGCGGCTCTCACCGACCTCTGCGTAGCGACCCTCCTCCTGCCCCGCGGCCCTCCGCGCAGCGTTTCACCAGCAGCCCCGCAGCAGCACCCCCACACCGCAGGGGTTACGCTGCTCCCGCTCGCTACCTGCGGGCACCCACGCGGCCGCAACGACAACCCGGCCCACCCCGAGCGGCGGCCGCCGCGCCTCAGGGAGCCGGCGGGCTGCTGCAGGGCATGGCGGGAGATGCAGTCCGGGCGGCAGCGGAAACTACATTCCCCGGCGGGCCGCGGGGGGGGGCGGTAGCGGTGCGGGGCTGCCGCCGCCGCCGGCCGTTCGCTGTGACTCGGCACTGTGGTGGCGGGGGAGGAGGCGCTGTGCGCACCTGGCTCGCCCCGGGCCGGCGTGGCCCCGTCTGAAAGCCTCGGTTTGTCTCTCTGGGGAGTCGGAGAGCGAGGGCCCTTTTCCCGCTTCGCCTCACCTCTCGGCGGGCGGGCTGGGCCCTGCAAGGCTGCTCGCCCCGCCAAGAGCGAGCTACAAGTAGGGGCTTACGGAGAGCCTGCTCCGAGGCCCGGGAATGTGCCCGCAGGCAGCCGCCGCCGCCGGGAGGAGGAGCAGGGCCGCCCCCCGGGCGCCCGGGGCTCACCACGTCTGCCGCCTCCTCACGCGCAGGGCTTACGGCTTTTACGCTAGAGATGCTGGTGTCGCCCACAGAACAAACCTGGCCCTCCTCAGGCAGATGATATGTCAGGTAAAGGCGATGCGTGCCGGCTCTGGCTGCCAGCCGGGGCGGGCTGAGCGTCGGTCCGCAGCCCAGGTGTTAGAGCAGTCCCTGGTCCGCTGATTAACGCGTTTGGGGAGAAAAACGGTGCTGTTTTGCTGAAGGGAGTTATAAATGCTTACGTTTATTTCATGAGGCTCAGACCTAGAACTGTAGGAAGGACTATGCTGTGGAAAAACTGCAGAAGCACTTGTAAATCTAATAATCGCGTTAGAAATAGCCTTTTCCATCACTTATTTCATCCCCCAAGACGGCTTATTATTTTATACCCATATTGAATTCGTAGTGTTTGGGGGAACATCAATGTTAACTCTGAATGGAGGTTTCACAACAAAATAAGATAATCAGTAGAGGTCTTCAGGTAAACACTTCCCTAATGTGTCAGTGAAATCTATGTTACAGGGAAAAAAATTAAAGCAATTACATACTAAAGTGAACTCGATTTTTTTATCAAACGATTACGAACCACTCCCATGCAGTAGCTGATACAAATGCATGGAAAGTTAATGTGGAATGAATTGCAATTGTGTTGTGTTGAAAATACACGTCTTGGAAGTCAGCTGAAGCGTCCACTTACACAACTAGATCAATGGGCATGCAAGGGTTATTGAAATAAAAATCAGTATATCTGACTTGCATAAATAATTTTGTTTAAATTCTTTTTGTTTTCGTAAGACTGGGACTGTTACTAGTGTAGCACTTCTGATGTCTAATGCATACAAGAAACTTTATGTGAGCAGTTTATCCCATTAATGTTTCAGGCATTTTTTGCAAATAACTGTAAATACGTTTTTCTGTCTTTCACACAAAATACCAACAGCAGCATGGAGTCAGATGTTCAATAAATTCAATTCACTACATATAAAAGAGTTAGGTACATATTTACATTCTGAGTTTTGTCCTTGATTTTAAAAGTTGCCATTAAAGTTTAGTTGCCAGTTTTAATTTTAATGCAGGCAAGGTAATGAGAAAATATTCATTACCTATGCTGTCCATAATAGCTAATAAAAAAATACTTTGTTTCTTTAAAAAGACAAAATTGCCCTAAAAAGGTCTTCTAATTTGGTTTAAAAAAACAAATCAGATTTTCCTTTATGTATTCAACAGTAAAGGTTCAATTAAAGTAAGTTATGAAGCTGCAGGAGCCAAATAAAGTATTTTCTGAAAGCAAGGTATGTTACAAAATTCATCACTGTTATAACCACTCTCTGTTTCAGGAAAGTACTAAATTCAAGAACGTTTGGACAACTCATTCTGCATCTCCTATTGCATATGAAAGAGGAAGAATTTACTTAGACAATTACCAGTGCTGTATTAGCAGGTAGTAAATTTACAATTAAGTTACCCCGGGTTACAGTTTTAACACTGTGGTTCTGTTTTAGACATTTTGCTAACTTTACTCATCCAAATAGCCCCTGCGAATTGAGTGGAATTTATGAACAAAAAAAAACTAACCAAGAGCATAAATCCTTGTTAAATTATACTTGGATGCCATTGTGTCTTAATGTGACACCTTTAGTGAAAGAAAGTCTGATCTTACTGGTGCTGTATAACTTCAGCTTTCAGAGCACTTTAATAAGGGTGGACATTTATCACCATTTTAGAAGTTTGCACTAAAAAGCCAAATGAACAATAGTTCTTTGTGATCTGCCAACTAGAAGTATGCTAAAGAATGTATCACAAAATCGTCCTATGTAACAAGCTATGTCTATGAATTCTGCATTAAAGAAGTAAATTATTGTTCATGTAGAAATGTGGTGTGTGGAGTAGTTGCTGGTTTTTGTTTTTGCAGATCAGTTCTCTGATCTGATGTACTCTTCAGTTCCATGATCA
The DNA here is from genome assembly GCF_004027225.2 of Strigops habroptila. Taxonomy (NCBI): domain Eukaryota; kingdom Metazoa; phylum Chordata; class Aves; order Psittaciformes; family Psittacidae; genus Strigops; species Strigops habroptila. The sequence continues at coordinate 19,952,586 of NC_044281.2, read as the reverse complement.
GCTTCAGAGGCAAGCTTAGGAGGCAGCACAGGGCAGGGTAGAGGAGGAATTCCTGCGTACACCAGTCCTTGTCCATCCCTTTTGTCAGGGAAGTAGCAGGGAACTGGAGAACTGCAGTGCTGAGTAAGTTGTGTTCAGAACAGTTTTGAGACAGTGTCATATGATACATAAAAGACAAATTACTCTCTCAGTGTAAACCACTGAAAGTTAATTAATCTATCACAGCAGAGATCCAAATCTACTTAGCCATGTTTTATTCCTACATTGTTGGAATGCTTTCCAGTACTGGCTTACCCTGTCTAACATCTTTCAGGTTTACCTTTGTCTTAACCTGTCCCTGAGGGGAAAACTATGCACAGTATGAAGCTTTTATTCTAGTAGTAGCGTTTCTTAAAAAAATATCTGTACATGACACCTTTGTATTATGAAAGGCAGCACTGGAAGTGCTTGAGGGGAAGGTTCCAGGATGACTGTTAGTTTCTAGAATATGCTTTCTTTTTAATGTATATCACTAAAGTAAGAATGTTACTGTTAAGTTTGTTATTTAAAAGCAAACAAACAACACAACCTAGAAACCACAAAATATAGTAAAGGTTAGCTTTTAAATATTATGTTATACTAACTATTGTTTATTAGGCCTTATTTTGAGAGCAATTTCAGGTTATATTTACAAAGTAAAAGTAAGATGTGTAGACTTCTGACCTGCCTAAAGAGAAGACAGGATTTATAAAACTGTGAAATGACTTGTTTATAGAAAGTAGTTTATAAAGTAGACTAATGATTAGCAATCATTTTCCTCCAGCATTGCACAAGAGCCAAGAATACTATATCAAAAGCCAAAGTGTTCTAAATCAGAAAAAATAGAAGATGCTTTATTATTGGAATGCCCACTGGTAAGAATACTTTTTACTAGAGCATTGTTGTGCAAAAATACTCAAGTTAATATCTTTTAGTGAAACATACTTAGAACAGAGTGTTCTTTACCTGCAAACTACGCTCTCAATGTTTTTATGGAGTTAGGTCACTTAAGGTTTGCTAAGTGTGCTTATTTATTTTGACTGAATGTTTAGAGGTGTGCTTCTCTGAATTTCTCAATAGTGCATTCAAATGCTTTTTTGTGAGCTTTCATGGAAGGTTTTGAAAAGAGTGCCTTTATGCTTATGCAACTAACTCTACTTCTTTACAACATAATTCCTGTTTAAATTTTTTTTTACTTTTTAATTACCAAGGGCAGTTTGTATTCCAAGCTAAAGGGAGTTTTAATTTTTACCAGATCTGTTGACATAAAAAACCCAGCAGATATACTGAAGACCCACTGAAGCAGCTCTGCTCAAAAGCTGTTCTGCTGCTTCTAGCTAATAGGTTATATAATTTCCCTCCTCCTTGAGAAGGTTTTCTCTTATCCAGTGTTCACAGAGCTTATGAATATTAGTCCCATTCTTGAGGTGCCTAAAAAAAAAAAAAAGCACTATGAAGAATACCATTCTTAGCAGTTACTGTTGAGTTACCACTGAATGTCTTATGCTTTAGTGCTTGAACAATTGTCTCTTCAAGACTGGTAGCAGTTAGATCAATAAGCATTTACATGTTACTTTTGCAAGGCAAGGACATTTTAAAGGGTGAGTTCCAGAAAAGGTAACTGCCTTGCAAAAAGTATGACAACAGATTATGTGATAGTCAGATAACTGTTTGGCACAGACACAGAGCTTAGAGGTCCTGATGTGATTAGCAGGCAGCTTTCCACGTTTATTTTTTGAGGAATGTGTATTAATTTGTGTTTTCTTCTCACTGTGTCAAAATGTTATGTATCCTCCTGGTACAAACTTTTTTCTGGTAACCTTTTGTTATGTAGGGGGAAATGCTACCAAGTCCATCAGACTATAAATCTTCCCTGATAGTCTTGACAATACAGAATTGGCTTCTACGTCTCTCCGCCGACAGTGGAGAAGTACTGGAAAAAATATACCTGACTGGTTCCTGTTGCAAATTCAGGTATTAAACACTGACTAAGCTTTATATAATTGACAATCATTAGTACTATACTGGAGAAAGAGAATCATGCTTATTTTAGGACCATCCTATGGCTAACTTCAGGTTTGTTAGTCTAGCACATTACCTGGAGTACTGTTCCTGCATGCTGTTTTTTATAGAAGAATTTCAGCAGCTTAAGTATTCTGCTCTCAAATTTAGTATCAAGTTTCACAAAGCCACAAAATCTAGGCTATTCTTGGCTATTCTCTGACAATTTTACAGCCTTTAATATTGGAATAGCAGCACACCAGGAGAGGACCTTTAAGGGCTGTAAAAAGAACTTCATAAGAAACATACGTTTAAAGTTTAAGCCATCTTTAACTTGCAAGCATCCTTCTCCATAGGGTAGCCATTTTGCTCTTTAAAAGCAGAGCAGTTACTGCTTCTAGTAAACTGCATCACTTCTCAGTTCTCTTAAAAAATAATTTCCTTTAGAGTGAAGGATAAGAAAGCAGCGATTGATGAAGGGAGGGAAAAAAATTAAGATAGTGAATGTTCATAAGATCAGATTTTTTCTCACCATTCTGTATGAAATAAGCCATTCCTAGTTCCATGGGTTTTGAATTGTTGCAAACATCAAACATCTCAGGCACCCTGCCCAGTTTGCCTGGACACAGGGATCTGCTAGTTACAGTAGATTAGATTTTATGTGAAATAATGTACTTATTATTAAATGATTTTAAAATTATAAAGATAGGCCTTTATTGTCACAAACAGGTATCTGAGCTGGGATATTCCTCAAGAGGTAATGGTTGTAAAGTCAGCTCAGAATAAGCTCCCTGCAGCAGCACGGCAGGTAAGTTTGTTGAAAAACTCTGTCATTCTTAAATTTTTACAAAATCGATCAAAAAACATCTACAAGGACAGAGATGGAGACATTATGCTTTGTTTTATGGTAGAAGATGAAGGTGTCCCACCATTAATAAATACCTGAAGTATGATAATCATATTCAGTATTGTTGTTTTTTCCCAGGCAGGTATCCAGCAGTCTGTATTGTTCTATCTTGCTGTATTCCAAGTTTTGCCTCTTTCGTTCATCGGAATGCTAGAAATAAACAAAAAGGTAAGTTAATTCCTGTATTATGATATAATGTATAATGATATAATTGTGATCTGTACTGTAGCTGTTTGAGAGGCATAGTTTAGACAATTGCCCCAGAGTTTCAAAAGTCATAGTTAACAGCTTATAAAAGCATAGTGCCGTGAAACTTTAATTAGCAGTAATGTTGGTTTTGTGTCTGACAGGGGCATTGGGGGAAGATTCTTAATTTGAGTGACTAGAAGAGAAAATACAAATGCATTCTGCTATCGGGTTAGTCTTTTGATATGTAGAAAGACTTCACCCTTATAGCAATCATAAGAATTAGGGAATACTAAAGTCTACAGACTTCTTTTCACCTCTTTAAAGAAAGATAGATGTGCCTCTGACACACTCCTAGTAATAGTCTACGAATTCAGTATGCAGTTATAAATGTTTCAGACTTGTATTATCATTGATGCTGAATGGCAAAATGTAAATATGTGTCTTGCTTTATCAGCAAACAACCTTTCTGACGTTCGTTTGTGACCTGTAAGTAAGAGTGGATGTATTAGGAAATCTCAGGCCAGATGCCAAGTTTTACTGTTCTGTCAAGAAAGCTCTGGATACAACTTACAAATGGAACAGTATGAACATGCAAGCTGTCTTCAAAGCTCTGTGACCTAAGTCTCATTTGGGGTCCAGAGCTATTACTGGGTTTTAGGTGGTGCTGGGTTGGGTTGAGGCTGTAATTGAGACTAGGCTGGCAAGTGAAGGAGTGGGTTAAACATTTTTAATTTGGGCCCATGGAAGTTTAGGGACATTGTATTGTTCTGTTCAAAGTTAGTATTTAGGAATGGAAAAAATGTTACCAGTATCAAAGGTATTCTCAGTCTGGTTAGGAATGGCGTGCCAAATTCATCATGGTCATAGCAGGTGAAACTTCTTCAGTACTTCTTCAGTTGCTCCTGTACTGAATACTTGTCAGAGTAATTGTTACAGCTAGGAATAACATCAGGGTAGAATTTGGGATTTGAGAATACACCCAGCAGAGGAAGTAACCAGTGAATACAATGCCAAGCCTGATACAGGTCAGTGGAATGTTAACAGTCCTTACTGTTAGAGTTAGGATGAGGGTTACTGTTCAAGACTGCAGAATGCACCTAATGCATCAGCTTTATTGAGATGGTAAACCACAATAAATTCTGACTTCAGACTAGGTAAGGTCTCAAGTTTAGGGTTGCAAGATTATTAGAGTTCGTTTCTGGAAGACACTGGGACCTAAGCTAAGAGGTGTATTGGGGAGCCATAAGACAAAATGAAAAGTAAGGTCTCAGGAGTGAATGTATCTTTTGGGACCAAACTGATCACAAGATCATTGATAGTGTTAGGATTTAGAAGTGTTACAGCTTTTGGGTGGGATGTTTTTGGTTTTTGTTTGGTTTGGGGTTTTTTTAGTTGTTTTTAAGCTTGTTTTAACCCTGTTTTAATAGCATTTTGACATAGTGATTCAGAGTAAAGAAACAAAAACTCTACATTTCCAAGCATCTCTATTAAAAAACAAAAACAAAAAACAAGCTTCACATGTTGTTATTCAGTAAATATTCAGAATTAGTTTGCTGGATTTTTCTAAGCGGAGATGTGTTAAGCAGTGGCACAAATGAATACTGCATGATTATTAAAAGGAGTATGTCAGCTTCTCATATATGTGTCTAATTTGGATTCAGAGAGGATCCTGTGCTCTGTGACAGCTGGATACTGTAGTTTTAATACAGCTGTACACAGTCATAGAGCCATGATTAGACTAGTATTTTACACAGGTGATGAAGAAAGAAGGAAAGATTCGAAATCAGTACTTTTAGATTGAGTTGTTTGCTCTGCTAACATTCCTGTGGGATGCTGGGTAATATAATCTATTCATGTATGGTAATAACTGGGTAACATGATATGAAGATATACTAGAATTGATTAGAGAATGAATCTGCTTGCAGAATATGGCTAGTCTTACTCCAGGTGTTACTACAGTGCAAACTATTACAGAAACTCAGCAGAGCACCCGAGTTACAGAAAACTTCATGAGCTAAAACACTGCTCATAGGGCTTGGTCAGAATAAACAATAAATTAATTGCAAAATTTTGTATTGTATGAAGTATTTTGCATTGTCTCCCAGTTATTTCTTCCCTAATAGAATATTTTTCTCTTCCCTTTTTTTTTTTCCCCCCAGATATTTGGAAATAGTGTGAGTGATGTTGCTGTTTCTAATGGAATCCTGATTGTAATGCATAGCATGGGTCTGGTCAGGCTCTATAACTTCCAGGCCATCCTGGAACAGGTAATGAAATATGAAATTTTTCATACAGTCATGTTATTTTTGGTCAACAAATAAATATTCATATAACACCACACAGGTACATGTACCTGTGGGACTTCCCCATGGGGAATGTGTCAAAAGGATAGAGTTCTTGGCTGAATCTATTTACAGTCAGAAGATTCGAAAGGGTACACTATCAGAAAATTCTACCCACACCAGTTACAAGTGGCAAAACATAAGAGATACAGGGTCAGACAGGCACTTCAGCACAGACAGAGAGGAGCTATGTAAATGCTAGACCAGGGTGTGCTGCTCTTTACACACCTAGTCTGTAGTTATAGGTGAGTGTTAAGGCTAGAAACTGATGGGCATGGAAGGTTGGTTGAGCTGAAACAGAACTGCAGTGACACTTTTGAGTTTATTTTCTTCCAACCAAAAATCAAATATTAATTCAAAAAAAAGACTTAAAGCAGTATCTAACAAGATCAAGAATGCAGTAGTAATAGAGCAGTAAAACTAAGTGGCAAGTAAATATACCTCAATAAAGCTAAAATGTTCTGATTTTCTTTTTTTAGTTCATGGAACAGCCATTTGATCTGGGACGTGAATTCAACTGGAATGGTCAAGTGGGAGTTGTAGGAAAGTATCCATTCGGTCTTCCATGTAACATTAAAATAACAGGTATTTATTATCTTTGTATTATCTTGGCTGGTGGCTTTTATGGATTAATTATGACTTATTTCACACCTAGAAAAAACATTACAATTACTGTACTCATATTGTGACTGTATGTGTAGCTATATTTCTGGGTTTATGTGTTATTAAAAATGTTCTTTGCTTGACTTCTAATTACAAGACTTAATTACATGGGACTTAACTAGAAAATTAGTACAGCAGCTAAGCTATTGAAAAACTTAATAAGCAATGCTCAAAGTGGAAACCTCTCCCAAGAACAGTTGTGTCTCAGAACTAAGGAAAAGAGGGAGTGCTAGGATGGGTGTTAGTAACACTCAGAAACAGTATACGGTATGTAAGCAAAGCATGTGAGAATGTTTAATCTAACTAGCAGAGGGAATTCAAGGAGACTGAATACAATTTGTCTTTGTTGCATTTTGATAATTCTCAGTTGTCAGAAATGTGCCATTTTCAATAAAATTAATTCCTGAGGAGAGAAAAAATTACCTATTGAAAACAATTCTTATGCCTCAAATCATTAACTTACAAATGTTCTGATTTATGTAATAACTTTAATTTCTCTGAAACCATACAATCATTTCTGTTGGTGCATTTGAGGGTAAAATTTGGTGCTTAGAATCTTAATGACCAAAGACTGCGACTTTCTTTGAAACTTTTTTTTTTAGCTTTAAAAGTCCATTCTCACAAGCTCACACTTGAGGCACTTCCAAAAAGAAAAAAAAAGGTTTCACCAATATCAAATAATGCATGCTTTTGTTTCTTGAACTTTGAATGTTTCTGTATTAAATGGTTTTACAGGGGACTGTCCACTTAAAACATTCTTTTGATCTTTGTATTTGCAAACAGCATTAGATAATAACAGTTAAACCAGGCCAGATGAACATTAACCTGAGGAAATACACAAAGATAAAATACAGATTTATGTAGAGAAGGCTTTTAGTTATAATGCAATGTTTTATCAAAACAAAGTAATAGGCTGCTATAATTGATGTGTCAGGTTCTGGAAAGGGAAACTTCTCCTCATTTTCCTCTCTGTCTCAGTCTGCAAAACCACAATTTAATATTAGGGGCCCTGTGGAAAACATGCTGTGGGAGCTTTAATAGGAAGCCCAGACCAGATTTGTCCTCACGTCTTACAGATCATTGTATTTTTAGTTTTGAGATCTAAAACCAATGTACTGGAGAAAACATTTTTGATCTTGAATCATATTCAAGAATTTGTGGTTAGGAAGTTTTGAATTCATGACAGACATTTGCCATGGCTGCTCTTTGCAGATAGTTACATTCCAGTGGTTTTTGAGCTGTTTTCTTTTAAGAATGAGATGGCTGACTGACTGTTCAGTGTAATGTAACGTTTCAGTGAGTGAGTTTTAACAGTTTCAGGGTTTGAGCTTTGATTTGAGGATGTAGTGATTTCATAAAAACAGAAAGGAAGATGCTTTGCTGAGATCTCTTTTATTTTTTTTACATTTAGAACAAATACTTGTTAGCGCTGCCAGGAACAGCTTTATGGCTTTATGTTTAGGTGAGGCTGGAGAGTTTTTAAGGAAGTGGACAAAGAAGCTCAACTGGAGATTGGAAACTGGCAGTGCTAGAGAAAGGACTTACAAGCAATTAGAACAGGGGGTGTTGAGCAACAGTAAGTAACACATAGCGGGAAAGAGGGAATTGAAGCAGCAAAGTCATGCTATCACTATGGTTTATGTAGCTATGATTCTGCAAATCTTTGCCAAATGAACTTCAAAAGAAAAGCATATTTTATCAGCAGCCTGTACTGCTTAGGACTGATTTATTACTGAAATGCATTTAATAAATCTATCATTTAGTCTATCTACTGGAATTTTTGAGGGGCTTTGCTCTATATGCTTTATTTAAAAATAAAAAGTCAATAGGATAAAATGTTAACAAATTTTCTGAGTCATTTGTCATTTTCTGACAGATTTTAATATCAGTAGGTCCTCTGCTTATGCTTCCATCTTCAACATTCTGTACATTTTCAGCAGATGCCTCAGTTTTTTATAACCTATACTTTGTATATCTTGCACAGAATCTCCCATTTCCTGTGTGTTAGTCCCAAAGATGACTAGAAGATAGCCACTTTCCAGCTTAGGAAGGACTTAATTTCCATGGGCAGTGAACTAATTTCTTTTGATCTAAATGACTAAGTTGTTGTTAGTATGAATGAAGGAAAAAGAGAGAAGCACTCTGTAAACATAATTTCTGATGTCATGTGACATTGTCTAGCACCACTGGCTAAGATCTGGATAATTATCTAGACTAAGCAGGACAAGAACAAGTCAAATTTTGGGTGAGACCTTTGGGACACAAAAGTCCAGATAAGAACCTTGTTTTCCTCACAGCAATTCAGCTCCGGTTTTTATATTCTGCCTATTTAAATGCCTGTTGTAACTGCAGGTTTTCTCCACATTTTACCAATTTATTTTTTTCCCTAGCACTTCTCTGTAGTGTTAGAACGAGATGATCTTCAGTCTAAAACTGATTTAGTCCTAGCAGCTGTAGAAATTGTAGAAGTTGTAAGGCTCCATGTGGTCCACTTCATTCAGAGATGCTTCTCTCATTTATTACACAGAAGACTTGTAAGAATGGCATATTATGTCTGTATAATTTATCCCAACTGATGTGAAGGGAAAATTAGATACCTTTTGCCATTAATTACAAAAATTCCTAGATTTTTATTGATTTTTATAAACTCAGCTACAGATTGCACTCATTGTGGTCCACAGTATTGTGTTGTATTATGCAAAAAGAAAAGGAATATTCAGATTCAGTTATCTTTCAGCATTTAATTCTGTTATTTCAGATTGCTGCTGTTAGTCTGTTTCCAGGTATTTATCACTTATTTTTTCCCAAGAGAATAGTGACCCTTTTGTCATGCTGTTTGACTGTTCATATATACATCCTCTCTCATTCAGATGAGCTGGATTAATTTGAATTGTTTACTATCTTTTCTTACCCAGCTCATTTGGAATGAAGTCAAAAGTAGCAGAAGAGCAGTTCAGCATGAAGGTCTGAGAAGGCAGTAATCTTCCATAGGGAACTGCAGATGTATGCCTGGGTGCTAGGAGAGGTAGCATAGCTGGTTCTAGAAAAAAGGCCACAGCCAATGTATTTCCAAGAGTCTTCAAAAATTCTCAAGAATTAATTGCTTTATTGGAATTTAGAATTGTAAGGATCAATGGAATTATGATTGTTCTGCTACTAATGGTGTTAACGTTACCAAATATTTGCAGATATCCCACCTTTGCTGTTTGAAGCATCTTCTCTGGAGAATGCATTTCAAATTGGAGGTTACCCTTGGCATTATATCATCACACCTAACAAGAAAAAACATAAAGGAGTCTTCCATATTTGTTCTCTGAAAGATAATACTTTGGTAATATATTCAGATAGCACCTTCTCTGAAATGTATGTGTATCACATTTGTCTTAATCTCTTCTGAGTAGTGCTCGAGATAACAATACCGTTGTTTTCCAGTATGGTGCTCTCATAGGGATCACCCCACAGTGTTACATCTACTATCCAGTGGAGTTGTGTGTAAAATGTTTTCTTCTGAATTAGTACTGCTTCTGATATTTCATTCATTCCAATATAATCTTAGCACTGTCAGTGCTACACAGCACTGTTCTCTGCTTAGAAGTTAAGGCTAAAGCAAAATCTCATTACCTGATTCCTTGCATGGTAACATCTTAATGCACTTCTGACTAGTCAGCTTACTAAATGGCATGACTAAAGAAACATTTTAAGTTCTAAGAAATTGCAGAATAGGTTTCTGTAATGTTTGTAGTTTATCCCTGATTTGTACCTTCTCTCTCTCCCTAGAAAGATTTTATTACTCAGTTTAATCCAGCATTCCTAATTATTTGTGTTTATGTACTATTCACGTATATTCTTTTGTGTGAGCTCTCCATCTCGGTTTTTATTTGGGATCTGGATTTGACCTGAAGATACTTCTGTAACACAAGCAGCTTCTAGGCCTGTTAGTTCAAGGTTCTTCACTAAAAAAAATCTCATCTGTAAACATCCTCATCTCTTTTACTAGCCTGACCAAATCAGTGATCCCACTCCTATCTCTTATTTTCAAACCAGATCTTTCATAATGATAGCTGAAGATCAGTTTTGATTCAAAGGGACTTGTACAATCCTTTCTTGCCTAGCTTTTTTCCGTGTGGGTTCACACATTTGAAAATTTGAATGATCAGGGTCAGCTAAATTTAACAACAAAAATCCACTGCCAAAATCCCAAGATTTTGACCAGCTTGCAGCTGAAATCACAAATTGTCCCAGGCTTACATGTTCCACAAATAACTTGCACAAAAAAGCCTGAGCCTGAGGTTTGAAGCTCTAAGTCAAACCTTGTGCTAATGCTTTTTCCATGTTTGAGACACATCTCATGTCTTTGACACACATATTGCTGGAAGCGTTGAAGTGTTTGCAGAGTGTACACTAAATCTTTATTATGTTTAGTTTCAGGAGAGGTAGGACATGTATAGCGGTGGTACAAGGTCATTGCTTATTGCAAATGAAAAAAGTTGAAACTGTTCCATGGAATATCTTGAGACTTGGAACTGAGTCTATTATTATTATTATTGTTGTTATGTCACTGGCATCCTTTCTGGTCATAATTAGGAGCATTACTTAAAAACCTACAGAGATATGTGGGTAGGAGCTCAGTATTTCCTCTTTAATTAGATCTGTGAGACTTTCAAAATACTAATATTCAAGCTTTCCCTTCCTTCTTCAGGCAAAAAATGGCATCCAGGATATGAAATGCTGTTCACTGGAACCTGATTGGATATATTTCCATCCAGATATGTCAGGTAGAATAATCCACGTGGGACCAAATTTGGTAAAGTATGAGCCCTTTTTTCTCAGATCTTATTTTACTAGAGGAAAATTTGTGTAACTGCATAAATTCACTAGTGTGAAAATTTGCAGGCCAAAAGACTCATCAAGCCCTAGAAACTATAAGATTTATTAAGCTGTCAGAATCAGAAGTTCTGGTAGAAATGTGCAGATTTCTGCATGATGAATGTGGTCAATGGCAGGCAACACTAGATTTTGATATGAAAAATTATCAAGGATCACTGTTAAAATTTCACTGACAAACATAAATTACAAAAATAATTTATTTCCATTTCAGTTATTTCTGATGTTTTAATATACCTGATTTTTTAAAATTCTAGAAGTGTTGTAGGTGGCTTAGAATACATGACTTATTTTGTAATTTCTGGGTTTTTTGTAGAGTCTTGAAGCTTAAGGAAGTTAAAAATAATACAGATCAGATGGAGATTGCAGAAGATTTTACAATTGTGGCCAACAGAGAAAACTGTGTGAGTCTAGTGTCCTAGATCACAATGTACAATTTTGAGCAATATACAGGGGTTTTGTGTATGCGAGTGATCACTGTGGTTTATGTTTAACTCAAAGTTTATTGAAGGACTTTAAGCTGCATGAAAAAAATTCTGAAAACAGTAACACTTTCAGGATAGCTTTCTGAAACCTCCAGTCTTTTCTTTAGTTTTCAATATTCTTCATTGTGTGCAGTATAACCATGTATCATTGATATAAAACATACTTGAAAGACAGTGACAGCTTTCCATTAAAAGAAGATGCCACCAAGTGATGGTTGTGTGCATCTCTGGTGCTTGGGTAAGTTGATCATGCAAATGCTATAAATGTTTCAAGTCTCATAATTTAGGGGTAAGTCTTCATAAGACAACAAAGACAATACATTGTTTCCAAAAGTCTGTTTCTTTTCCTGGCCATACACATCTGTCACTCCCTTGTGATGGATTTGGCATTCATCTAACCCTCAGTGAGCTGAATCAGTGCACTAAAATAATAGAATAATAACCTAGCAGAAAAGGTGAGTACTTTCCTGCTTGCTTGTTGTGTTGAACTGGAGCTGGAACAGAACAGAATTGAATCATCAGTGGATCAGAAGAGTGCAGAAAGGTAGAACCAAGTGGCAAGGGGATGATTTAAACCTCCTGGTAGAAATGAGCTGTTAAATCACCCCAGTTGTTTCCTGAAATCTTTTGTGATAGAAAATCACAAAGACAATCTAAATGTCAAAAAGGTTAAAGAGCATACTTGTGAAGAAAGTTTTTGGCAGTGCATGGAACTGTCATTTTGCTTCAGCATACAATGTCTTGTCTTACATAAATGCAAGTTTTGATAGTTTGAGTACTTTAAAGTCCCTGGAAATTAGCGGTACTAATTTTGAAGCTTCTGCAGAAAAAAGTTTGTGTATTAACAATCCGCACTGCACTAACTCAGGAATAAAACTTCCATTGAATTCAGAAACTATAAGCTTTGTCATCTAATGATGTTCATACATATGGGTTTTTAGAGTTTCTTTAGATAACTTCTGTTGCAATAAGAGCAAAGAAATACAACTTCTAATCCTGTCTGTGCTGTGCCTTTTCTTTTTGACTTCCATTAAGACTTTGATACCCCAGTTTTGAATGCTTCTGCTGTTAATGAAGCCCAGTGGAAGCAGCTGTGATGGTTTTAGATGCTACTTTCCCCATCTTCTGGAAGTGAGAGTTTAAGAAACAAATCAGCGATGACTTGGCTATCAATTGCCACTCCAGCATCTTGGCTCCATCTTCTGTTCTAAAAATGATGGTAGCTGAGAACCTTTGCCACCTTTACAGGACTGAGAACCTTTGAATATGAGTAAATATAAACAATACCTCAATTAAAGCCTCAGAGTTCATGAACTTTCATGAAGAAGAGATAGCAGCATTAGGGCCATGCATATCTAATGTGTAAAACAAGATCCGAGAGATTAAAACAAGGTCAGGAAGAAAAAGATATGAAGTAGATACATTGTCAAATAGATAGAGAAAAACTAAACTGATTCAAAGTCTAGAGCCACTTTTTTCTTTTTCTCCAAAGGTAAATAACACTGTTACTGTAACAGCTTCTGGTCGAGTCGTGAAAAAGCGTTTTAACTTGCTGGATGATGACCCGGAACAAGAGGTAACTGATGTAGTGAGTCAGAGCAGTTCATAGATTAAGACGTTTAGCTAGCCAGAAGTCATTCTTATTTCAGGTGCAGTGGCTGTAACCATTAGATGTGTTAATCTTTGAGTTCTTTATTCCTCTTCTGTGACTGTCTTTGTCTTCTTAACTTCTAATAACTTATTTTCCCTTCTCTGTCTGTCATCTTTTTTCCATGGTTGACATTTGTGCTTTGGCATCAGTTTTTAAGAACTGATCTTATGCCCCATGATACTGTCATAACTCCATGCAACTTCTGTGGCACAGAAACGATATGTTAATGTGATGAACTGTTACTTATTCAAACATCTCCTTTAAACATTCCTTTTAAAGCACTTAATGAAATGAAAGAAAAATATTTCTGTTTCTTCTCTGCTTTAGTTTCCTCTAGTCTTTGATATAATATTTCTAAATTATGTTTTTCTCTCCCAATTACTTTGATTGGATTTCAGGATAAGGTATTTAACACTTTTCCTTTAAGTAACTGCTTCTTGAATGAGAATACCATATGCATTGGTGCTGAGTCTTCAGGAGGTTGTGAAGAATATTTTGTAGCTCTCTGTCTAAAGCTGGAGCTGTAATTGACATAAGCACAACAGTTAAAATTCATCAGTTTCTGGCAGTCACTTCTGTTTTCTCAGGAAATAGATTTTACTATGGTAAAAATACAGGACAGTCCAATATAACCCTTAAAACTCTTAAGGTTTGCAGTTCATGTCTATCCACTTTTTTTTTTTAACATAATAAAAATTAGAGTCTGCACCCTATTTTTTCCCTGCTGCTACACTTTATTTGTGATTCCAATAGATATTTTTCCATTATAGAAGAAAAAGATTGGCTTGAATTTAAAGAGTATATTACAAGTTTATGACAGTGAGATAGAGGCAATTAAGGCAGTTCACAATCTTCACCTTTTGGTCTCAGTTCTTCACTGCCATGTACTCTGTGGAGGGAGAGAGTTCCAAAGAATAAACACGTATTCATGGGAATGGAATTACCCTAAGATCCCTATCCCCTCAAAACCAGTCATGGTTTTGAGCTATACTGTCTCTAACATGTCTGCTTCAAGAGAGGGCATGGAGTTTAAATGTTTCTTCTGCCACTTTCAAAGTACTTTTTTTTCTATTTTCTGGATGATATATATAAAATACATCTGCTTGCACACTAGGATTTTTTATATTGGATCACTTTCTCCTCTCCTGTCTTAAGGAATTTTGGTGAAATACGTTGGACAACTCATGTTTGGAAAGATGCCTGTTGGATATCAGGCTGGCAAAGTTTTCTTTATCAGACCAGAAGACTTAAGGAACAATTTTTCCAATTCTGCTTTCACCTGAAAGAAAAAGAGCTATGCAATTTAGGTTGAGGGGAGTGTGAATTTATGTTTGATTTGTAAACTTGAGGTTTTTGTTTTTTCTAAGACATTCAAAATTGTGGACTATGAAGATGAATTGGATTTGTTATCCATTGTGGCAGTTACTCAGATAGGAGCTGATGGGAGAGCACACCTCGACTTTCATTGTAATGAACGTGGGATTCTACTTAAGAGTATTCCATTACTGGAGTCCTGGGATGTGGTGAGGAGAATTCCTGTCTTTTGTTTATGATAACACTTCTCTATACTCATTTACCTACCATTTTTGTTCAGAATTGAAGCAGATCTATAAATAGTGCTATGGATGAGGTTCATACAAAATAATGATAACTCAAAAATCATAAGTATCCCATCAGCCAGTAGTTCATTTACCTGAAAATCTCCATGATTTGAAATTATTTTTTGGTAGTGGTGGCTGATTCATTTGGGTTTTGGTTGGGAGAGGGGTTGTCCTTATGTTATTTGCGAAGTATTTGTCAACTTGAGTATTCACCCTCTGGCTAGTTACATCAGCGTAAATAGTCTCGCTAGCTTTACTTAAGCTACTCATGCATGGAATTAAGTGTGTACCTCACTGTCTGTGTATTTGGAGAGATAGAATGAGCTGTTCATACAGTCCAAGTTTAGGCAGACATCAGCAGAGATGGTCTGAAGCATTCAGCACCTTTGGCACATCTTTTATCGTTGACTGCATAGGCAATTTAGGATTTTAAATCAGATGCTTTGATTGCACTTGGATTCCTAAAATAGGCATGTAGGAAACTTCTCAAAGTCTTAAAATTCTTTCCTTTATCTGGAAGAGCAGTCTGTTTGTATCCATACAAAATTCGTGTGTGATCGTGGAGGTCAGCACTGTTACGTATGTTTTTGTTCCCCAAGGAGAATGGAATAATGGTTTGAGTATTAGCAAATTCTGGAAACAGAGCCTGCAGTCTCTTCTTTTTTTTTTTTTTTTTTTTTACTCATTTCAGACTTACAGTCATGAAGTTTACTTTGACAAAGACCTTGTACTGCATATAGAACAGAAGCCCAACAGGAGGTTCAGTTGTTATGTTTACCAAATGGTCTGCGATACTGCAGAAGATGATGAATGTTCAAGCCATGAAAAAACAGAAAAGGTGTGTTGTAAAAAAGAAGGAAGAATTTTTGAATATATTTAAGCCATAAACAACTACAGAGACTTCAATTTGGATGTTATTTAAGGACTTCACACATATGAACTAGTCAACTACTGGTTTTAAGACAGGATTTAATCTTAACCTTTTGTACTACTACATAAGGTTTTGTTTCTTTTTTCACCTGTAACATTGATTGCATTATCCATAGTCCATTGTGGCTTTTCAGTTCATCATTAATGCTAGATGCAGAATTTATTTCTTCTCTTCAACAATTGGACTGAAATATAGGGTATCAACGAGAAAGATGTGGACTTACAGATCATCTACCATCTCCTGCAGTCTGTCTTATGAAGTTTCACCTATACAACTTTTCATACAGACTATTAATTAAACAAAGTCTGTAAAACTGTACAGGATAAATTTTATATGTAGTATGAAAATGGCAGTGTTACCATTAATCAACTTAGACAAATTTCTTCTGTTGGTTTTGTGTGAGAAATAAAGTAATTTAAGTTTTCTGGTTATGTTTGGTTTTGTCCAAAGAGAAGTATTAATAAATTATGTATTGTTACTGCCTTTTTATATATATCTTTGTTTCTATATTTGTTTATATGAGACCTCACTTGGGAGTACTGCGTACATTTCTGGTGTCCTCAGCATAAAAAAGACATGGAGCTGTTGGAGCGAGTCCAGAGGAGGGCCATGAGGATCATCAGGGGGCTGGAGCACCTCCCATATGAAGACAGGCTGAGAAAGTTGGGGCTGTTCAGCCTGGAGAAGAGAAGGCTGCGTGGTGACCTCATAGCAGCCTTCAGTATCTGAAGGGGGTTTATAAGGATGCTGGGGAGGGACTCTTCCTTAGGGACTGTAGTGGTAGGACAAGGGGTAATGGCTTCAAACTTAAACAGAAGTTTAGGTTCGATATAAGGAAGAAGTTCTTTACAGTGAGGGTGGTGAAGCACTGGAATGGGTTGCCCAGGGAGGTTGTGGATGCTCTATCCCTGGAGGTGTTCAAGGCCAGGTTGGACAGAGCCTTGGGCGACATGGTTTAGTGCGAAGTGTCCCTGCCCATGGCAGGGGGGCTGGAACTAGATGATCTTAAGGTCCTTTCCAACCCTTACTATTCTATGATTCGATGATATATACGTTACACCAAGAGATTCTCTCTTTTTTCCCCTGTGTCGAGGCTCAGGAGTTGTTCAGTATGAGCCAAAGCTACCACATGCCCAGCCTCATCACTATGTGAAGCCTGTCTTATGCATGAGAGTTCCATGTGGTATATTCAGATTCTGCAGAATGCAAGCTTTCATTTTAAATAAAAAAAAAAACCACAACAACAAAATACAGGCTGTAGACTTCATGGTGATAAAGAGTGTTTCCAAGTGCAAGCCAAGGATGGGCTGAGAAGAGTAGCTCTTGGAGGCACGACCAACAGCCTATTTCTTACCACCACCACCACCATTGTCATCAGCATGGTACCTGTAAACCCAAATACTTATTTTCACTCCAAGTTTTACTCATGAAGAGTGGATCATTCCAGCTGATGCAACAGTGAAGAGCTCTAGAAGAACTATAAAAATTATCTACTGTGAGTTTTTATAAAAAGTGAAATGCAATTGTGGAAAGAAAAAAACACCACAAACAGGACATCTAGGAAGGTAGAACGGTAGACATGAAGAGCAGCAGCAACACTATTTCCACCCTAGCTTCCATAGGTTTTCACTTACTATCCAGGAAAGAGCACCTGTGCATTATCTGCTATAGATACATAAAGAAGATCTGAGGGTAAAAACTAATATGAATCTATACTCTTACGCAGAAGATCCAACTCTTAAGCAGATACTGATATTTTATGCTCATTTCTGTTTGGATTATTAAAGCAGTTCCTCCCAGAGCAAGACATTTAAGCTTCATTTTTTATTAAATAGTGCAAGTACTGCTCATGGCAATCAGCTCTAGCTTTCCAGTGACTGTTATTTTTAAATCATTGCAGACTTTTGCAGTTATACTCTGCTAAATCAACAACTGTACATCGGTATCCATCTTGAAGAATGCAGCAAATTAAAAGGCAGCCCAGACTTTGAAGATTATGGGACTTGTTTAAGAAATTCTATTACTGCAAATACATAGTATGTTGCTGCACTACAGGTAGTGGCAGATGTGCCATCCAGGAAGGTTACACATAGACGTTTTCATCCAGAAAGAGGAGAGATGTTTCCGTAAAGCTTTTTAAGAACAGGGAATCCAGAATGACCACCTCTGAATACTTCTATGAGTGTATTCACAGCCCTACTTGCGAATGGGCTGGGACACACCAGAGAAGCAGAATCACTAAATGCTTATGGGTTGTGCTTTTCAATCTGTAAACAGCAGTGTTGCCTTCTGTACTTCCATTTAAATGGGAGGAAAATCCACAAGCCAGTATTTTTTTACATTGTTAAAAATAACCCTATATCCAAGCCAAACACTAATACCCATATGCTTGGTGGCAGCCAACCTCAATCAACAGCTTTCATTTCAAGTTAAATTTTTAAACAAAACCCATCCACCAGAAAAAGGTAGTATTTTACTTTGCCAGGAGATTTCATATGTAGGCATTTTTCAGTCACTGTTCCTGACATGGCTGTACTATTGTGCAGTATCTAATTCATATGAAATTTGAATAAATGCATTAGATTTGACCTGTAGGCCTACAGTTTTATGTCCATGTATGATGATTCTAGAGCACTTATCTTTCTCTTTTTCATAATGTAAATTAGGTACTTGGAAATCTCTTACACAATCTGAATAATTCAGTACGCTAAAGAATAACAGGATTTGTGAAGTAGAGAAATTCTGAGGATTCTCATGTGGTTTCCATTACAGAGGAAAAATATTCTTGTGCACATGCCCAGCATAATTATCTTTGCAAGCACCAAAGTGTGACATTAGTATAAGAAAAGAGGAACAAAATTGCTTAAAAAAACCAGAAGTAACTTCTTCAAATGTAGTTTACTTCTCATTTATAAATTCAGAAATTAAGATTAATAAAACACAGAAGACAAAAATATTCTTCACTTTTCATAGGCAGTACCTAACTGCTTCATGACCAGGAAAGCCATTTTTTTGGCTGGTTTTCTGTTTTACAGAAAAAAAAAAAACCCTGCTGGTTTTCTGTTTTACAAAAATCAGACTAAGGAATTATTAGTGTGGAATTCTGAGTTCCCTTACTTCCGATGTATTTCAGGGGGTGCTTACCACTCATGTCATGGCTTCCAGAGGCTGCAGATACAGCCTCAAGTAATGAGATCAAATGCAGTCTGTAGTAACTGGACAAAGTGCATGCTTGAACAGATTGAAGCTGAAAAGCTCATGCTTCCATTATTTTCACTAGCACTAGATGCCCAAGAGAAAAAGAATATACATATATACTCATATATATAAATGTAAATATATATGTGAACTATTAACATGAGTAAAGACTCTCAAATGTGTATTTTAAACATTGAAGGGATCTTAGCAACTTTTCCCAACATTCCCAATTAGGTAACTTCACCCAAACATTTTGCGTTGTCCAAGTGGAGAAATGTTTCTTTATTCTTTTTTTTCTGGATATGTCTGGTTACTTTAACAGCACAGTTTCTTGCTCATTTTATTCTCTTTTTTGTTTTTATTTTCCTCGTTATTGAGAAAAATACCATTTATATTACTTAACAGTAACTGAAGACTGCCAAAAACTCACCAGCAAGAAAGTTTTTTTCCGTATGGAACCGTGACAGCTATCCCACACAATGGAAAAGCTAGTAAACAAATTAATTTGCTTCCCAGTTATGATAAAGCCTGCTATTAGAAGCGTCTGCTAGAAAGGACACCCATAAAGGGTGGCATGTAGCCTGGGTGTTGTCTTAAAGAACGGTTGTGAGGAACTGCTGTTAGCTGCTTCAAGCAAAGCCTCTGGGCACTCTGCCTGCAAAAGCGAAAGTGTTGATCTAGTAAGTAAAAAGGTCATGGACTATGAATTCCTGTTGTGTTTCACCTATGGTTGTTTGACAGAAGCTTTCTGCTCTTGCCAGTATGTACCAAACCTAAACGATATGAGCAAAAAGGGGGAAGATGATACAGTCAAAACATGTTTTTTATAAGGCTGAGCCACAAAAGAATTTATAAAACAGCAACTGTGTTCTTTCATAACTGCCAAACATTGCTACAGTCACCATTACAAAACCTTTAGAGTTTTTTTTCTGGAAGGTGTGTGAATTGATCTGATATGCATGCAGCAATGCCTCACTAATAATAATTGCATGGCATATCTGAACCTTTTCTGAACATTTTGTGTATCTCCACGAACTGGAGAATTTTAATTAGCCCCTGCTAAAACAAAGAATTCAGGCACTTCCTGCAAAAATGTAACTTTTGAAGAATGGATGAATAGTATCACAATTGTCAACTAGCCCAGTGCAGACTTGCAGAAAGTTTCTGTGTATCAATGTGAATTCCCAGTGTCTCTCCTTATACACAGACTGAATAGGTTATGAGTACTAAAAGAAGAAAACAATATTCCAGTATTTAAATAAATGTTAGAGATATATATATATGAGAGCACCTTTGTTTTGCAGCAATTTCACAACCTTAGATTTTCAGAGAGGACCACTTGAAGCTCTCCACTTGCTAGACTTGGCATTTACGCAACTGTAACTTTAGTATTTATTTCTGCTTTACTGAAGTCACAAAATTACAATCAAAATGACTTTCAGGAGTGCCAAAAGAATTTTCTGTCAACACATTCTATGATGTAGGGATTAAATAAATTTAAAGTAGTCAAAGTGCTTGCTTTGGATAATAAGAGATTAAAATGAACTGCAATAATAGGCATTTTGTTTTGGTTTGGTTTGGTTTGGTTTGGTTTGGGTTTTTTTTGTTTTAAATAAAAGGAAGTAGGTATCCTACCAGAGTGGAGAGTCACAACGATAGAACTGTTAACAACTGCTTTGGCTGGTATACCTTAACAACTTACTTAGTAAACTGGGAGTACAAATAACTTATTCCTGCCTGACTAGGAAAGAATATTGTGTTCTTAGGAATATTATATTTTTAGGTAAGAGTAAGTGCATATTCTTCTCAGGAAGAGATAAAGGAAGCATGGAGGGGGAAGGTAAAATTGACTGGAATTACTCCGCAGAGTGTCTCAAGAGCTCTGGCTCTTACTTGATCTCGTACTTGAGATGTCACAGGAGAAGCAAAACACACCACGTGATCCACAGGATTGCAGGCTCACCATCAGTCCCCAGTAACAGCTGCTTGCCAGAAGCCAGATGGGAAAATTATTCTGTTAACGTGTTTACTTGGATGCCTCACATTCAGACTCATACATTGGCAGTTTTCCTGATTATCTTCTGGATCTGCAGTTAGTCTCAACTTTGGGTATGTACATGTGTTGCCTGCCTTTAACACACAACTTGCAGCGTGGTTGTGGCATATTTCTATGCTCTGGGGCAGACATCTAGGAAACTCACAGCTGTTGACACTATGCTCTTCCTATTTTAGCCCTTCGTAACACCACTGCTGGTTCTTTCTACTGCCAGCCTTTCTACTTCAACAAATCACTTTTTATTTTTCCACTTCACCATGACATCTCCATGATCAGCTACCTGGACAGAGAAGCAAAAATGGGATCCCAAGAGTGCTACCCCATCTTTATTTGTATTTGATAAATGTAGGAGGAATTTCTCAGTCAGTGCCTAGGGACTGAAAAAACAGGAAGGACTGGCTTATCTTGATAAAATGTGATTTGAGCATAAAAAGAGTGCACATCCTGTCTTTCTTTTGTCGTTGAGTACATACTCACTGACAAGGCTGCTGAACAGTGGGGAAGAAAATGAGAAAGCACAAGCCAAATAAAGAGGGCAAGCAGTAAAATTCTATAATCTTGCTTTGGCAGTTCCAACTACTGCCCCATGGTTCTATAATTTTCAAAATTTTTTATGAAAGACTTTAAATTATTAGAAAAGTATTTCACAACTCATGAAAGCAAAATGCCTATGGATTGAAACAGAATAAAGAGTTTCATTGCACAGGTAACAATGACTGGCTTATGACTGGTACAGAATTGGACAAAAGCTGCCCTATGTGCCTTATTCTGTCTCAACGAAAGCTCTCTCCAGGGTGGAGAGTAAGTAAAGATTATTTCTAGGAAGGGTCCCATTCCATAGTCAGAATTTTTGCAAAGATAAATTAGCGATGGCCTCAATAGAAAAGGTCAAATGGTTCTGCTGCTTGGACATGGAACTCAGTGCCAAAAAAAGTAAAAGGATCATTCTGGTTTCTTTGTGTCATTCAAATGCTAATTACTTAAACTCATTTGTCAGTATCACCCCTAGTAAGATAACTTCTGAGGGGTTATTTCTAAAGCTTCCACAAGTCATTTAAATTAGCTGCCAGAACAAATCTGGCTGGACTATTTCAGCAGTTTTGTTTGTTTACAAAATGAACAGCCACCAGGCTCCTGAAAAACTCATCCAAGTGTTTTAAGGGACACTGTAACTTGTCTGGAATGTCCTGTTCTAATGTTTGGATCTTCAATGACTTGTCCAGCATGGAAAAATGAATATAAAGACGTAGCTGGCAAAAGGGACTCTAACCTCACTCTAACTACAGTTCTGAGAAGTCAGTTACTGGTTGCTGGAAACCAGAAAGACTTCCTGTATTTAAAAAATACATTAAAAAATACATTAAAAATAATGATCTGTTGTGACATGGTGTGTTGTTTAGACAAACATTCCTGTATATTTATGTCTAGGCTGCTGCTCTCAAAATATATGAATGGTATAGCAACACTGACAGAAGTTGCAAAGTAGCCATGCACTACAGGCGCAATACAGGCAGGAGTCCATTGCTGCCTCTTCAAAATGATCTGTGAATCTTTATCTGGATCGTAAGTCTTATTTTGTCTGTCTATTTTGTAGGTCCTTCTAGGTCTGAAGTCACAGCCATCCTACTCCTACATCTGACAATGCAGCAACCCAAAGAAAGACGTGCATACTGGGTGATGTCCCGACAGAACTGCTAAGAGGGAGCACCACACTGTCAGGGTGGCTGGATGTAATCAAAGCTTGCTGAAATCAATGGGAACTGGAAGAATTTTGCAATCTGGAGAACTAGGTTCATAGAAGGTAGATTAAAATAAGTATTTTATGTTAGTTTGTAGGCTTTACAGAGACAAAGACATTTTATTAGACCACCTCATATGCCTGGAAAGAATGGATACCTTTTGGATACTATGAATCTTTCTTATAGAATTACAGGTAATAATTGTTGTGATTGCCTGTATGGAACTGACAAGCACTAAGAAACTGATGCTTTGTGATCTGCAACATGTCAACTTAAATCTGAAGGTTTTATGATACTCTTTAAACACTAAATTTTTGAAATTTAGAGATTATTTGATTGTTTAAAAGACAATGCAAAAAGGATTCCAGAGAAATAGAGAAAAAGATACTTTTAACAGGTAAAAATATCCCAAAACTGATCATGTGTAAGTATTGTGCTATTTAAGCCAAGGACATTTGTTGTGTGTAACCAGGCAGACTTATGGGTTTATTATATGCTGGTTTGCAATTAAAGAATAGAAAGATTCACTTCATTCAAGCAATTCACTGAAAACTCGGTAAAATTTTATGAGCATAATATTGAGGTGATCTGCTTGCCTCACTAATGAGTCTGGCATCCTTGGCAATTCATGTATGAGTGCATTCATGAGAAGATTCAGGGCTCAAGTCTTTATTTCTCTTAGATGCTATGACTTGTGAAAATTAACAATATCAGTGTTCTAGTTACCACTGTGACCAGAATGAGCAACCACTTAAATCCTAGAGTGGGTCACATCAAATCCATGCAACCTAAAGCTAAACACCATTAAAGTGATGTTCAAGTCAAGTTTTGCTTTAAAATGTCAGAGCCCAAAATCTATTTTTAGGAGGCTAGAGAGAATAATGAAGAAATACATTTGCACCCCACTCCAATCTGGCCTGGTCTTCACATCTCTATGTAGATGTTTCCAACACTTTAGTAAGTACTGGGTTTGAATTGGCAGATACTCTACTGAAACTATTTTAAGTTCCATAAAACTGTTTCCTTTCATTTTTTAAGTCTCAGTTTGAGCATGAGACATCAGACAGCTCAAAGACTAGCCAGAGTGAATAGTATTTTTTTCTCTCAAACAGTTAATGAATTTCTAATTCATATACATTTTGACACTATATATATTTCAAAAGTAAGCTAATCAAATACCAACAAAGTAGCACTGAATACATGTTTGTGCATATCCTCCTACTGCATTTGACAGGCTTCCAAGCCAGCTGAATGTTCTACAGCAAAGGAAAAAGCAACTGAATACATAATTTGACAAAACTGGTCTAATCTATGAAGCTATATTTTTGGCCAGCATTGCGGGTTGTCTCATTTGCAATTCTGTTTCGGTTTCTTCTGCTTTCCTTTCTAACTTCCCTGCTCTGGGCCTTTCCATACTGTTGGAATTGTCTTAAAGTTTGTATGCTCCCTTTCTTAGCTAGTGGACGTTTGATATGTTTGACGCTATTTAAACAGAACAGTGCCCAAATACTCCTGCATGCTTAGGCCAGAGTCCATATATGAAACTGGTTAGTATCTGGTTTACATTTACAGCACTCACTGAATCCACATGGAAGTAAAGGGGATGGTCATGATGGAACGCGTGCTCCAAGTGCAGTCCATCAGTGTCTTTAAGCGTGCTCCTGCTCTGCACTTTCTGTATGCTCTGTCTGCCTCTTTATCACAGTAACGTTCCTGCTTTATCTGTTAGTGCATATGGCTGTGCTGGCTTATGTTTATGGCAGGGAGAGCTGCGGGGCCGGTGCCCTGGCCGGGGATGGGCTGACGCTGAAGCGTCTTTCTAAAGCGGAGTTTTGAAAGTGAGGGAGAGAAACTCTCGGCAACTCTGTGAAAAGTGCTTAGAAAAAGAACCCAAATCCCCCAAAACAAGCCCCCAAAACCCAAGCAAGACCCTCCTCGTGAAAGAGCAGTGCCGGGACCGCGGAGGGTCGATGTCCCGAGGCCCGGCCGGGCGGAAGGGCGCGGAAAGTCGCCCTGCTCCCGCCCCGCCGGGCGGGCACCGTGTCTCGGGGCGGCACCGCCCGCCGCTCCACCGGCCCGGGCCCGCACCCGACCCCGCCCGGCGGCCCGCCCGGCCCCTCCTTCGCGGAGCTCGCTGCCGTGCACGGGGCTCGGAAGATGGAGGACTACGGGCGGTTCTTGACGCTGCTGGTCTCGGCGCTGCTGGTCGGCTTCGTGTCCGTAATCTTCTCCCTAGTCTGGGTCTTCCACTACCGCGAAGGACTGAGCTGGGACGGCAGCGCAGGGGAGTTTAACTGGCACCCCGTCCTCATCATCACCGGCTTCGTCTTCATCCAGGGCATCGGTGCGCCAAGGGCCCAGGGCTGGCACGGCGGGGGCCGGGGCGGGGCGAGGCGGAGCGGCAGGGAGGCGCGGGGCAGCCGGGGCTGCGTGGGGCCGGGGCTGCGGGGCGGCGGGGAGCGGGGCGCAGCCGCCGGGGTGGCCCGGGGCCGGTGACAGCGGGAGCGCCGCAGCCCGCGGTTTACGGGCCGGAGCGGTTGGGGGAAGCCAGCGCTCCCCGAGAAGGGACAAAGAGGCCCTTGTAATAAGCCAAAACTGCTATGTGGGTTTTTTCTGCAAGCACTTGTTTACCCTGGCCTGGGGTTGCCTTGCACTTGGAGTAATGCTTGCGAGCTGTGTTTTCCTAGTCAGCCTGAATTTATGCAAGTTGAGAATTGAAATGCCAGAAATGCTGCCCTAGGAAAGTTTCTCGCTTTTGGCTCCCTTGCTTTTGGCTCTCTCCCGTGTCCCCGGAGGAGAAAGGAAAGTTCAGTACCACTGAAGCTAGATCCAGGAACGGGGTTTGTGCCAGAGAAAGCGTAAGCATCGTTAAAATGCAATTCATCAGCCCAGACTTAGTGTAAATCATTTTGGAAAATATACCTTTTAAATCCATTCTTATTCTTTTGCCTAAATAACATACAGTGATTATGATGCAGTGGGGTTTTGGTTTGTTTTGGGTTTTTTTTTAATAGAGTGTATGAACTTTCAATTGCATAGAGTTCAGCCTTGGATTGACTGAAATGTTTCCCATTACACTTAACAACATGAACAGTATGTTAGGTCTTAAGTGCAAGGGTTGTCCCTCGAGGCCAAGAGGGATACTGGAGTTTGAACTGTGTCTTTGCTGTTAGCGACATTGGCTAATTCCAAGAAAGCAACTAAATTAGACACACTGCAGTGGAAAAACTGGACGTTTTCGAAAGAAAAATACAATGCTGTCAGTAAAGTTAAAAAGCAGATAATGATAGAGCACCACAGAGGTGCTTATCTAATAGCTTGTGAATATATTTAAACTAGAGCTAAACATTGCAAAAATAAGGGCACTGGACTGTACCTTAAAAATTCTTGTCAACTTATGCTAATGGCATTAAAACTAATGGGGAAATTTGACGGAGAAAAGAGCTTCCAACAGAAATTTTTCATAAAGTCAGTGACAAAGTTCTTGTAGCTTCGACATGAAGACAACTAAGTGAAACACTAATAACATGTCCAAGAAGGGCAAAGAAATTCTGCAGAGCAGTGGAAATTCTCCCACAGTTTTACCACTGACTTTTGGGGCGAGAGGATGGGGAAGATTTTACTGTTCGTAAGTAACGAAGAACCTCTGGAGACTTACAGTTGAAATGTAAGCAGGAGTATTTTTTCTTTGAAATAGAAGATAAACTCGAATTTTGTCTAGACAAACTTAAAATTTCAGTTTTAATAACCTTATTTATATTTCTTTCACTGCTGAAAGATATACTGCATCCAGCCAGCCAGAAAACTTGTCCAGCACATCCAGACATTCATTCCAGTGGAACATGTTGTTTGCATCACATGAGTGCTTGCTCGCTCTTCGGCAGGAGCCCAGCCAGTCAGAGGCCGGAAGATGCAGGAGGAGCGGGTGGCTGTCTAGTTCTGGCTATGAAGGGAATGTTGTGATTTGAACATACACTGCATGCTTCATTTTTTCAATGGGAGTGGGATGTGTTTGCAGCTTTGTGGCTTCAAGTTACAAATTACTATTGAGCAATAAGCAGTATTTTGAAGTTGTTTTACACAATATTGCTCAATAGGAAGTGTAATTTCAGGCTATAAATAAGCAATGAGAAACGCCCGGTGACTTCACTAAGATCTATACTACTTACTGTGATCAAACTGCTGCTGTTTTTATATAAGCATAGACTTTTTGAAGAAAATAGGGGGAGGTTTTCTGCAGCTTTTTCCTATGCATTGTTTTTATTCCTCTGAAACTCGTTTTTTCCCAGTGCCACAGAGTAAGGATGTCGACTCAAGTCTTGTGTAGATAAGGACATGTGTAAAGTAAATAGAAGTTTACCATAGCTAAAAAAAAAAAAAAAAAAAAAAAAAAGGAATATAGACAAGGAAATCCCATTCTATAACAAAAAAAAGTAAAGTTGGAGACTGAAGAAGTATTGCAGTAAATCAGTCAGATGAAATATCAACAGATAAGCTACCATTGTGAATCTGATTCAAACTGGGCTGACAGAAGTTTGCCACTGACTTCAAAGTAATTTGGAGAGACTGGGGAATAGGATACCTCTGCACACACACAAGCAAAGAAGTCTTTAAGTAGTTAAAGCAGAAGGGAGTAAGTTAGTAAATATCTTGGTTAAATTTGTGTGAAGGATTTGAAATAATAACCAAATCAACTATTTCTTGAGTTCATTAGTCTATACAAAGGATAGAAATGTTGTATTGTTGGTCTGTAGGGGGTAGAAAGGATGACTATAATAATGTGCATATTGGGAAGTAGATGTGCCCTGATAAAAGTGTTGCACATCTCAATCAAATGAAAAAGCTGTAGGCATGTTAATATTAGTACTTATTATTTGTGGATCAGGTGGATCATTTACTTATAGACAAATGATACCTAACAAAACACTGTCAGTGCACAGTAATTGTCCAGATGATTTGCTACACTTAAAGTGGGAAAAACAGAGGCAGTAGAAGTCTGTGTGCATATTAGTACACATTTTTTTAAAGGAAAATGGGAAAAAAACATGAGGGAAAAGTGAGTTTTAAGAAGGGCTTGAAGGAATAGTAGTATGATAGAATGGATTAAATAAATAAATGAGGAATCCTGTCTTATTTCACACGTGGAAATGTTGAACAGTGACTGTAGACACAGGGCATGCTCCAAAGGAGTATTTTGTACTGGTTGGTTTGAGCCAGCTCTGGCCCTTGTAATAAACTGAATTAACTCAACTAGCAGAAAACTAACACCCACCCGGCCACCCCAAGTACATTTTTTTGCTGGAATAGAAAGTTGGATTGCTGCACAAAAGGTCTCTGAAGGGCCTTAGATGGGAGAAGGGAGATGGTGGGCAATGTGCAAGAGCAAGGAGAAGGACTGCAAATCTATTTTAAAGTAAGCATAGTCTTTCATTGTGAAATCACACCTAAAGATAATGCTTTCTCTGAGTTATCTGACAAATCTCTGCTTCAAACATAAAAAACCCCATCTGTTCAAAGGGAATGTAGCTAATTGCTAGAGTTTCTAATATCCAGTGGGCTGCAGACTTCTCAAGAACTGGAAAGGCAAATTACTTCTGAGCTGTAAGGGTCTCATCGCAGGCAACTTGTGAAGAGGCAGCTTTCTTGATGAGCTTAGTTTGAGTTGTTTGAAATCATAAATGGGCACTTGTTGATTCTGTGTTAAAGTAGTTCCAAAAAAATCTGCTGGGCATTCAGAACTTGCCGAAGGTAAGCAACAGGATCAGCCAAGAAGGAGCAAGAGAGGAAATGGGAGGAGTGAAGAGGAACATTCCTTTCCAGCACCCCAGTGCACTCACGGAACCACACTGTGTGCCTTCTAAGGTGGAAGGCATCTCATGAGCAATGCATGACACCTCCCCTACAGCACGTGAAGCATGTGCCAGTCAGAAGTACTAGAGAGCTAACTCTAGAATTTTGCTTTGTACATTTGGCAAAGAACAGATGTCACACGCCACATACAGGATATTGCAAGATCACTCAGCCCTATGTGACATGCTTTAAAATCTGAGCTCAAAACAGGAGTGAGATCGGGGTGAAGAAGCTGTGTGTAAGGATGCCTAGACTGTCACCACTAAAAATGCTCTTAACTGTGTATGTGCTTTTAACCCAGGATATTTTAATCTTGAGATCAAATTACACATTGAGTCAGTTCTTAAGAGTTTGCACCACTGAAAGCAGAATCTTCCTCCTCTTCCTCCCTGCTTTGCTCCCCAGATTGTCTTGCTACCTCCTGCCTGTCAGAAAAGTACCAGTGAGGACAGAAGTAAGGGAACAAAAGTAGTGATGGGGAAATTGGGCTGTGTCTTTTCACAGTGATAAAGTCAGATCTGCTTAAGTTGCAATGTATAACCTCACACAGAGTGGAACGAGGACTGAACCAAATCGCGCTATCGTGCATACATCCTGGGCTGTGGCATGTAACATGCTAATGCATGGTATTGTTGACAAGTGTCCAAACCATCAGACTGTATTCCTTGCTTTTCTATCATACTGCTTATGGGAAACAGCCCAGATAATTCATGGCCCAGAGAGAGATCTGAGACTGAGTGACTAAGGAGTTTGAT
Source organism: Strigops habroptila (assembly GCF_004027225.2). Lineage (NCBI taxonomy): Eukaryota > Metazoa > Chordata > Aves > Psittaciformes > Psittacidae > Strigops > Strigops habroptila. The sequence goes on along the minus strand of NC_044281.2, from coordinate 19,923,316 downwards.
AGTGATTTTGGAAGTTAACTGTATGACAGCACCTTATGCGCCAAAGAAAAATGTTATCCAAAATTCTAGGCTGACTAGACCCTCTGAGATCAAAGACTGAGAACTGAGACCAGGACCTATGAACATCAGTTTACCTCAAGACATTTAGAGTCCAGTACTCTACTGCACTTGGAATAAATTTTTGACAATACTATGGCCATATTATAGATGGGCAAGGAGGAGGATTTACTGGGAATATCCTCATGGGGATGTTCGGGGCCTTTTGGCATACCTACTTTACAAAATTAGAAATCATAATCATTAGAACCAAGTTAATTAACCAATAGCCTGATGCAAGCAATTATTTCAATGTTAACAAGATATAAGACTACCTTTACAAGATATAAGATATCTTGTAAGATATAAGATATCTTTATATACAAGATATAAGACTAACTTTGAGAAGTGTTGAGGTGATCATAAGCTTGCTGTGCCGAGTTATACCTGTGTCATATAGATCGATGTTGGCAAACCGTCTTAAAAACAAGGCTTCTATCTTGATATTGTAGGATTTACTACTGCTACTTTTTAAAAGTAGAAAGCCAAGAACTACCTAAGTGCTGCATATATTTAAGTATTCTAAGGACACTTTCATTCAGTATCACATTTTCACACGGTATGTCAAAGCATACATTGATTTAAAATCTGATCATAGTCTGGAAATGTCACCTGTGAACAGTGTTTTCTTTGTGAATCACTTAGTGCAGTGCTGTGTTTCCTGGCACGCATCCAAGTGGAAAAAAAAAAAGTGTAAACAGAACTTTGAAATTAATTTGTCATTTATTATTACTCAGCACAACACACAGCATAAATATTCTATTTATTTTCCATAACCTATGCTTTTTGCATAAAATCCCTAGGGTTATGGAGAAGTATGAGTCAGGCACATGAGAATCGCTTAAGTAAATTCTTAATCTTTGCATTCATCAGGTCATACTTTTTTTCTTCTGGGCACATCTATTTCTTAATGTTTGGAAACAGGAACTGTTTAAAACCCTGCATATGTTCTTACTGCTTGTTTAGTTATAGCTAATTATATATAAAGATTTGAATGTAATTTACTAAGTAGAACCTTAAATGAGATGTGATGAATCAGATGAATCGAGATCAGGCTCCATTTGCGTCAGGCAAGACATTATGAATGTCGGCATCAGCCTTTATTGGTCGGGGTGATCAGGTGTCCTCAATAATAATTTGTCCACTGTTATCTGGATATACTTATGTGCTGTCACGCATGCAGAATTATTGCCTTGTAATCAGAAGTGCCTGGGGCTTCAGTGGTGTAATCTGGCCTGTGTGTGTCTCCTGTGGAAGCACTTGTCATAGAACAGGGAGGGCAAGTTGTGGCAAGGACCTGGAGGAAAGAGTTTGGCAAGAATTAGCTCTAGGCCAAGTTATTCTTACGGACTGTTTGGAGTTAGATCACTAGATTTTTTTTTTACTTGGTTTGTTCAGAGTGGACAAAACACTGTTGCTGGAGTTATTAATGCAATACAGGGCAAAAACCTCCTTACATTCATCTAACAGTGGCAGAAGAGTTGCAGCTGCCAAATCCTTGTGTCTTTTAGAGTAGTTATGATTCCCTTATGCCGAGTAGTGTTTTCCCATTTGAAGTAGTCCTATTAATATCATAGAATCATTAGAATGATTAGGTTTGGAAAGGACCTTAAGATCATCCAGTTCAACCCCCCTGCCATGGACAGGGACGCCTCACCTAGACCATGTCACCAAGGCTCTGTCCAACTTGGTCTGAACTGCCAGGGGTGAGCATTCACCACTCTTTGGGCAACTTATTCCAGTGCCTCACCATGTATCAATGTAATAAATAACAATGTAATAGATAGTCATATAAATATCTACCCAATTAGAGATTAGCATTATCAAAGTTAAGTAAAGAGAATAAATATTAAAAAATAATCTTAGTACTTTCTCAGTAGGTAGTCTTCCGATATAAGAATTAGCCCTATTCTCCAATCTGACTAGTAGCAAAAAAATCAAAATCCTATGCAGAATCCCTGTTAGATCAATCTAAGGAATAAAGGAAAAGACAACACAAGAGTTGTTTACTGTTCTTTTTGAAACATACTTAAGTTTGGGTTTTTTTTAAATTGGGAAGAAAGCTCCCTAAAAGCTATATTTAAGATTCAGTTGCTATTTGTGTCATGGTTTAAGCCCAGCCAGTAACTCTGCCCCACACAGCCTTTTGCTCACCCGCCCCCTTTCCCAGGGGGATGGGGAGGGAATCAAAAGAATGTAAAACCCACAGTTGAGATACGAACAGTTTAATAGCTAGATCAAGTAAAATGTAGAGATAATAGAAAGGATACCAACATAACAGTAATGATAAAAAAGGAAACGACAAGAGAAGAAATGAAGCTCAGAAAACAAATGATGCTCACCACCTGCTGACTGATACCTAGCCCAACTGAGCAGCAAATCAGTTCTTTCCGGGTAACTCCCTCCATTTTACATACTGGGCATGACATGCTGTGTTATGGAATAAGCCTTTGACTAGTTTGGGTAGGTGTCTGTCTCTGCTCCCCTCCCGGCTTCGTGTGCCCCTCCTCACTGGCAGAGCATGAGAGACGGAAAAGTTCTTGACCAGGGTAGGCATTTATTTAGCAACAACTAAACATAGGTGTGTATCAGCACTGTTCTCAGACTAAAGCAAACACAGCACTGCACCAGCTACTAGGAAGAAAGTAACTGTTACAGTGAAACCAGGACAATTTGGAATATGCTATGCTATGTGTAGGAGAAAAAGCCTTTTAATAGACTTTTTTAGAGCATTAAAGTTGGATTTTGCTGTATATTTACAATGGAACTATGTGAATGATGCATGATTACTAAAATCTGAGAGAAGTTATCCCATGAGGCATAAAAATCTTGTTTCTGTTCTTTCTTCAGCTATTATTGTGTACCGGTTGCCCTGGACCTGGAAGTGCAGCAAAGTCCTAATGAAGTTCATACATGCTGGATTAAATACCATAGCTATGATTCTTCGCAACTTGTTTCTATGGTAGCCGGTTTGAATACCACAATGCCAGTAACATTCCTAACATGTACAGTCGCACAGCTGGATCGGGCTGGTTGCTGTTATATTTTATTCTCTCCAGGTCAGAATCTAACTGTATTTATAAAAGTTGATAAACTTGAAGAATGTATTGAGCATTCAGGTACAATAGGGCCCTCACTAAAACACTATAACTTCTCGGAATACCCATTTTACATTCTGTGATTTGGCAAATTAGCAATGTGCAAATAGAGGATCCTTGACTACAAAGAAAAAATGTATTTTAAAGCATATTTTGTTTATTTGCTGGGATAATGGCAGTTTATTTACTATTCATTATACGTAGTGTGTTTCTAACTCTATAAACTGCTGAAGTTAAAGCAAATTATTGGTTGTTGGCACCATATTTAAATGCAGTCAGGGATTTTACTAAGGCAGTCTCAAATGAAGTAACTGGTTTTCCTTTCTTTAGAGCTATCATGATTTTAAGTAGTCACTTCTTGGCCTCAAGACCTTTGTTTATCCCGAGAACAATGCAGGCAGTGCAGATTGAAAGGATGTAACATCTGAATGAGCTACTACTGGCTAACTGGTTTTCCTGAATCAGCAAAACTTTGATAAATGCTCATGTGCATGATTTGACTGCTCTATTGACAGAGAATTAGAGTTGTTATAATATAAAAGAGCTACTATGGTTTGCTTTGGCATAGAACAGGAGCAGGCATGCCCTGACATTTAGTGTACACATATAGATGTGATGTTTCTGCATATATGTTCTGAATTCCCTATATGTGTTATTACACTATGAAATTTATTTTGTTCCTACAAATTGTGACTCTTAATATTTTTGCAAAACACCTGAAAGAAAAAAAATAAGACTTTATTATTGGTGATCAAGCACAGAAAATCCCTAGCTGAGGAATTGGGTTCTGGCTTTATCCTTCACTGCTCAGGCTAGCAATACAGGAAATAGGTGTTGAAATAGTGGTTTTAACACTTAGAAAAAAGAAAGCATATTGCAGCATTGTCAAGTATATTCTTTATAGTTGAAAAACAAATAAGAATGAATATGAAGTGAATAAGAAGGAAACAATGTTAAGGTTTTCCTTGTTCTAGTTAGTAATGCAGTTATTTCAGGGAAATCTGTGCTGCCACTACACTGGGTATTCATCATTTTTTCTAATTGGTTAAGAAAAGAACTGTGAATAAGAACTCAATTCTGATTTTCATTCTGCTACTATAAACATGCTCTGTGGCACTAATGCCTTGCCTGTCTCATCAACAGAACTGTGGTGTTACTTCCTCCAAACTGGAATGTAAGTCTCCAATCAGAGACTGCTGTTTGTTAAGGGATTGAGCACTATTGTTAAAATATAGTCATAAAGTCTCTGTTAATAGAGAAGACGCATGTCATTTGCCAGAAATGGCATGTCAGTCTCAAAACCAAATAATTATTGAGGTGGTGGCTCGCATAATGCTATACCTACAGAACAATAGTGCAAATGTACTGTATTTAAGCCAAATGTTATGTTACTGACAGTATAACACAAGGACATAAATTTAAGAACAGGGCAGAAACGTAAGCTGGAGATTGGCTTTTGGGAAGCAATGTGTCTGGAAAGTACTCAAAGATGACATGAAGCTCAAAATGAATTCTCATGATGCTGTGAAAACAAAAAGTAAACTCTAGCAAGAGATTATCTTAACCTTCATATATGGCATTAATGAGACTAATATGGAATTCTGTGGAATACATTTTTTTTAAATGTAAAAGAAAAAAAAGGGCAAAGAAAAACTGGAAAGTAAATTGAGAGCTGGAAAAACTGTCTTCCAGTGAAAGACTTAAAAAGCTTCAACTGTTTAGCAGATCTAAGCAAGATTAAGAGGGGACTTGATTATGATGTATTAAAAGCTTCCCAGGGAGAAAATACCAGCTCTTTAATCTAGCATGGGAAGAAAAAACAAGGACTAAAGACTGGAAGTAAGATGAACATACAAATTCATGCACTATTTCTAATTTAGCAACAGCGGTGTTAATGGTACAACAAACTAAAGAAGGGATGCAGCCTCAGTAATGAATGGGCAAGCCTGCGACTCAATCCATGTGACATGATGGTTATCTTCTGTCAACAAAATTAGTGCTAATGGGAGGACTCATGTCCCATGCTAACTTCACCACCACCCACACACTGAAAATTGTGTTTCCAGTCACTTACTCTGGTTGCAGTTTTTGCATTACCCAATAAGTCTGGACACTGACATTAGGTGGATTATTTATAAAAACGTTTCAATGTCTGCTTCCCAGGTGCTAATCCAGAATTTTTGCTTTGGTTTTGAACAGAAAACACATTCAGAAATAAAAATGCCAATTCTTTTCAAATTTGTGCCCTGATGACATCTCAAAAATGGAATCTTTATGGTGATTTTTAATTCTGCTTGAGAAGTTCACCTTGTTCTCCCCACATAGGTTTAACTATGAATCTGTTTTGTGTTTAGCTTTTCTTTGGTTTCGCTGTCTTTCTGCTCCCTTTTGCTCCAGTTTCTCTCCGGCAGGCAGCCATGCAATACATGTTTATTCGGGTCTTACCATCTTTGCAACCGTGATTGCAACAGCTCTCATGGGATCACAGAAAAGCTTATATTTTCCTTGTAAGTATTTTTTTTATTTATTTGGTTTATTAACATTATTCACTGCAAACTCTACTTCCATTTGCACACAATAATAACCAGTCAAGTATTGCAACATTGTTTCTTTTGCCTTTGCTTTGTTTTAAAAAGACCTCCTACTACAGGAAACTGCTGTTTCTAGACCAGGATTGTCTGTAAAACAACTACCTTTCTTTTTTATCTTCCAAAGGCGCAGTAATCCTGCGTACAGTGAATCCCACCAGAGGCAACTTTTGTCAATTGTCCTTGGTCTTTTGCTTGTCATATTTGGTATATTTATTTTGTGGATGGCAAGCAGGCCCTATTGGAAGCGTCCCCCAGAAGAGAATGCTTAAAACTCTGCTGCCCCACTGGAGGGACTCCTGAAGGCACAGAAGCAGAATCCGCGATGACAGACGGTGGCAATGCAGATAAATCTGATCTGAGGATCAATAGTGAAGCAGCCAGAAAACAAAACATTCAAAACTTGATGAAGCAGGCCAACGATCAACTATGTAAAGACAATACACAGAATAACAGTACTGTTATACTGCCAACCCGCCCCTCCCTCACCCTGTTTCCTTATGATTTAGTTATATTGATCATATAAATTAAGTTGTGGTTTTATTTTCTGTATGGCTTGCTCAAAGATAGTCAAGTTTTCTGCATATGATTTAAATTTCAGTAAGTCCCAAACATATTATATGGGTTCATGCTCAGACCTCATTTAAAAAATGAGAGTGTGAATGACATAACAGGAGAATCACGTAAATTGGAGAATGTTTTCCATATCACTTTCTTAGTTTAATGCTTATACCTCTTATAGTCATGACAAGTTAACAAGATTGAGACCTAAATATTGCTCTGAGTGATTTTGCATGTTTATGAATCAGGAGTCATGAAGCATATCTGACAGCAGAAGTTAGTTGGTCACACATAATTTTTCTGGTAATCTTCATGTTTTGAAAGTCCTAATTTCTCAAGTTGAGAAACCTTCTCCTCAGTAACTTCTAAGATTTTGAGGTAATTCGTTCCACTTAGCAGAGTGCACCATAAAAATGTTTGTCTTATTTGGAAAGATATAGGAAACACACTTAAAAAATATGCATCACTTAAACCAAGTCTTCCTTTTATCCCAGAAGGGCAGCATTTTCCTATCTTTATTTGATTGCACAGTTCTATTGATTTATGGCACTAGACTAGAAATTAGGAGCAGAGAAGAAAAGCAGAGAAGACTGCTAGCAGTCTCACAGAAAAAAGGATCTTGAAGTGAGAAATGTTTCCTCCAGGAAACAGCTGAGCTTTGCTGATTTGATTAAATGCTACCTGTTAACTGAAAAGCCAGTTTTTCGTTATCTTCACACTGGTGTCAAAATCATCACTGTCATGGGCATGTAAGACATATTTTTAGTCTATAAGCAAACTATATAAACTCTATGACTTTTTTATTTTGAAATTAAATTGTTAAATAATGCAGTTTGAACCTCTACTGGCACTTTACTTTATAGCTCTTCCTAGTAACCGGAGTATAATGTATTACGGTCATTTCATATTTTCACAGATATAAGCAATATTTTGTATTTTTTACTACTACAGAAGAATAATTATAGTAGATTATTTTGATTGCACATGCCCAAAAGGATGAACCTTTCTATTATAATCTCTTGTAAAAGCTGCAGAGCCCACTGCAAGTCCAAATTTACCACTGTTCATGTTGCAATATAGAACAGTTTCAGACAGCATATAATTTCCTATTTTTTTTTAACTACATAAATTTTTATCTACTTCAGCTTTTTTAAAATGTTTAAACACATTCAACTTTAGGAAAATATGCTATTTTTGTAGTTCAGTGTTGTATTAGTACAATTTTGATCATGAGTTCTTTTCGATCTTCACTTACAAGAAACATCTGTTATTTGATTTGTAATAACATGTTGATCATTTGGTGAATGCAGTATAGAAGCTAGCACAGTGAATTATTTGAAAAACTCTTCTGCAGTACCATTTGGTACTCAAGGACTACATCCTAGAGTTCTATGTTTTCACCTACATATGTTTGTGGATGGCTGGGACCCTACCTAGCATTGTGTTGAATTGTTTCATTTAAGAAAATGTCTGCTTTTAAATGCCTTAGTGTAAAACTCAGGTATGACAGGAGGAATACTAAACTATTGTGTGAGCACTCCTCCAGTCCCTCCATGAGCAATGGATCAGACAGCTTTTCCCCTGTTTTTCAAGTTCCACACAGTTACCTGTCTTCCCCAAAATTGTTCTGTGCAGCATCAGCATTGTCGTGGTTTAGACCCAGCTGGTAATTCAGCACCACGCAGTCGTTCGCTCACTTCCCTGACTCCTCCTGCTCCCAGTGGGATGGGGAGGATGTAAAGAACTTGTAAACCCCACGGATTGAGATAAGAACAGTCCAATAACTACAGTATAATACAAAACCACTAGTACTACCACCAGTAATAATAATAAGGGAAATAACATGGGAAGAAAATATAAAACTAAAGGGGAAAAGGGGAAAAAACCCAATGAACATAAGGGATGCACAATACAATTGCTCACCACCTGCTGACCAATATCCAGCCCAACCCAAGCAGTGACCTGATCCTTCCGGGTAACTCTCCCCAGTTTACGTACTGGGCAAGATGTGCTGTGGTATGGAATACCCCTCTGACTAGTTTGGGTCAGGTGTCCTGTCACTGCCGCCTCCCAGCTGCCTGTGCCCCTCCTCACTGGCAGAGCATGAGACTGAAAAGTCCTTGATCGGAGTAAGCATTACTTAGCAGCAGCTAAAACATAGGTGTGTTATCAGCATTGTTCTCAGACTAAAGCCAAACACAGCACTGCACCAGCTACTATGAAGGAAAAAAAACCTTACAGCTGAAACCAGGACAAGCATAAAATCCAAATAGTACTGATAGCAGCTTTCTCAGAGAAAAACAAGAGCACTTGTTTTACATTACGTTAGTGCTCAACTGACATGACCTGATTATGTTATGCATCCTATTACAATTACAAATTTATATATTGAACATTAAGTAGGAAGAGGGATTTGCAGTAGTTTCTGGAGAACACTAAACTCCGCTGTTGTCTTCTGATCTCATTATATTTTGCTCAACAAGCCTGCTTTTTGATTAAATCAGTAAGCATCTTACAGCTGGTGGATGCATGTTTAGTCTTTGTGAGAGATGCTCTATTAATACTTTTGAAGTATATCAGATTAAATGAATAAATGAACTCAGCTGTTCTAGTAATTTACTATGCTAGCTTTCTCTACACACACAGACAACAGCATTCTAAGTTGGTATGTACTGGCCTGTTACCGTGTCTCATCCACCTGTGAAAATGAGCTCTTTCAATCCTTGCCTAGTACCCAGTGTGTGGAAGGTAGTCACTTATCTAAGAACTGTTGTGGAAGAAAATGTCTAGGATATTGGGAAAAAAATCACAAAATCTGTGATTTCTTTTGTTATGGCACTAACTTGGATGTATTGAAATCAACAGCTTTTGGGTGAATGGTTCTATATGCTGTTAAAGTTAAGCTATAGTACCAGTATGTCTTGTGTTCTACGTTTTATTCCATGTACAGTTTAAGGTAATGATACTTGAAAAAGAATGGTGGCATTTCTTTATCCCTCTATTCTGATGATACAAAACTAACTGAAAATCAAAGCTTGGCAACCTTTTGAGGATACTCCGCCAGAGTATATTTTTGGTTTTCAACTGTGAGGTTAAATGTGATAGTAGAAACTCAGTGGGATCTGGAAGATTCCATTCTGGAAAATTATCATCATCAGTGGTTATCTCCTGTGTATGAGCTGTGGGCTTCTAGCTGCTTTGGTCTTTGGAAGGTCCCTATGAGATGCAATAGCTGGGAGCTCCTAAACCTTGCTCAACTTTGGAGTGTACAATTTAAAACAGATTCAACGTGCTATAGATTTTTGGCTTCTGTTCTGAACTGATTAAAAAGTTCTTTAAGTATCCTTGCAACATAGGAGGTTAGTTCAAGTCCTAAGTAAAAATACAAAGGACTTTGCTTTGGAGACCAATTTTCAGTGGGGGAAAAAACATATTCCCAAAGCTGCTTCTCAGAGTGGCCTTCCATTAACTTTCCTTTTGTGCAACTTTTCTTACATGTATTATGGGTAATAGTAGCCACATAAGAAATAAAAAAGTATATTTTCAAAGATATAAATGGAAGGTATAACTCCAGCTTTTTTATCAGGATTTTTCTGCATGTTTGGAAATCTTCTACATTGGTGTATTTACAGGGATATGATTGTAGAGCTCACATTCCAAGTCTGGATTCCTATAAAAACATATGAAGTTACAAAACCTAACATTAAAAGTGCTATCTTTTTAAGATGCCTGAAAAAAACATTAAATGTAATTACCTGCTGTCATGCAGTTCTGTGCACAGCAGCAGAACAGTGTTTTCTCCAACATTAATGAAACTGAGAAATGATGGTGCAAATTAGATTTTAAAGTTGAATGTACAGTAATTACTGTACACTACTTACTTCATGTAACCGAAAAGATTGCATATGATATTGAAAATAGGATATTGTAAATATGGATTACTTATTTACATGGATATTTTATTGAAAGACTAAAAGATATTGCCAAATTTTTCTGTTTCAGAACTCTTTCTTCTGCTTCTGTTTCAAAAAAATTCGCTCCTCTGTTTCAAACCGTTCACAAGAATCCAAAGAATTATTTTATTGTTTTGTTACTCGCGATACTTACTTGTAGATGAAAGCAAATGTTTAATTACAATGTCTATTTTCCTTATTCTTTTTGTATGTTAATAAAAATGGTTTTTCAAGCTTATGATGCCACTGAGTACAGCTTTATATTACGGTGCTAAAATACAACTTTCTAAATTTGGCAAAAGACCAAATTATTCTTCTGGTTACTTTTTGAAAACAGGAGGATAGTTGTACAAAATTTCTTAAACATTTCTTAACAGCAAATATTCCTGATGATCTTCGTGATGAAATTTATGTACTCTGTAGTGTTAGAAGGATAATTGGTATATAACAGAAAGTGAAGGAATTCACTGTAGAAAGAAAGAATCTGTATTTCACTTTCTGATCATAACAGAAGTTCCTCAGAGCAGTTGTTAGAAGGGAAAAAAACCATAAACTATCCTCAGTCATGAGATTGCCATAGCGAATAAGAGAAGATAATAAATTCTGATGTATGACATAATGCACTGTAAGATCCAGATACCCTCTGATATATAACAGCCAAACTGAATACAGAACAAAGGTTTTGACCCCATGGAATCTTCTAACCCAGATTTAACATCTGCACATCAAGTTACTCATCAATAGGTTATTGATAAGTAATATAAAATGCTATAAATGGCAAAACCATCTGTATGAACATATCTGTAACAAGTGAGAATTAAGGTATGTTCTTCAGCTTAGTAAGATTAATTACACTTCTAAAAGTGTAAAGCATAAACTGATTATTCCTGAATATCATACAGCTGTTGGATAAAACTTTCCAACATTGTCATTATTGTGGAAGAGTAAAATACACCATTACAATCATGAGAACAGCAGAAAACTTGCTGTATTCAAACTTGACAATTTCCCGATGCTGATAACTTCTCTTAATTGTCTCGTATAAGCTGGATTTTGGGGAGGAAGGTCTGGTAAAATAGCCCATATTTTTTCAATATGTTTATTATTACAAAATTCAATAAAATCTCAATTGCATCCACACTTGAAAGAGTGGACTCAAAATTTTGGCAGGAGGAGCGCATTTGTGTCGATAAGAGGTTTTTGTAAGAAGTTGATGGAACCCTTGTAGCTATGTACAGATTTTTGCATTGTGTTCTGATATGAGCAATACTTTTGATTTCTGTAAGACTAGTGGGCAGTTATGAAGGGTAAATTACTCTACAGGAAGAGATGGAAGTCCAGGTCAACAAAATGGATGACAACCACTCCAAGTGATATGGCTAACAGAAGAGAGGAGGAAAAGTTGAGAATATCCAGTTACTACTGTACACATATCAGAACTCTAAAAAATGACAAGGCCACAGCTAACTCTAACAGAATAAGTAAAAACGACTGGTATAAATTTCAATGAGCTCACGCATGTTTGCCAAATACGGTCATCACTGACTACTGACCAACATATGTTAGCTTGGGGCTTGAGTCTATGGCCATGTATACTGACTACTTGTGTCTCAAATTCCACCTTTCGCCTATCACCAAGTCAAGCAATAGCTATCAGATTGCAGTTGTGAAAATGCAAGCAATTTTTATTTAAATTTTCACTAGCATTTCATTCCAACAAAAAAATTTCCATCTAGTGGTACTCCAAGTCTGCAGGATATTATTAAATAGTGTCATTAATAAGATTTTCAAATATTTTTCTATCAGGTAATCCTTCTCATATGTGTATAGAAGCAGTAATCCACTAGGTGGCAAGCACTACCAAAGCGCCTTTGGCTGATGCTACTCTATCATTGCTTTAGATGATAAAATACGATGAGACATCTGCCTTAAAATAAAATTTAAAAGTTAGTAAATATAAAACACAGTCATATCAGAATTTATATATTTAGTTTTCTATTATTTTAAAAGCCCCATAAATCATTCTTTATTGTGCTCTACCTCAAATGTTAAACTCCTGTTTGTAACTTCTGTGCGAGTACAGCTTGGATAAAAGATACAAGGAGAACATAAGAGCATGAAAGTTTTGGGGTAAGCTCATATAAAAGATATGAAAGTAGTGAAAATTTGAAAGAAACAAGAACTTCCAGTACTTTTGCCATTTGATCTTGCAGTCTCACGTAAAATTTGACCTTGAAAAAGTGAACATTAGTGCCAGTTTCAAATAACCAAAAAGTTCTGCCCTCTGACACATGCTAGCAGCTTCTGTTCTGAATTTACCCTATTTGTGGATCCTGACTTTGTAAGCATGTTTTCTGATATATTCCACTGAACATACTAGTTTCAGTACTACTGAAAGTTACTTTGTACATGGTATGCTAGCAGTACTTCCTGATCTGACTTGCTTACGTGTCCTCTCAGGCTATATTGGAAGATACTTTGTTATACATGAATTTGGATGAACTGTTCTTTGCTACCAAGCAGTGGGACCCTGATAATGGCACTGCAAAAGCTTGGGAAGAATTTGCATATCCACGAGACTATAACTGTATAACCAAAAGCAGTTATTTGTCTCAGTGTTTGCATATGGACCTAAGCATTGCTATCCTATCCTCAAACAAATGAGGGAAAGTTCACAGGTGATCCCGTCAGTCAGCCATTCCCACACCAGCAGGGGTTCAAATCTCTCACAGTAGTGTTACTCCAATTTGAAAAAAAAGGTATCTTTGAGTAAGAGTTGCTTCCGGAGTTTTTAGTGGACTTCAGAGACAGTAGAGTTTGATGTTATTCCAATCTCCGACTGTGCCTGTACTCACTCTGTGCCTAATTTTTCTATAAAATCAAATATTCTGGCAGAGAATTACATGTAGTGCTTATTTGATTTTCTTCCTTCGTAAGCCCACGCCAGTCATCAGGGAGTCTTGCATACTCTGAGCCTCTTTGTAATTTTCAATTGTTACTCAGGTACTAACACAGAATGAACATAGGAACCTCTACCAGGGAATCTACACATGGCGTGAGCTCTTCACAGCAATGCCCAGGTCTCCTTCCTAAATTAAGATTTGCTTACAATCCTGTGCAAGTTCAGACATTTCTTCACATTTTCCCTACAAATTGCATTTTGCACCTACTAACCTTAAGCTTTCCAAGCCACTGAGTTACATTGCTCCACTTACTAAATAACATGTCTTTCTTATTCCCAGCTCCCTTCTCCAGTTCTTCTAAGGACATTTTATTCCTAACTTGGTATTCCCCAAATTTCTGCTCTAGCAAACAAAATCTTTATATCTCTGAGTACCTTTTATCTGTTTTATAACTCAGGTAATCATTACCTCATTTTGGGAAGGGCAAGTCAGTTTAGTATGAGTAAGACAGTTGCTCCTAATGCCTAAAAGGACTAACTCAGCCTGAAGTAAGCTCTTGTGGGATGTAATAACTGGATACAAAGACATTCTGTACATTAGTCCAATACGTACAAATTCAGATCATATTACAAATCACACTTTTAGTTTTATTAACATGTTTATATGATACTTATTTATATTATACTTAGTTTTCTTTTGCCTATCTCTAAATATTTAAAATACTCCTGACTCCTGATCAAATTACTAGTAATATTTTTGAATATATAGGACTGTAATAATAAAGAATACTGTGGGATTTTGATCTAATATATTGAATTTCCAATTAAAAATATTTTTGTGGCTTTAGAGTCAGTCTGTATGTAAAATATATATAAAATCCATCCCACCAGCTACATCCAACAATTTTTGGTTACTTTAAATCCATCATTTGAGGTCTGGCTCATTTTGAGAGAAGACAGCTTGCACAGCCTCTGTGCAAAACAGTAAGAAAAGCAGAAACTTCAGCTTCTTCATAGATTTGTTTATTCAGAAAGAAGCTTTGAAATAAAAGGATTTGAAAGGCTGGCAAGCTTGCTGAACTGCGATTGTTATTTTTTGAAGGCATATTATCTTAAAAATTACAAGAAAACCTTAGTGCTTCTAATGAGTAGAACTCTTTAGTTTTGAGAGAAAATAAATAGAAGAGTTTGAGAGGTTTTTGGGAGGTTTGTTTTGGGGGTTTTGTTGGGTTTTTTTTCCCCTCCTGGGGCTGCCTGTTGCTCTTAAGTGGAAGTTTCCTGCTGATTTGACTTTTTATTCTGCTGTGAGACTGATGCCAAGATTTACATGATTGCTGTGGACAGGAACTGGTTTTAGCATAAGGAAGATAACTGCTTTTCCCCCAGGGAGAGAGAGAAAAGGGAGAGAGAATGGGGCACACAGACATTATTATCTGAAGCTATATTCTTGGTCGGTTATTTTATTCAGTCTCTATTTTAGATTACGCTGCAAACAATAAAAGGCAGGAAGGCTACTGGCCTTAAGCCAGGAACACAGATAACCAAAGAAACTATCTGTGCTTTAATGCAAATGTCCAACTATAATGGAAGCAATATATTGTTTTTACATAGAGCTGACCACAGTGCACCTTGTAACATATGTGCAATTAAGAAAAACTGTCATTAGAATTTGCCAGGTGGAGATCTGCATTATATGCAAGGTCCTTTAGAAAACGGTGACTGTAGAATTGTGTATCATTACAGTTATTTTAGCAATTCATTGTCTGTATAGTCTTCTGCGCATTCGTTGATTTTGTATCTCATGCTCTGAATGTTAAAAGAGGAGGCAAGATTTTTGCTTGTAAGGCAGACTTGTGTAACATGAAATCATTTACAGCCAGTTTTTAGACTGTTGTCTTTTGTTAACCTACAGTACCTATGGAAAATGCAATGTTTTCAGATACTGAAATATGTTTGCACCACAATGCAGGGAACTTCACAAGCAAAGCAAGACTCCACAGTAAGCAGACAATAAATACTGATGGCAGAAAGCAGTTTGAGGGAGTTGAGCACTGAGAGGGTATAGGTTTTCAAATGGAATTATTAACAGACCATTTAACAACATTTTAGCATTTTTTCTAATTATGTCATATACACTTAATAAATAAAATTTAATCCCATAACTAGTAATTAAACAAATGAGAAATAAATATTATCTTCTTGGTCTAAAAGTTTAAATTCAGTAACTGGAAGATGGTATCGTATTGCCAAGTTAAATATTCTGGAGTTCCTGAGCTAGATATATATAATAGAAAAATGGGTAAGAATTCCCATTATTGCCTTTTCCTTCAGTTACTTGCATGGACAACAGTTTATCCTGACATTAAAATCAAATCATCTAACTAGAATGGCTGATTTTACGTTTTTGTGTCTTGTTGATTGCAAAGTTATCTCATGAAATTTAGCTATATAAGGATAACTGATCCTTCAATTAAATTCTGCCTGCTGCAGTACTAGTTCTGCTGCTACAAAATAGCATATTTGAGATATTCAGTTATTACCTGTAACATTGTTAAAGGGCATTTCTTGAAAAAAAAAAAGGTGTCATCTTAGCGACACTGATAATAATTGCTTAGTATTTTTGCATATGCTAAAGATTACCTTTAGTAACAGTGTTTCTTGAATGGAAATTTTAGCAAAACCTTGAATTTGGAGTATATACACAGGTTTCCTGGAGTTTAGAAGTTCATCTGAGCAATTGCTACTACCCGAACTCTTAGTGAACCTTCTATTCTACCATGACTCCTCTGAACACAGGATTATTTTGAAGAGAAACCTAATAACCTGATACATACCTACAAAATTACCACAAGGGTTACTCATTAGCATTGATGTATCTTCAAAACCATTTTTATTTTCAAAACATGGTAAATTGAGACTTGGTTTGGGGTTTGTCGTGGTTTAAACCCAGCCGGTAACTCAGAACCACGCAGCCACTCACTCACTGCCCCCCTTCTTCCTCCCCCCGCTCCCGGAAGGATGGGGAGGAGAATCGGAAGAATGTAACTTCCACAGGCTGAGATAAGAGCAGTCCAGTAACTAAGCTATAATACAAAACCACTACTGCTACCACCATAATAATAACAATAAGGGAAATAACAAGGGGAGAGGATACAATTGCTCACCACCCGCCGACTGATACTCAGCCCGACCCGAGCAGCGATCTGGCCTTCCAGGTAACTCCCCCCAGTTTGTATACTGGGCATGACGTGCTGTGGTATGGAATACCCCTTTGGCTAGTTTGGGCCAGGTGTCCTGTCTCTGCTCCCTCCCGGCTTCTCCTCCTCCCTGGCAAAGCACGAGACTGAGAAAGTCCTTGGTTGGAGTAAACATTACTCAGCAACAACCAAAAACATCGGTGTTATCAGTGATGTTCCCAGACTGAAAGTCAAAAACACAGCACTGCACCAGCTACTAAGAAGAAGAAAAATGACTGCTGTAGCTGAACCCAGGACAGGGTTTTACACACACACACACATCCCCCTTTTAGGATGAAGCGATGACATGGAGTTCTCTGTTTCAAAACTTATTATTTATGTTTTCCTACTTCCTCCTGTGTCACATTTGACTTTAATTTCTCTTTCATGGGGAGGAGAGCACTATGGGAACAACTAGTACCTTATTTCTCCCATCTCTGTTTTCCATGGTTGGCTAATCAGATTTCTAATGATAATTCAGGGCAAGAGGTCTTAACAGGAAGTTCAGAGTGTGTGAAGTCCAGCTCCTGTGAACTGTTTTGACCTCCTACAAATCACAGGTTGTAGGCCTTTAATCAATAGTTCCCGTATCAGTTTGGAAATCGTGCCTCAGGCACACTGAAGAAAAAAAGCAATTAAAGAATTTAGATGATAGAATATTTCTCCTACGCTAAATACATTGTTTCAAATTGTAATAAATAAAACTTTTTTGAAGTACCTAATTAATATTTTAATTTTATCTACCTTCTACATTGATCATTGGATTTTACGCTTTTATCTGGTAACTAAAGTATACTCTACTACCAGCTGGTTTCCTTCTATACAGGTATTTATAATTATGACCAAGACAACTCACTATCTTTTCTATGAAGCTAAATGGAGAGTCTGTCAAAAAGGCAGACTGTAAGGAATAACATGGTCATCCTTCTGTCCAAAATGAAAAACCCACCTCACAAAATTGACAACCTTATACAGGGCTATAACTAAGCTAAAATCTTTAATAGCTTAAGCTTGGGCTTCTCAGTGCTAGCTCAAACTGTCACCATATTCAATATGTTCCAACAGAGTCCAGCAGGCTCAGTGCAGAGGCAGAGCAAGTTCACATTTATTCCTGCAAAATACAATATAAAACTATCCTACATATGACAAAGGCGAGTTTAGGACTCTCAGAAATTTTCATAATTTCAGCTGAAAAAGAAAGTCTTTTTTAGTTTTGTAAGAATTTGGAATAAAACTGACTTTTGTAACACGATATCAGGTCACTCTCTTGGCCATTTCATGCGTTCATATGGTTCAGTGCAGGACTGAGTCAAAACTACCAGCAGCTGACAGCACTTCTTTGCCTCAATTCTTTTCTACACTTGCAGCAGAAGTCAGTGAGAAAGGAGAAAATGCCAATGAAAAGGAAACCGTAAATGTAACTATATATACACCACGTCAGTGGAAAACACTTAGAAACATAGTGCTTTCCTATAGAACATGGGAAAAAAAAAAAAAGTCAAAACTCTAAAATATATGTGCAAACTGGATTTCAAGCAGAAAACCAGAAGTCTTGCTGGCAGCTTCCCAGCTTTCCAGACTGCTGCTGCTTTATTACCTGAGTCCTATAGAGCTATTTTTGCAAAACGACAAGCACATTGCACCTATACTTAGTAAGAAAATATAGATTAATATATACTGCAAGAATACTTTCAAGAATACTACTTCATGTTGTTTCATACTGCGTAAAAAATACCTAGGAGGTAAACATGAGTTTGTAAAAGCATATAATGCCTTCTTCCACTACCACTGTCATCTGTATCAATCATCTGTACAACCAGAAATTTAGAGATAACAAATGATGCTGTATCAATTAACTATGTACATGTCACTGGTTAACCAGGTCGTTCCACATTAGTTTTAGGGCACTCCGTTTTGCTTTGTATGACCAACATAACCTTATCTCTGCTAAAAGACTGTTTTGACATAGTTTCATTTGACAGCTCATCAAATAGCTCTTGATTGCTAGACTCTCTCATTTTCCTCTTTCTCTGCCAGGCTAGAGCAGTGGTCTATCAGCAGGTCTAGCTTCATCCAATGCCAGGTTCAACTGAGTATTCAGACCTGGACTAGGGAGCAAGTCCAGTTCCTGGTAGACACACAAAACGGGTAGCAGGGATAAACCACTGCAGTCTGTGGTTCCATATGTATTTCCTGACATATTTAATTTGGGTGTATTTCCTGACATTTGAATTGGCTGTATTTTCTTCTGTATTTGGAACATACAGATTTCTGTACCACAAAACAAATACTCATGTGTTAGAGATGCTTGGAGTATGTTATTAATTTTTCATGCTCCTTGACGCAAAGGTACAAGCATGGATATTCTCACAAAACAAGCTTATCTGCTCTTCCTGACTTAATGGATTTTTATCAGAAAGTTTTGCAATGAAAAAGACCACTGAGGTACCCATGCAATATACAACTCTGTATATAGGCAGGTGGTCTCTGGATAATTTGGAATGACATGGAAGGACACTGAAGAAAAGTAAACAGAACAACTACGGTTGTTCTCTATTCCAGGCACTGCTACTCTCTGAGATAAATACTGCTTTGGAGTGCCATGGTTGCTTTACAATACCAAAGCAAACAGCTGATGTTACAGTGTAAGTCTTACAGGGGAGTCTTACAGTGTAAGTTAAAACTACTATAGGACACTAGAGGAAATATACAGACAGGAGGGCAGGTACTGCTTCTTAGAGTGAGACTTCCAAGTACTGAGATTCTTCTTCAAGTGGAGTTTTAACAAAACTCAAGTACAAAAACTCTACCAACTTGTTACAATAAACTTATCATGTAATATAAAATTCGGGCACCAAAAAAGACAGAAACAGAAGTTTCCTACAACATTCCCTAGGGTGATGATTTCTAATACTGACTAACCTACCAAATTACAGGATATCTATAAAACTATGCTTGACACAATTCAATAAAATTTATGTTTTTATTTGGAAGTCAGACTCCAGAATCATAGAATCATTTAGGTTGGAAAAGACCTTTAAGATCATAAAACGTAACAGCAAACCTAGTACTGCCAAGTCTACCACTGAACCATGTCCCCAGGTGCCATATTTACATGTCTTTTAAATACCTCCAGGGATGGCGACTCAACCACTTCCCTGGGCAGCCTGTTCCAATGCCCAACAACCCTTTCCATTAAGAAATATCTCCCAATATCTAATCTAAACCTCCCATGTCACAACTTGAGGCTGTTTCCTCTCATCCTATCACTTGGTACTTGGGAGAGACACCAACACTCACCTAGCTACAACCTCCTTTTAGGTAGTCGTAGAGAGCAATAACGTCTCCCGTCAGCCTCTTTTTCTCCAGGCCAAACAACCCCAGTTCCCTCAGCCACTCCTCATAAGACTTGTGCTCGAGGCCCTTTATCAGCTTCACTGCTCCTCTTTGGACCCACTCCAGCACCTCAATGTCTCTCTTGTAGTGAGAGGCCCAGAAGTGAACACAGTATTCAAGGTGCAGCCTCACCAGTGCCGAGTACAGGGGGACAATCACTTCCCTAGTGCTGCTGGCCACACTATTTCTCATACAGGCCAGGATGCTGTTGGCCTTCTTGGCCACCTGGGCACAAGCTGGCTCATGCTCAGCTGCGATGTTCAACAACCCCAGGTCCTTTCCTGCTGGGCAATTTTCCAGCCATTCTTCCCCAAACCTACTTTTGTGACCCAGCCGCAGGACTACTTTAATTCCTCTGCATTTGCGGCTGTCTCATATCTCTGACACACAAGAAATTCAAGTCTGACACTGCAAATACAGAATCATAGAATCATAGAATCATAGAATAGTGAGGGCTGGAAAGGACCTTAAGATCATCTAGTTCCAGCCCCCCTGCCATGGGCAGGGACACCTCGCACTAAACCATGTCACCCAAGGCTCTGTCTAACCTGGCCTTGAACACCTCCAGGGATGGAGCATTCACAACCTCCCTGGGCAACCCATTCCAGTGCTTCACCACTCTCACTGTAAAGAACTTCTTCCTTATACCTAACCTGAACTTCCCCTGTTTAAGTTTGAATCCGTTACCCCTTGTCCTACCACTACAGTCCCTAAGGAAGAGTCCCTCCCCAGCATCCTTACAGGCCCCCCTTCAGATACTGGAAGGCTGCTATGAGGTCTCCACGCAGCCTCCTCTTCTCCAGGCTGAACAGCCCCAACTTTCTCAGCCTGTCTTCATACGGGAGGTGCTCCAGCCCTCTTATCATCCTTGTGGCCCTCCTCTGGACTCGCTCCAACAGCTCCATGTCCTTTTTATGTTGAGGACACCAGAACTGTACACAATACTCCAAGTGAGGTCTCACGAGAGCAGAGTAGAGGGGCAGGATCACCTCCTTCGACCTGCTGGTCACGCTTCTTTTGATGCAGCCCAGGATACGGTTGGCTTTCTGGGCTGCAAGCCCACACTGAAGCTGGCTTGTGTTCAGTTTCTCATCAACACCCCCAAGTCCTTCTCTGCAGGGCTGCTCTGAATCAATTCTTCACCCAACCTGTAGCTGTGCCTGGGATTGCCCCGACCCAGGTGTAGGACCTTGCACTTGGCTTGGTTAAACTTCATCAGGTTGGCATCGGCCCACCACACAAGCGTGTCAAGGTCCCTCTGGACGGCATCCCTTCCCTCCAGTGTATCAACCGAACCACACAGCTTGGCGTCATCAGCAAACTTGCTGAGGGCGCACTCAGAGTTTATGGATATAAGCTCCTTAAACATGACTGTACTTCACAAGTAATCAAACTATCAATAAAAAATACGAAGAAAAAGAACAAAAGTTAAGGGAAGTCATCTATCCCAATAGTTCCTTGACTGTAGGGAAATATTACACTTCTTTTCCTTTTACACATCTCGTATGTATCAAGTTTTTGTTGGGTTTGAGGTTCGAATTTTTGGGGTTCTTGGTTGGTTTTGGGGTTTTTTTCAATATATAACTAGCTTCCACAGCCCTTTATAGCAAAATATTTCCCTTGGCTCATACAAGTTTTTTGGTAGCAGAAATTTTCCACTTTTTGTTGATCTAAGGTTGCTGTGATAATACAGTTATTTGAAATGGAAAATTGGACAGCTTTGCATTGTATACAATATTCACATCCCTAATGTTTTTTAACTGATTCATTCCTGTGAAGAGTAGCTAAAGCAAAGAACTCTGCCTATCTACTTTGAGCTTTTAGAAAGAAAGAATTAACACACAGCAGCGCAGGTACATATACAGACAACCACACGTGTGGCACACATGGCCATCTGGGGCTAGCTACTTTGTAGGGGATAGACATACCTTCTGAAGCCCAAACCAGCTTCTCATGCTGTGTAAGTAAGAATCTTGTAATAGGCTACACACCATACAGGTGTATATAAAATGGCAAGTTTTGCCCCAGGCAGTAGGTAATTTCAGATACCTCAAAGCTAGTATTCGAGCCTACAGTTTGTCATGATCCAAAATTCATGGATTAACTTTAACATCTTGAAAAAGCTACCTAAATACATACAACATGTTAAAGCTATTCATTTTGCCAAATATCAAATTGTCTTTTATTTTGGACTATTAAATTAAACATCTAATAATGGCCTAAGAAATCACCTCCAACTGCATAAGCAACTGTAGAAATGCAGAGGTAGCTGGCTTTCACAGTTGGAGAGTTCTATTCCTCTTCCTGGAAGCACAAAGTTTTTTCTTTAATGCGTATCCTCCTGACTGACAGAAACTACATAAACAGCTTAGAAAAGGCATAACTCTGCAGACTGAAGGTTTTTCTGAAAAGGAAGTGCTTTGACTACTGAGTGTCTGTGTGTGAGTGTATGCAAATATATGTCTACATACATGCAGTACAGGATACGTACTTTGCTACAGTTGTTCTTCCACTAACTTCTGTGGAGACAGGAGTTCAAGCAGTGTTCTAGCCAACTGTCTTCTTAGACTTTCAGGTGAAATTACTAAAGAAGGGTTCTAGTTCAGAATGCCATGCTCCACTACTGTCTTTACAACCATACAGACTTAAGAAAATTACTTGGAGATGCTACTTTCACTCTCTCACCCTTGACCACAGTCCTTGCTGCCATTATTTTATACAATTGCAGCATTGTGTAAGTAGTGGACTATCAGAAGCTTGAATGTTTACATTCAAAGTTAAACTGCAACCACAGAATGTAACCACTAGAGCTGTCACAAAGCGCTATTTAACAAAAAAATTAAGGGGGGGGAAAAAAGTACATTTGTGGGTTTTTTTGCTTTTTTTTCTCAATTATATTGAGAAGGACATCTTAAGATTGTTGGTCCAAAGATAACTAATTATTTAAGATTCTTTCTTAAAAAGATTTCAGCATGCATTCTGCACTGAAACAGTTTTTTGATACACTGAAGTGCAGCTGCATTCTTCCTCTGAAATAAAGGCATAGAGGGGTTTTATGAATACTGTCCATATTTCAAAGATTTATAACTCCAGTATGCCTATTGTTTACATAATAAGATTTTTTCCCAACTATTCATCCCAAACTTCACTTGGAAACACCTTTTTTTGCATATGAAGTAACTGGTAGGGCAGCTTTATGTGCCATCATTTTGTTTGCACTGATGGAACTGACAGTGCTTCTAAATGGAAGGCAGGAATTAATTTTTGATGCCTTAGAAGTTAATAAAATCCAAATAATGCTTATTCAAAGAAGTACCTATACTGGAAAATTACTGCATGTTGAGATATGCTAAAAGCCATATACCCAAGTGCTACTCTGTACAACGGCCCTTCAGGTGTTTTAGTGTATATTTAAGAATGGGTTAGCTTCTGCCAGTTTAAGAGAATTCATCCTTGTATTCTATTTGTAGTAAAAAACCCACACAGAACATATAAATTTTGCCATGATTTAAGTGTTGCTTTACAAATAGACTTATCATCGGTTGCTTCAGCTGTTGTCTAAGCTGTTGGAATCCAGTTTTGCCCGCTCTCCAGAGCAATTCCCTTAAAATTTTTTGTTCCATGACACTTACTAAACCTTGGCAGTACTTCAGTCATTGAAATCTCTATCGTACTAGCCAATATCGTCTCAATTTTTTTTATACTATACTTTCTACCTCTGTTCAACCTGTTTTATACTTGCATTATAGGACCGATCAGTGAAGACCATCTTTTTTCCCTCTTATTTGTAGAGCCCACTGTACAGCAAATTCCTTGTTCCTGACTAGGGCCCCTCTTTGTGTCAGTAATACAAACACGGTAAGAAGAAAGCTTTTCACTAAGTACAGCAGATAAGGTCTGAAGTATTGACTTCAACTGAGTTCTATGATGGAAGGTCTAAGGGGATTAGGCCCGCATTTCTACAGTAAAAGTGTCTGCATATCACCCTAAAGATGAAATTATGAATACTTCGGCTTTGCTTGAAATAAACACACTTTCTGGATGAGATTTTTCATTAACATTCCAGCAGTCAAATGTTGTTTATTACAGTGTTATCACACACATGCAGCCATTTATTACAGAATAAACAAAATGAAAAATCTTTTACGTTTCACTAGGTCAAAAAGCACTGGCAAAAATGTGCTACAACTCATTACTGTGTTACTGGAAATCTAGCTTTCATAAACATGAAGCTTCGTTTGTGGATATATAATCAAATCACACCAAATATGCTGTCAGAGAGCTTATCTAATTAGTTTTCATTGATTTGAATATATGTTTATGTTTCTTAGCTGTTGCAAATTTTACAACGGTGTTCATTAAAGGTTGGCAAAAATATTTAACTATATCTTAACCGGACTCTTCTGCACAGTTCTGGTTGCTGGGATATTGTGCTAAAGCATCTTGATTCTTCAGAACAGTTTCGTGTATTATAAGCCTTAACCCGCTATCTTTATGCAGCTGGACACAGGATTGAAAAAAAATAAAACTCCAAAGGCTTGCAGAATTAACAGAATAGCGCTAGTTGTGTGCATTCCTATTCTCTACGGGTTCACTTAATGAAACGTTGGTGAAAGTTGATGAAACTAACATATTCTATCTTACAGTAAGGATAAGAATAAGCACATGGACAGAACTTCCATGACCTCCTGCCTCTTGTTTCAGACTCATATCTTCTTCCTCCATCATGGTAATGTAAGTGTCAGGAGGGTTGTGGTGAACTGTATTAGAATACTGATTGAGTTCTTCACATGATCACACAACCAACCAGCCCAATTAATAGAGAAATATCTACAATGGGGTTACAGCATTAGTGGATATGGGAAGATGTCATCTACCTGGTCTTGTGCAAAGCATTTGACATTGTCCCACATGACATCCTTGTCTCTAAACTGGAGAGACATAGATTTGACAGATAGACCACTTGCTGGATAGGGAATTGGCTGCATGGTCACACTCAAAGAGTTGAGGTCAACGGCTCACGGTCCAAGTGGAGCCCAGTGACAAGTGGTGTTCATCACAGGTTGGTATTGGTACCAGTGCTGTTCAACATCTTTGTGGGTGACACAGACAGTGGGATTGAGTGCACCCTCAGCAAGTTTGCTGACAACACCAAGATGTGTGGTGCAGCCAACACACTGAAGGGAAGGGATGCCACCCAGAGGGACCTGGACAGGCTTGAGAGATGGGTGCATGTGAACCTCATGAACTTCCACAAGGTGTGTGGATTGGGGCAATCCAAAGCAAAAATACACGTTGGGTGGAAAATGATTGAGAGCATCCCTGAGGAGAAAGACTTGGGAGTGTTGGTTGACAAGAAGCTCAACATGACCCAGCAATGTGCACTTGCAGCCCAGAAAGCCAACCATATCCTTGGCTACATTGAAAGCAGCATGACCAGCAGGTTGAGGGAAGGGATTTTCCCCCTCTGCTCTGGTGAGACCCCACTTGGAATACTGCGTTCAGCTCTGGGGCCCCCAAGGTAAGAAGGATGTGGACCTGTTGGAGCAAATCCAGAGGAGGCCACAAAGATGATCAGAGGGCTGGAGCACCTCTCCTACGAAGACAGGATGAGAGAGCTGGGATTGTTCAGCCTGGAGAAGAGAAAGCTCTGGGGAGACCTGCCAGCAGCCTTCCAGTACCTAAAGGGGGCCTACAAGAAAGCTGGGGAGAGACTTTTTACAAGTACATGTAGTGATAGGACAAGGGAAAATGACTGAAAGAGGGTAGATATAGGTACATATAAGGAACAATTCTCAGCTATGAGGGTTGTGAGATACTGGAACAGGTTGCCCAGAGAAGCTGTGGCTGCCCCATCACTGAAGTGTTCCAAGACCAGGTCGGATGGGGCTTTGAGCAACCTGGTCTAGTGGAAGATGTCCCTGTCCATGGCAGGGGGCTGGAACCAGATGATCTTTAAGGTCCCTCACCATTCTGTGATTCTATGAATGTGAGTCAGAATGGCTGTTCACAGTGAGACCTACTTAAGCCAGGAGAGCCTATGAAAGAAATATTAATGTAAACGATATCCTAAGTTAAAATCATGTATCTTAAAGTAACACGGGGGATTCTGTAAAAGGGAACTGCACTTGTTCAATTAAAACTGAATTAAGTTTTAATTCAGTTAAAACCATTTTTTAGTGCAAACAAGGCTTACAAATAAAAGATAAGGAAAAGATGACTTGGGTAAAACTGCTTTTATATTAGCAAAGTCAGTCAGGGATCAGTGTTTAAGAAAGAACTGCAACACTGTGTTTCTAAAACAATAAAAATGAAGATCACAGGTTTTCTGATTATATGAGAAGTGTAACACACTATAGTGTGCCTGCTATCTGAATGTGTGGCAGGGGAAATACAAACCGCAAAATTAAAAACATCTGATATCATTGTAAAGTCTTTTGTAGTACCGATTCTACAAATCACATAACCTCTCGAGTCCAGAGACAGCATCTCATTACATGATCCTTTTCCAAACAAAGCAGGTATCCGAGTAAAAGACACATGTGCTGTTTGACCAGTTTTGAAGGGGACTGTTGACTTTGCATGTGTCCATTTATGTGTCTACTTGAGATGTCTTATGACTTTTTTTTTGAACTGCTGAACATCCACAACTGACTGTTGAAGTCATTATCGTTCTTGGTGTTCGTTTTAGCTACAAAATTAAACTGCAAAGTAATATCCCTTGGTCACCAAAAGTCAGTGTCACTTCAAGAGAAATAATAATTTCATTACTTTATACTCACTTATCTCCTCTCTTACTGGCAACTGTTAAAATACGTATGTTTTAAATTACTACACTCAAGGCTTCAAGTACAAAATCATTATATATTTGTTGACATTGTCTCTAACAGTTAATGATCTTGTTAAGAGTATCCAATTTGTCTTGTTCAGCAGTTCTATTTTCTATATTGTATTATTAACAAAGTTACATAAAAATCTTTTCTCTCATCGACTCATTATCCATTAATAATTTCTTTGCTCTGGAGTGGTCTAGCATTCTGTTCTGGAAGTTAAGACATAAGCAATATATGTAGGATGTTCCTGCATCAATATATTCTAGCACCACCATTTTGGCAGTTCCTTCAGTATACAATCAGTTCGGATTTATACCTAACATCTTTATTCTACAGCCTCAGAAATTTCTTCCTCCATGCTTTCCCAGTATCCTGATGCCTACTTTCACACATCTGGTTGTCTTTCTGTTGTTTGCTTTGGACAGTCTCTTTCCACTTCTAGCTAAATATGGAATAAAGTATTTCTCTTCAAATGCTTATCCTTTCTCTTTTCCTGTTGTACCTGTTACTATTGCAAGCTTGTGCCTTTGGTAGCATTTTAGAACCTTATATTAACCTTTTAAGCCATTTCAGGATATCACAATATTTTTGTTCTTATTTTAGAACATTTAGAAAATGAGAACTTCTTTCTTGCATTCAAATCCAAAGCAACAGTGAAGAGAACCTAGCTGTACTTTTAAAAACTCAGAACACCAAGGTCTGATCAGTATTCTGAGAGGTGTCTTTCTTTTTTTCTTTGGTGTACCGATGACAGAATCTGCAGATTCCCCCTTAGCTCTCTAGGGAGTCCTACAAATTTCAGATGCGGTAGGCCATGGTTCAATTTCTTGCTGGAATGGATTCCTCACAAGTAGGGATAATCCTTCATTTGATGTTTACTCAATTGGATAGACTTCTGTATTCCGTACTGGCCATATCAGGCCTTGCAATGCTTATTTATTCCTGCCAGGATGCGCTCCTGCATTAACCGATTTTATTACACTTCATATGGTTGAAATGGCACCTTTATTCTATGACCTTATTTTCATTAGCTTAAAATAACTTCTCAAAACAATTACCTCTAGGCCAACACTTTCATGTTTGTTCTCAGACTAATAGACACATTTTTACCATCTTTAGTTTGAAGAGAATGTATTCAGTAGTTTTTGAGGATAAGGCTTTCAAATATATACAGATACAATTTGGTTTATTAAATATTTATCAATTACTAGGGTTTCTAATTTGCATTCAAATTTGTTATTTATTCCTCTCCTAATTATAAATAAGTAATATATAATAACTCCTCAAACACCAGTTTAAAAAACATTTTGTTTTGAAACTCCTCATGAAGTTTGTCTCCTCTGTTAAAGTTATAAGGTAAATAAAGCACCTTTTGATTTGACTCACTACCTGAATTTATTAAATAAAACTAATAATAACCTAAAAATCTTTATTGCATGAATTATGCATAAGGTAACTTGTATACTATATGCACATATTAATACATTACCTACATTACACAATTGTAATATATAGAATCATAAATATATTGTAATATCTCAATTAAAAAGTATCTTAATTACATAACATAGATGTTACCATAATTTAAAATCTATAAAAGCTATATAACTAGTTAAGATTTAAAAATAATATGCTGTTCACTAGGCAAGCACAGCACAGTATAGTATAATATATAACATGACATTATATGATCTCATGGTCAATAAGCATTTAACAATAACGCACTTCAAGGAAACAGATTATTGAGCCTAAAAGACAGCATACGAAAATGGGAAAACAGAAAACTAGCTTTATGCAAACCTTATGCTGTAGCACCTGCCACCTTGTGCCATGTACTCTTCAGCCACCACTGAATTTCCTGTGAACAACAGAAGATTCAAAATAAATCCGAATCGGAATAAGCTACAGTTTTTATATTTAAAATTGTTTATTTTTCCTTAATGATTATATAAATTGGGTTACCCACTATTACTGACAAATTTAGTATTGGTTAAGAAACTTCTAAAAGGATTTCTAACGTTTTCTTAGCAGACACTGAATCAGAATTTTCAATTGCTACAGTACCATATAAAAAGTCTATTTAAAATGTATTTCAGTCCAATGCCTGACATAGCAATATCTCATCTCTCAGCTTCCTAGTACCAGCACTATTCTTCAGTGCAGAAACAATTCAAATACACAGAGTCACATCAGCATTCTGTTGAGTCGTACATGTTTCAGCAAATAAAACAAGGTGATCTGACAAACACAGATATAGCTTAATCTTTTTGAATAAATCAAAAGCAGTAAATTAAAGCATTTCCTTTCATTTTACACAACATTGTGGAATTTATTTTCATAAAATGAACTCCAATATCTAATTGATTGGTTTCCAACAGTAATTTAGAGACAGATTTTCAAAGGCATGAAAGCCTATAAAGAATGCATCTAATTGATTTTCAGAGAGAGTCGAGGACTTGATCCTGCATTGACTGCCATCAGCAGTAAAATTTCCATCGATTTAAATAAGAACAGGTTCATATCTGCAGAGAGTAGCTGCTATTTATGCCTTTCACATTATCCCTTCCATAGCCAGAGATTTCTTCCTATTTTTTTTCTTTCATAAATAATCTACACACTTGACGTGAAGTGAAAATGCTGAGAGCATATATTCATGTCAAACAAAAGAGGAAAAAAATACTGATTTTATACAGACACTTGGTATAATTTACCTTGTATCACAAAAAAAATAACACCCCACATTTGCAAAGAAAGGTGATGGAAAGTTTTAACGCTGAAGATAAGTGAACACACTGCAACTTCCATTCTGTTTTATGGTGCCTCTCTTCACTGAAGTCAATGGGATTATTTATGAGTAAAACAACCGAAATTTTGAATACATAGTTTAGTTTCTAGGTATTTAGAAACAAATAGGTTTACTCCATCAAGTTTGAGGAATTATACATAGAACTATTGCTTTACTGCTGCAAAAGTGAGAAAAATGTTATTAAATATTAATTTCTACAAAATTATCAAATACATTATTAAGATATGAAACACTGTGATCTTATTCTATTTAGAAAAGAAATGCAACTGAATATTTAAAATGTATTATTATCTAAGGAATAACTGTTTGTTAAGAGAACTGTCACACTGATATAGGCAAAGATCAAAAAGTGGTGGTAGTGTTAGCATTCCAAACTCATCTAGATGAAACGATAATTAGGTGTAAAAAATTCATAGTCTTATGTTCAACACAGTATAGGATCAATTTCATCTAAAGGCAAGGGGAGTGTACACCATATCATCTGATCCAAAGCAGTGACCGTCTTGATTCAAATGCAAAATGCCTATTCCTATGGCAGATGGAATTTACCAGGATAAAATGTTCAATAGAAAGATTACATTTCCAGTGGGGCAGAAAGGTATTTGTAAGTGTCTCATAACAGCTTTGATACATCATCCTGGATTTCAATTAGCATTGAGATAGAATGGCAATAATCCAGCATGGAGACTACAAGCAGATCTTTGTTTCTTACACCATTATATGCGGATTTTTGTTTCATTTGCAATAAGATATTCTAAGATTTCCAAAAGAAAAGAAATAGATGGAAATAACATTCCAGTCATTTTAATGTCAGAGATATCACTTAGTGATGTCTGTCTGATAACTTTGCACTAGGAAGCAAGGGTGACATAATCTACATTTTTTTCCAGCATAAATGAAAAGTGTCGAATTCCTTGAACCGTATGTGTCCCATCAGTTCTTCTACCCTCACTGTCCCATCTCCTATTGTTAATATACCATATCCACTCTGAAGCTTTTGATCCTTTTCTATGAAAAGTAATATGCCTTCTCAATGGAAATAAATATGAAATTTGCTTTAGTACGTTTCAGAAGTTCAAACAATGGCCCACAGTAATTTCCACACTATAGGGGTCATCTTTTAAGTTTTCAAATTCAGAATTTGCAGTCATTTAAAATGTTTACTTCTAAATATTATTTGAAATTTAAGAGAACTAGAATGTTGTTTTGAACTGATCATGGAACTAGGGAGTTGCAAAGGCAATTTTTACCGTCACTTGAATATCTGTGACTGATTTTGAGTTAACTGCTGTAAAACTCTGGATAATATTTGTCACACTTACTTTATACCTGTGTCATGAGGGTGGGTAACTGCCAACTTATGAGATGAGGAAAAGCTCAGAAATCATGAAGGTATGATTCAGTTGTTGATTTCTTTGTTAGTAAAAAAGTTATGATCTACGCCATGCAGATATGATTTTAGTAACACTCAAAATTATATATGGTGCCTTCCATTCAAAAAGCTTCCTTTGAAATCTCAATTCACATAGCTTTGGCTGTAAGAATTATTGAAATAGCTGTTGAAATAGAAGTGGTTAATTTGACATGCTAAAAAACTGACACCAAGAAAATTAAGATATGTCGATGACCTTGCAACCAGTGGCAAAAACTACTGGTGGCAAAACACCACTTTTCCTCCTTTGGTATCAAGGTGAAAAAGGCATGACCCAACTCACTTTCCCCCACAAGTCCAGAGCAAGGACAAAAGCTGGGAAAATGCTCCCTTTTAATTGTTCTATGCACTACCCACAAGCTTCTCTATCTCAGAAAAAGAAATTCTACAAAATTCTTGATTTATCAATAAAAAATAATAATGATAAACATAAAACTATAAAATCTAGCGGATCTGTACTTTTTACTTAATCGTGAACTCTGTCTGTTGTAAATATGTCACAACAGTTGGTCAGTAGCTGTCTGTGGACATACACAATGAATTAAGCAAGCATCTATAATGGATTTTTTCCTCACTGCTGAATTACAGTCTGAACTACAGAATTCAAGGTAATAAATAACAAGAAAAGACGTAATACTTTATAATTATAGTGAAATAAAAACCAATTGTGCTGATAAATGAGAGTATTGCTTAAATATCACATTCTGCCATTGACTTTAAAACCATCCGTAAGTACATTTTGCTCCTACATACATATCTGTAAATGTGTGCTGGAGCTTGCTAGCATTACTAGCATATACAATACTAACAGAAATAATGTCATTTAATAGTTGTTGTATCACTATTAAAAATTAAACAGGCTAGACCCTACTTTGTATACCTAGTACAGAACAAAACCTGCCAAATTATGCGTTTTTCCAATATCTGAACATATTCTATTTCCTGTAAAATAAATGCAAGGCCCCAGCTATAAATATATATTTAATATTTTATTATCATGAAATGAAATTTAAATTTTATTAAAATACTTTTTTGCAGGAATAATGTAATTGAAGAATTTTTTTTAATTGTTTATTTTTTTCAGAGAAGCAGAGTTTGATTGTAAACTACTAAAGCTCATAAGATTCCAGATTGCTGTTTCACAATTACATCAGGGTTTTTTTCCTTCTTGTACTCACAGCACCATAGGAACACAGACTTGGAAAGCACATCCAGAGATCAAGTCCACCCGGCTTTAGCGGAATCGTTGTACTTTAACATATAATAACTGTCTACTCTCCTATTAAAAATACCCAGGTAGAAGAGATCTAACAAAACAGAGCTACAAACTGCTTTCTCTGAGACAAACAGGCTCCTATTTTATAAAACTTTTCCTGATGGAAGTGGCAGATTTCACTCCACAGAAAACTGAACACTGGCAACCATCAAGACCGTGGTGATGACACCTATGGTTAAAAGCATTTGTTGAATAAAAATCTGACAGTAGTAAAGTCTCCACTTACACACATGCATACCAGGAAAATATACCTTATTTGCAGGAAATTGTATACTTCTCTCAGCCTTTAAAAAACTGAAAGTAGCTGTTTAAATTTCTAACATTATATAACGTGTGTTTCATTGTTTTATGGCTTTCTTGAGTCTTAAAATCATACATCATGAAAAAGATGTACACTTATTTAAGTCTATACAAGTTCCCACATTAGATTCCATTTACAAGCCTTACAGAAGGCCTTTTGCAGTTTTTCCTTTTTCTGTCTTAATACAGATGCACTAACGTAATCAAGGGCAGAGAATTATGTACTATTCAAACCTAAACAGATTATTTCTTTCAAAATGTTGGGTTTTTTTAAAAAACAACCTACTTCTATAAGGTCAGACTATTTCAGAAGCAAACATAATCCAAAACACTTGTCAAATAGATTAAATAACAGGGTATTAATGTGGTCAAATTTTGTTCAAGCAAAGTAGAAAGACCAAATTTATCCTGATTAAAAAAAATAAAAAAAAGGCAAACCCTGCAGACAGGTTAAGACAATATGATGTGTTTGTCTAAGAAACCAATCTATAAATAAAACAAAGGAAATGTGGGTGTTTGGAGTATACAAAATTAAACTAACATTAGCCCTAAACCAGCAAGTAGATGGGTTTAGTTATCCAAATAATGTTTATGAGCATTATATGTGGTTTAAATTTAAAACATTTTTTTCCATAGGAATGCACACAAGTTTTGCAGATTCTCAGTGACTGATTTTAACATTTTTGAAATGCAACAAAAATCTGAATCAAATTCAAATACAGTTTAGCTGTAACAGTCTTCACTAACAGCCAACCAGATTTTCAAGATAGAAGTTATCTTGCATAAAAACTTTTGCAAGATCCACAGGAAATCCCCTTTCAAACATTCAAAATTATATAAGGCTTAAACACCACTGTTATGGATGGAAGGACAAGGAGAATGAAGTTCTATCATAGTCTGGTTAATATTCAGCCAGAGAAGGGCTACTTCCAGTTTGGACCAAGTCTCTATAGATTTGTTTGGGACATGGAATACATCGCTGTTATCTTGTCCCTTCTTACTGCATTTGCTCTGCCACTTGTGATATGTTCCAGCAGAATGCATAAACCAGATGGCTACAGTAATTGTTACAGGAGATTTACTGTGCCATCTCCTTTCTGATCAGGTGTTTTATAAATACAGCCTAGGAGCTTGGATTCTGATAGTAATAAATACATTTCAAACTATCTACTGCCTTGCAACTTATGTT
Source organism: Strigops habroptila (assembly GCF_004027225.2). Lineage (NCBI taxonomy): Eukaryota > Metazoa > Chordata > Aves > Psittaciformes > Psittacidae > Strigops > Strigops habroptila. The sequence goes on along the minus strand of NC_044281.2, from coordinate 19,889,650 downwards.
AAAAGCAAAGATTTATTTAAGCTAAAAAGCAGGAGATATTCTGGGAAATTTTTTATATTAAAAATTACTCTTTATGTGTTTGCTCTATAGGTTAATTCCATGTAATTTTTCAGACCTTCTTCTAACACATTAGCAAGTTTCTTACTAAAGACCGAAAAAAGGAACAAACTCTACTTATGTTGCTGTTAGCAGTAAAATGACTCCATGGCACCAGTCTTTATTGAATAGTACTGACTGATGCTGTCAGTCAGTGACTCAACTAATTCCTGAAAGAATGTGAAAAAATGAGATGTTAACTGTTACAGTTAACAGCTGCAGAAGAATAAATATTACTTTTTGGTAAGAGTGGAAAACTGGAAGCTAGGAATCCTAAATTCTAATCTCAGCGATCTTGTCACTTCATCTTTTTAACTCTCTTACAACATTTGTAAATAATTATGATGTACATGATATGGGTAATTATTTTGCATTTCTAGAATGAGATAATTCGATGTCACTGGATGAAAAGTGCATTCATTTTTACTAAAACTTAGTATTTTAGTGTGTCTTTGTTCATATTAACTCTAGTCTAGAGTGCACGTTAAGGTTATATGAGGTACTCCTTTTGCTTAACATACAGAAAGATCATTGAATTCCTAATGAAAAGTTAAAAAAAGCCCCTGAAAAAAAGTTAACACCTCTCCCCTTATTTATCCTATTATCTTTTCAGCTAGTAACACTGCATAAAACATACAAAAGGAACTCTGTTATCAAATATTCAAACATATTCTCCCTTTGATGAATAGACAAAACTTCCGTAAAGGTTAATGGGAGATAGGTGCACAAACTGAGGGTAGAATATAGCCAGAAATACAACACAGCTGAAAATAGCTCCTTTTGGCCGATCTCTTGGCAGTTTTCATGCTCTCTCTTAAAACCATTAGAACTATTGCAAGTTTTGGTGCATTACAGGATCCCTTAAGAAGCTCACATTATCCCCTCTCTTAACCACATAATAGAGAAAAATGATCATACCATACACAGACCACAGACGGAGGAAGAAGAACTTGCCTTGGCATTTTCCAACTGGTAAACCTATTTTCTATAATGCTTAGTAGTGAATCACTCTAAGTGCTGGACCATTCACTAGTGCATGTGTTTTGTGCCAAAGGTTACCAGATTGCAGAAGTGTTCTCATCTCGGAAAGGACCCATCATTCATCATGACCTTATTTTGACACAACAGAAAAAAAGTATATGCCCATCAAGAAGGAATAGGAAAGGGGGAGGAGAAAGACAGAGAGAAACCTGTATTAGCAAAGCAGCAAATTTTCTAAGGGAAAAGCACAGACTAGTAAATGATACTAGACAACCTATATCTTTATATTATGGTATGAGATCTTCCTGATTATTTCAGTTACAGCAAGCCCCTGAGATGGACTTCTAATTTTCCTCAAATATGATAAAAGAAAGAAAATTAAAATGGAGCTTTAATGGAGAAAGATAGGCCAACTGCCTTTTCCACCTCGCATACTGCCAGAGAGGACAGCGCAGCAGCAGCAGTTACTTGAGAAGGAAACTACCACCTCCAGCATAGCTCTTGGGCTCATGCTCCAGAGTAAGTCACTGTTCTCCAGCAGCACAATGAGGTGACAAAGCAAGGTGAGGGCCCACTTGCCTTTGCTGTCTACCCTTCTTCTGATTCAGGCAGCACGTAAGTCTAATGTTTTCCAAAAGACAAAAGGAGAGGCTCTTCTGAATCAAATGGTATCTTCTTCTGTTTAGTCTGGATTCCTGCCCATCTGTGTACATGGGTACACAATCGCAGTTAAATCTTGTGTTCACATCTTAACTAAGCCACGTTCATTCTAGGCCCAATGCATAGAATGGGTGCATAAAATCCCCTACAAGCTGTTTTTCCAGTCCTAGATACAGAGAGAGTCCACCTCACCGTATGACTTCTCCATGTTCTTAGAGAACAATATAAAAGTGGGGTTCACTACACTGAAAGATACTGTTGCCAGGAACCTGAGGCTAGAAGAAAACACTCACTTGTGAACATCCACAACCAGTATACTTTCTGAAACCTGTCCTCCCATCATGTACCTCATGAGCCTTCCAGCTGGTGAAAAAATGAAGCACATTATTTAAACCGCTATTACTTGTGAGATCAATGACTGCTAAAAAAATCACGAATGTATTTGGTAGAGTTAGCATTCTCTCAGTGTTTGTGTCACTGCTAAACAGACCCCGATAGAGCTATTTGAAAACTATAGCTATCATTTACAAAGAAAAATGGGGTGTCAGAGCTGCAGAAATTAGCTATTACAGTTTCTGTGTTCTACAATGAAGGACTAATGTAAAAATAATAACATGACCTTCAGCAGATATATGTTGGTTCAGGACCAAGAAATACATTTCAGCCTTGAAGATCAATTACCAAAAATAAACCAGCCGAATTCACTACAAACATGAAATATCTGGCTCCTACATTCATAATTTTAAATGTAAACTTCAAAAATATTACTGGAAAGCTTCAAATACAAAATAGCTATTTTATGGCCAAACAAGAAGTGTATGTAAAACACAGAAATAAAACACACATTCCTATTCTGAGGTGCACGCATTATTGTAAGTGATATTAGAAAATTCTGGCAAATAAACTCACAAACAGCTGTTTGTGGAAGTTCATTACTGTCATCTTCGTATTTCTACCTCTGAAGACAAATGCAACCCTTTCTCTTGCACATTATACAATTTTCTTTGACAGTTTCACTTTAGTTTCTCTGAATGGTAACACCCATACTCTTATGAAATGCATGGGGGTTATTCAATGATCAGAAGCCATCTAGACAACAGATGGTTTTTCTAATTTTTCATAAGGTATAGTGTGAACCCTGTCTCACATGGAAGATGACAGAGGACTAAGTAATCAACACTGATTCCTGCAGCAACTGAAATTCTCCTGGGAGCTATCCCAGCAAAGCACCCACCAACCTGCTCAGTCTATGATACATAACAGGACTGCTGCCTGGCAGAGGCTGACTGCAAATGTCTTTTTCCAGTGCTCCTCAGCTAGGGTTCAGAAAATACACTCACCACACATAAATGTTTGTAGAGCCAGTGACTTTAAATAAACTATTTCAACTTGTAATAGCAGAAAAATTAACCCTCTCTGGAGCTGATAGTTATTACCTCAAAAACTTCATTTCATACAGTGTTGTGAACAGATGCTGCACTTGAACCATAGGAATCGTCCATATTAATTCTGCTTTAGTAAGCATCGTTTTGGAAGATCAGCAGCCCGAGGAAGCAAGCACTTCATTGAGACAGCAGTCACTAGCACTAGCTCAGCAGTTATGAAAACACGTAGAAAAACTTCATGTTTCCACAGATTATATGTGGCAATATACCCATTAATTCAGGATGAGTGGGGAACAGTGAAGTCCCTTACTACCAGTTGGTACTTGTATCAAGATGAAGCATGTAACTTCACTCCCGTGTGGCGCAGTGTGGTTTTGGCACTGCTTTGCCCTGTTCAGCACACAACGAAGCCGTCTGCTGCTGTGTAACGCCGAATCAACCTGATAACTGAACTCCACTTGCTGGCATCCACGTCAAGCAGATTCAACGTGGGTAATTTAGTCCCTAGCCTGATGCTCGCATCAAACCAGGCTTTTATACATTTTATCCTCAGGCCACTGGAGCGACCATGGGTACCAGCCTGCCCAGCCTACGATTAGAACCATGCGATCCAGCCAGCCTCCTCACGGGAAGCCAAACCGAAGCGGGCACCTCGGCCGCGCAACGCCGGCCCCGCTCCCCTCAGCACCGCCCCGGGCGCGCGGCCCACCCGCGAGACCCCACCGCTTCCGCCGCCCTCGCGCCACCGCCGCGAGAGAACCGCACCAAGGCGCGCATGCGTGTGCGCCGCGCTCGCTCTGGCCCTGTCACGCGGCGGCCCTTTCTGGCCGGACCCGGCGGCCACCGCCGCTGTACGTCGTGTCGTTCCCCTAAAGACTACAGCTCCCATCGCACCACGCGCGGCCGCGCCACACTCCCGCCGTAGGGCGCTGCGGGCGAGGCCCGCCCGGCGGGGCGCGCTGCATGTTGGGCGTCGTTGTTCTCGGAGCCGCTTCATCGGCGCTCCGCGGGAGGGGTTCGGAGCTCGGCCTCTGGAAGCGCCCCGTCCCCGCGTCGCTTGACGGTCGTTCCCCGTGATAATTCCTGTCAGCTCGCTCCCCGCTGAGCGCCTCGCGGTACTGTATAGGCCTCCGTGTCCTTCTGCAGTTCCTGCGCTTCTCGCAACGCGTTCGGAGCTTGTTTGACCCTCGGCGCCCGCCGTAGGCTGCCGCCTGTCAGCTGCCGACGCCTTTGTGAAGCGGCGGAAGCGGAGCGGGACCTGCGGCCGGGGGTGTTTGGAGCAGGAGGAGGTCCCGCTGCAGGTGCGAGGGGTCCCGCGGCGGCTCGGCGCCGCTGCCTCCCGCGGGGAGGAGACCCGCCGTCGCTCAGCCTCGCCCTGTCGAGTGAGGGGCGCGGCAGCAGGGTGGGGCCGGGGCGGCCCGCGCCGGCGCCCGGCCCTCCGAGTGGGAGAGGGCATGGGTGGGCTCTTGGGGTGCTGCTGCTTTTCCCAGGGCTTTAGGGTGAGGTAGGGTCCTGTCAGGGCGGGAGTGCGCTGCCAGGCTCTCTCTCCGGTGCGGCCTCTTCCCGTGAGGAGGTTGGGTGTGGAACTTGAGCTTGGCAGCACCTGGTTCCTGCTGCTGTCATCTGAAGGTGGGGTGCGGTGTGCTCTCCTCTCCCTCCGGGATGGCTCGGTTCGTCCCGCTTTGCTTTCGTCGGGTGGCATTAGCAGGACGGGTGGGGCGGGAATCCGTGGTGTGGTGGCAGCGCGTCTTCCTGGAGCCACTCTAAAGCGACACTAGAATGCCAGTTGAAAATGCCGAAAGTAGAGGGGTTTATATATTTTATTAGTGCGTAAATGCTTGCAAGCAACATGGAGGCATACGTAGATTTACTCCAATAGACATACTACTAAGTGTATTGGAGTAGATGTACGAGGCTTGCATCATTTTGCATCCTTTCTGTGCTTAGATGTGCTATTAAGAAATCCTTAATTTTGAATTAGTGACTCGTTATATTACTATAAAAGCTATATTTCGATCTGGTATCTTTGTTATCAAGATTAGTGTAAAAGCATTTACAGATCCTTTGTCTGTTGTAGAACCACTTCTGCATTTTTTATTTTTTTTTTTACTGATTTGGATTTGCTTAAAACCAGTAAAATAAAGCTTTCATTCACTCAACCCACTCACACAGTTTTTCCTGTATTTGTAATAAAGTGGCTATTTTTTTCCACATTTTGTTATTGTTGTCTAAATTTAATTAAGTTGGTTATGTGCCAGACTTTCTGTAGAATTTGTGTTTTTAAAAGATCCACCAGTTTTTTAGCAGTGTACAAAAAGGCTGGGGAAGAATTGGTAATGCACATACTTTACAGGGTTTTTTTGACCATCACACTTGTACTTACTTTGCTTTGCGTTTTATAGTAATCCTACTAAATATTTTAATAAATCTGTATTTTGAATCCTACAAATGTAGGATGTATATAGAAAGATATATATAGCTTACATACTCCTAAGTTGTAGCATGTCAATATTTAAGCTATTGAAAAGTAAAAGACAGATGCTGTGTTGGTACTCTCCTTGCTATTTTTGGTCTCATAGTTGGGTCTATATGTGTACAGAATTCTATAGCAAGATTGGATAATCCCATCTTCAGTGCCTAACATTTCTCTCAAAGCAGTTCCTTCAAACAGCATCAGAACTAGCTTAGGAATGGATGCTTTCACCATATCATAGTTCTGTCTGGTTTAGATCAATCCCTTTAGTATTGAGAATGTGTTAAGTGACATAAATGTGGAAATAGAAATGCGGGGGGGGGGTTATTATTATTAAGACATTTTGGAATTCTGGTTTTGGTAAGCTAGTGTAGTTCCTTTAATGATAGCTTCTTTAAAGGAAAGCTGCAATCTTAAATCAACAACAGAAAAAACCCACATGAAACAAACAAACAAAAAAACCCAACCAATCAAAAAAAAAAAAAACCAAACCAAAAACCCCAACCAACCAAATTAAGACAAAACCAACAACAATAATCCCAAACCAAACCCAAACGGTGGTATGCTTTCTGTTGTTCAGGGTTCCAGCCATGTCTGACAAAAGTGAACTGAAGGCGGAGTTGGAGCGTAAGAAGCAACGATTAGCTCAAATCAGAGAGGAGAAGAAAAGAAAGGAGGAGGAAAGAAAGAAGAAAGAAGTAAGAAATAATTTTCTCTTTGAAATTTGACTGTTAACTTGCCCGAAATTTAAGGGTAGGTTCACTTAAAAATCGTTTGCTACATGTTATTCAGGGAGTGAATGATCGGTGTAATGATCTATTTGATGATCAGTTGCTGATGCAAACGTAACACTTTCATTTTCTGGTAAGAGCAAACACCTACTGTTTCCTTTAGAATTATCCATATGGCAAGTTAGATTTAAATTTATTTTTTAATCCTACACTTGCATAAACTTTTTATTTTCTAAAACTACGTGTGCATGTGGGGTATCATTTATCACTGTAAAGTATTGCGCAAAAGCTCTGCTTAATGAGTTGCAATGGTGTTAGAGAACGTATTTCTGAAGTGCAGTTCCAAGGATGTCCATAGGAATTGTCTGACCAGTAGTATTATTAATCTATAAACAATGTGCTAATTTCTTCTGCTCTTTGACTTGTCTTTAGTCTGAATTTTAAAATCAGAGCAACGCTCAGGATGTATACGCCACTTGTGTTGGACTTGATTTGTTAACAATCTTCTGGCTTTCCCTCTGCTAAAGTATGTGACAGTCAGTGATTTATTACTATGTTTCTCCTGAATGCAGATTATACCTTGTAAAAGAACTTTTGCTGGAGTGTTTTGGGGATTTGGGGTACTTTTTCAAGACTTCTTTGTGTTTTGGTTATGATGTTGTACATGTTCTACCTCAGCACGTGACTGAAGACTGGGCAGCTGCCAGCTACATGACTCAGACAAAAAGGAGAGACAAATATCTCAAGCTATGTTCAGATGATCTTGAAACAATGTATTGCCTCTGAGATTCCACATGTGGTGCAAAAGCGTATCACAATCATCACTTTTACGTCTTACACATATTTTCCTGATTGCTGTGCACTTTAGTATGTGCTCTATCTAGTCAAGTGTCCTAATACTTCCTTGACCAAAGAGGGGAGTCTCTTTACTGTCATTCTAACCCTACAGTGTTTTCTTTGACACTGTTATTGTCATTTCAAAATCAGAACAATGTGACTGTGTCTTTTAAATACTTCTACGCACAGGTACATAATACATTTTCTTTCAGTCTTTTCATTTTACAGTGCTTGGCATTAGTGCGAAAGAGGTATTTTTGATCTTACAAAGGTCAGTCATTTTGACAAATGAGAAGACACCTTTTGCATGTTATATATGCCTTTTAAAGACAGTTCCAAAGCTGCAAAATTTTATGATTCCTGTCTGTTGCTTACTCTACCTACAGAAAGGACCATCAGAATTATTAGAGTCAAATATCTAACCTGTGTGATGATGGATTTCAGCAGTATAAAAATACCCTATGAGGTCTCGAAAAAGAAGTGAAACCGTTTTTAATATCTGTTAAGTGCTTTATTATTGAATTATTTATAGACTGATCAGAAGAAAGAAGTTCTTCCTATACAAGAAGAATCTGATCTTGAAAAGAAGAGAAGAGAAGCTGAAGCATTACTTCAGAGCATGGGATTGACACCTGAGTCTCCTGTTGGTAGGAATGTTAATATTTATTTGAGATGAGTGGAGTTTTTCAGGGGTTGGGTTTTTTGAGTGTGGTTTTGGGGGGTTGTTGGTAGTTTGGTTTTGTTAGGATTGTGGTATTTATACAACTAACATGAAAATTCGCTTGCCACTGTTTTTTGGGGTATACATCTCTGGATTTTGTCCTGCATGATCTCTGTTATGAATGTTTAGTGATGTGCTTCAGTACACATTACTATTCTGTAAAATGTGTGTTTTACACTTAGTGGATTATTTGGAGTCTTTTAGTTAAAGTGTGGAAACATCACGTATTTGTTGCTCTTTTTTTTTTTTTTTTTTTTTTAATATTTTATTTTCCCTGCATGTAATTCATCTGTATTTTTTCCTTTCTCTTTTTCATAATACTGAATTTTAATTATGATATTTTTGTGCGCACTTGGCTTATTTCCTTTCTGCCTCTTTTGCACCCTAATTTTTCTGATCTCAAATACCAGACTTTGATGGACTAATAGCAAGGCTAAATATCATCCTTGGTAGTTAAGTTTTATGATTCATATCTGTGCCAGTCTTGGATGGGTTAGCCTATTGGATGCTGTGCCACTCTTGGATGGGTTTTTGCTTTTTTCCTTACATAGCCACATATTTCTAGAAGTTGAAAGTGAAGAGGATGATAATTCAATTCCACTTTTTGCCTCTAGCTCTCAAACCTAAGGGGCTTAAAACTTATTTTTCATTTTGGCTCAATGATGAGTGTCTATTTGAACTCAGTTTGCAAATAAAAATGATAATTTGTTACAGATATGGTATATCTGTGACTGTATCTTCATAATTGCTTTTACATAGTCCTCAAGTCTTCAAAAGTGAATGTGTTATAAAAAGCATTATAGCTGCTCCCATTCTAACAGCCACTGCAGTCATTTTTAGTAGTTTGAACTGTTCTCATAGTTTAGAGACTGCATTTGGGCTATATTAGGACTAATGTACAGCACTTTAAGTCATCAGGTCTTACCCGCTAGAGATTTTGTTTGTCAGACTGATAGTTGAACACTTTCTTGTGTGAGGTTGTGCTCAGGCAGCTGATGAGACTCTTGCAAAAATGAATATGATTTTTGGTGGTGGCTTTTTAAATCTGTGAGGGAGAATCTAAAAACCACAGAATAGTCAGTCCTCAAAGCAAGTCATTGCATAGACTTAACATACTTACATGAAAAGCTCTTTGAAGTGCTGGCGTGTAAGACTGCGAGTATTGTGTTTAATTCCATTGAACATCTACTTAACCACACATTTCAACATACATAGATTTGCAGGGAATTCATTCTGTTTTCTTTCAAGATACCCAGATCCAATATGGGTCCTAAATCAAGTTAAAATGTCCTACTCGGTAGTCACAGTAGGATGCCTAGGCTTGGGCTTGTTCTGCTGACTGGATACTGGCCAAGTATGATAGTACAGTGATTGTATGCCTGAACTGAGGCTAACCCAAGCTGACCAGCTTGGTGTGCAGATAACTTGAGCTCGTGTTGTTGGTGTAGGTGGATAGCTTGAGATTAGATTCCTTCATAGCAATTTGTGTTAAAAATTCCAAACACAATTCCTGTCCTGTTAACTGCTGGAGTGAGGTAGCTCTTGTATGGGAGAAGGGGCCTTAACAATGTAAGTATGCTTTTGATATCTGTCATACTCCTTATATAAGAAGCCATAAGTTAGTGAACCAAAATCCTTTTTCATCCTTCGTTGGGGTAGGTGGAATTTTACTTGGTCTTTTCACAAGACACTTGATCTTTAAATAGGTTTCACCCCACTAATGGGAAGCTTTTCTTCGAAACGGTTTGCCCCACGAGAGGGCACTGTAGCATCAAAACTAAGTTATTGGATTCTTCTGGCCGTGCTGCCTGACTTCTGTAAATGGTAACAAGATATGTTTCTAATGTCACTTGAATTAAGAGAGGATGACATTAAAATGTCATCGTTTCTGATAATGCACAAAAATAATGTGGGAATATAAAGGCCTATGGGCATTTCCTTTAGTATAAATTATTTGGTAATGGTGATGATGAATTGAAGAAAATATATATATACACATTCGTATATACACCCATATTTATATAAATATAAGTATAAAGTCTAACTATGTGTAAGCCTAAATTTATGAAGTATAATTCTACATAAAAGTCTCTCCTGTAGGAGGAATAAATTTTCAGTAAATTAAAGAATTCATTGTGATTTTGTAAATTTTTAGGGTAAAGTTTTTTGTCAACCAGAGTCATGTCTCTGTTTTGGGATGGGATGGAAACGTGCTTCAGAATTCGCAGTGTACATGTGATTTCTGGAAATTCTCTAGAAATATTGCAGATCTAAATTCAGAATTCTCCCTTGCCTGACCCATAACAGAGCGGATACCAATTTTTATACAGAACTTGTGTTCAGCTGATTAAAGGTTCATTTTAAGGGTTGCTGAGGAGTGAATGAGTTCTATAAACAGTTTCCTTAAATAAGGAGTTTCACTATTTCTAAAAAGAAAAGTTGAAAAAAATAACAAAATAGCTTTGTGTTTGCATCAGATTGCATTATATCATTCACTGTTATGTATCAGGACCAAAAAGCATGTTGCTTTTTAAACGGTAATTGCAGTCTTCATCTACATGCTGAAAATGAACTGACTTTTAGGAAAAAGTTTCAATATAACGCTACTATTTTTTTTGTCAAGTAAAATGAAAGAAAACACGAAAATCCCCCAAAACCTAACACTGGAAACTTTGTTGTAATACACAGGATTTATGTTGATTTGATTTAAACTAGAACAAAATAACAGTGTGCTATGTGACAAAGCCAGTTCTTTTGTACCACACTTTGTTGATTATATATTTAGAAGCAACATTACCAATTAAATTCATTCAGTGGCTAATTTTTAAGAAAAACTGATGTCAAAGCTGTATTAACAACTATCTTTCTTTTATGTTTAAGCAACGTGATTTGGTGGAAATTGCCCTTTGAAAATTGATGCCATCATTTGTCAGAAGTTCAGCTTAAAAATATATTTTCAGTTCATTTTCTCTTAACTGTCTTTCCCTCCATGTCTTTTTTTATGCTCAAAGTGCATAAATGCCAAACAACTGCATGAAAGTCCAGCATGAATTGTTAACATTGTCTTTTCCCCTCTCTTTCTACTGTTCATTTTCATCCATGTATATTTTGTTTGCCATCACCTTTTTTTTTTTTTTTTAATACTTCATGTTAAATTAATTTGAAAACATCCTAAGCTGTGCAACCTCTGCGAATAGTAACAGCGGATACCTGTCTGTTTCACTATTTAGTCCCTCCTCCTACCTCTCCGTCTTCCAAATCTGTGAGTACACCAAGTGAGGCTGGAAGCCAGGACTCTGGTGATGGCGCTGTTGGATCTAGGTACGTCACTTTCCTTGTCATATTCCTTTGCTTAATACTCAGATTCTGAATAATTAAGCTTTAGAAGAAATCAAGGTTAATTACTTGATTATAATAACATGAGGTTACAGTGTTGAATCTGTGAACAGTAACTTTTACACAAGTCCTTTAAAATTTGAAATGCAACTACACTTGCTAATTTGAAATTGCCAGCATTAATGTGAAGTTGTTTAAACTTCCAAGTTAAAAGTGAGATGAGTCTGTCTCGTAATCTTCTCATATGTGTGAATGTCTCAGGACAGTGGAAGACTGGAAAAGTCCAACTTCTGGGCTCTTCCCAGCTTTTTCTAAAGGAGAGTGTGTATGAATGATAGGCTATTTCCTTTTTCCCTCTATTCTAATTGGTCTAATAAAAGATACTGTCTACAAACATTGCATTGCTTCTGATTTGAATTTCCCCACCCCTTACTCAAAACTATTTCTCGTTATTTCACTTTGTAGTCATTCTTGTAACGCAACTATACCGCTCACAATCTCTCTCATTTGGCCAAAACACAGCACCATCTTAGTACAGCCACAGGGTTGGGGTTTTGGGTTTGTTTTTTTTTTCAGTTCCAGTACTTGCTACATCTATGACCAATTTTTTTGTGCAGTTTGAGTTTTATCTGCTCTAAGGAGTCAGATAAATATTTCTGTTCAACTAATTCAAAGTGGTGATATATGGTGATAAGGTGGGACACACTACTTCCAAATGGCATTTCTGTTGTTCTCATGTACAGTCTGTGAATAAGAGCAGGTTTTGCCTATTGATACTGGTAACTTATATTTTCTCAGCAAATTAAGTTCACTTGCTTAAAATTTACTGAGTGTGCATTGGGGGTGAAGTTTATTAAAGCACAGTAACTAAAGCAGTTATCAGTTACTTCTCTGCTTATATGAGTAGCTGTTTTGGAGAAAGACTAAACACTTACACTGCTTTGAAACCTCTTTTAAAAAGACTATAGTTATGTCTTGTAAGAGTGTGGATTATGCACACATAACTGTATACAGTCTTAATCTGAAAACATTCAAGAGTTTAATGGCCTGAGCAAAGGTTACAAGGTGCATATTTCTACGTTAAAATAGAGAGAATACTTTAGTCAGCAGATACCAACCTAAGCTTTTTTTTTTAATCATTTTAACAGTGCCCAGGTGTGATCTTGTGCATAGGTTATTCACTATGCAGTTGAAGTTCACCTGTCATGTTAACAAAAAAGCAATATAATTGTTCCTTAACTAACAAGCAAGTTTTAAATTGTTTGAAATCTGTGATTATTGCTTATTAAATTGTCATTTCCTATTTAAATTCACTGTTTAGAAGAAAAAAATATGATTACTTTTCTATACAATAAATCTTTCCATTCACAGATAAATTCAATATGAAACAATATGTGTAGGCCGCATATCTTGAATTGAACACCATGTTGTGTACTGAATTTATCTTCACCTCATAGGTGTGCTGTGCTCTCTGATTGTGTGTTCCTCAAGCTTAGTAACATTATGTTGTAGACATACATTTTCTTATGAAGCCTTGAGGAAACTCATATTGTAGGCCCCTATAGCTTCATGCGTTTGCAAACTTTAAAATTAAATTTGCCTCTTGACAATTTCCCAGATGTGGAATCATAAAAAGATTGTGGTCTTGAAGGTGTGGAGATGTGAATGTATAGCTAAATTGAAGGCGATTTAGAGTCACTGTTATAGTCCTTTTGCTTATTTTCTGACCACTAGATAATATTCTTCCCCTGAAGAACCTGAAAGTTAATGAGAAAAGTTGGAATGTGTGATATCCGTTAGCATTATACCTGGTATTTCACAGGTGACTTTCATATCAGTATGTGTTATAATGCCCAAGTTATTCCGCTGTGCTTGATAATCTTAAAAAATTCTTCATGTTAGTGCATTATTTCAGGTTTGGTTATTTTCTCTGAGCTGTAGCCATTTGTTCTCTTGTCATGCTGCAGCTGTATTTTACAAAGATGATCTCCTTTGTTACTGTAGTCTTGTCTCCTCTATGGTTCTGAATTTTGCCAGTAACTTATTTAGTAATTACTAGAGCAGTGTTCAGACCGTGTTCCTGCTGTTACTTCCATCTGTCTAGCTTTATTTTCATGAGCAAAGAGTTTTGGTACCCAGTTTGATGCTGTTCTTTCTCTCTTTTCCTCAGTTAAGAATATACATTTAAAACTGGAAATTAATACAGTTGGTTTACTTTTAGGTTAGGTGGATGCTTCATAGAATTATTGTGAATGAAGAAAATCCTTTCTAGAGATATAACCTGGATGCAGAGAAGCTAGGGCATATGTGGAAGAGTAGGAACTTCTGTTCACTGAAGCTTGTAGACGAATTCATTTAACTTAAGGCATAACACATGTGGAAAGCAAAATGAATAGTACATAATTTTGGTACGCATATAATAGATGAATTTTATCTGGGAATGTTACCTTTATTTTAAAAGGATATCTCTGAGAAACATTTAACTGTATAACCTGTACTGCTTGTTGACTTGAATTATTTTAAAAGGCAGACTATCCCAAGTACCACCAAAGCAACTGTTGCAAGTTTAAGGAATGCTTTGAAAGCATGAAGACTACCTCAGCAAGGGCTATATATTAAGCAGGCACAAAATTTGGAGCCTTTAAAATTCATAGTCTTTTCCCCAAGTTTCTCTTAAGTGGGTTTGAAACAGTTGAGAAAATGTTTGACAAATACTGTGGTAATGCAGCATTTGGATCTATAGATAAGTAGTCCTTTGCAGAAGCAACATGAAGGTTGAGGTACTTGTTTGATGTTTTGGTTTGGGTTTTTTTGGTTGGTTTTTTTATATATGATGGAACAACACAAAAGCAATATCCAGCTTGAAGTTTCAGACACCAAATTAAACTCCAAGCTTAAACCTATTTGGTCAAGAAAAATAGGAGAGACCTAAAGAATAAGTATACCCAAAGTAATTAACTTTCTGTTAAATGGAGTGTTTTCTGATGCACAAAAGATACGGAAGAGTATTACAGATTTAGGTACTAATTTATTGCTGTGGATGTAGTAGCAGTTATGTAGAATGATTTGCCAAATATGAAGACATGGATTTGTAATTCTTAATTAAACTGTAACTAGTTATTTTAATGCATACTTCCTACAAGAACAAGGTAGTGCGTGGTACATCCATACTTAGGAGCTTCTATGGCATTGCCTGTATGCTTTTGAGATCAACTTTACCTTTGGAATTCTGCACTTGGTTTATAAGAACATTACCATGTATGGGAATGAACTGCAGAATTACATTGTATTGACTTATCATAGTAAAATATTATATATTTTTTTATTTGTTATAAAACATTATTTTTATAAAAATACAATAGCATCTAAGAACTTCAGAAAACCCACATATGTTCATCTGTTAATTTCTCATATAATCTTGCTTTTAAAATCTCTCTAAGCCTGGTAGCAGGCAGTAGACTAAATGAAAATTTGTGGAAAAGGGATGAATGCTAAAAAGGAAGGGAGAGGGAAGATTTATTTCCCTCTTCATATTTCTTCTCATCAAAAGTGACTTGAAATGGATCTATTCTGTTCATTACTATACATGACTTTGAAACGTGTTATTAATACAAAGCCCACTATTTCTAAGTGATTTAAATACCTTAAATGGAGTTGGCTCTAAATCAGATGACACTTAGAAGCCCAAGGCAGTGCTTAACCCATAATTACTGCAGTGTCACATCTTGGAAACTCTAGCAGTTCTCTATCCCAGTGGAAGTACATTTTTGCCCTGCTACCACAAGGCTTATGTGTTGATTCATTTCCTTTACCAATATGACAGTTTCCTCCACAGATTTACTGCTGTGGGCAAGATTGCATTACGTTAACAAATCTGTCTTCATATGACATGAACAACTCTGAACAGATTAAAAGGAATTCAAAGAAAGTTTTTAATGGTTCTTGTCAGTATTCAAAATATTTTTTATTTGCCTCTCATAAATGCTACATTTGTTTGCAGATCTTTAACTTTCAATCTTTTTGAAATAATTTATTTCTTTTCTAATAGCTCTGAATTCTGTGTTTGCTTTTTAACTTTTGTATTTACTGCATGTATTATTGCACTGAATGTTTGCTGAATTTCCCTTAACTGATGTTACATTGCTTTGTTTCTTGTGAACAATGAAATAACTATAAGCTTACTGTAACTCTAGCATTTCATAGTGTGTATTTGCTTCACTAATCTCTGGCCTTTTTTGCTAATGCTGCATGATTGTTCAACCTGGTGTATCAGGACGCTGCATTGGGATACTGATCCATCAGTTCTTCAGCTCCACTCTGATTCCGATCTGGGGTATTGCATAGATTTCTTATATTCCCTCTTTCATGTACTTATGGATAATAAGAGCTTTTTTTCTTTTTTCTTTAAGACTTAAGTTGTTGTGAAAAGACTGTTCTGTAAGTAACAGAAATTCACTATCCCTAGACTTAGTGCAGTTTGCTTGCAGTGGGAAAGTTTTACTTATATACATAAGATGCGTATTTCTAATAACAGAGCTTACTTATTTGTGCTTTTCTTGAGTTTTTCTTTGATAAAATATAAACTTGAAGGTGTAATTTCTTTAAAATAAAAAAAACTTAGAATAACTGTATTTCAAAAACAGAGTAGCTCCCATTTTTTCTTATGTTTATAAAAGCTGCAGCACATTATAAGCATTTACTAAAACCTATATTGTGCTATAAGAATTATGATTCAGCCCACCAAAACATTTCAAAAGGGGTTACTCTTATTTTTTCATTTGCTTTTATCTAAGGAGAGGGGTGGATAATAAGAAATTAAATTTCATATAGGTAAATTGGTTTTGGAACGTTGCAGCATTACTACAATGCATACTGAAATTAGCTGTTGTAGGAAACTACAATGACTGAATTAATTTGTGGGTTTTGGAAGTTCATAGGATCTTCCGTAAGCTAAAGTCAGAAAGCTCAGATGTTTTCAGTGTCTTAGATTCTGAAGTAATGTTTTACAGATAAATCACTTGTCAGTGTGTGAGTCTCAGATGAGATTTGCAGTTCTGCATTCGAAATAGTATCTTAGATGAAGACAGAAAAGGGCAGCAAAGTTAAAAGGACTAAAAAGTGCTTTTTCCTTCAGAATGCCTAAGCTGTTTTTTAAGCTTTAAAATCCTAGGACCATTTCTGTACAAATGTGACTTGTGAGCAGATCTCTTCCACTGAAAGTAGGGATGTCATACATGTAGCAGTATCCTAGTCAACCACAAAGAACAAAACTTTAAAATTATATCCTATAATCCAGATATTTATATATGTGCACGTCTTTCTTTGTGTTGCAGATGTATAAATAGCTGCTGATTTTAAATAATAATGATAATAAAATATTAGTCATAGCTGTGTGACTTCTTCAGAGTTAAATTTCCACTGGATTTTGGCTAAGCAGTGCTGTGACATGATGACTTGGGTATTCTTTTAGACAAAATGTGAATTAATTCATAAATGTTTAATGTTTTTTCTGATTTCTCTATTAACTTTATTTAGACGTGGACCTGTTAAACTTGGAATGGCCAAAATTACGCAAGTTGACTTTCCTCCTCGAGAAGTTGTTACATATACAAAGGAGACGCAAACACCTGTTATGGCTCAGCCAAAGGAAGGTGAATACTGTTTTCCTGAGGGCCATCATTGTTTTATGTATGTCTGCTTCACAGAAGTAACTTACAGATGCTTTTTCATCATTTTAGTGTCAAGGGTCTACTTAAGGTCTCTCTTAAAGCTACATAAACGCATTCATAATGGCTAACTTATTACTACCTAAGTTAATTTTTCTTTTATTATAATAATAACAGAATTAGAACCAACACTTGTGATTTTGAAGCTTAAGAAGGTAAATGAAAGGTTGGTATGCAAGACAATTGATATAAATTCTATTATTAAATTTATCTAAGTCTTGCTTAAGTGTTACTGTCATTCTGCACCTTGTTTAACATTACCTTTATTACTAATACATGGTATTTTCTCACTCCTAGTAAACATTCAAATTAGATAGTTGCTTAATTAGCTGATAAATAAGTGGTATATATCCTTCAGTTATGACATCCCTAAGAATCTACACATAAATTACTTGAAGGTAACTCAGCAGTTAACTCCACACACATTTTAAGAATTTGAATTTTTATACCTGGAACTTATACATTGAGTTTTAAAAGAAGGAACTAATGTCTTTATTACCCTGTGCCATTTCTGTTCTCAGCAACTGAACACATGCTTTCTTTCAGTCATGACTTGTTTGCTTTTCGGAAAAGAAATTTTTCCAAAGAAAACATAGCTGAATAATAAATTTAGTTTTAATGTTGAAATACTCGAATTTCGCTGCAGATAACAAAACTAATCTTGACCTAGTTTGTAGGTAGTTTTACAGCAAAATCTCTTAGTTGTTTAATATGACTGACTTTGAGTATGTGTCTTTGCTAGCAGTTTTAGGACCTAATTCTACATTCATAATTTTTCATTTTCCTACTCTTTAGTATGTGAACTTTTGAGTGTTTATACAAGGAGATAAAAGCACTTTTTAAAACATGAAGACAATACTCAACTGGAATCGTATGCTGTTTTTTCCAGAAAACTGTATAATTTACTTGAAAGTGTAATGCAAGTGATACAGAGTGTAAAGTGGAATACAAGTGATGCAGAGTTGTTGTTGCTCCAATCTACATCAATATGCTGCTCTTGGCTGGGGTGTGTCTTGAGGTCACTTTGGCAAGTTTAGCTATATGGAAATGACACTGTGGAAGAGTTGGGGGGCAAAGGAGAGGAGGGAAAAGAAAGTAAATTGCAACAACACTCTGTTGAGAAGTTTCTTTTGTTACCTCTGGATATCCAGTATAAGGGATCATTGTGTCTTCAGAGCACAAACCAGATGTTTCAAACTTCATTACTTAGTGAGCCAGAATAACAGAGGTTCTGCTTTTTCTCCGATTGTGCTTCTTTTCCATTCTTCATTTTATCTGTATCTGTGGACAGATGATAAGCATTTGGGGTTTTCCTGCTTTCATTTTTCCCATGCCCTTACCTTTTCCTTTCTCTGTTCCCTCAGGATTTTTTCCTCCTCTCTATCTATGGGATCTGAAGACTTAGTTCATAATTTATGTGCTTGAAGAGTTTTACTACTGCTGCCTGCTGTCAGTGGAAATTGCCTTGGATTGTATGGTCTTAGTTTCATACTCCTTAGATAGGCTGTAGTTGAGGTTTACTGGAGTGGAGTGGGAAAGATGGGTCATCTACATTTCTGCATTGACCAGAAAGCTCTCTCAATATAGATGTTGTCTCCTGATGCATTCCACCTTAAAAATAATACTGTTTTCTTGAGGGCCATCATCATTTTATGTATGTGTACTTCACAAAGTAACTTACAGATGCTTTTTTATCATTTCAGTGTCAAGGTCTTCTTAAGGTTGTCTTAAAACTGCCTAAATACATTCATAATCAATCTCTATGTTCACAAGTTATGATGACAGCTGAACTGGGACATAGGTTTTCTTAAGGAAGAAAATCATCCTGCCTCAAAAAAAAAAAAAAAAAGAATCACTAGGTGAGAAATTTGGTTTTGGGAAGAAGATTTTGGAGTCTTTAAAACAATTGACAAAAGCAATATGCTGAATTTTCAGAGTGCAATTAGATAAATTTAAATTGGATATATTCTATCTCATTGGTTGGTGTTTTTTTCTCACAATCTTAAGTTGATTTTTATTTGTTTTAGTGAGTGTACTGTAAACTAGAGAAAATCTTACAAAGTACACTTGAAAGTTGAGCTTGCAACTGGATTTACACATACAATTAATATTCAGTATCTCCCTTGTACAGCAACAAGTTGCATCTCAGGTTAGATCCAGTGTTCACACTTATAAAATGGACTGGACCTTTCTTAATTATCATATCTTGAGATTTTAAAATGCTGTTGGAGCTGTGCTTTTGAGCAAAGGAAAACAGAAACAGTTTTATTAGATATGCTGTGCAGTTATTCTGCATGTTGAGGCCCCCTTGTGCTGTAGGTTGAATCGTGCCGACACTGATTGGGAGCAGACAACATGGAATCAAACAAAAATGACAGCAAAATACCAAACTAAACCAAAACCAGACCTCTATGTTCCACTTCTGTGTGCCACAATGGTTATATAGTTATGTTGTAAGATGAATTGGGGAACAGTCAGACTGCAAGTGATCTGATTGGTGGGACAGATAGGAAGTAGGAGTAAACTCGTTTCAAACTGAACAGTTCCCAATTGTCATGGAAATACGGCAACACAAATGATGTGAGTTACACAGAGGAGATTTCATGTCCTCAGCTTAAAATTGGCCTTTGGAAATGCTCATTTTGATTAAGCGTAACAAACAGTTAAATAATGAGTACCTTTTAAAATGTGAAGGCCACTTATCTCAGAAGTTAATAGAGAAGACTGCATTCAGTAGTTGAGAAATCAAAACCAAGAAAATTTCATAGTTAGAGAAGGGAGGTAGACTAAGTTAATATGTTCATGCTTCTGTATAGTGCAGATGTGTTGCACCCTCCTAGACAATATTCAAATATGAAATAACTCCCCTCCACTATCATGCAGGTTCCAGGCTTCTCAACTGCAACTGTTTTGAGCCAGTGATCCTTTCCATTTGTAATGAAAGAATGACCAGTTTGCATTCAGCCCTAGATGCCAGAGCTAGAATGTGACCTCATTGCTACTGGCACTAGAGCCTCTTCATGCTAGGACAGAAAGTATCACTGTTGGAATTACAACTTTTCCACATTTCTTCACCCCTGCCCATTTGAAGTGTTGTGTCCAAAGTAGCAGATAGCTTTGTCTTTCTCTTATTCAATGTCCAGCTCTTAATTTTGAAATGTAACAGCTGCTTTAGGAGATGGAGGCATTTAAGCGTGCTAACGGTTCTCTCAACTTCCATTGTTTTATTGCAGTACTGCAATTGTTGATTTATTATGACCTCAAAGTATTCGAGAAACTGCCTGTCTTAGGAAAATTGATTACTTTTATAATATTGTAAAACCATAAAGTCAAGATCTCTCCTAGAAATCAGTTTCACTCTGTGAAAGTATTTTGCCACAGGAAGTCACTCACTGCATTTTGAATAGTATGGAGTATTAAATTTCCCCATTATCATAGAATCACAGAATGGTTTGGGTTGGAAAGGATCTTAAGATCATCTAGTTCCAACCACCCTGCTGTGGGCAGGGGTGCTTCACCCTAGACCATGTCGCCCAATTGCAGTTAGTAAACATGTTTCACAGTTCTTGTAGGAAGATGCCCACAGCCAAAGTAGACTTAGAAGGTAAATCTGCAATGCTTGTTTTATGGGCTTTTTCTATGGTGGGTGTAACCCACAGCTTCCCTTTCCTCAAGTTCCCATGTATACAAGTATCCAAGGAGAACCATAGTAAGAAATGGTGTCGGGGTAGCAGTCTTGGTGCTCTCAAACTTCTTGCTTTGATGAAAATACTGACACATGTCTGTCTTCAGTACTTTTTTTTTTCTTTCACACTTTTGTGGTTTTTTGTTTCTCCAGAATTTTGAATAGCCCTGGTCTTCTAACTCCACTGCTCTGTAGCAGCTGTATTTATTATGGGGAAAAAAAAGAAATCATGAAATGGTTCCTCGCTCAGAGGAGTATAGCAGAGCAGTTTTTGTCATTCTGTTACACAGTAACTAGGGCCATCTTTTTTTTTTTTTTTTTTCCTTAGGGACCAAATAACTAAATAACTTAATTTTGGCTTGGTTAATGTGTTGTGCTATACTTGGTGCTGTTTCCCCTTACTTCTTAACTAATAAGCCTAAGTGTCTATGTCTCTTCGCCATTACACTTTAACTTTTGTCACCATCATAACATGAACATCCTGTGTTTAAGGTGCCCCATTCCCCAGCATCTTTGTTTTGCCATCCCCTTTTCTACTCTCTAAATCCATTTCTCACTTCCCGTGATGCTGTGTGTAACACCGCTGCTTACTTCCCTCATTGTCCAATTTTGGTGGACATGTTTTTTTAGTTAGTGTGGGTCAGCTGGTTATTAGGGCTGTTATTTGGCCTCTATTTGGTGTGCTCTGTCAGACAGCAGATTTTCAGATCTGCTCTCTGAAAATACATTTGAATTGTGTTCCCTTCAAACACTCGTTTCTTTCTAGCAGGCAGCAGAAGCAGTTTCAGCAACAGAGATGCAATGCAGATGTGAACTCTGGTATATGTCTTAATGTTCTGCAGGCTCCATGTTGGCCACCACACAGAGTACTGTAATCATTGGTGATAAATCTTTTTTTTCTTATCTATAGTTCTTGCCTACACTGTTTCTCCTATACCGTTTCATCTTTTCCTTTGTGATTTGCTGACATATTGTTCATTTTCATATGGAAAGAAATTAGTTGCCAGTATGCCCAAAAAAGATGTTACGAGTTCTTATAGTAGTTGATCCAAAGAAAGGTAGGCATATAGGGGAATATGACTCTGCTCAGCTGTCACAATGAGGGCTTTTCCTGGGCTAACGGGATACTTGTTATTTAGTGCTGCTTTGCAATATTGTGTTTGTGTGATCACAACTAGCTGCAGACGGTATTACTGCATTAGCTCCACTCTTTGAGGAATTATTTTCTCCAAGGCACAGAATGCAAATGTTAAGCATTTTTGTGCATCTAATTCTGACTTAAAGTAATAACAATTTGCTGCATAGGATTGGCTTCTAGAATGCTGTTACAGTGAATGCAGCATTTTTACATTTTAATATTTTTAAAAGAAATAGCGGACCCTTATATATTCATGCATTATCCTATACATGCCTTAAATGTGCAGTGAAATATAGATGGGAAAACTTGATATGAAGACATTTGGCTTAACAAAAGCCACCCATTTCACAGATGATTTAACTTTGATTAACCTACTCTGCAGCAACAGATTACTCAGACAACTGGAACTTCACTCTATAGTGTTACTGCTAGGTGCAGCCTAATTTACAGCACTGCTTTTCTTTCTGTCTTGCCAAAATACATCACAATTTTGATGTTAACTCAAAGTAAAAATTCAGTGGTTCATTAAACTCATTTTTAGTCTTCATTGACAAGAAATGTGTAGCTATTAAAGTAGCTGCTATTTTCATGCAGTCTTTACTGCTCAGTTTGTAACCTTAGATCCCCTGTTCTCCTGTCAGAAATATCATGGAGTTAATCCCTTAGCATATTATAATGAATACTCATCAGTATGTTGATGTGACAGAGAGTCCCATTTCCCGTCTTCATGGCCCTACTATGACTTAGTTCTAAATCTTACAGCCTTTTTTTAATAGTGAAATTGTATTTGGTGTTCTCATGAATGAAGTGGCATAAAATTCCAGTAAGTACAGTTAATAATGAATAAAGAGGATGAACCTGTAAGGTTTCCAAATGCTGTCTTGAAACAATTACAGTACACCACTGTATCCTGTGTTCTTGACTTACTAATGTGGAACTTTTTCAGAAATAGTATGTCCGATCTTTCAGTGTTTGCTAGGTAATATATTATTGTTATGCCAATTCCGTGCACATACCAGCACGTGGCCTGTTATTAAATACATTCAAGGTAAAGGAAAGACAAGAGAAGCAATTAAAACAAAAAATTCTTACCTCTTTTGTCATGCAGCAGCTTCATGCTGCCCTTTTTGATTGTAAACTTCCATGAGCAAGCATCCTAGTTTTGGATAATGAGGTGAAGAACTTGTACATGTGGGGTTTTTTGTTTTGTGTTGGGTTTTGTTTGTTTTTTCTTTGGGTTGGTGGGTTTTCTTTTTTCTCCAGATCCCTTAATGAGAAAGTTTGCATATGACTTCTCTTTAGAGAGATGGTTTTCGATTTATGTAGTTACAGATAAATCTGTAAGATGACATGTTTCGATTTCAAGCCTGATACTTTGAGAATATTAAAATAAGTGCTGTATCCTGCATTTAAATGCAGTAATATCAGCTGGCTGTGTGCAGTGAAAGTACTATGAAGGAATTTAGAGCTCTATAATATATGCCATTTATGTTTCAACATTAAAAGGCAGGAGCAATCAACTATATGATCTTTTGAATAAAATATGTAGATTAGAAGGTCACTTAGCACTAAGGGGTTGACCATCTGCATTTGACAAGAATTTGACTCCTGTCACTGAAAATGGTACTTAGAATCAGTGTAGTATGACTAATGGGAAGTTGGGCTGAAATTTCTAATTTGGGACTTTCGAAGCTAGAATAATGTAACCAGGGTGACCCAAAACTGAATTTCTGGATTTGAAGGCATAGTTTCAATCTGCAGGATTGATTGGCAGGGTGAACAAGAGGGGGATTTTTATCCAAGTAGCTGTAATGTGAATATGTGCTGCTGTATTTGTTGTTCTCAAAATGTGTTAACTCGTATTACATTTTTTAATTAATCGGTGTCCACACCTATAGTGATTTGACATTAAGAATTCCATTCTTTAGCATTACTGCAAGTTATACAGTTTTCAGATTACAGTCCGCTGTACATGAGAATCCATCTAAAAAGGAGCAGTGTCTTTCCCTGTGTGATTATTTTGCCCAAAAAAGCTTTCATTTTTTTTAAGTAGCACAAAAGCTGTAATTGGCATGCTTTGTAAGGAAGTGTCAATGTGCAAGAGAGTGGAGATCACTAAGAATTCTTTTACGCGTTCTTTCCCCTTTGCACCACCGCCTCCTCAGCAGGGTCACTGAGATCACTAGCTTTTCTTGAAATGGCCATTTTCACTGGCAGGTGCATTATACCCTGTATTTTCAGATTGTTTTTCCATTCTGAATGTTTGGCAGGTTGATTGCTCTGGCTGCATTGACGGAGAAAGGGCTGACAAATGCAGTTGGGCTGGCTGAAAAGACAGTGATTACTGTTTTCCTTTGTGGCTGATTGAGGCCCTTGAAAGGAAAGATTTTAACCTTCACCATTTGGTTCAAAAGTATGAGCATATATTGAAATCATTCATGCCATTTATCCTAGTTCTGTAAACTTGTCAGAACGTAAAAATCGCTCAATTTCAAGTAATGTAGGATTGGCATACGTCATTATCATTTTGATTAAGTTGGAGTTTGTATTATTGTGTGCATTATACAGTGTCATTTAAAGCTTTCTTTCCTGCAGGTACAGTTATATTTTTATTGCCTATACTATGGAGTTAGAAAGATTTTCAGACCTCTTTAAACCTATCACTATGTGTGTGGTTTGGCAGCTGGTATGGCCTACAAGCTGTATTTTGTTTGCAGGGTAAAGGCTTGTCTGTAGACCTCCTGGAGTGCTGGTAATTGCACAGGCTTGCCAATGGGGAAAGACATGATTGGAAGCAGTCAGGCAGAAAAATGTTGTGCCATCCCATTGCCACCTCATAGCAGAGACACAATCCTAGCAGTGCCATCTGGTTGTTGCTATCTAGTCAGCTGGCCTGGCTGCTGGGACCATGGCTTGGCAGCTGGTTCCCATCCTTTGACCACCCCTTTTTTTTCTTTCCCCTTTTTTGTGTGTGTGTGTGCATGTGGATTTATTTTTTTTAATGGTTTTTTTTTTTTTTTTTTTTACCTTTTTTGTTAGATAACTTTGAACATGGGTCAGGGAGATGGCTGTAACAAACAAGCCTAGTCCCTGTTGAATACTGTCTCATTACTTGTGATGAGGCATGCAGCAGACTCTTGCTGCCATTCCCTTATAAACAGATGACATAGCTGTTTAACCAATAAAAATAGTCTTTTCAGAAGCTTACCGTAGAAAGTGGGTGAAGAAAAGCCAGGAAATGCATATTCCACAACACTAAGTAATTTAAAGTTATTTTCTGGTTTACAGTACTCAAAGAATAAAATGTAGAAATGCAGAAAGTGCTGTAAACCTTGTCAGTATTCCTGAACATTAACATTTTATGTTATTCATTGCAATTAGGGAAAACACATTTTTACTGTAAAGTTCTCATTGCCAAACATGATACAGATAATGAGACTAGCATTTAGAATGACAGAAAAAATGTAATCTCCCTGCTATTATCTTTAGCAAAATTTGCCTCTCAGAATAGCAACCTGAAAGCTAATGTAAGCTATCTTCATGCCACACGAAGACCCATTAGACTCTGATGGTTTCAGATCAAAAGTAAGCAGCTGCTCTGTAGTCTATTTTAGACATTTGATTTTTCTTTATTCTGCAGCATTAATGTGTCAGTATGTTACACAGAACATGCATCCACCACATGGTTTTGTATGGAATCATAAATGCTGTAAGAGAGATTTCCACTTTGGATTCTTTACAATTTCTTATGTGTCTTATTTCAGTTTATACAACTACATAATTTAGTGCAACTAAAACCCACGTGTAGACAACATTCCAATGATCTTTTGGTTTGAGATAATGTTATCCTGGGGACTACATTTTACAAATATAACCATTTTAAGCTAAGTGATACCATTTTACATAAGTTTGTTTGAGATTCATCTGGAATGTTACTGTTCCTCTTTAAAAACACTGACAGTCTCACCATAATGTTTCTCCGTAGATGAGGAAGATGAAGATGATGTGGTTGCACCAAAACCATTAGTTGAACCTGAGGAGGAAAAAACATTAAAAAAAGAGGAGGAGGAGGAAGGTACAGTTCACCTCAAGACATCCTGAGTGTGCTGTAAAGAAATGCATCAATAAGTGTGTTACTTTATTTTTCCCATTCAGTTGAAATTAATTTGATTTATGTTGTAACAATCAGCTAGCAAGATATAAAATGTAAAAATGTATTTAAAATCTATGGAGGTTTGGGGTCAAATTTTCCAACATCATGATGAATACTCTTGTCATGGTTTTCTCTTTCTTGGAAAGAATTGGTGAAAGCACACAGTCCAGAGAATGTTTGTATAATTCTTTTCCAGCTGCCCCTCATGAACTGACAGAAGAGGAAAAACAACAAATTTTGCATTCTGAAGAATTTTTAAGTTTCTTTGACCACTCCACAAGGATTGTCGAAAGAGCCCTTTCTGAGCAAATCAACATCTTCTTTGACTACAGTGGAAGAGACTTAGAAGACAAAGAAGGGTAATGTGAATGTTGAATGCTTTGCTGTGAATGTCCCGTATTTGTAATTGAGAAAGTGATCTAAGATTAATATCTGCTAATTGCCTTTATAGAGAGATTCAAGCTGGAGCAAAACTGTCCTTAAATAGGCAGTTTTTTGATGAACGTTGGTCAAAGCATCGTGTTGTCAGTTGTTTGGACTGGTCATCTCAGGTAAGTTGAGCAGTTACCTTGGTAAATTCTTCTGGTTCTGTGCACTTGCCCCCTCTGTAAGCACAGCTGATACAGGCTGTATTTTGAAAGGTGTTCCTTACTGGCTCTGTAATTTGCAAAAAGTAAAAAGAGCTGTTAATCTTTTGTGAAAACTAACAAAAGGTTTGTATTATGAAGAAAGTCCTTGGCATATTTATTTCTGGTTTATGGACTACTCTGTAGAGGTAACTGTTGCCTCACTAAAAAAAGGTCACTTAAAAGTACTGTCTTTTACATTTAAAAGCAAGTTATGATGGAAGACAGAACAAGACCCTAATGTGTATGTTAATACTTTTTTTATGAGCTAAATTTGAAACAATTACAGTTTTAACTGACAATTTCTCATTTATCTATAATATAAGGTGGCTTTTGGGTTTTGATGGGGTTTTTTAACCCTATTTTGGCAAAAGAAAACAAAGGTTCTAGGATTGTCTGGACTATCAGCTGGTCATCTTGCTTACTTTGAGATTTTTTTTTAACTTGTACAGTACCCAGAATTACTTGTAGCTTCTTACAACAACAATGAGGATGCACCTCATGAGCCTGATGGGGTGGCCCTTGTATGGAACATGAAGTACAAGAAAACTACCCCAGAGTATGTCTTTCACTGCCAGGTATGATTCTGTCTCGGGAGGCTAAAGATTTTATGTTGATGAACTAGGACAAGTACCTTCCTTACACTTGTCAACATAATGATTTCATTGGGCTGGCATTCACTTTAACCACATGTATTTGCAAACAGATGTTGATAGCTAGGGATTTCAGTTCCAAAACATTATTCTATTTCAGAATTTCTGACATCAGTCAGGATTCAGTCTGGTTTGAGAACTCAATTTATTTAGGAAACAGGAAAACCTTCTTGTGCAATGGTTGAACCACAAAGAAGGTTTGTATTTAAGGGGATTGAGTGGGATTGTATGCTACTAGAGCTTAGTTTACCGAATGAAATGAAATGAAGATGGCCTGAAGAGATGGAGCAAGGATGAAAACTAGAAACATACGCATCAAGAAAAAGGCAAAGGGAGGTTTTCTAGTAGTTTTTTGAAAGGTAAAAACATGCAAATCTCTTCCATTATGCCAAGCCTGGAATAGCCACTTTATTTTCAAAATGCCATAATTCTGGAAAATTACGTAGTTGAATCAAAATTTAATCCCGTATTGTCAGATTACTGCCAAAGCCCAGGTTGAAAAAGTAACTTTATTGTATGAAAATGGATTTTTACATTCTCTAAGAAAATGACCACAGAATGTGGCAAAATGTTATTAGTGTCTTGTGCGTTACTGGGCCTTCCCTTGCTAACAAACTATGCCAGGAGGAATACAAATGTAGACATACAAAAGAAAAAGAGGAGGAAAACTTCATTTTATAAATACGAACTAAAACTGAAAGACTGTTGAGGCTTCACAAAGTGTTTGTGAATCCTTAAGTAACTGGACAGTGAAATAGCGTATCTCATAAATCTAAGAAAATTACTTACTCTGATATTTGGTCCCGTTTTCTTTAGTTTCAGACATAGTGTTGTTCGAGGATAGTGTTTTGTGTATTTTGTTGTTTGTTTTCTTTTCAGTCAGCGGTGATGTCAGCTACCTTTGCAAAATTTCATCCCAATCTGGTGGTTGGTGGCACATACTCAGGCCAAATAGTGCTGTGGGATAATCGCAGCAATAAGAGAACCCCAGTGCAGAGAACTCCACTTTCAGCTGCTGCTCACACGGTAGGGGGTGAAATATCTTCAAGCACTGTTCCCTGTTGAGATGTAGTTAACCTCTAGGAAACTCTGTCCAGTGCACTTGATTGATAATGCTTACATGTTTATGTCCGTATTTTGCCGATGCTATCACTGAAGAACTGGGCTGTTCGTAAAAATCAAATTGTCAGAAAAACAAGTACTAGTTTTATAGGGGAGTAGTCTTTGTGCTGTACTGCAGTCAATCTTTTTATGCTTTGTTAAATGGTGAAGTTGTGTGTTTTACTGTTTATATTACACCAGAATTGGTTGTTACTTGGACATTCTTTTTTCTGATAATATTTTACGTTTCTTAGCACCCAGTCTACTGTGTAAATGTTGTTGGGACACAGAATGCTCATAATTTGATTAGTATCTCAACTGATGGGAAAATATGCTCTTGGAGTCTGGACATGCTTTCCCAACCGCAGGTAAGATAACTTTGGATATATATAGTTTTTATTCCCGATCAATATTTTGTAAAACCTTAATGAATGTAAAAAGCATTAATAAACACTTTCCCAAAACACAGAATTATACTTGATAGCTGGATAAGTATGTGATAAAATATTTTCCCCCCTATGGAAATGTTTTGGGTTTTTTTTTTTAAGTTAGTTGCTGATATTTTCCCTACAGGATAGCATGGAGCTGGTTCACAAACAGTCCAAGGCTGTGGCTGTTACCTGCATGTCATTCCCTATTGGAGATGTCAACAACTTTGTTGTTGGCAGTGAAGAAGGCTCAGTATACACTGCGTGTCGTCATGGCAGGTGAATACAAACTTAATTGTTCAGAGGCAATAAACATAGTGAAAGGATGAGTCCTTGCATGCTCTACACACTCCTAAAATCATTTATAGTGTGTATTTACTCCTTTGTCTTGAAGGAGTTCAGAATAGCTGTATATGATTTCCAGTGCACACGGTTTCCTGAGTAAGAGCTTTATTAAAACCAGAAGAAGTTGGAATATTGGATTGGTACTGTGCTGCCTTCACTGACTAGTTATTGTTTGTGCTGATGAGGGCACTGTAGGTCACTGCAGTTTTATTCATCTGAATTGTAGCAGAACATTCCAAACTTCGTATCGGTTCTGTAGCTAATTGTACAGTAACATCACGCACAAATCTTAAATTGGCCAGCTTTTCTCCTGCTGGTCAATCTATTTTGAAATTGTCTGACTGTATCTTATCAATTGCTTTCTTAAATATAATTGAGTGTCCAGGTTTCATCTCAGATACGCATCACCCTTGCTGCACAGCGTTTTGGTTCCAAAATACCCCAAATTGTATCACTTTGTGTAACATCCTTCCCATCTGTTCCTCCCCCACCCTTCTTTTTCATCACTTCTGATAGGAGGCTATTAGGGATATATTGTTACTGGTTTATATCCAAACCCTGTGTCTGTAAGGTACACGGAGCTTCCCTTAAGTCAGTGGAAGTTCTATGCTCATTCCTGAGGACTGGATTTAGTTCTTTGCATGAATGGAAGTTTTAGCTGTTGCTTGGAGAATAATGTGGTTAAATGTGTGGACTGGTACCTACTGAATGAGTCTCTTCTCCCTGTGGTATATTTTGGCACTTAAGGTTAGCAGAAAATAGATACTGAAGTTAAGGTCCGTATTCAAGCCTGGTCTTCTGTGATCCTGTGGTGATGAAGCCTCTTGCAGTGGGGTAACCTCCATAGAAAGCAGCAAAATCTTCTTGTGGCTATATTTAAATTGCATTTCAGTGCTGTCTCTGTCTGCAGGTGTATGGTTTCCAGATAAATTAACCTTGGTTATATATTCTAAAACAGCAAAGCTGGAATCAGTGAGATGTTTGAAGGACACCAGGGACCAATCACAGGTATCAACTGCCATGCAGCAGTTGGACCTGTAGACTTCTCACATCTTTTTGTCACCTCTTCTTTTGACTGGACAGTAAAGCTTTGGACAACTAAGGTAACTTAGATAGTTCAGTGGTTTTCTTCGTAGTCCTTGACACAAGGTGGTGCTATAATGTAAGCTACTTAAGAAACTTCAGTAAACTGAAATCAAACCGTGTGAAGCTCTCTAGGTTCCTAGAGCAGTCCTGCAAAGAGGAGACAGCTGATGAACAAAACTATAGTTAACAACATAAAGCTTTGCTTTCAGGTTGTACCTCATTTGTATACTTCCGATCCATTCTGTTCATCCTCTTGCCCTTTGTTTCAAGAACAATTACAATGTAATCAAATGTAAATCATGTTGTAAAATCAGTTACTTTGTATCATGCACAAGGCAAATGTTTTGCTACAATTTTGTGGAGGGTTAAGGGACAGCACCAAAACCTGATGTCAGTTAAACTCCAGGAGGCTCACAATTGAAGTATCTGTCATTCCCACTGCCAGAATTACCTCTTTCTCTGTAAGTTTGATGCCCTGAGAGATGCAAAGCAGAGAAAGCAGAGTTGGAATCTCCCAGTAATAGCCCGAAGTGCTGTCGCTGCATTATCATTGGCTTGATTTAGGACATTCTTAATGCATTGAATTTACAATTTCTTACAATATTAGCTTGCTACCGATTGTTTTATAGTGGCAGTGAGCAAAAAGGCTGCATGCTTTGGAAGGCATCCCTTTAACAATAGCATTAATTTGGGGATGCTTTTTGCAGAGGCAGTTTTTTAACGTAAGTCAAAATGAATCACTCTAGTTATTGGTGATAATGCTGCTGAAGTTCTGTATTTTGTTTTACCCGTTAGCTTTCTAATTGTGAAGTGCAGAGTTTGGGTATTGCATTGTTACCTTTGCTTTTTTCAGAATAACAAACCTCTCTACTCCTTTGAAGACAACTCGGATTACGTTTATGATGTGATGTGGTCTCCAACTCACCCTGCCTTGTTTGCCTGTGTGGATGGCATGGGCAGGCTTGACCTGTGGAATCTCAACAATGATACTGAGGTGAGGCTGTCAGGTTAATAGTCAAATGCAGTTGGGAAATTGTATACTTTGGGGAGGAAAAAATGTCAGAAGTTCAACATAGTGTTTTGGTTTGGGGTTTTTTGTTGTTGTTCTCAAATATTCTGTAGTTCCAGTAGTTTCTGTGTGTAGTAGATACTACTCTTTGGTTACGTGTTGTTACTCAAATGACTCCTCATAAGGAGTAACAGTGGTAATTGAATTGTTTTAACTGTAATGAGAGTGCAAAGCATCTGTCAGTGTAACACTGATCCATGTTGTGAAAGTGTTTATAGACCTCCCCCCAGTATGCCCTTGGCAACCTATAGCTTAACAGTGTCAGCAAGCCTCTTACCCCACACCACTGTTCCTATTGCCATATTACCTTTGCTGTAATAATACTGCAGTGAAATTGTATTTTGTTGCTAAACTTGAGAAGTGAATATTTGAGTTTTCTGGTGTGAGTTACAAACTTAATTATACTATAAATCTTTTCTGAGACTTAAACTTGTTGAAGGTAGGTAAGAGGAAGAACCTGACAGATACTCAGTACATACATTTCACCTTAAAACGGCACATAGAAGGAAGAGCGGTTCTGTAGGACCATATGCCAGCCTATGGCTTCAAATGGGAGTTACCCACTTCTAGCCTTTGGGGGGCGATTTAAATCTAGCCTTTGGCAGGATTTAACCTGCCAAAACAGCTGACTTCATCCCTAACTTCTGTCATAATCTTTCTTGGGATTGCAGGGCTCCTCCTTGCTGTCCGACTGAATGCCTGTCAATGCCTCTTGTCTCATGGCAGGAGTGCAGATGTGCTTTTTGATAGAAAGTGTCTGTACTTTGGCTAAGGGACAAAAGATGTGTTGGTTTGGTCATGTCACTGGTGATAGCTTAGGGCCACTGAGAGTCTGAGATCTGCATATTCTGCATCAGTGGAAATGTTGGGCACTTCCTTTGATGCAACATTGGGGGACTAGGAGTGTTCTGTAACCTGTAGCTTATGGAATCCTCACACATTTTTATCCATGTGTTTTAAATGACTACAGGTGCCAACTGCAAGCATTACTGTGGAGGGTAACCCTGCTCTGAACCGCGTGAGATGGACACATTCTGGGAGAGAGATTGCTGTTGGTGATTCAGAGGGACAAATAGTTATATATGATGTGGGAGAGGTATGTATACCCTGTATTGTGCAAACTACATTGCAAAACACTTGAGCTTCTTTGACTTTTACTCTTGTTCAGCAACTTGCTTTTAACATTTTTTCCCCTGTGATTAGGGGTATAAGGTTTAATTTTTATTTTCAAATTAATGTTTACTTTTTGTGTCTATTTCAGAAATTGTAGTATAACTTTTTAGCATCTGGCAGCCACTCAGAAAGTGAAAGTATTATTGTAAGGCTGGTGAACACAAGATGAAAGAATCTTCTTTGTAACTGGGACATGTGAATTCTGACCACAGATTGAGAAGTACCGAGCAAAACATTTTACAGTGAAGCAGTCCTGATTTTATTCCTATAGGGAAGCTGTTGCTATTGCAAGTCTGTATACTGCAGTAGTACGTAACTAATTGATTGGATGAGGATATGGCATTAGTATTCCCCTTTTGGGGCATCCATCTCGGATGGAGACAGATCATGCAAGCTTGTAATAGTATTATTACATACTTAAATACAGGATTCTCAAATTCAGCTTCCTTTATTAGTTAGAGCTTTTGATATTCAGACTATTTTAAAAGTTACACTAAATAAAAGTAAGCTTTTCTATTGGAACCTCTTCTGAACATTACTTAAGCACTCTGCTGTTCCAGATGAGCTCACTTCTTATTTATCAGTGTGTTCAAATAATGTTCTCTTTGTCAACAGCAAATTGCCGTTCCTCGCAGTGATGAGTGGACTCGGTTTGGTCGAACCCTGGCAGAAATAAATGCTAACAGAGCTGATGCAGAAGAGGAAGCTGCAACCCGCATACCAGCGTAGATCTATAAAAATAGGCAGCAGTAGTAGAATGGTGAATGATTTGATGCAAAATGCACGTGTCAGTTCAAGTAATAGCTTATGGGAGGAATATATGGATTCAACTATGGACTCTGAAAATGTATTAAGATTACTGAAAACCAGATTGTCACTTTTTATATATAAATTACAAGCACATACTTGGATTTGTGTAACTTTTAATACAGTTAACTTTGACTTTGCAAGGACCTTCTTTTGCTGAAACACTAACCTGGTGTAAATTTGCTATTGGGCTTCTGAAATTTCCACTTTGTAACAGTACATCTGAAAAGTGAAAGTTCTGTTTCTACACTAAACTTTCTATATTACAAAGACTAACCTTCATTAGGTAGTAAATCTCTGAAGCATTCTTTAATTTGAACTACCCATGATAATAAGCATGCATATGTTCCAAGTAAGTTTCATTGTTTATATATGGATAAGGTAGTGGGTAATATATGTTAATAAAAAATTGTCTGTAGTTCCAAACTTGATAATTGGACCTGAATTAATGAAATACATATTTAATACCCAGTTCTTTTGTTTGAATTGGTGCATTAAAAGGTGAGACTGATTCATGAATAAATATTGTATGAGCACTTGTCAGCTGCCCTGACCCCTCATCTGTGACCCTTCAGTAGTTTGAGAGTAGAAAGTTCCTGGGAGCTGCTGCTTTCGTTTTACTACACACATCAGAGCTGTTTTCTACCCCCAGCCTCCGCTTACTGCCATGGCAATCAGACAGAAGGAGAAAGGCTGCTGTTGTCAGTCTTTTCTTTTCCAAAGGATAGGGAACTAGATTGTAACTTAATTTCTATAGCATGACTAGCATTCTGTTAACTACAGACTTGCTGCTAATTTTCCATATTAAGTAAGGATGTCTGCATTGATTTTAACATTTTTGTTGAAACAAAACTTCTCAATGGCTTGAAACAAAATGGTTGCAATTTCTGTTAAAATTTTTTTTAGGTTAAATTTTTTGAGTACATCTTTCTCATATATATAAAGTTTCTCATATATTAAGTTTCCCATCAAGATTAGTTCTGGGGTTAGGGTTTGTGGGGGACATTATATTTGGTTGGGGTTTTTTAGGTTGTTTTGGTTTTTTGGTGGTTTGGGGTTTTTTTTTTTGGGGGGGGGGGAAGGTGGTTAAGTAAATATTCTGACTTGTACTAATTAGGCACTAACCAGTGTTGATGCCTTTAACTTAGGACTTTAAGTTTGGTTCTGGTATTCATAATCTGCTACAAGTTTATTGTTTTGCTTAAAAGTAGGAAATAGGTTTGTATTCCATAATCAGCTTTAGGTCCAGAAGTATTCTTATTGTTTCTATGTTGTTTGTGGTTTAAGTTTGGTTTTGTTGTTGGGGTTTGGTTTGGGGTTTTTTTTTCCTATTTCTCCTTGTCTCAGTTCTGTTGCGAGCAGCTCACAGAGACAGAGGCAGCAGTCACAGCAGTTCTGTCTTCAGGAGGCTCTCTTTTTCACTGGGCTTGAAAGTGAAATATATTTAGGCTTCCACTGGTGTTGACTTGTCAAAAGTCCCCCTTCAGTAAAAAGTCATGCTGTTCACTTTGAGGAAAACATACAAGGTAAATACCAACCTTATGACTGCAGCTATCTGTTCAGTTGAGAAACATGTGAACTACCTAAAGAACAGGCACACCATGTGATGATTTTTACCCTTGAGGCACAAGAATTCTTCTTGTCCTGCTGTTTTGCATGGTTGGCTAGGGTTTTTCAGTTTTGGGTGAGGTTTGGGTTTGTTTATTTTCACTAAAATTGTTAATTCTCTTTTAATAATGAATACATTTCCTTCAGACTTTGTTACCAGAAATCCAGTAGGTAAGGCTTTTTTTCAATGGATTGTGGCATGAACATATAGGTCATATGGCATCAGTTTTCCCTAATTTCAACCTTTTGGTAATTTTCAATTATTACATTTCAATACTAATCTGTATTCATTCCTGCTTGTGTTCCTCCCTCACAAAATAGTTGAGTACAGGTTAAAAATGTTGTAAAGCCCATACCTGCAACACTGAGACCAACAGTGGTGCTAGATACTGTAAGTGATCATCCTGGGAGCCACACTATCCAGTTTGGGAGCTATAAGAAATACAAATGCTGTCTTGCATTGCAAAGTCTCCTAAGGCCTTGATCAAGTCGGTCAACAAGCTGTGACTAAGATGAAATGCCAGTGGGTACCTACCATTTTTGTATCTAATTGAGAAAAGCGCAGAACAAAACAGAGATACAAGAGAGAGTTCCTGGGAAGCCTGTCTCTATGTAGAAAATGGCACAGAACAGGCAATTCTTTAACCTGAACAGGAAAAAAAACTCCAAGTAAGGACAGGAAGCTGCATGATGCAGAATAATGGTCAAACTCCCAAGTTTAACATATTGTAACCTCTAGCTCACTAAATAGCACCAAATCTGCATCTTGCTTAGAGGCTAGAACTGAAGGAGGGCTTCTCTGTGCTTGCAGTGTTCAGTTTTTAAGGAGCCATTTCTTCATCAGCTGACTAAAGCTCTTCATGTTGACTTGCTGTCACCTCAGCAAGAAACTAACATAGCGCTGGGACACACTGTACTGCGGGATGGTTTACCCTGAATGAAACATGTAAAACTAAAGATGGGAGGTTGTCATACTTCAGTAAGCAAGGCTGGCAACCCACCCCTCTCTTCTCTGGCGGTAGGGGTACTATAACTACTTTTCCTCTGTGGCTGTAGAAATCTAGACTCCCCGATTTCCTCTGACATCTTTGCATTTAAAAATTACACCATATCAACTTTTGGCAGACATTAAGCCAGAAATAGTTCAAGCTTTTTCTTTCCCCTCCCCTTTCCACCCAATGGGAAGTATAAACAATCAGTTTTGTATATTAGAAGAATATTAAAGTAAGGTTGTCCGTTTTCCAGAATAACCTAATCTTTCAATGATAAAACAATCTAGAAATACAGAGAATGTGTTCAACTTTAATAAAATTTTCAATTTGGGAAAAATCACTTGGTAAATCCTGAAAAAATTCTTGAGGCCACTAGTAACTCGCAAATACTGTGTTTTAAATATGCTGCCATAGGGGTAAGATCGATTACGCATCTAGTATTACCTTGTATTTTGAGAGAATTCCTTGTTACAAAGCAGTGCTGCAAAATAAAATACTGCATGTGCTCATCTAACTACTGTCTTCTCGTGCACTTACAAGCCAGCACATGGCCTTTTAATACCTTTGCTGTAATTAGCAGTGAAATGTGTTCCTTCAGAGGCTATGTGCTGCACTGTATATTCATTACATGGGTGCATCTAATCTGTACATTTTAATCTATGATCCGTAATCTGTGGAGGGAAAACCCAAGCAATTGGACAACTTGTCCGTAACCACAAAGCAGTGAACTGACTGAAGTGGTTTTAAATAGTTTATTGTCACGATTGTTAACAAAATGCCTTCAAAACACTCTGTACATTTCAAATTATTTTGAACTGCAATACCCGTTGTATAAATGGGTATTGATACAGATGCCATGATGTCTCTGTACAAAGATGTACAATATGTACAGTAACATTAAATGCAAGCTGTGCAAGGCAAAGTCTAGGCTACAGATTCATGCCGCTGGTTAAATTAAGGCATAGAACCTCAGCTTCAATCAGTTCCTTGTGTGCAAATAAATAAATGCAGGTATGTATCATATCAGAAAGGAGTAATTAGATTTGCAAGCTCAGTTCAGCTAGAACAACATGCAGCTGACTGGAAAAAAAATACAGTTCCTACTCTGGTGAATTTTTTCCACCACATCACTTTGTTAGGTTGAAACATCGTTCCAGGATTCAGCTGCTACTGGGTTGAGCTGAGGTGATGGCAGATCGAAACTTTGGAAGGTACAACCCAAATTTGCTTTCTATTCCAGCAAACGTAGCTGTAGCAAGTCTGTATCCACCTATGTGCTCAGGGTTAACAGGAGGAAGATCTGAAATCCGAGTTTTGGGGGTGGGCTCTGATCCAGAAGGTTTGCTGTTTGAAGAAAGAAAAAAAGCCTTTCTTTTATTTAAAGCATTTTCTTAAGCCTGAATAACTCTACAAAATCTAGACTAAATACTTTAGGTTTTTGAGTATGGAAGAATCTTAAAGCTGACCGTAATTAATTCACTTCTCTGTCAAGTAAAGTTGAGTTCAGACCACTGCTTCATGGGAAATCAAGGCCAAAACTGAAGTTACATTTTTACCAACAGCTTTGTTAAATTCTGTTAACTTTCACTGACGGGGGGAAATGGACAAAATATCTCACTACAATGGAAATACAAATTAATATATTAACATATGAGATGGCTCTTCATCTCCTCATCTGTTTAGAAGTAGCATGCAAGTATCTCTCAATTTTATAAGGATGGGGGGATTTTTTGCACACTGCAATTTTAAGTACAGGTGATCAAAGATACCAAGTTTAAGTGGTCCCGTGCATGGGGAAAGAAGTAAGATACTTTTTAACTTGGCGGGTTTCTTGTGCAAGCTAAAAAGCAAATATCTGACTTACAGGCCTCCAAAATCGACATAAAACCATCTCTGCAGAAGTTCATAAGTGACCAAAGTAACACCAAACTGGGGCGAAGATCTGAAGACACGAGCTGTTAAATATTACAAATCACAGTGTCAAACAAAAGAATGTCGCAGGAGAGAAGCTGAACATTTCTAACAAGACGTTAGGTTTTTCAGAATCAGACCTTGCAAATACTGCTCTAGTCCCTAACAAAGCAAGTGCTAGTTCACAGATCCAGCGGTCAGCCTTAATATTCAAGGGTGTGTTTCTCACCTCCAGCTCCCTTCCAAAAAGCCGAAGCGCCTTCTTCCTTTAGAATCTTCCGAAAGCAGTCAATAACTCCAGCGTATGTTGTCTGACCAGCGCGAGCTGCCACTTGCAGTCTTGTCTTGATGACATCAGCAGGGGTTACCAAAGAAGCAGCAGGCACACCTTTTAGAAGAAAACCACATTTAATTTGCACAAAGAATCTTGTGTGAGGAAACACTTCTGCAAAATGCAACTACAAACTTTAATTTCTTTTTTCTTTCCAAAAACTAGACTTTACTACAAATGCAAGTTCTTACACTTAATGCTAATATAAACTGTTGTGCTTGATATAATCATTCTGAGTTTCTTCTAAATTTAAAGGCTGTAACAGCTAGTAAAGAAAACAATAATTATCAACAGCAATTCTCTCAACACCTTCTCATGGTCTGTCATTAACAGTAGTTTCAAAAACTATGAGAGGCATTTTTAAGTTCACTCATATGCTATACGTGTAATAAGAGATACCCGTAACAAATCAGTTGTGCAACCTTACTGCATTTCTCAACGCTCTACAACATGTTTTGCAAATTACATAGATGATTGATTTGGGAACTTGAATACTACACACATCCATCTGCTAATAAAGCTACTACTTAAAACACCTATTCTGCAGAAATACATCTGTACTGCCGTTTGCACTGTTCTGTAGGAGAACAGTAGGCAAGCCATAAAAAGACTGAGGACAATGAAAGTGTTTTACAAGCCTGCTTAGTACCAAGAGCGTGATATTAGCCAACAGTGATGGAAGAACAAATCTCCACTTCCAAGGCACCACTCTCAGCTTTCTAGTCAAAGGAAAGGAGAAAGTTTTCAGAAGTGTACTCCACAGTATGTAACTGTGCTATCTGAGGTATTTCTGAATACTTCTGAATACCGGACAAATTTATTTCTGACTTAGAACTTTGAAATGGGTTTTGACTTCTGCTGAACTTTTACAATTGGTTAATATTGAACTAAAATATTCACAAGTCACTGATTTGCACAGGTCATCATAAACTCTGAAGTGTCATGGACCAATTCAGGAGGTTTTAAAGGAAAACAGAAGCAATGTTGTTAAGCCTACAAGCATACACTAATAGCAACCATATGCGATTTTCCTTTATAGCAGATATGTTCAGGCTATTCCTCCCTAGTGCGCACGCGTGACAGGGATAGATGGAGCAACTGGGAATCTGAAATTTGCAATTCAGAAAGGCAGGTTCCTGTGTACACTATAAAACTAGGCCTACAAGATTTACGCACATTTTTAATAGGGTTCATCACTTAGTATGTGTGACCCAGAAGCACTAATCAAACGAACGAAGAGAAGCTGTGAAGTCTGCAATCTAAAATTAAAAACATTTATATAAGATACAAGTTAAATAATAATATTTATATGTGCTTCTACGAGTACAGTAAGCTAAATAATTTTCTGTTTCTGGCAGCTCACAGTTGCTTGAGAATAAACAGGGCTACAAATCTGTGACTAGTTTCCTAGCTGGTCTCTCCCTTCCCTCTGGCACAAGGAACATACCAACTGGCAAAGAGCAGGTGCAGCCAAGCTCTGTATCAAGTCCAGTGTGGGAAACTGCTCTTTACACAGCTCATGACTGATGTATACATAGTGATTCCTTATGACTGTAACAAGTAACAGAAGGTCTGTTAAGCCCAGTGATGTTTCTAAACTGCACAGATTCCAACACTGAATCATCTGCGACTGAAAGGCTGCAGATGCCTGGTTTTTGTCCTAGTGATCTAATCCCTGGCAGTGCAGAATCCAGCCACCTATATCACATTTTTAAATATCCACCACTGCAGTTCCTATATCTAATATTCTTACACCACTTGCCATTTAGTAAAAACACCTTTTTATCACAGCTGCCTATTCTCTTTATAGTAAATACTTTTTAAAAGAAGCCTTAAAGTATTTTAAATTTCAGATTATGATACTTTAACTTCAGCGTCTTGACAAACTAATGCCCAATTTTTAGCAATTACA
This sequence comes from Strigops habroptila, assembly GCF_004027225.2. NCBI lineage: Eukaryota > Metazoa > Chordata > Aves > Psittaciformes > Psittacidae > Strigops > Strigops habroptila. Next base: position 19,849,686 of record NC_044281.2, on the reverse strand, counting down.
TTTGAACAAAGTTTCTTCTCAGTTATTCAGGAATCCAAAACTTGGTAAGTCATTTTCTTCCTAGCTGTTATGATCTCTCATTTTATGTTCATCAAAGATTCAAATTAGCCTTCAACTCTGAGAGCACAGTAACAAGTAAAACCCCATTGAGACAGACAGATCAGATTTGACTACAAGTTGCTGAGCTGCATTACGCTGTTTATCCACATTATGCAAATGTAATTAGCTCTCATCAAAATTACATCGCCTCCCACTAAGGATAACAGTGATCAAATTTAGATTAAATCAGATACAATGGTACAGTACCCTTCCTTTATATGGGGCTACTGAATGAATATTAAACATTACTCACTAAAAGAAAAAAAAAGTACTTCTGGAAAACATACGCAAAATTACCTGCAATGGCTCCAGCTGTAAGGAGATTAAGTCCTCCCACATGGCCATTTTCATCAGCAAGCATCATTTTACTGTGAGCATAAACAGGAAAGTAGATTGCAGAAAAGGGAATGTCTCTGAGGAAACATGCTTTGGCACCCTGTCACACAGAACAGAGACATAATACAAATACATTTTATAAATAAGGTTAAAATTGATATCCAGCAAGCAGCCTGAGCCCACAAGTACCAACTCTTTTGATCTACCAGGTAAATAACACAGAAAATAAAAGGTCTCGGGAAACAGAAGATGTAGGGTTGAACTTGAAAAAAAGAGTAAAGTACATCTAAAGTAAGTTTCTAGAATGAGGAAGATTCAAGGTTCACGTCTAATTTCGGTATGCAACACATGACATCAATCCTGACATCAGTACATAGAATACATACCTTTTACGTACGATGGATCCAAGTGTGATGAAGAAAGCAACAAAGGTCTGTCCTTACATCTTGCTGACAACAACCCACAATCAAAGCAGCAGCAAGACAAGCCTTTGCATGCCATATTTTCCACCAAACACAAAAGCACTACTAAAATATCAGTGAGGACTGTAAGACCTCATACTGGTCTCCACTGATAGTCATCTGGATGACTGAAGAAGCTGCACTGGAAGGTTAGCAAATAGAGGGAAACTGCTGCAAAATGGGAGCTGTTTACTAAGGGGAAGATACAGGGAAGCAAAACTAGCGGCCCATGATAGTACTGCAACGAGTATCTCCTAGCCACAAACTGGCATTAAAGAGTTCCTTAACAGAACTTTGCATGCTGTAAAAACAGTGGAATACTTGGAATGAAACATATCTAATACTCTTCTTTTAGTAACTTCAGTCATCAGTCTGTTACCAACTAAAACAACTCCTTGTATACAAAGCTCAAATGAGCCCTTACATGTAAAAAAAAATAAAATAAAATAAAAAATCTCTTTTGCATACCCTGAAAGCATGCACGTTACAAAAATGCCACTCCTTGCCTAAATACCAACTGGTATATGCCAAGCCAGCGGCCTCTACGCAATGAAGCCACCTCAGGCCAGTCACCCATCAGTTTTATTAACACACAGCACACATTACGAACCCTTCGTGGTTTAAGCAGACCTCATTTCTTCAATTATTTTCATACAGATACTTTATGCTCTAAAATGAGTTCTTACAGTTATTCACAAATGAGAATGCAATTCTAAAGAACTGCAGAGTTTTCAGTAAGCTCAATTGATTAATTACTGCAAACACAAATGGTAATTTCGTCCCATGTACCAAAATACCCGTGATCTCTAGGAATTCTAATGGCCCTGAATCTCATCTACTGAATTCAAAACAAAAGCTTTGGCTCTAAAAGTAAATTTGCACATTTTTATAGCATTATTGCAGGTCTATGGACAGATCACGTAAAACAATGTTTTGTAAGTGCACAGCTACTACAACTGCAGAATTTACGTGTTACCCCTTGCACTGGCAGAAGATGCAGGAAGAAATAGTCTTCCTTGTTTAAGAAAACTAATAGCTTCTGCTCCATTACATCTGATCTGTAATGATGGTAGTAAGTATACCTGCAGGGAAGGAATCTGTTGACTGGCATTCTGCTGAAGTACAGTACAGGCTTTTTTTTTTAGTGGAATTTGTTATTGACAAATCCCACCACTTAACTTCTTAAAAATCTGAATCCTACTAAACTCTACTACTGTTTCACTGCCATCAAATTATTAAGACAAAGAGAATATCCTGCTGCAAAGATAACAACAGATTCAAAATAAACGTAAGAAAAACACACAGGGAAAAGCTACAGAAACTTTCCACAAAACCCCACCAAATGAAATGATCAGTGCCAGAAGCCAGCAGGTCTGCAATACAGGACTCCCTGTAGCTTGGCATAAAAGCCCAAAGGATAGCATGGGGGAGTATATTTTTGTATCCCACTGCCATTAATATAGAAGTGGGGTTTCTTCAGTTTTCCACTGTGGGGCTGCCCTGCAGGAAGAGATTGGTTTTAAATTCAAAAGATGTCTTTGTTTTAAACAGACTTTTCTTCAACAATGGGAAAGTTCAGCATAAAACATAAAATGATGAAGCCACTCAAAGCAGAAATAAATACTTACCTTATAAAGGCCAAGAAGGCCCAAATCTTTTATAACAGAGAGGGCACTGACTCTGGGTCCTGTAGTAATTTCTCCTGCTACCTGCAACCGAATCTTTACAATCTCCAGAGGATTAGTGAAGATGACCTGGGAAGCTCCTGCCTGCAAACCCAAAGAAAAAGAAAATAAATTGCATTACTAGAGCATGTGGTGACAGATTGAATTTTGCAAGGTGCAAAGTGCCTTGCATATTCTCATGTAAAAATATGACATATACTTAATAAAGCACCTGTCTGGAAGCTAAACGCCCCAAATCAGAAATCATGGGTTTGCACAAAATAAATCTACATTTATATGTTTATAGGCCACGGAGGCAGATTAATTCAGTCTGTCTCTGCTTTTCTCCTTGACACCACTTTCTAGAAGTCATGGCTGTGCTTAAAAGTCTAAGATATTACACAAAATACTATACTAATGCTAGACTTGTGCTACTTAGAACATAAAACACATATAAAGAAGACCTTATGTTTATTCAGTAATAATCCATCGCCAACATGTAGACATGTTATTTGCATTTAGTGATGATGCTGTTTAAAAGGTAAATTTGCATTTAATGGTGTGATTTTAAATTATTAGAAAAGGTGTTTGGAGTTTTGTTTAGCAGCCTTTAATTGTCCTAAGTGGAAACAAAATATAAAATTTAAATAGGAAGAGTAACATTTCAATATATGATACTAGATGGAAACAGGAGTCCTATCTTTCTCTGAACCGAGCATGACAGATGTTACAGGATGCAGGAAATACTCTGTTAGCAGTGCTGAAGGACTATCTTGCAAACTTCTTAGCAATAGTGTTGCAGAGCTGCTTCAGCTGCTTCTTTAACTAAAGACTTTCAAAGAAATATGTTTCAGATTTGAGAAGGATTCAGCCTGACAGTTCAGTTTCAGAAGCACGTAAACCCTATTTAAAATGACACGTTTAGATTTCTCCCTGGTTTGCTGTAGGTGCCACAGCATTTGCTTCCAGACGAGTGTGTGGTTCATCACAAAACAGCTAAATTTTACTAAGCTTCTTTTTCCCTCTTATTCCTAAACCGCCTTCTTTCATTTAAAAATTAAGCTCACTTCCTTAAAATTTATGGCATATAATCACTTGAATACAGTCAACTTTAAAAAAGCATTTCTTACACAATCTAAAAGTTCTTCTTAATCCCGATCTATTCCTCTGACCCATCGAATTTTATTGAAGGAAAAATATGCAGAGCATCTGCAATTACAGCTTTTTTCCACTTCTAAATTGCCCAGGAAATAAACTGTCTTTTGTGATGCTGGGGATGTGTGTGTGAAGTAAAATCGATAGTCTGCTACAGCACCTCCTGGACAGCATGTATGGTGTTTTCTGCTAATTGCTTCAGAACTAATGAACGCTAATCCTTTCTGCCCATAGCACAATCTTCCTCTCTTCAGCAGCAAGCAGAATAAACTTGAGATCAGCCCTGAAGTACGGCTTAAAAGTTGGTGACTTGAATTATTCTAGACTTGAGACAAAAGAGCATTCCAAACCTCAACAGCTCTCACTGAGAATGATCAAGCACCAGTATCTATGAGATGGTGGGCATGAAGCATCAAAATCTTCACTGACCAAGCATCCAACGTTTCTCTGGACTTTTACTGAGCGCACTGGCATCCCTTTATTGGAAGTCCCATTTGTTACTTCACACAACAGACATTTCAAATCATCATTGTTATGACTTTACTAAAGCACCTTGACCCAAACAGTGGGAGATCAGCCCCTGCTTTTGATTAATTATCTCCACTGCAGTAATTACTGTCTTTAACACTTTCCACTCAAAAGATCAGCCTATGTTGTTAATGTTTGTTTTATTCCCTCACTTCTTCACCTCTCTGAAAGAAAATCAAAACCTAAATTTTTGTGGACATTTATTGCTACCATTAGGAAGATCCCTAGAACTCCCAGACCAGACAAACTGACCACATCTTCTCTGTTCCTTGGACTTACTGCACTGTGTTTACTCAGTTACTTGACATCACTTGTGTCCAAAGCCTTTCTTCTTTCTTTACTTCTCATCTCACTTTTTCCTCCCCAGTTCATACACAGCTATACATGCAAGATGAAGGGGCTGTCCTGCTAGGCAAAGTTCCCATCTAAATAACAGTTATAAAATAGACATCTGGCAAGTTCTGTTAAGCAAGAACAGATTTTTTTTTTTATCCTGCATTAAACAGAAAACCAATTTCAAATGTTTATCATTTCCTTACATCATTTTAAAAATAATTTGGTAGACAAAACATTAAGCAGAATGCTCTTACTACATAATACAATGCACCACACAAAAAATTCAAGTAACTTTAAGTTTAGACACTAAGCTAGAAATTCACTCCTTCTAGACAATTACCAGCTACCTGCCTATTAAATATGCATTCTTTGTTTACATATATATGTGATCTTCCATTTTTTATTTTTAATGTTACAAATTAGCACATCCTGCAGAGCAGCTGAAATAACTCTTCCTATTTGCCTAACACCCACTATAGAAACACAAATAGGCAAATTCATAAACATTTCTATTTTCTGCCCTGAATTCAATCTTCCTGCAATTAACATTCTCCTCTCCTAGGTGTACAACTCCCTACCTTTCTGTTCAAATCAGCAACAGCCTTCTTCTGATACGGAAATGAGAAGACTCTAAACACAACCCATTTTAATAATTTAGTAGCAATACTAATCATATCTACAATGTTACAAATTGCATGTAGTTATAATTATATATTATGATAATATTAATATTAAAATATGACTTGATGATGGTTATTGAGCAAAATAAAATATAAGGAAAACCCTAGCATATGCTTGTATTATCAGTAGAAAACCATGTGAAAAGCTCTTAATTACACTTTGAACACTGAGTATTCACAGTGTTGACAAACTTCAACAGGCAGCTTTCTCAAAAAGAGCTGTAAGTGTCAAGATACTCTGTTAAATACTCCCTATTAGCAATATATACTCCTATTCCAGTCTTGACTTTTCATACTGTTACACTTGGAGTTCAGCAAACCTTTCTGCAGAGCAGTGATTTAATTCACATTTAGAGGGGCACTGAATTCAGTGGAGTTGCACAAATGAGTTAGGTCCTTCACAAGTACAGATAAGACAAGCATTGACTTTAATACAGAACATGTAACACAAAAAGACTCACTTTTTCATTGTGTATTTTTAAAAAAATTAATGTGACTTGTTTTTCATTTGTGGGTTTTTTTTTAAGTAAAGGATTGCCTATCTATCTGACAAAGAACGAGTGAGGTGAGGGAGAGTGCTGCCTGGAGAGCAGAGGGAGAGCACTCCCCAGAAGAGGATGCAGAGGAGAATGACACAAAGGATCTCCAAATAAAAATGAACTGGCAGCGTGGAGGGTTGCAATACAATTCTCCATGCTTCTGTGCAATCACTGGCAATCATCATCACTCTTTTTCAAAGTATCTTACTTCAGCTGTCAGCTACGTATGTTAAATACACGTGCACATGTATATACACACAGAGGTATACATTGCAGTCCTTGAACTTCTTTTGGAGAAGGTGTACTAAACCTAGATTTTCCCCCCATAAAAACCTCTCTTCACACATAAATTACAACAGACACTTTAAAAAAGGTTGACAAATTTGTTTCTGAATGGAGGTTATTCATACATATAAAAAATACCAGTAATAAAAACTTCTACTTAACCTTAATGTCATGTAAAATAACTCCACAAGGAGCAAATAAAGGAACTAAATCTGACAGCAAAGGTTATGAGAGAAAAGATGTAGTTTGAGATCCCACAGCAAACGCCCCATGACATGCCAAAGGCTGAAGGAAATACACAAATGACCCTGCAACATGAGACCTCTTGCCCTTTCCAATTCCACCCGAGAGGCATATGCTACAAAGGGGGAGAGGCCTATTTCAAGCCCTTCCTTCCTTCCTTTTTGAAACCACCACATCCTGGACCACAACTATGTCCCTCACAAGCAGCTAAAATAAGATGTTACTTAAAACAGTCTGGTTTAAAAACATCAAAAGAACTTGCACGTCTTTCTCAAGGCAAAGCTGTCATTGTTCATGCACCTACAGTAAGCTTCCTGTCTCTTTTACTAAACAATAATTTTATCCCTAACTTTAAATGTCCACAACAGAGATCAAGATAAAGCAAGAAAGTTTAATTCTGCTTCTTATTTTATCTGTTTAAAGTATATTAAAAGAAGTAGAGTATCTTCAAGATTTAAGGAGTCTGACAGCTATAATTCTACATTTTTGTACTTATAAAATAAACCAGTAACATTTTAAATTATTTTTTCAAAAATAAATATTTGACACATTCCTATTTGCCTCATCAGCCTACACACGTTTGTGTGTATGTATATACATATACATTCCTATGAAAATTCTTTTTACAAGTATGCCCAAAACATTTAGACTAAATGTTACATTTAATGTTTAAATTTATGAAAGTTTTTAAATCAGTGGTAAATTTGGACCTCGATGTGCATGCATGTGCAGACACACACACACTCCCCCCAACCCCTAATCATCAACAGATGCATTGTTTACAACTCCAAGAAGGGTTCTTAGATCCTTTCTGCCTGGCACCCCACATCCTCTTCCTTCCTGTAGCACAAATCAGAAATGTCTTCTGATCAAACAGGATTCATCCATTCAAAACACTAAGCACCATGCACACTGAGTGATGGGAAGAATCCATTTCTTCCCATGTAACTCATAGAAATTACAGCTTAAAATCACAGCATCTTTGCCTACTGTAACAGTACTTACGAATCATTTACATAACATTAGATGTCTACTTCAACATTGTTTCCTGACTGAGGACAAAGAGTTGCCCTACAGCACCCTGCCCTTCATGATGCAGTCACATGCGTCCTGCATGTAAGCTCCTTTGAGAAGCACTGTCTGTATCAGGTGTGTGCTCCCTGCTTCCCCAGCTACTGTGAGGATACAGGAAGTATTGCCAAAGCCTCACTCGGTCTCCCTGCAACTCGAAGCTAATGGTAGCTAAAAACTCCTAAGGCAGGAATGCAGGCTAATGACTGAATTACAATGAAATGTAATTCAATTAATTACAGTAACAGTAGGGACAGAAATTGCTTGCTCTGAACATGCATAAGTGTGGATAGTGCCGTTGATGATTAACAAACCAGCATACTCTCGGGAAGGTAGGAAGATGGGATATCAGTTTCATCCACCAGGGACCAGAGCCCTTTCACTGACAGGTATGATGTGACCACTGTAACTGAGCTGCCCCACATAGCTGTTCTGCAGTGTTCAAATACAGCTACAGCTTGAGAGCAGCTGGGAATATTTGGGCTCTTACAGAGCAGACCCTACACTTCCCAATGACATTTACATTGCCCAGCAGCTAGCAGGTAGGTTTCAAGGAGCACAGGGCACGGGCTGACTGCGGGAGGTCCCTGCCCTGCAGTAAGGAAGGAAAGACAACAGACAGGCAGCTGACCATGTAAACAGGCCACTGCATGGGCGGCATCTTTGTTAACAGCTACAAGAATTAAGACATTTCCTCTTACTGGGAACAGGAGTTTATTCCATATCTTACAGGAGCCGAGAATAATTGGAGCCTGAGAAGTAAGATTTTGGCCCAAGAGATCCAGTCTCTTGGAGTTACTGTTTCTGAAGGAGGCACATGCCTGTGGGTAGCCTCTTTGTGGATGGCATAGCACTTCTTACAGACACTCCAGAGCTGAGGATAAGGAACAGCCTACACAAGTTCTCTTAAATCACTACTGTCTTAATATCAGAGGTTTCACCTCTCCTCATGTGCAGGTCTTGGAAGACTGTAACACCATACATCAGCTTTGATACGGCACTGCCAGCCAGAGAGGAGAATCTGCTAGGTCTGCTGGAGCCTTGCCCAAGCTGCCTCCATTTCCTCACAAGGATTTTTTTGATTCATCGTTGAGGACTATAGCATGCACAATGTGCTTTTGTACAGCTTGCAAGAGGGTGGGCCTTCAAAGGTCAGGAAGGCCTCTGCTCTGATCTCTATAAAGGGGCTGAAAACATGGCTCACTCATTTTGCTCACCCACTACTAGTTCCACACCAGAAATGATGAAAAAGTGCATTATTCCTGTTAATCAGGAAAAAGTTCAGCACTAAACACAGGCAAGTGATAGTCAGAGATAGTAATAAGTACATCTGAGAACTACATACAGGCATAATGCTGCTCCTCCTGATGTTATGACAAGGTTAAAAGCATGCTTTTAATTTAGCCCATATTAATAGTGAACTATTAGCAAAATACTTAAGTGTTGAACAATAAAGAAAAGCCAAAAAACCCAAGCTACCCACATCCAGGTGCTGAAAATAATTTAAAAATATATGAAATCCAAACAGTCCCACAGTAACCCATCATTTTCTATTAACAAAGAGAGAAGGAATAAAGAAAAAATGAAGGTAGCATCACCCAAATAGAAAGTCTTGCATGGCCCTGCACACAGGAAGGGACTAAGCTTACTTGTGGCATTTTCTTGGATGTTACTGTTGGTTATGCTTCATAATATTTTGTAGAAAACCAGTACACAACAAACACCAGAAGCATGAAGGTCAACACTATTTCCAAGCAAGTCAACATGGAAAAGGGCTGCCACAATGAGGATGAAAAAAACTGATGATGACAAAAATAAAGACTAACATACCAACTTGCTACTGCTTTAGTCAACTGATACTTTCAGACTTCTACAGTAAACTTTACAGGCTTCTAATAAAGGTTCTGGTATTTAGGCAGAAGTGAAATTGCTAAAATGGAAAATGTACAGCAGTACGGATAGAAAAATCATCAATTTGTAAGGTATCAGATGATCCAGAGGAGGCTACAAAGACATTAACAAACCTGAGGTTGCCAAACTGCAGAAAACTTCTCTTCTACAAAGGCCAACTTGGTTTAAAATTCTCACAGATTGAGTGAGGTTATCTTGAAAAAGGAGATGAGAACATCAGCTAAGACAGTCAGCTAGAAGAAATGGCTGTGTTTGGACAGATGATAAATCCACCCAGCTTCATAGAAACATGTGAATTTCTGAAAGCTTATCTGAAACTCAAATTTCTCACCAATTTTTGTATGTTCACTACAGTAAGACAATAAAATTATTTTGAAAAAGGATTAACTACCAGGAAGTGGAAAAGCCTCTAATGTAAATTGAATTTAATATTATACATTTCAGTAAAAAAGAACATAAAATAATAAAACTGATTATCAGATGCTTGTTTTTAATTATGAATTTAAGCACAACACAGTGAAAAACACTAATGAATTATATTCACTTCAGTTACAAATGCCTTGTATGTGCTTTCTGTGTTATTGAGCTTTCCAGAAAAAGGTTAGTCTTTTTTAGCTATACATCACAGCTGCTTTCTCACATTTCTCAGAAAATAAACTTTATATACTGACAGGTGAAGACTCAAGCATGTACTAGGCTGCCAAATTCAATCAGGCAGAACTATAAGCAGCCTCCCTTCAGGGCTGCTTCTTTGAATTAAAAGTTTGCAGAGGTCAACAACCTTTCTGCCCCAGGTTTTGTTGTAAGCTGAGGAGGATTTATACCAGCCTGTCAGCCTACTCAACTGGAAGTTATTAGTGTTTTCTGCTACAAGAGAAACCTAACTCAAGCCTTAAACATTTTATAGAGTTAACAACTGTTGGGGAATCCCACAAATAAAATTAGCCAATGTGCAAAATCAAAAGAAATCTATCATCAATATCAATTCAAACCACTTACAGATTGCTAAGAGATCCACTGAATTACAGCCCCCAATCTCAATGAAAACACAATTTTGTTTTAAGCTGTATTTAGATGATGGACATAGTTAGCATCCGGAGTCACATGGCTACATTTTATACCAAGTCATTTAAACAGAAAATTCACTCATACCTGTTACCTGAACAGTAAGACTACATCATTCAGTTTTTCCACATTTTCACAAACAAAAAAAATTCACACATAGCAAGGTGAAGAGTGTATTTCTTTTCCTTCTTAAAATCTTCAGCAAGAAATAGAGTTTTTAAACTGTTCTAGCCCTGAAGTCAAACATCATCTCTATAATCTCAAGGAGTACCGGTATCTTTCCAAGCTAACCATGAACACCAACCCAGGCAAAAGTATGGAAAGGGAGGAAAGGTCCCCTCTCTTTAGCCTTTTGTGAATAAAGCCACTACTGAAACTGAAAAAGAAACTGGGCCAAAAGAAGTTGATCAAGCACATAATTCCAAGGGAACTCAACTCAGAAGTATGCAAAGATTTCCAAACAGAAAACAAGAATAATTTTTCCCTAGGAATACAGGACAGATACTTACACAGCCTCCAGCAAGGATCTCTGCAGGAAGTGGAATGGAACCATCTTTCTTAGTAAATTTGTCTCTGACAAAGTCATTAACCTAATAACGATACAATACATTATACACAATTTTAAGTTATTTTTCTTCCTTATTAACACATATCAAGTACATCTGCAACCATATATATTAGAGTGCTTGTAAGTGGTCATCTTTCACACATTTTAGGAAATAAATCCTGTTATGTTAACAAACAAAAGGATGCCAGGAAAAAAAAAAGGTACGTACAGTTAGCTTAATAGCCTTTTCTGGAGCAACACCTATCAGCTGTGGTAACAAGCCTATAGAAACAAAGACATCATAAGGCAACATTATCTTCCTAATAGAGAAATTAGTATAAGAGCTCTACAGAAATGCCTTTCTGCACATGGGATATCCTTTGAGGTGGATGTCATTTAAGTATGTGATGCTGCTAGAGCACTGCATATTCATACCAACACAATTTTATATTAAGATTTCTGTTGAAAATGGTAATGAAAAGGGTGACCAGATCTGCCTTCCACAACCAAGCCAAGCCTGATGCTGTTGCTGTACAGAAGTAAAAAAAGGTAAGGACTGAACATACACCTTAGATATGTCTACTACATAAGAGTTCATCTGACTTTTTTACAACTTAGTATCATTTTCCCATAAAGCTTACAATTCTTTTTTAAAATAGGAGAGTAATTGTGAGATACACACGACTGATAAATTATCAACTCACTTCTACTTGACTCACTGACCAGAGTTTTCTGAAGGCTCCAGTTGACTAAGCATATAAAAGATTTTCTCTGTTCAGTCCAACATGGTAGCATGAACTTCTTTAAACCCTATTACTATAAAGTATTTTTTATCTCACACAGAGGAAGCATTAGTGAAGAGAAACCGATTTCAAAAAGGCCCTTGCTCTTGGAAAATAGCTGCTATCAAAATGAACTGCCATTTGGCAAAAGCACATACACTTTTCTAGGAACTAATAGGTTTAAGGAAAAAATCAGTAGATGGCAGTCTTAACTTCCTAACATACAAGGTTATAACAGCATCTTTTATTTTTAAATCCATTTTCTCCACGATCCTTTTGGCAAATGTATAGGTTATAAAACTTAAAAGGCTTATTTTTCTAGAAGTGGTCACTTCCTAATGTTATTCCATGGTTATGGGATATCAGTTTGTCAGAAGTGTTTGCCAGTTACCTAGCAAAAAATCCCACACCAATTATACCAAAGATCAGATAACAGGAATAAAACTATAGATGCAGCTTTCCATTATACATTAAGTGAAAAGAATAATAGCTAAAAATTCATTTTAAAATGTTCAAAATTACCAAAAGTACTCAGCGTGCAGAATTTTTATACTACTTCCTTAAAAGGAAGCTCAGAGCAAAGGTACCTAAATAGAAAGAGCAGGAGTTAATATATGCAGCGTAGTGTTTTCTTCCAACATAATACTTTCTGTGTGATTTACAGACTTACTATGCTGAGGAAAGGTACTTATTAAATACAAAGAAAGGTTGACAATAACAAAAGAAATGCTGCCCTCCCAACCTGAATCTCTGATCTACCGTGAAAAGAAAATCCAGCTCTGCAGTGCCTACACTTTAAAAACCCAAAACTACCAGACAAAACACAAGACAATCCCCCCTTTTATGCAGCTGAACTCATTGGGCACACACATTTGGCATGCCAGAGAACCTGCATCGTTGAGTAAAGGACTTTAACCAACTCTATAAATGTTTCTGTTGTTTACTTTAATATACTCCACAGACCAAGTGGTAACATTCTATCAGTCCAAGATGTAACATGTTGACCATTAACTGTAGTATTTTCGAAACAATTTCTTATGCTAAATGATCCTAAGACTATTAAAAAGTTTAACAAACTGACATTCTCTCAAACCTCAAACAAGCACGTTTTTTCTTAAGTGTAAAGCATTGGTTCCAACTCATTAATGGAATCATCCTTGATTTCAAAGTATTTGAGAAAGGTTAGAAAACAAAAATAAATATAAGAAATGATCAGTTTTAGAAGCTGCCATGCAAAACCATGTAGTTGGGTGGAAGAGAAAGAAAACAGTACCGTAGAACAGCACTGTAGAAATAATCTTGTAAATGTAACTCATGGAGTATTTGCCGTTGCAAAAGATTAGCAACAAAAAAGGAAAACAATTCACCAGTAAGATGTTATTTCTGGAGATTACAGCTATTTCATTAACATTTTCACTGATCTATTCCTCCCTCTACTCACTTGCATAGCAAAATCCTGCAAGATTACGAAAATCTCTTTAGCCAGAATCCACAGACTTTCACATGCAAAAACTTCCCAGATACTGTCCTTACAGGACACTGTCCAGTGTCTCCACCCACAGAACACATTGCAAAGCAGAAAAAAAGGCTGTGACCATCACAGAAGTGAGTGACTTTTCTCCAACTAAAAAACAAAAGTGTGCCAATTAATAAATACCTTACTGATCCGTATGACAACTGTGCACTTCATTATTTAGGTGAAATGACAATTGAAAATAGAGAATTCAACTAAATATTGATTTCAGAGGACTGACTAGCATGGGCCTTCTATGTAAGTCACCTTACTCATGTGATAAACACCCTTTCAGAATCTTCTGAGCTAAAACAAGATACAAGATAGCTTTCAGTCTAACTGATAAAACTGATTAAAGATGTTTTGAATTCTTAACCTGTATTTTAGAAGAGGATTTTTTAGGTTTTTTTAAATTACAACTTTTGAGTTCCACTATTGATATGTTAAAGTAAAATAGAGCAACATAATACAACAGCAGGATGCAATTTCTTGTTCACAGAATAAAACAAGTCCCACTAACTGCAAAAGTATGAGGCATAAGAATTGGCATCCAGTTGACAGGTACATTTCAAAATTACTGTCTTTTGTCTCTTAACAAAAACTATTTGCAGTAAAATGGATCTTTATTCCTCAGATGCTAATCTGCCTGATACTTGCCCTCAGCCAAAAGTTACAATCCTCAGTTTATGAGATAACAATCATGTCCGCAACACTCACATCCCAGAAATTAGGACTTTAAACAACCTAAGCAGCACAGAGCAAATCAGTAACGAAAACATGCCCAGTTTTTCCCAGCAACTGCTTATGATGAACACTGCTAAGGGAAGATACATATTGAGCTCTATGAAACAGAAGCAAAATTGTATATGATACCAACTTTCCTGGGTTTCCCCTAAGAAACTAGCTCCTGAGGTATTAAAAAAGAGGCAAAAAATCCCGACTTGGTACATTTATTTTTTATTCACTTACCTCTGTAAAGACCAAAAAAGCCTTCAAAACGCAAAACCTTTTTAAAGCAGTCAAAACTGTTTTTATACATCAACTCTCCTACGACTGAACCAGTGGAGCGCTGATTCTGCATACGAGTTTTCACCAGGTCTATGGGATATACTGCAGTCGCACCCACAGCTGTAAGAAAGCATTTGAGTATTATTTCTGCACCATCATTGTTGGTGTAGTATATAAATATTATGATGATTTTCTACAACATTTATTTAAACACAAAGAATATATAAGCTGGTAAGATCTCTGATATATTGAAAGTAAGAAAGGACAACACTGAAAGTCTAGAAAAAAGTCCCAAGGAGAAAGAATTATAGTTACTTAGAACAAGGTGTGTAAAACAAAGAAAACCAATCTGAACTACCAGTAAGGAATTTCATTACTGGTGTAATTTCAGAAGACTATGGAGAGATACTAGAACAGAAGCAATAAGGAAAGAAAGGGAATGGCACAACCAGAAGCAGCTCCACCCTCCAATTCTTCATGTGTATAACCAAGAAATGCACCTTAGATGAGACAAAGTATTCTGGCAAGACAGTGTTAAACTAACCCAAGCTTGAAAACAGAAATATTACTCACCTCCAGCAATTGAGCCCAAAGTGAACCTGTAAGCTGACTCCGCTACTTGGAGCCAGATAGGCCTGCCAAACTCTCCAAAAGATTGCTGTGTGAGGGGGGAAAAGAAAAAAAAAAAAAAAAAAAAGAAAAAAAAAAGAGAGAAAAAAAAAGGACAAAAAAAAGCGCTTGAAAGTCTGTATGGGAAAACAAAGATGCTTGTGAATGGGCTTTTATAATGGTACAGAAAGACTCTGATAAATAATTACTATATAACTTCCATTACACCTAATAAATGAAGCACTTTATTCAGAAACTCCTTTCAGAAAATATTCTTCCTTGTATATTACTAGTATAACTAAAAGAGCTATGGTCAAGAAAAAGCAGGCAGAAACTCAGATCAACTTCATTACTTTCCATTCTGTTGCCTTTGAGTTTGTATGGCATCTATCTCCCCCTTTTGGCTCAAATAAAACTCATTACCTCAAAAGGAATTCAGTATTTCACAGACAGCATCTATCAAGCATGGGATAAATTTTAAGATTACATATACATTAATACATAGGAAAACCATGACATTTCATGTCTTCAAAACAGCAAAAAGTCAATTATTCCCCAAAGTATTCTCCACAAGTCTTTTTCAGGCAGTTGCTAATTTACAGACACAATGATGACCTCCCTCACTTCAATCACACCCACTACTATAAATGTTTTAGTGTTCTAATTAAACATAGGCCTGCACAGAAAATATTTGCAGAGACTCATATTATTAGATGGTTACTAGAAACAAGGTAACTGATAAGCAAGATGTAAGTGTTCACAAACTTGCACTACAGAGTATGCAACATGGGCCAAATTTTCTTCCAAATATGAACAAGGGGATTAGAGAAGAATTTGTTATGCAGTATAACTTGTCTAGGCTATATTAATGGCCAAGATATTAACTGTTCAATTCCATATTGAAGCAGATACTAAAGCCCATCTCCCAAAACCAAACCTGTTTTTCTTAAAAGCACCCTGTGATGTTAGCAGATGCACTCCTGACAGCATAGCTGGAATGTATACAGACCACAGACTGCTATGGAAGGCTTTGCTCTGATGCACACTATGAACTCTTCGCAAAGATTATCGCATATACATTTCACAGCTAAATCAGCAAGGCTACTTAACTGAGTTAAGTTCAAGTTACTGAAGCTCTGAAAAGTGAAATATCCCCAGAAAGACAGCATGTACCTCAGTGTAAGCTACTTTGTTTGGACTGATATTACAGTGGATGTGCAAAATCCTGCCTTTATCACATAATGTTACACTGTATGTACAAAATGTAGGATAAAAGCCTATAAGACTAAGATGGGATCATTAGCTGTAAAAAAAACATGAATTGCATTTTATACAGTTTTTCCACAGAAGATACAGCTACGATCATTTGCTTCCATAAGACATTTTCCTCTCCCAACAACATAGCTTAACAGAGAAGAATTGAGAAATTCTAGGTAGCATCAAATGATAAAGTGCACATATGCAGACCAGCATTTAAAAGCTTAAATCAAATGTATTGCCTTTACAAGCAATCAGAAGCAATAAATCTGAAGAATGTCCTCACTATTCTGTGAGGACACTGTTTTCCTATCTAAAAAAAAAGTTCGCAATAAAAACAAAATAACCATACATGCACACAAAAAAATCCTAAAATACAGAGATATTTCTTTGATTGACGTAAATAAAAGACACATGCAATAATAATACCTCACAAAGGCTTACAAGTGGGAGTGGTTCTTCCTTCCACAAAAATTTTCTTCTAGTACAGCACACCTGCTTCCTTTTAGCTGTTTTAAGGTTATTTTTTTTCTAAGCTCCACACAGTTCTCATCAAAATTCAATCATAGAATCATTGCATTCAGACATTAATCTTAATGAATGCATCATTGGACGTTAAAAATCAAACTCTTTCTGAAAGAAATGTCACTTATATATTATTAAATAAGTGTTCACAAAGTTTGCAGTTTACTTGTGTGTTCAGATGGATATGTAAATGAATGTAATTAATGCTATAGCTTTCAAATCATGAATATTTATAAACAGAAAATTACTGTAGCTGTCATCCCCATAGGATATTCAGCTGCTAGGCTTTAAGAAAAATCTTTCACAATGAAAAAAATTGACAATAAAGTAAACATGGTTGAAAGCAGGCTAATTTCCATTTCCACCAAACCTACATAGAGTGACTTTATGTAAAAATGTAGATTTTCCTTTAAGAAGGAATTTTAAAATCATATACAAGTGATTACAGACTTGGTTTCATTTTTCAGGGACAGCTGGACCTCTCTGAGATGATATTCTCTCTTCCAGGAAGGGATATCTTTCATTTCGTCAATACAGTTAAAAAAGGTAATATAAGGTTCACTTAGGATAAGGTCTATTAAAATACTGTTCCTTGTAAATAAAATTAAATTACTTTGCTTTCTGTTGTCCTCTCTTAACACAGAACGCATACTAGAATGAAAATGTAATGTTTTACTCCAGGAGTGTGAAAAGAGTATATTCTGTTCTAGTGATGAGTGAAACTTTTATCAGTGAGCTCATTTTATAACAATGCCAAGCCACAAAGGTAATTCTGAAGTGTAAAATAAAACAAGTCAGTATTTTGTCTATATGGAAAGGTGAATATGAAGACACTGATTAAAACCAAAGTTGGAAGTTAGGAATGTAATTATAAAACTTCATCAAAAGTATTTCTCATTAGTCTGGATAAACGTTGTATACACATTTCTGTGCCAATCCATCCTGCCATTCTTGTCATCAGGAGTCCACAGGAAGACTGTTACCACTAAGTAGGTTTTGAACACTTCTTTCATTGGCTCACGTCTAATCGCTTAATGACAATACAGCATAACATTAAGAACAGACTAGACACTGCATTTCAGACCAATTTGTTTGAAAGAGAACTGAATGATCAAATCCACTTGTAATAACAGTAATCAAAATATGCTCAGTTTCATGTATGGAAGACTTGCTATATTCCATATAGGACAAATTTTCAATCATAGCAGTTGAACTAATTCAAGATTTTCCTGTCACTAATACATATCCTAGATTTTGTAGTGGATATAACTGTTTAAAGGAATCTCTGCAATATGCATAAGAAGGGACCTGAGAAATAAAAAGTTTTATAAACACAAGCTTTCATTTTCAGATAGACTCCTGCGGCCCCTCATCCACTGGCAAATTCAGAACATTCATGTGGCGAATAAGGCATGGGTGATTTTTGTCACTACACTGCTACTTTATTTCAGACCACTCTGCAGCAGTACTATCTGCCACTGGCATCACCAGGGTAGAGAATCTGAACTTCACTTTATGGGAGACAGTGTACCTTCGAATGGCTGACAAAGGTACTGCTGCCAGCTGTACGTCCTCCTGCCCCAACAGCTCAGATGGCTGAGCTACTTGTAAATCAGTTGCTGAATCATTGCAATTCGGGAGCAGCATTTTAACACAACTCATCACCAGTGTCAGATTGCTATAAACGCTGAGCTGCAAGATGTGGCTGTTCAGCAATTGATTCCTAAGAAGCCCAGCTGCCTGAGTACCAAGCGAGGTGTGGGCAGCTGGAAGCAGAACCCAGCCCAAACCAGAATAATGCCCACTTGGGAATCAGAGCCCTCAGATGTTTTGATAGGCACCCCATAAACTCTTAACACAGACCGAAAGAGACAGAATTTAAGAAGTTTAGACATTGTAAGAAAATGAGAACTTTCAGGATGAAAAATTAGATTTATCTACTGAGTACACAAAGATGTATTTAGTCAGAACTATGGGATATGCTCATACAAGATCTTAAGAATCTTCCCTTTATATATTACAGGTGGAAAAGGGATGTGGAGACATCCTTGGAGCAAAATGCACTGGTTCAGGTGAATACTATTCTATTTTCTTGTAAAGCTTACCCAAGAATGTAGAGCTCTGTGTGGAATTAAAATTTTTCATGAAATTCTAACAGTAAAAGCAAACAAAAGATTGCTCATCAGAAACTTTTAAGATCAGATCCTATTTTTTTGTTTGTTTTGCATAATAAACACCAATGTGCAACCGGACTATGTACTTTATGATTATGCAACCAGGTAATTCACCACATATATATGCCTTCCTTTCTGAATCTGCTGTGTAACTGTTTCAAGGTCAGCCAACACCAAGACTTTCTTCTCAGGGCTGCCCTCAGCCCATCCTCCACCCAGTCTGTATTTGTGCTTGGGATTACCCTGACCCACATCAGGTCAATCTAATATAACATCTAATACCTTGTTTAGATGCGTACTCAACAGCCTGCCCAATTTCTATCCTAATAGCAATACACACAGCATGTTTCAGTTATTAGGAGTCTATGTAAAGCGTATTATTCTTATTTTTCATATGCAAGTATATATAAACATTCACTTCAACAATTTTATTCTTTTTCTACCTACCTGCTTCTGGAGTTCTGCCAAGTTGTAAGGTAATGCACCTTCAGCCAGTGGTGCTATTCTCTCTATATCTGCCATAGTTAAGCGCCTTTACGAAGGATAGAGAAAAACAAATTACTGTTAGATAGAACACCAAACATATTCAATATTGTATTCCTGGCCACAATCCATAGAATACATCTTGAGTTTGAAAAAAAACCCACCACTTGTCATAGTTGAATGCACATCTAAGAAGTCTACTACACTGCAACAAAGAATGCTTGGAATTAGAAGGGCATTCTCATAGCTTGCAAGCGGAGATAAAGGGAGCTTGGATTATTCAGAAGCAAGTTCTTGATTACTAGTAATAAGGAATATACTACACAAATTAAACTATTTCTATGTATTCCTACCTAAGATTTCACATGCATTAAAGACCCACGCAAACCATCACCAATACTTAGAGTTAATAATACCAGTGTACTGTAACCTTTTTGGACTACTGCAATGTATTTTGTTATTTTATATGTTTATCTATAATATGACAACTAATAATTGTGTTTGATACACACAATTCACTTACAAAACCCATGGATACATCAAAGCGAGTTTACACTGAATAAATTAGTGGTAATGAAATACAATGGAACACTAAACTTTTTAAAATTAAGGTGAAAATTAGTAGCTTTCACACAGAAAACAACAAAAAGAAATAGATTGTAAAATGCTAAAATTAATTATGTTACCCTGTAACACTGTATAAATCGGCAAGTTGGTAGAGAATATCTATTTCCAGCGGCGTAATTTGTGCAAAGTGGATTGCAGAGTGGGTAAATTCCTCTGGATTCAAAAGAGAAAGAGAAATAAAGTAACTGTGTTATTGTCAAATTTCCTCTTTAAATGCTCACAAATAACTTCAATACCATCAAAATGAAATCTACCACCAAGAAGCAAAACCCATTACGCAAAGAGAAAATATATGTTTAGGAGAACATCTATCTTGAAAGAGGCCTTTGCAACATGGAGCAAGTCTTACTCCACAACTTTGATTTAAGGTAAGAATTCAAAGTCAACAAAAATCCTTATATTAGCAAGCTTAAAACCACACCCACAATTTGCGATTCTCGTTTCTGAAGTTCTGCAAAACAGAATAGAACAGAATAATGGCCCATTATTCACAGCTTTAAGGTCAACTGACTCATCTATTGCCATCATGTCCAGATTTCTTTCTCTGCTAGCTCTGAATGACCCCAAGCTTAGGTATTCATCCAGCTAAACTACAGGACACATTCTTGACATAATTGGCAAGCTGCAGTAAACAAGTCTGAGCAGTAAAAACACACTTGCTTTTTTCACAACACAAATCCAAGCAAAATGTATTTATGCATCTGCACCAAAAAACATTGCTAGGCAATTTGTTAGCACAATTTGGAGGATGAGGACAGGCATTTTATGCTTTCCTTTAGGGACAAAGGTATGCAGAGCATATGAACATAAGCCAAACAAAGAACAGGAAAAAAAAAAAAAAGGAACTTGGCATGCTTTTTACCACACACAGGCTTGGCTGGTCCCATCCATACAGGTAATAAAATTGGTGATAAAATCTGTCATAAAATGACTACAAAAGCAATTCACTCATGCCTGCAGCAAGGCTGAAATAGGGCAACTTTTCATATGCACAAGGATTAGCTATGTCCTAACAGACATAAACTATATATAAAGCCACTCAGTCAAATAAGCATTAAGGATTACAATTTTTCTAAAAAAGATTCAATCGTGAATGAAGTAACTAGAGCTAAAACAACATGGGGATTACTGATGATGGATTTTCAAACTTAACCCATTTTATCACACTCCCTAGGAACTTTCTATTTCTAAGCAACCATGCATCCCTTTCAAGGAATTTTTCAAGGAGTGGTAAAATCCTCAATAGCATACTGACTTGAAGTTATCCATTCAGACTAATAAGGCCAACAAGGCTCCTGACAGAATCTTAAATCTTCTCTTCAATGAGCTAAAAATCATTACTAACCTGTGAGGATGAAAATCACTCTTTAAACACTTTTCACAGGAGCCTTAACCTTGCATACTACTGCAGCTTCCAAGTTGCCTTAACTCAGGTGCAACAAAAATTGATTACAAATTGAACAGAACTAAAACATTAATAAAATATAGGAAACATACTTTACCTTTTGTGACTTCAACATCTTTTCTTGTACCTGCTATATTACTGTAGATTTTCCTAACAAGATCCATGTTATTCAGAAGGGCATTAAATGCATTGAAATAGGAGAAGCTGACCTGATGTGAAACAGTTCCACCAGCTGCCTTTAAAAATTAAATGAAATGAAGTTAAGTACCTTAAGCCCTTTTACAACATCTTATTACAAATAGCAGAAGTATCCATTTGGGGAAATAAGGAAAGAATTAAAGATATCTTTCTACTCCTGCAATTTTAAGATATTTTTTATAAAAACATTAGGGCAGAATTATTAGACTAGATACTACTTTTTTGTAAAAACATTAGGAAACAATCAGGAAATAATCATTTAAGTAGATCATTATTCAATTTATCTGATACACATACTAAATGTACCACAGGAGTATTTTTCTAATACTCTATTTCTAATAGACAAATGCATGTAAATGCCGCTTCAGATAAAGGCACTGACTTCTTGCATCACATACAGCAGTGACTATTTCAAAGTCTGAAGTTAGTAGATACTATAAATTTTACAGCAGACAGTATGCTTTATTAGTTAGACAAGACAAGATTTATAGGTAAAATAGTAAGATGAAAGATATTAGTTTATATTTTATATAACTTTCATTCTTACATACTTTTAATACTATATACTGTTAGTTTATAACTTTTGTCATTACTTTACCTACAGATCTTGCCAGACTATCACAGCTGTAAGCATTCTACCCCTAGAATCTACATACTGATTTTATGAATTCTGATCTGAAAAAGAATGTAAGAATACACAAAAAGACAAAACTGTAATTAGTCTCCACCTTTTGAGATGTCATATATTCAAATATAAAAATTAGATGCTTTTGTTCTAAATGAATGTTCTTTCTCTGCCAAGTACCTTTTGCCCTGCTTCAGTGAAAAGTATAGTAGACTAACTCAAACTGTTTCCAATATGTAAACCAGACTGCCAAACTTTTCCACGACTGCAGCCAAGGAATGCTTCTATGTTTCACCCTGTCCACTCTATTATGATGGTGATAATCTCTAGCACCAAGGCAGTGATAAACAGGTAGGAGAAGACAAAGTAGGATAGAAGCAGTAACAACTTATCACAGCTATTACATGCTGAATTCAAGGCACTTTTCTTTACACTTACTGAAACTAAATTTTCTTCCACAAATGGAGTAAGCATATGTGAGCGAATGGTAACCATGATGTCATTGAAGTCCAACCCAGTTATCATACCACTTTTATTTTTGTCCTTTAATGCGAAGGCTTGTCTTGCATGTTCTAATTGCAGCTCCTAGAATGAACATTCAGAAACAGCAGATTAGAACCAAATTCTGTGATTTAGTTGTTCACAAAAATCTCACTTCTTTCAGATTCTTACAGCACGCCTCAGTATGTCCATGCATGTAGACCACAGCATAACTGCAGTTTAAACTTAAATGCCAGCTCAAGTAAAATGAGAAGTCTGCATACTGAGTCTAACCACAAATTCATTCCTCTGTCAAGGAAAAGCCTCATTTCAACCGTAAGGAAATACACACTTTCTCCAAGTGATTTGAGAAATAAACTTCATATACCCATGTCCTGTCTGCTATCTATTCCTTTATTAAATACTTAACTGCTAGGGAAACATCTGATAGTGATCTTAAAAGACTCAAAGTGAACTGATCTCCTACACATCCAAGATGAAATACGACTGGGCTATTATAAACTAACTCATTGAAAAGTACTTGAAAATAAACAGGAGGACAGTGAAAATTATATAATATAGATTTAGATTGCCCCAACAGCTACCTCCCATAATGTCAGAAATGGTCACTCATTTCAGGCAATTTAAAACTCCTATACAATCTGTAAAAGCCTTCATATAAAGCACACTGCAGTAACCTAACCTCAAGATAATGATGGTTGTAAATTCTATGTCCAGAAAAAGTTGTTTCCTTCTATTCAAGCAAGCAATAAAGCACATTCAGCTGTCATTCAGACCTCTAGAAGCAGCAAAAATAATAACCATGTACTGACAGACAATAAGAAGAGGGCGAACTATCTAGCTTATATCACCTTAACAGTAATTTCTCAACTACTATAACCTCAAGATCGAGGTTTTCTAGATCAGGATGCAACAAGCCTGCTCTAATCCAAGTCCCAAATCCCACAAGATACTTTTAGACCAAGTAAGAAAAATAACCTGATCTAAAATGAGGGACAACTACACACAACTCATGTACACACTGATATTACTACAACCCATACTACCCTTCCCTACTAAAGGTTTTTAATATATGAGGACAGTAAGAGGTTATTGTATCTTACATGGGAGTATCCTGGAACAATAAACATAAAATCAAAACAGATATTTATCACCTTGGTCTGGGTTGGGTTCCACGCAAAAAAGCAATCTGGCTTTTTCTGTACTAGTATTCCAAATCTGTGCCTGGGACCACTTAAAATACATAGTATCAAAGGCAGGACACAGTTTATTCCTTGAAAGTAACATCAAGTTAACCACAGCCTTGAAAGCCTGTGCCAAACTCCAGTATCACTATTTACAATATAGACTTCAGATCCTATTTAGTTACAACATGTTTTTCTAGAATCTGCTCTAGGTCCAGATACAGGTGAGTACAGGAAAGACACGCACCTGTTGGAGTGCGTTCAGAGGAAGGCCACAAAAATTATCAGAGGGCTGGAGCACCTCTCCTATGAAAACAAGCTGAGAGAACTGAGATTGTTCAGCCTGGAGAAGAGAAGGCTCCGGGAAGATGTTATTGCAACCTTTCAGTTCTTAAAGGGCGCTTATAGGAAAGATAAGAACAGACTTTTTAGTAGGACAAGAAGTAATGGTTTTAAACTAAAAGAAGGTAGATTCAGACCAGATATAATGAAGAAATTTTTTACAGTGAGGGTGGTAAAACACTAGAAAAGGTTGCCCAGAAGAGTTAAGATGCTCCATCCTTGAAAACATTTAAGGTCAGCTTGGACAGGGCTCTGAGCAACCTGATCTTGTTGAAGTTGCCCCTTCTCATTGCAAGGGGGTGGGAATAGATGACCTTTAAAGGTCTCTTCCAACCCAAACTATCCTATGATTCTACGATCTATTTTTATCCTGGACAATAATTACAGATAATATTAAAGCACATCTATCACTCACTACTTTCAAGACCTCATGTACAAAACTATTTTGTACCAAAGGCTAGCTCTGGAAGTGCATAATCTATTTTTCTTCAGGTCCATTAGACAGAAAACTATAAGTTATATATAACTGCATGTTAATTTGTGGAATTCAGTTAACTACTTAAAATTCTGCAAACTGTCTTCTCATGAATCACAATGTATATTTCTCCTACTCTCCTTTCTTCCTTTACAACTGATGTCTTCCTTTAATTCTTTTTAGTATAATGTTCACTTCATTTTTTATTTTTACTGTAACTTTTTAACTTAGCACAAAGTCCAGTTCTAAGTGAAATCCTTTAAAGCCTGGTCCCTAGAGGGTGCTTCAGCAACATCTCAGGAAAGAGATACGCCTCCTGCAAAGTTGGCTGCATTTAAGATCAAACTCCCAGTCATGTCAGTGAGAGAAAAAAAGGGTAAGTATTAGGATAAATACACTAAAAGAAATGTTAAAGAAGCTAAAACATTTATATGGGAGGTTATATGGTTAATAACAACTGGCTATATGTAGGATGCTATCTTTCTCTGGCAGAGGTTAGTTTTGCTATTAAATTCCCATGACAGAAAAAGTAGACCCCCAGTCCAGTTTAACAGCAATCAGTAAAATGGTCAATTTCATAAACAGAGTGTTTAGTCCCATTCTTTTATAGGATGGTATTCAAGTTAAAGCATAATGGGTACACACTACTTACAGAACTAGTATGGAGAAATAACAGCTCATCGTAACTGTCAGGATTAGTATCAGATAATCCTATCACTACCAGACTAAGCTCCAAATTTATAATGCTATTACTTTATTATTAGAAATGAAAATGAATTTCAATTCTACTTTGGAAGAAGGTTCATAACTAACCTGAAGAAACTGAGTGAACTCTGAATAGTTAAGATGCTTCTTCCTGTTATGTCCAAAATGCAGTCGAATGAACTCACAATCCCAGTTGAAGGGGATATGAAGATGAATAATAGTTTGTTCAAATATTTCTTTGACATTTGCTTTGGGAGAGGAAAAAACAACAAGTGAGCTTTGGGGTACAGAAAATCTACAAACATTCCAGGAAGGATACAAATGATGTTTTAAGCAGCTGTTTAGGAAGTGTTTTAGTTTGTTAAGAATAATTGCTAACTGAACCTTTATAGACCTGTGTAAGAACACATTTTCAACACAACATGATACTTTTTGTATTACTGCATAAAACCTTGGAGTGAGTGTTTTATTTAGTTTTAATTAAGAAGCAATTTCCCTCATACATGACAAATAAGAACTATTTTGCATTCTGATATAAAAATCAATAGTGGCTCTCTGTCTCTGCTAGGAGTCAAATTAAGCCCTTTATCAAGAGCATGAATACCTGCATTACAATCTCACGCAATATTTGTCATACTAAGTATGGTTTGATTGAACCTTGATTATTACAATCACACTGTCTGAATATGTCTATTGAAGATAGGTATAAGAAATGACATCTAAAACGTATCATTAACTCAGCAGAAAGCACCTTATTAGAAGCTTTTGATAAGGTCTTAGCACAAAAATCAAATCCTATAAAACATAATTGGTAGTCTCAGTTATTAAAATGTTTTAAGATAAGTGAAGATAGAGATGTCCTCTTTTAAATGAGGTAAAGAAAAAACCTGTCATTTCAGAATATGAAATTCTTCATATACATACTGTACAACTGAAACCTCAATGCCAAATGTGTTATCTGAATTCTGTCAAAAACCTCATCTGAAAAAAAAGCACGCATTATTCATACACAGCATTGCTACGCTGCAAAATAAGCCTGCTTTTTGTGCAGACTATCCAACCACATAAATAGTATAACTGGATATCTATCCATACCATGTGAACACTTTTCAAAATCTACCTCCAAGTACCTGAATTGATTTGGTTTTATCAACCAACCTACAACCTGCTAACAACCAAAATAAAACATGGCATTTCATAACTCCATCAAGAGCTATTTATTTGGAGTAAATGTGTTGCTTTCTCTATGCTAAAGGACTATTTGATTCATTCATTCTTTCAATTCTATAGCCATTCTACTAGTTCTAGATGAAACCTTGTCAAATCACAACATGGTTTTATCTATTCAGTGAGGAAAGGAAAAGAAATGTTCAGAATAAATCCATCTCAGAACAAGGACATTCCAAGCAGGATGCCTTGGCTAGATCACCTGCTTGACAGTTACTCTGAGATTACATATTCAAAGGGCAGATTATAGCTAGTGATTTAACTTTTATTTAACCCTTACTTAAAGGTCAAACATAGACTATCATAAAACCCCTGCAATTTATAGTTTCCACTGCAAGGTAGGCTAAAGAAGTTGTTTGGGCAAACAAGAAACTTAAAAAACTACCCAGGCTACTTGTAACTGTCTATTCATATCTATTCACCAGTATTAATACACAAGATAAGGGTTAAGAAAATAAGAGGTAAAGCACCCAATACATAGTATTAAAATATTTTATTTTGCCATATTTCCTTTGAAAGTTTTGTCTATAGTAGATTTATTCATCACTGCTAGATATTGAGGAACCAGGAGATGTAAATTCAAACTCCCCACCTACCACTGATTCGCTGCAGCTTCTGACCAAATTACCTAGAGCCTTCATGTACTACAAACACAAACACAGTGCAGCTCACAACTGAGCTAGCAAAACAGCACTAAATTGTGAAGGGAACAGAAGACATGCCTGCTTAATTGGATCTATTGGCTTGGCTATTAAGGTACAAACAGGGTGCCGACTAGTGACTCCTTACACATCTGTAAAACTGACTCTAAAACACTCAGAGTTCTCTTAATGAAAACTTAGTAAAGAACATGCTGAAGCAGCCAGAAAATATAAACTGTATTTTTCAATTGTTTCCAATAATTGCTTCTTTAAACCTTAAGGAAAGGTTAAAAAAAGTCTTTTTTCTTATAAGAAAATATTCATACCTGCTCATATAGACAGATATTTCAATTATTTTTAATGAGACTTAAGCCTTGGTCTTTTCATAACTCTCATTCAAACATTTAAGCATATACTACTTTAACCAAGAACTGGTTTACTACACTGTTGATCTTTTTCTTCGTAAAAACTACTACAATTAGTCATGAACAAATCATACATCAAGATTCTTCAGCACATAATACTGGGAAATGAATTGATAAATTTATATTCAATAGTTAAGTGTATTGAAACTTGAAAAATTCTAGTAGTGACTTATCACCTTTAATAAATGGTATCCAAATTAGCCTGTTGCTTCTCTGAAAATTGAGGTGCCTTATCCCTTTTTCTTCCAGGGGCAATTACCCACAATCAGTGATGTGTACTGCATGTTTTAGAGTAGTCAGGGTTTAAGGATATGCTGTTGTATCTAATGCTTAATTAATTCCATGTTGGCTTTGTTTATGAAGCATTTGGGGTACAGGAGCAAAAGTATGTACCTGTTGTGAATAACTGACACAGTTAAAACCATTGAAATGCTAAATACAATTTTCCAAAGCCATCCGGGATTCTAAAACATTGCTAGATAAACACTAAAATTTACTACTTCTATCCAAGAGTAGCAATGCTTTCTTCACAATGTATCAAGATACCTTTTTAATCCAATTTTGTTGGCTATTCTCTTACAGTAAAGGAAATAGCCATCACCACAACAGCTTGTGTGACGAGAAGCAGCAAACTGACAATCACATTTCAGAAATTATACATAATGTGCTCATCACCTACACTTCCACCACTCAGAATTATGACCGAATTTCTTATTTTTAATTTATTTTTTTCACGGCAAAAGCAAAGCACTGACAACAAAGAAAACAGGTAACATTCAGGTACAGATGCTGCAGATTTTTTGCCTTTTATCATCTCCCTCAGTCAAAACCCAGTAATGCTTCCAAATTAAGATAAACTACAAAGTACTTCAAATTTCCAGAGCTATTCTGCAGGAGGCAAACAGCAAATTATTTTTAAAGCCTTTCATTTTAGTCTGACATTCTACAGAATGCATTCATTGTCCCTGTCAATACACGTTGCTCATTTACTAATGTCTTTTCCTACTCTTTGCTCACCTTTCTGCAGTGGAATTCTTTCCTACTGAGCTGATAACTTTCTTTCCAGGCTTACAGCAACGCATTTTCTTCTCAGATAGGCATACAAGTCAGCAGCCTGATGACATACTCAACTTACCATCAGCCCCAGGAACAATAAACCTACTACTCTAGTGCACTAGAACATTACCTCCAAGGCGACACACATTCTCTCAAGATTGCTTCAGAATTTCCCCACCCAATCATTTTAAACAAATTACAGACGCTTGGAGCAGCTATCTGCAGGCAGCATACACATCACTGGCTCAACCCCCAAACACTGTTACCTATCAGGCCCAGAAAAACAATACAAGAACAAAGTTTTTAGAAAATTATTTCATAGAAGGCAGAAGAATATGTTATAAACGCTATGATGTCTTGTTGATGGACCATCGTGGGGATGAGCTCAGTAGCCCAAGTGAGCCTTGAGGTAGTATCTATTACTTGTTTTCACTAATCAGCTCCCCAAGAAGCAGAGTGAAAACCTCACGCAACTCAGTGCCATCAACCTGTTAACAGAGTTTACCATTCCCTCTCACCAGTGATGGAACATCAGTCATGCTTGTTAGAAACACAGAAATATAAATGTTATAGTTTTAAGTAGTAGCCTAAGTATGCTAACGGTTTGTTGTTTAATAATTTGTGGGGCTTTTTTTTAAATCTGTCTACTCAGTCATTTACAGTCCCATTTGTACGTATTTGAGTCTTGATGTACATGATGCATTTTAATGTATTCTACGTTACTACTTTTCCTTATTTCTGCTAACAGCAAATTTTACATATTTTCACTTTCAAGCATAAAATGAAAAATCATTGTTAAAAGCAAAAAGACTTTTCTTGTAGCACCTGATGCAACAGAAGTATATGAAGAGTGATCCAAATGCAAATAATATAATTACTTTAACAAAGAGCAAAATGGCAAATGGCAGGAAAAGTGACAAAGCTAAACTAGAAATAGTTACATTGGATTTCTACCCTTATTTTAAAAGTGATTCTGTTTAAGGTTAATATTACTGACAGCCATAACAACAAATTGTCACTATATATAATTTTAATGTGGAGTTCCCCTTTTCTGTTCCCTCTTGCTGAACTACAGTTTTGAACCTTATCGTTACTATAAAAAAAAAAATGAGGGGCTCCCACACTGCACTGCTCACAAGTGTTTAAAACTATGCTTTAAACCTGAAAGCATCACACCACAGGAAAGAAACAGAAACAAACCAACCAACCTGACAAAAACATGAGGACAAAAGAAAGTCATGACATACAGTGATGTTTCCTACATTATCTGCGTGTGTTAAGCAAAAGACATTTTGAAAACAGGAAACTAACATATGGCTACCAGGAAGCCAAGAAAAATAGCAGTTCTAGTTTACAGCACACTTGATAAAAACGTGGTGTTTTTCTTATATCCTCAGATCTATAGCCATATGGTTATGAGGGGTTTTCTGCTTACATGTTAAAAGGTTTCCAGCCTTTACGGTTGCAAACAGTATTTTATAAAACAAATTAAATAAAAATCCTAGCATTTTCAATCCAATTGCTCTTTTGGAAATGGTGGGAGTGAGTACTAGGAGTGATCTGTATTTCCTGGAAAATAATACTCAAAAGCAAAGAACTGTAACAACATACGTTCAACTCCTCTTGTTCTCACTCACCTTCTTCCAGTGTTCTCAAACTCTGTGTCCTGATCAAATATGAACTTTTTCTCCTAGACTAAAATTTGTTGAAGAAAATAGATGGACAAGATTTCAGTATCGCTGTATTCTCAACTTCTGAAATTATTACACCGATGTTTATTATTTCAGTTCACTAATATCATGGTAATTTTCACATTAGTTGCATTATTAGGCATCCAATTCCCTTACTCCCCCCAGTGCCTTTAAAGAAGAGGCCATTATACTCTGCAAAATATTTTTAATGAGATTTTGAGCTGCAGGATGTTTTTAAAAACCTTTTGTTCAGTTCCATAAATATTTTCGTATTATGTCCAAAATAATATTAATACAAAAATCCTGAATACAGAAGAATCCTGAACATGAAGGCAGCAAAATTGTTTCTAAATCTCATTATTTTAGCTTTATCTTTCTATCCATACCAGCATGGTTATTTAACTAAAAAAGTGTCTCTTAAATTCTTCAGTTTATCAGAGAATGGCTTTCTTTCTGGTGACTCTACAAGGAAGAACAGCTGGAAAAAAAGCCTTGAAATTGTACATTCCAATTAAAAGTGATACAGTCCAGATCACTGCATGGCTTGCCAAAGGGATAAATTACAAAGAATCCTTTTACTTCCAGTTAGACACCCTATTTTTGAGAGAAGTTTCAGTGATAATCACACACTTCACCTTTAACCAAAATAAGGACTATCTGCTTCAACACTGAAGCACACCAAATAGCTTGAGCACATTTAATATTCACGTTTGCTTTAACCTGACTTCAGGTCAAAAGACCTGCAAGAATAGCAATAAAAAGAAGTCTCCCTAGTACCATAGCATTAATTTTATGGAAGGTCTATAAATATTTCATTCATGCTAAGTAATCTAGCCAGTTACATCCAATGATCAAAAAAGCAAACTGGCTGTCAGTCTTCCCTGGCTACAGATAGCAACCAGTAACAGGAAAGACAATTCATGAAAAATTAAACACAAACAAACAAACCAAACAACACACACCCCCCCCCACACACACACACTTTTCTTTATCAGCTTTAGCTTTTAAATATTTTATGGTTAAAGCAATATTCTAAGACCTCACCAGCAATATATTTCCCACAAAATATTCACCTAGGAATAATTCATGTAGTACAAGCATTTGATCAGGAAAACAAATGCTTTTTTTGTATTTCTCCATGATTTAAAAGTCATTTAAACTGCACTGTCACTTTTATCAGTGGGTTATTAAAATAGTCATTTTATTATTTCTTATTCACCAAGCTGACAGCAAGTCCGGTGCAGCTGAAACATGAAAAGAGTACTGACCATGCTGTACAGTTTGCTCATACAAAGTAGTTCCAATTTCAGGTTTTTGCAATGGACCTACTACACGAATATTGCAGTATACTACCTGCACATTTTTGGCAGTTATTCATACAGGATTTCTGGATGTCCAAAACTCCTGGAAAAATGTCCCAAAGCAGTGAGAAAGTAGGTGACATTAAAGTGACAGAAGGCCTCCTGTTTCAACAATTCCAATTAACATATGATGCAGCACAGACACTGATTAGCGTAGCATTGCTGACAAGTATTTCTACTAAATATTTTCTAAAGAATCATAAACTTTTTGTCTTCTTCCATTTCTCAACTCAGAAGTTCTTTATAATACAATTTAATTAATAATTTCCTCATTGGAGAGTTGGAAGCTAAACTTTTGAGGAGACAAGTGGCAGTCTAAGGTTCAAAAGGACTGCAAGAAGATGAAGTGCTCAAGTAAGGTCTGAGTCCATGTCAGTAAGTAAATCCTAAAAAAGAAATGTGAACCCAACTGAGCATTTTGCTTTCAAATAGAGAGACAACGCTAAAAATCAACAAATACACTTAACTTTCGCTGGATAACTGAAAATCTTAGTAGATTTACAGGATATCTTTTGAAAATGCGACACAGTTATACCCAAATGATTTTGAGACATTATCTCACACCCAGCAAGGCCAGTGTTGAGTTCAAGTTACTGGCCTAACAGACCCAAGTTGATTCTGTGTTCCACTCTCCAGCACCTCCACCCCTTGCTCCAGATGCACAGTGCAGAAAAACCTCAGCAAATCCATGTCACTTCTGGCAAGACTTACTGGCTTGAGTTAGCTTTGGAATCAATGCAATCACATCCACATAGCATTGTATCTGAGCTAGAACATCTTGACTCATTTTTGCTTTCATAACCAACATGGTTTCTCTGCAGACTGGATACATTGCACACTCATGAAAGAGAGATGACTTGTCTGATGGCAATTCTTACACCAATTGGCTAAACTTATTCCATTTCAGTGTATTTCTTATAATTCATTAAAATTCTTAATTTTTTAATTCTATATATTTTCGTTTTTACATGAAACTAAACTGTGCTTTTCTGTTGATGTGGTATGAAAATGAAAGAGTGCAGGACTCACAAAACAGCCTTTATAGGCCACAAGACTGACTTGGGAATTCATTGCAGAGCTACCAAATTCCAAACGTGTCATATATTATCATTCACATTTTTCCCCACATGCATTAATTTGTATGATATGCCTATGAAGTAAAAATAAGCAGGCCATGTTACAAACAATAACAAGAAAGCAGCAGTAAACGTGGGAACTGTAGCACAAAAATATGTACCATTGATATATTACAGCATACTATTTAATAAAGTAATAATTGCAATATAATCTTGTAAAATCAGGAAACCAATAGTAAATTTTAAGTTTCTTTCAGAGTTTCCTATTCAAGACTTAGCCTTATTAAAAAAAAAAAAATCAGTGATAAAGATATCGAAAAAAAATTATGGAATTTTCTGGTTTTACAATTTCTCGTTTGTTTTGTTCTTTTAGTTTATAAAATGTGCTCATAAAAAATAACAATCCTCAGTCTGATTGAGGAATCCAAATACAATCTGAAATTACTTTTGTTCATTTACGGAACCAGCTATTTCAAGTCTGTTCACGAGAGCTACAAAGTGCATATACTCATTCTGTGACATTATTAAATATACTATCGTTAACATGGTCATAATGATTGTAGCAGTTTATCTACTTCCTAATGACTGCACTTACTGACTTCAACTTTACTTCAGTTCTGAAAGAGTTTCTTTTCAAGACGATGTGTATCCAAATTGCTCAGTATTTGACCCTTCAGTTAATGATGTAATTTAACAAACATCACTAGTCAAGCAGTTTGTTTCCATAAAAAGACCCTTGCTTCTTTTTTTTTTCCCAACGAGTTGCAACAATTTTCAAAAGAATGAAATAGTACAAACAGCAAGTGGTTACGAATCCAAGCATCGTTTGTATTTTCTTTATTAAGAGCTTTATTCTTTTGGATAGAAATAACATGTAATTCTCATTCCACTTTATTAAAATTTGTAGCATTGGCTTATGTAATTTTCATAAACATATGAAGTTTTAAAAATAAAACCTAGTCCTCCTAGGACTGCAACGTTAGTAACAGTTATTTAGCAACACCATAGAGCAGTATAGTTAGCCTAAAGCATTTTGTCCAATTACTAATTTATGTGATTAAGGAAAAAAAAAAAAGGTAACAAAACTTAAAGGCCATATTTTCTTCCTAATTCTTCAAATACATGATCTAGTTGGAAGTTAACACTCATAACATTAAAGATTTACTCCTCGAGAAAAGGAATACTAAATTCGAAATTCAAAAGATCAAACCTCCTTCATTCCTATATAGAGCTCGTACTGTATCTAATGATAATTCTTCAAAGAAGAATGGAGATCCAGTACATATTTTTAAAATCCCTCATCACTGAAGGAGCTCAAAGTCCACAACATACAAATTTATTTAGAATGACACTGAACAGACCAGCATTGTTGTAACTACTTCAGAAACGTGAAAAATCTTGATTCAGGAAGACAGAGCAAAATATATTTTGTTTCTGTGTATTTCTTAGGCTTGTATTACTTGAAAGAAAAGTTTTACTCCTGCAAACTCTTAGCCAACCAGTACAGCACAATATGCATTTCTATGTACCAATGGTCATGAACCACTATTAAGATTTATACTGTTATCATCACTTTGTTAAACTGTTTTTCTTTAGATATTCTTACCAAATGTTACTTCTCCATTGCCAGCCTTGTCGAATAACTGAAAAGCAACAATGAATATTGCATCTGGAGTACACAAAACAGATTCAAATGCCAAAAATTCTTGAAAGGAAATCAACCTACGAAGGAAAATACGCAAGTTAAAAAGATTTCAAAAACATATTCACAATACCAATGATATTTTGTGTCTAATGCTCTATTATTATTAAAATTCTTACATAAAAATGTTAAGACTCTACAAAATATACAACAAAATAAAATCAATTTTCAGTGAATACCTACAATGTATTACCTTGTAATTATAAAGGTAAGCAGACAGCACTTAAAAATTAAGACATAAAAACCCTACAGAAATTCTACCACCATGAAATTTAAAGGACTGTCATTATCTTAATAATTTATATACGTATTTCTACTAAGAAAGAAAAGATAGTTTAATGTAAGTATAGGAATATGCTACACAATACACGTGTTTTCTTAAAACAACCTATAACATTAATAAAAAACAGGTTCAGAAGAAGTTATATTTTCCCATTCATATAGAAAAAATATTACACTTCAAATATAACATGAACCACAATGTCATGTACTTGAGGCCAAGAAAGAAAGAAACTACAAAAACATTTGGACATAGGGACAGTTAGACATGACCAAGGCAGGGAAGGATTTGAGTGTAGCAGCAGATCTCAAGATCCTCTGTATGCAAGACAGTCACCATACAGAAAAATGCAACTCAGGATGCATTAGGAAAGCTGTGCCAAATAAGGAAGCAGCAGTATCGCCAGGTAAGGTTCTCACAATGTCTCTGGAATGCTGCTTTGTGTTCCAACACATAAAAACTCAGCCTTGAATGTATGTACAAGTAACTTTTTAGGATAATCGTAACTAACTTTTCTAGAGGAACCCATCTTATTCTGACTAAACAGAAAAAAAAACCATTTAAAAACCTAGTCCTCCATAAACTGCAAGGAAGTTAGAAGGGATCCTAATGCTGTATGTAAGAACAGCTGCAGAATGATAAGCCCTGAGCCAGGAGAAGATAAAGAATAATGTTGACACATTAACAGTATCACATATCCATAAAGATATTCAGAGCAGGCATATACTGTGGCCTGTTCAGAATACTGCAAGCAAAAGCCTTAGGTTTTAACACCAAACTTGGTTTCTTGGAATCAGTGTGTGTTTTCATCCTTGTAAAAATAGGGGACTTAGCTTGATGACTTAGAATATTCCATCCAGTTACAAGTCCCTTAGCTCAGTTTACAGAAATAAATGATGGGATATCAAATAAATTATCAATGGGAATACGAATTGTAATTGCATTTTATGAACTAAAAAAAAAATAATTATTTCATTAGATGCTGTTAAAACACAGAATATCACTGTAGATTGTACATTTTCCTAGAAAATGTACATAATTGATCTGAATTTAGTACTCTTCATAGAAGATAGTGACTACTTCACACATATACTGCTTACTGCTAAAGAACCAAGTACAAATTCTGTTACCTAGGGAGCAGGGGGGGAGGGAGGGGAATGAAAAATCAAACCACACTATCCATTAGTTTATCTAGTGTTTCTCTGTCAGAGTACACATAAAGCAGAATTGAAAGACTTTAAATGAGGTTACATATGTCAACATTCTTGCATATATGCATTATACAGAAAACACAGGAAAAAATATAGTGATTTTCAAGGGAATTAAGATACGGCAAATACAGAATTACAATACTAATTTGTCACACTTTAGCCACAAAAATCAGAGAAGTGAGAATAGTTCTTCAGATGTAAAGTCAAATTCATCCAAAGGATGATCATGATAAATAAGGGTGTAGGATCAAAGAAACAGAATATCCTTTTAAAATAATTGGAAATACTATCATTTCAAAATATACCTCACATACAAGCGTAAACCTGACATACAAATTAATTCCTAAGCAGTAAGCTTTATAACTGACAGAATCAAGTGACGATCTCTGTAGAATGCATTCGTAGAAGCCTGAACCTGAAAGAAGCCGTCTTCAGAGGACTCACTTTAACAGTGCCTACAGCAAAAGGAGACAAGACACATTCAATTTCCTTTCAATTCAACTTGCAATGCCTAAGAGCAGGGATATCCCCTGTGATCCTTCATTATCCATTAGGATGGAGATAACAGGAGCTGGATTAAACAGAATGATAGAGCTTCCCACCCAATTGCTACTCAAGTATCATCCAGTGAACCCGCTACACTACAGAGTCCATAACAATATCAAATCACTCACCTTGCATTTTATCTGTAACATTTTTTAAAGTTTCCTTTCCTCTTATTTCTTTTGTACTGTTACCTTTCAAAAGCACACAAAGCAAGCCATGTGTTTACAATTCTTCTATCTCTTTTTTTCCTACTACAACTCTGTGCTCTTTTTTCCCCCCACATAACTTTCAGATATTAAGTATAGCTCTGTTGTGATTCTCCAGTAAGTGAAACATCAACTCTTTCTTCTGGACTTAGCTTAAGACCTCATTTCCAAATGTTAAGAATGATATGCTGATTTAAAAAAAAAAAAAAAAAAAAAAAAAAAAAAAAAAAAAAGAAGAGTACCCAGAAACAAGTAATTAAAATAAAGAATTTCGAATACTACTGTGAAATTTTGAAGGTTTGAAAGGAGAAGAAAATCTTTGATTTTAGAACTGCAATACCTACTAATGTAAATTGATTTACGTAATTGGGAAGCTGGGTTTGGCACACATATGTAAGTACATTATTCAGAGAGGATATTTATCCTAATTGCAAAACTAGCGCCTTCAGTCTGAAGACATAGGAATGCTTACAGCATCAGTGAAACCCTGTTGTAGCCAGACAGTAGACAAAGCAGTTTAGGCCAAATTCCTATTTTAGAGCTTATCACATTAATTTCTCAGAACATGCTTTTGTAACAATGAGGAATAAACACTTTGAAAATGAAGAGTCATCTGTTTTAAGAACTCTCTTACAGAGTTCCAATAAGGCAAACCAGTCTTGTACTAAGACTGTTGTAACAGGAGAAGGCAATAGCACTCCAGAACAGTTATGTAAGGATCAAGTTACCACCAGAAAAAAAGTAAAAAAACAGAAAAAAGAAAAACCAAACATTTTTTTAAACATATGCCTACAGACAGACAGTTCCAAAATGGGCTTTTTTTTCTCTAAAGTACCAAACTTAAACCTAAGTGAACTAAAAAAAGATTAACAAAGAAAAGTTACCAGAAACACTTTGAGTATTTATTTGAAGGGCAAGCAGGGCTAAGAGAATCTGATAGCAGATACAGGAATGAAATTTCATAACATGGCTTCTCAATGACTTGCTGTGTGATGTTGCGCTGTCATTTAATTTACAAGTGTATGTATGGAATAGGAGTACTGGTACTTCCTTGCACTCTGTAAAGTAACTTTAAGTCCTTGGAAAGATGTAATGCATTGTGGAATTCAGTTGAAGACTACAATAATTAT
The DNA here is from genome assembly GCF_004027225.2 of Strigops habroptila. Lineage (NCBI taxonomy): Eukaryota > Metazoa > Chordata > Aves > Psittaciformes > Psittacidae > Strigops > Strigops habroptila. The sequence goes on along the minus strand of NC_044281.2, from coordinate 19,811,801 downwards.
TCATGCTACAGATTAAACTCTGTGTGGATGACACAATTAGAGTCTGGATTTTGATATATCACAACTCACTACAAAAGGAAGAATGCAAATGTAAAAGTAAATAAATAAATCAACGATGATGACAGGGGTATAACAAATTCTTCACATGAAATACAGATTAGAGATAAATACAGATTAAAACGTTTACGAAAATAAGTTTCAGACAAGTATTCAAACGGACAAACATCTTGCACTGCAGACCATATGATAGTAATTCCCATTCCCACTGTTCCAATTCAGAATTAGAGCACACTTACCCATGTTTGATTATCTCACTTCAAATATTACCCAGATTTAAAAATAAGAACAAAAACAAACAAGCAAACAAACTTGTATTCACAGGGAAAGCAATGAAAAAGTGATGCCTCAATGTAAAGTTCTGTTGAAATAAAATAAATCATTGATTTCTTACTGTAAGAGACTTTTATAAGTCATTTTCTGAAGAAGTGCACATCATAAAAGATAACCAACATATTTCAGAGAAGCAAGATACTCAACATGTTGGTTTACTAGTAATCAGTTAGACTATTCTTTCAATAGATACATACAAAATAGCCTTTTCAATCCATAACAATACAACAAACTGCAGTCATGTATTGCAAACAGAGACAGGTTATATATACGAAACGTATTACAAAAATGCTGCAGTTTTATTAAAAAAAAAAATCATGTAACATTGCATCAAACAGGAGAGCCTGTATTTGTCATTTAGTGTAAAATGTATGCAGCATACACAATCTAATTTGCAAAGCACAAGTTTCTCAGGATACTATGCCAACTAATAAGACATTCTAAAGCAAAATACAGGAAAACAAAAACATTTAAGTGATGTCAAAGGTCAGATTTAGGCTCACAAATCCATGGTTGTTAAGGGGCTTTCAATTTAAAACAAGCCACACCTATGTATTTACAAAGGTATACTATTTTAACATCAGCTTTCTCTCTCTTCTCTACAAAATAACCACTCCCTTCCCTATTCTTGACCTGCTCTCTCATCCATCCTAACCTCACCTTAACAATGCCCACTTCCCTACTACAATCCAAGGCCAAAACTAGAAGTCTACATAGAGCAAGAGAAGAGGTTTTTTGGAAGATGAGTTAGAGGGTACTACATCAGAGGAGCAGACATTCTCTAAAGTAGTTTCAGAGAACTGTCTACAAGCAAGTAATATCATCTGCAAGCAGAGTTGGAAAAGCTTTATGTGGTGTGACCTTCTCTTGATTAGGCAAATGCCTTCTTCTTTCATAGTCATTAGCGTCTCTCTTTCCTAATAGCCAGCACTTTAAAAATAAAGACCTCAATGGTTTGATATGAATGGCACACTACAGAAATAAGAAAGCTTTTCCATATTTCCAAGCTTAATTACAGCTACTAAAGACTCTACATAGTATCTAATCATGGACATGAGTATACAGAAAAGATCTCTTTCAAGGGAATCATACTACATTAAACTTTCTCTGCATTTGTAGTGATTGTTAAAACTCCATTAAAACAAATTCCAATTTAAAAAATGCACATTAAACACTATTTTTTCCCAATTTCCACAAATTTATAGTCTATTGTATTTGAGAAAAAACTTATCGTCTAAATAATCTTAAAGTATAATTAAACCTATAATCTATTTTAAAAGATGAAATTATCAAACTCTTTTGCTCTCACATTTACCAGTGCATTACAAGCTTCTAATGGAAAGCAAAATTCTCACCCATCCTTAGTTTGATCTGCCACTCCAGCCAACAGCTGCACTGTTTTAGGATTGTAACGAGGATCTGTATGAAGTCCTAGGTATTTTTGCACAAAATCTTCTGGGGTCATGTAATGCTCGCCATCTTGCTCAACACTGGCATGCTAGAGTAAAAATAAAAAATAAAAACACAGAAACAAAAATTAATCTATGTAGATGCTAATCACCAGTGATTACCAAACTAGTATCTTTACTGAATATCACTTAAAATTATGCACAATTGTCTGCACATAACTGGTCTGAAATTAAAGGGCTACATCACTATATTAGTTGCACAATAGTAATGCAACTAATAGTAATAACTAATAGTATTAGTTGCATAAATACTAATATAATTACTATATTAGTTGCATATCACCAACAATCAGATTATCCTCATAGAATAGATGTATTCACATCATGACCAATATCTTCTAATAAAAAAAGACAATTACATGTTTTCAGAAACTATTGCATAAACTTATAAATATTGCAGCTATGTTGCAGCTTTCTATTTGCAGGGACACTGAAAACACAGCACATACGTTTTCTTACAATTTCTAGTGGCAAGTATCTTCTGAATAATTGTTCCTGGTCTTTATTATAATTAATTTGGAAAATATGTATTATTTGTTTTCTCTTTTTGCGAGAAATAAATTTCCAGATTAATTTTTATCCTGAAACTAATAGTTTTGACATTTCTTAAAGCAAACATTCACACACACAGACAAAAAGGACTTGAACCAAATGTTTTAATTTGATTTTGAATTTTAATTTTATTAACAATGAATTTCAAATAAAAATCACAGGCAAATTTTAAATTCTATAATTTGAATATTAATAAAATCAACTAAAAATAAAATAACCAAGTACATCTTTATTACTTGTACACCAAGACCACTGCCATATGTCTGTATCGTTATTCTTACTGATTACTTTGCTATTTCAAGCCATTAATCGCTGGTTCTTATCTATAGGTCAACTTTAAATTTAAAGTGAATTTTTTACCATAAAGTAAATTCTCTGCCCTCAGATGTCCAGTTACACCGGGTGATGCTAATCTTGAACTAAGAACAAGAAGAGGCAGGAGTATAAAGCATCACAATTGATAAATAAAAGGGAAATATATTATGGAACTTCAAGCCCCTCAGATCTTGTTTCAAGACAGCAGCACAGTAGCAGGGAAAATTTCTCATAGTTTATTTGACAGTAATCTTGGAAATAAAGCCTATGTTTTCAGATTGCAAAGTTAAACTGTTTGCATCCTGAAACACAGGATAGTAGCTCACAAGAGATTTCTAGTTCCCTAAACTACGATGACCCAATTCAGTTTAATAACTGAGTTTGTTTCTCAGCATTTTTGCTCACAAAACCCATAAACAAGCTTACTTAATAGCTTAAAATCCATCTCTTCTGTTCACTGTCTACTGTACAGTCTACTTATACACGATTTAGACGCAGACTTTCAAATATACACGTAGAACTGCTTTCATTCTGAGAAAGTAAAGTTATAAAACTACCCAGGTGTTTCATTAGAATTTTGATTTGCAATAAAAGTAGTGATTTTTAATCTATTTGTAAAAATGCAATTCACCTTTCCAGGTTCTAGTCGTTAAAAGATGACTATATAAGCATTCTCTGCAGAAAAAGAAATGGCAATGCCCCCCAAGACTTACAATGCAACATCCATGCTAGTGAATTCAAAGTTAATTTGTAACTTTTCCACTATATACCACAGTATCTTGATTCAGTTGACACCGCTTTATGTGAAAGAGTAACAAAATAGGCCCTTACTCTGACAGGGACCCACAGGACGTAGAATATTAAGAAGAAGACCTATACATAATACCTGTTAAGGTGTAGCACTTCATTACAATACAGGGGATCATTAACGTCTCATGCTTGCTTCAGCTGTATGCACCCCAACAATTCAGTCAGGACAGTTTTCAGCGTAAAGGAGCTTGCATCAGTGCGTGCTTATGCATCTCCCGTACATCTTCCATAATAACAGCCTCTCACATCACCTCATCACCTCTCCCTCTTCCACCCTATAGCTGTGATGACAGCTATTTGCAAGACTGCACTGTAAAACGGATTATTGAACTAACTGAAAATCAAAAAAGATTATTTCCACAAAAATAGGAACACCAAACAGTGGACAGGAATCCTTTAACTCAGCACTGCTGCTGACATTACAATATAATCAAACTGTGGCTTCACTGAATCGACTTAGAAAGATTCTCAATCGTATACGCAAGTGACTAAAAAAATGCATTATGAAGCACAATTCTGCTGCAAGATATGCAGTCCAAAGAAAGTTTTATGCATGAAGGACCACCAAACATGCAGAGAATTGGGCATATCTTCAAGAATAATAGAGCTCAACTGTATGATAGCAGAGTGCATATCAAAGTCAAAATCTAAACATCTTTTCTTCAGACACCAAAAAAAGTGAATTTTTTTTTTATGATAAAAACTGTATGGAAGAAATTTCATTAGAAAATTTTTGAGACAAAATAATTAATTGACAGATACATTGAGGTCCATATGTGAAGATTATGGTATTTTGAAAGAGCTTGGCAGCGAGCCAATAAATCAAGGCCTGACAAAGTAGCTTGGCATGTATTTACATTTGTCCTCGAGTTACCTTTTCACCATACAACTTCAGCCAAGAATCTTTTAGCACAAAATAGGCAATTGAAAATTATATCTTGATTTGCCTATAAAACAGATCAATTAAATCTGTATTTTCCTCAGTCTTGAACTGTATTACTTTATAACACAAAATTCTTAGTAGACATTTACATACTGCTTCATGTAAGCACTTGATGATTTGCATCCTTATTTTTTTTCTTTAAACATCATCACATACCATGAACACATAAACCCCTTACTCTAGTTGTACAATATAGTGCTAGGTATTGCCACACTTTCAGAAGCCATGCTTTCTTTGAAAAATTGGTTAGTTTTCTACGTAAAGGGGGTTTCTATCCCAATGATTTTATCTGGGCAGAGGAGAAAAAAGTTCCAAAACAAGAGACCTATGGGTTCTCTTAACAGGTTTGGTTTTGTTTGTTGTTGGTTTTGTTGCGTTTTTTTTTTTTTTAATTCAGCTATGAGCACGGATGGGGAGAAGTTTCCTGTATTAAAATTGGAAATTCATTTTTGTTTCTTTCTCCACCTTGCTGGAACAACAGGTTCCACGTGCACCCGGCAGTCAGCCAATAATTCAACTATATGCCCCAAGGGCTGACTGTGTCTTGCCTAAGAAAAAAGAATGAAGAGATCTGATAACTGTTGTTCTACATAACTCTTTTATCCTTCAGTGAATTTCTATTTTGTTCTTTTATGCTTATTACTGAAGTCTGTGGTTAGCAAACACCTGAGAGGTAATTTATTTGATGGTGCACAAACATGAAATTTCAATGCCTGCATTTCATAGTTACAGGATTACATAGAAATAATTGCATATCTCCTTAATACTTTTCAAAGTTAGTATTTAGAAAAGTTTAAAATAATAAAATGAAATATATAGCAAGCTTCAAAAGTTCTAAGAGAAAGGTATATATTAAGCATCCAGTGAGATACAACTTAAACTGGATGGACAGAGGGCACGTATACTCTCTATGAATAAGGCGGATGACGAAGAGGCCTAGAGTTCATGTCTTCCCTTCGCCCATTTCCAAGGGAAGCCAAATTTAGGAAGGAATGCACGACCTTTAACTGAAGCTCACAGAACAGGCCAGCACTCTCAGCAAAGAGCACAACATATCTGACCCCTGATGTGCGCAACACTAGCAGTACTTCTCAACAAGACTCACTACAACTTAAGTCCTGGAAAACAGTAGGTTCTTCCGGTACTTTTTAAAGTTTGCAACTAAGTTTCCTTGCTATCAAAAGCCACAATTTCAAACTCAACTGTAATCAAATATAATCCAAAACAAATGCAAACCCTCCTTCTGTTACAGAGGTATCTGTGTTGATTCTCTTTTTTTACTGCAAATCTCAGACACTCCAGAGGAAACAGGAGAGCTTTCCTATTTTTCATTCCTCAGAGCACAAACAATGGACAAATTCATTTGCATGTTTCTTTGAAGATTACAAGATAGACATGAAGACCAAAAAGCTGTTTTAAAACCAGACTGCCTGCTTTTTAGGTTGATAAAACATGTATTGTCACAGAGACAATTTCAAGATCCAGTTGTACAATATTCTTCCTCTCCACTTTTTCTTGTATGACCAAAACCAAGGACTTCAAACAATTACTTATTTCCAGAAGGAAGCGCTTCTACTGACTGGAAGTCAAGAATCATAAAAAGCCCACATTTCCAATAACAGAGTATTTTGACACCATGTTTCACTTTTTGCAATCATGCAAAAGTATCTTAAAGAAAGCTAGGAAAGAGTTGTGATGTTCTAGAACCATATATTTTAAAATATATTTTTTTAAAAACATATTTTTCATGTTGCTTATTTTCTTAACGTACTCTACTGTATTCCTTACCTATGAAAGCTAAATGTCACGTCAACAGTAAATACACCTGCAGTTTAAGGTTTTTTTACTAGAAGCTAAATGCTGGGCTTTTACTATTTGATGCCAACATTCCAAGTTCTAGCACTCCAGCAATGTTACCAGTGTAATCCAGCATGCAAAAGCAAGAATCCATCAAAATTATGGTTGGGATATAACTTCTCTCTCTCTCAGGCAAGAAGATCTCTCTGTCTACTTATGTGTAAACTATTAGACAATATGGTAGGACCAAAAGATACATGTCAAAACTTAAATAATAGATTTTATTTTTTACAGTATTAATACTTCATTTTATATTATTTCCTTTTTCATCAGGGAAAACTTCTTGAACATACTGTGTGATACCCAACATAAAAGCATGGGGGGGAAAAAGGTATTTTAGTCATTTAGGAAATATTAGTGGCTCAACTCTTGGACCTAAAACATAGTTGTTCTTATTCCATCTGCCTGATTCAAACCTTAGTATGAAAGTTTAGGATTGACTGGATTTTCCTTTTAGACTGTGCTCCATTGTAATTAAGGAGAGGAGAAAAAGCTTTGTGATGTTATTTATCTATGTTAATTCTAAGGCTGTGCTAGGGATAATATTATGAAATACATAAATTAATTTTAAGTTCTAAAACCCTCACAAGTTGTCCATCCATTTGTAAGAGGAACACATATAAACCCAAAACATACAGCCGCAGAAGAAGAATTTTTTAGAATCTTGCAAAAGTGTATTTAAAAAAATAACAGTACTTAGTTATGGTTATAATTATTTGATTTACAAGAAATTAGAAAATATTTCAGAAAATTATTTACGATTATCATTTGGTAATGGTTAATCAGGATTTGTGTCAGGAGCAATTTCTCCTCAACACCTGATGGCCCTTTCAACACACTGTGCCTGCAAAGTGAACTTTTAAGCGTCCCACAAGCACGACATGCATACGATGCCATGGCAAACTGCTGAAAGGGCAAAAACTAAATGCCTGTCAATCAAACAACATTAGACAGCTCTTTTTACCTCCAAAAAAATATTTCGTAGTTCAACAGGATCCGCTCTTTTGGTTAATTGCACCTGTGGGGACAAGGAAGTTAATGCTTCGCTAGCCGGGTTACTGACCGCGTACAGATAAAAGCCGCTGTGTGCACTGATAAGGGCGGCAATACAACCCCCTTATCTAGCCGACAGGGCGAACCGCAAACATGACCGCCCCGCGCTCAGTGCGGGGCTCCCGTGCCGCTGGCAGCTCTCAGACCAAGGGCCGACTGGCAGCGGCGCCCCGGCCCCGCACGACGCCAGCCGCTACCGCCCGGCGGGCCCAGCCGTTACCGCCCGTGCGCGCCGGATAACGGCCCGCAGCCCGCTCCCGCAGTACCCTCGGCCCGCGCCGCTTCACCTCAGGAGGCGGAGGGAGGGCAGGCTGCGCTGCCCCTTCCCCGCGGCCGCCCCGCCATCACCGCGTCCGCCGGCGGCTTCCCCTGGTCCCCCGCGGGGCTCCCGCAGCAGCGGCTGCCCCCTCCCGCCGCCCGCCTTCCCTCCGGCCGCCCCGTGCGGGCAGGCGGAGGGTCCGCCCGACTCCTCCTGCGAACAACCGACGGAGGACGAGAGTCACCTTGACCGCCATGCTGCTCCCGGCAAGAAGGAGGAGGAGCCGCCCGCCGCTACCCACCCGCCGCGCCGCCGCAACAGCCGCCGCCTCAGCGTAGCGCTGTGGTAACGAGCACCCTGCCCTGCCCCGCCCGGCGCGGCCCGGTCCCCGCAGCGGGCTCCCCTCAGCGGCCGCCGCAGGGCTCCGGGGACGAGGGGTGTAGAGGAGAGCGGAGCCCACCGGTACCAGCCATGGCCCTGCCTCCCACCCTGTGTGCACTCGGCCGGGCAGGAGCGCTGTCGGTACCCGCTCGCACCCCGCGTTAGCCGCCACACGGACTCACCGCGGGCGACGTTGGACGGCGTGTCATCTACCCCACCAAAGGCACCAGGAGCGCGGCTGTGCTGTGGGTCCTTACCGGGAGGCTGCTGATGGCACCTCCATAGCGCAAAAATGAGCTTTTTAAAATGCTGCTGAACCTCATTTCTGGCTGAAGAGATGCAGCCGGTCCCTTGAGGGTCTGCAAAGCTGCACCTGTTGATGCCAAGTGCTGAAACTGCTCGTAGACTGATATTCTAGCAGTATGGCTGTAATGGCAGTAGCCTCGTATTTCATACAGACAGAGATACCAAGCAATCAATTCTGGCTGGAATTCAGTAACTTCTGACAGAAGCTGCTTGTAATACTTAATAGTAGAACATGCTGACTTGCTTTATACCTTAAAACAAAAAGCATGCAGGCCATAGCCTCAAGAAAGGATAAATTTATACTCCGTTTGGACAGTTCAATCACAATACATTCTTATAAAACCTGGCTTAAATAATAATGCATATTTTGTCTTGTGTTACTATTTCAAGGGCCCAACAAGATCTTTTATTACATGCTGCTGGAAAACATAAAAAGAACAGCTTTTGTTACATCTCAGATAACCCAGAGAAATATAAAACTACAATATAGTGGTTGGGAGGTAATAATGGTAGCCACGGAACAATGACTCACATTTCTAAGTTTAAAACAACTAATTTTCTGTAGAAAGCACAACTTTTTTTTTTTTTGGCTATGGATCAACAAAAACTTCCTGAAGATAACTTGGAGTTCACATACTACATATGTGCCAGCTGACAACAGAAAGTTTTGCTATAAATCTGCCTATTTGTTAAGTATTTGACCACTAAACCAGCTTGTTCAGCAAGTCCATGTGTATGCTAGCTGCAGAGTAACAGTGTGCACCAGAAAACAGACCCTAACATAGCAGAAATCTCCATGGTCCTTCTAGCAGTGGCTGTAACAAGTGGTTCAGCACTTGGTTTTTCTTTTTATTGGTGGTAAAGCTCCATCTTCTCTGTTCTCAGCACTGGTGAGGCTGCACCTCAAATACTGTGTTCAGTTCTGGGCCTCTCACTACAACAGAGACATTGAGGTGCTGGAGCAGGTCCAGAGAAGAGCAACACAGCTGGTGAAGGGTCTGGAGCACAAGTGTGATGACGAATGGCTGAGAGACCCGGGGGGGTTTAGTCTGGAGAAAAGGAGGCTGAGGGGCCACCTTATCGCTCTCTACAACTGCCTGAAGGGAGGATGTAGTGAGGCGGGGATGGTCTCTTCTCCCAGGTAACAAGTAATAGGACAAGAGGAAATGGCCTCAAGCTGTGCCAGGGGAAGTTTACACTGGATATTAGGAAAAATTTCCTCATGGGGTTGTCAGGCATTGGAACAGGCTGCCTGAAGTGCTTGAATCACCAGCCCTGGTGGTATTTAAAAGGTATCTGCAAATCACGTTTGGGGATGTGGTTTAGTGGTGGACTTGGCAGGCCTGTGGAAACAGTTGGACTTGATGATCTTAAAGGTCGTTTCCAACTCAGCTGATTCCATGATCCTTTCCCTCCGCTGCAGCCTAACAGCGGCGCTGAGCCCCACGTTCATAGGTGGAGGAGCGCTGGAGCAGGTGCGACGCCGCGGCAGGGAGCACTGCGCATGCGCGCCGGCAGGCCCGAGTCAGCGCGACGCTCCCCGCCGCGCTCCCTGGGGGGCGGGGCTATGCAAATGAGCATCTACTGGTCGCGTTCCTCGCAGGCTCCCGCCGGCCGGCGCTGGGCATGCGCGCGGGCTGCGTGTCTCACACAGCGCGGCTATTGGCTTCTCGCTGCTTTTCGGCGGGCGGAAGCGGAAGTGTAGGCGTGTGCGCTCATTTCCGGTGAGTAGGCGCGCGGGTTGATTCGTTCTGCCCGGGTGACTCGGCCGCCGCCGCTGTTGGGAGATGGCGGGTAAGCCCTCGGCCCGGCCCGCCTGCGCTCCGGGACCTGGCAGCTGCCGCCCTGGCACCCTGAGCGCGGCGGGCATTGCGGCTTGGCCGCTTGAGGGAACGCGTCTGAGCGCTGCGGGCGCCTCTCCTGAGGGGGAGTGGGGCCCTGGGGCGCCCAACACTGTTGTCCTCTGCCTGTTTCATGGGTCGCTGACAGGGCGCCGGTGCCGTCCGCGAGTGGAGACACTGTGGCCGGGACATGGGGCAAGGAAGCGGAGCGCGAGCTCGGGGCGGCCGTGGCCGGAGCAGCGGGGGAGGGTGGGTGAGGGCCGAGCGCGGTGGGCCGGGGCGGTCGGGGAATCCAGTGTCTGGGTGGAGAACGCAGCTGACTTTCCGCCCCTCTGTTGTCATGGGCATGCCGCTGCTGGGAAGGCAGCCTCGGGCTCGCGGTCCCCACGCTTAGCAGCGGTAAACCAGAGTATACCTCCGTGTCCACTAGTTTAGCAGGGTTGGGGAGGGAATCGAAACCTCAAAATTGCTTTTACTTAAAGTTTACTACCTGAAGTTAGAGGAGGAGCTTTCTGATGGGAATTCTGTAATGAAGGGGAGGTGGCTTTGTAAAGCGCTTGAAAAATACCATGATAAGTCAAACATGTTGTCTGTGCTGGATAATGCTTTGGAAAACAGACTAGGTACAATTTATTTGTTATTTCCTTCCACATCCGCTCTGGAAGAGAAGTGTTAATTTCTGGTGGTATACATGCCACTGTAGTTCATGAACACCTGTTTATGAAAATGACTTAATGCTAAGACTGGAAAAGCCCTAATAACTTATTATTTAACACGTTCTTTAAAAGAAACATCTGTTAGACTGAATTGTTAATTTTTACTTAAAGCTTTCAAATATGTTTTGGTGGTAATAACTTAGAACATTTAAATATTTTTAATGTAATGCCCCTGCATCGTGGTTTAAGCCCAGCCTGTAACTCAGCACCACGCAGCCGCTTGCTCACTCCCCCTTTCCTTCCCCCCTCCTCCGGGCAGGATGGGGAGGAGGATGGAAAGAATGTAAACCCCACAGGTTGAGATAAGGAGTCCAATAACTGAAGTATAATGCAAAACCACTAGTACTACCACTAATAATAATAATGATAAAGGAAATAACAAAGGGAGAGAATATAAAACTAAAAAGGGAAGGGAAAAACCAGTAAACACAAGTGATGCACAACACGACTGTTCACCACCTGCTGACTGATACCCAGCCCGACCCGAGCAGCGATCTGGGCCTTCCAGGTGGCTCCCCCCAGTTTATACACTGGGCAAGATGTGCTGTGGTATGGAATACCCCTTTGGCTAGTCTGGGTCGGGTGTCCTGTCTCTCCTTCCTCCTGGGTTCTTATGCCCCTCCTCGCTGGCAGAGCATGAGAGACTGAAAAGTCCTTGAGCAGGGTAAGCATTACTTAGCAACAACTAAAAGATTGGTGTGTTATCAGTGTTGTTCTCAGACTAAAGCCAAAACACAGCACTGCACCAGCTACTAAGAAGGAGAAAAATAACTGTTACAACTGAACCCAGGCCACATCCATTCTCAGAAACGAAAAAGAGATATTTGTGGTGTGGTTTCTAGTTCCAGAAAAAGTGACATAAATCTCTATATTCCTTTTACACATTGTAGCCTATCGTAGCCTTTTTAAACTTACTTGTTCAATATTTTTAGTGTGTGTTTTGTGTTTTTTTTCTGGTTTTGAGAACCTCTTTCTAAATATGTTCCTTGAGTAATAGTGACATGTAGATTGTACACCTCAACTCTTTACATAAAATATTTTGGGTTGTGGGTTGTTTCTTTTTCAGGACTTACTGCTATGGAGAAGAAGCTGGCTGAGTACAAGTGTAACACAAATGAAGCAATTCAGCTGAAACTAGGTAATGTCACTTTTCAAATACTGTGCGTTTGATGCTGGAATATTTTAGTATATCTTCTTAAGAAACTTTGTAATACTTAAATCCACTCAGGTTTTAATAACCACTTAGTAATGTGAACATACAAATACAAGAATAGGAATACATAGTGTAGTTTTGCTGAGCCTACTACAGTTTAAGTACAACTATAGATATTCAGTCACGTCTCTGCGTAATAATGTCATCAGCAATTTATTTGCATGTCAAGAGTGTGTTGGATTTATATCTTGTCTTATTTTCTTGAAGTATTCATTATCTTCTTTTAGTTTCCCTTTTATTCTCTAATCCTTATGCTATGGTACTGTCCTAAGTCTGTATCTTCTTCATGGTGACCATAACAACAGAACTTTTTTCTTCGGAGTTACAGATACCTAGTTATGTATTTTTTAACATATTTCCCTTTCCTCTCTCTTTGAGTTGGGGAATAAAACCAAAAGCAAGGATAGAGGTTCAAAAGGGTTGAGTTGGGGTTTTTGCTCCCCTTTGACTCCAACATCTGGATTATACAAGACCTTTTTAATGACAGTTGTTTAAAATCTGGGGGGAAAAAAAAAAAGGGAGGGGGAAAAGTCAGTCTTTCAAGACCTGTTTATTGTTCTCTACAGCTAATTTATTTACTGAGACACCCAGAATACAGGCAGAATTAATGAACTCTTGGTGGACTTGCTTATATCTCAAACTTACGTTCAGCAGTAATAACTTGAAGAATAAGGCGTACCTGTCTAATTGTTAATCTTTCCAGCCCTCTAGCAATTTGTTCCCTTGAGCAGTACAAATATCATAATTTATTAAGAAAATAAAAGTAATGAATGTGTTAAGCACTTTTCAGAACTACTACTAACAATCTGTTCTGTATAGTTGAGTATCATTTTAATACACAATCACCTTCGGCTTGTGAGCCAAAATGTCATTATAACCAAAATACTGACATTTTTAAGCCACTTGTAATTGTGAAGTATTTCTCTTCCTCTTAAACATTATTTCAAATAGTGGCTTTATGCCTAGATCTAATGTTTTGTTTCTCTCTTCCGCCTTTATAAAACCATAGGAAAGAAAGAGATAATGACATCTGAGTGAATTTTGTCTAGAAACGCAAGGAACTATTTATATCAGGTTTCAGGGAGACTGCTAGAGGTTTTCTAATTAAGGTACCCATTATCCTATTCTGCTAATATTTTTAGCTTCTTTTTTTTACTTCCAGAGAGTGTACATGTTCCACATGAAAGTTCTGTTAAGATAAAAGATGAGAAGCTACAAATTGATACCATTAAAAAAAAAAAAGGCATATACTTCCCACGTGCCTATAAGAGCAGTCATAAACTCTCCTCTTCAGAGTCCTAATTTCTTCCATGGTGAAAGTTCAGAATTGCTTGGGGGGGGTATTGGGGGGAGGGTAGTTTTGTTAGTTTGGTTTTTATGATGGTCATTGTGCACTTTGGTTGTTTGGGGGTTTTTATTCTTAGCGCTGCAGCTTTGCCTCAAATCTGTTACTCTCTGAATTAAACCTGGGAAGACAGGAGAAACCATTCTCTTTTAATTTTAAGAGGGCCAAACTTTTATCTTGTCACTAGGGCCCTCCTCATTTGCATTTTTCTCTTTGAATAATTCCTTTCTAATATTACCAGAAATAACTTTTCTTCATCTCCAATTTTACTGGAGTAAGGCAGCAACGAAGCTGTAGTTCAATGTTCCACGTGCTTTTTAAAAAAAAAAGAAGCTTTAATGGCAATGTTAACTCCTACAATTACACATGCTCATGTTAATGCAGTATTAACTCATTCAGCATTAAGAATATGTAGCTGTTGTCTTGAGTTGTTTGTGCCTTGTAAATGTGGCTGAGCTATAATTTTAAGGACTAAGTTAAGAGTTATATCCCTTCCGATTATAGGTAGCTTTTTACTAACTGCAAATACACAGAGGATGTTTGTGAATCACATTTTTCAGTCTTCTAAAGTTTTTCTTAGGAAAAATCCTAGTTTAATCTCTAATTTCTTCTGGTAATCATAAATAATGTATTTTATGATGGAAGAATGCCTGTCACAACTGCTGTGGAGCAGCTGCTGTAACTCCATAAGCATGAATAAGAAGTTTGCTTGGTAGGTTACTGAGTTTGGGTAGATGTCATTATAGTGAATATTTTTACATTACCAGAAGAAAAAAAGCAACTAACCTTGTTTAATACTAGGCTTTGGAAAAAAAGTAGAGTTGGGAAAAAATAAATCACTAATTATTTTGATAATAGTAGTACAAGTACCAGTATAGTATTGGTGTAGCTGGTTTGTATGTATCCATGCTGATTCTCCAAAACTTGGACGTGAATATAAATGCAAATATTTATTTCCTTCATGACTCCATGAAAATCCTCTGTCTTCTCACTTGCATGTAGAAGAATGGCAGAATGAGAAGGCAACGTTGACTACATGATTGATCTGGCTTGCTGTGGGAATGTCCAGCTGGACAGTGTCCTCAGTGTTCAAGATGAAGTTAAAGACAGTAAAGTTCAGGAGATTATATATGAAATATATGCATGTATACATCTGTGTTAATTTCTCAGTTTTAGTCTGCTTAATGATCAAATAACATGCATCCAAATTACACAAGATGTCTTTATTTCGTTTGTATGCCAGCCTAGCATAGATAGGCTTGGAATTGAAGTTGGCTGTAGTGGAAGAATGCATGAACATCTAGCAGGGCATCTGTGGGTAAGCAAACTGAAGGTGATAACTTGGTCATGCTCTACTTTCTTTTCTTTTTTTTTTACCCCTTAGTTCGCTTTCCTGAGGAGTTGGAGGATGACAACACAACGTTTAATCCAGAGTATAGCCATCAAGTTTTTGGAGATGAGTAAGTTTAAAGTATCCAGAGTCAAAATAATAGATCTGGAAGGGGAAAGTTGCTTCCAAATTGTTAGGAAAAAAAGAGATCCTACCATATGAAGCTATTTTAAATAACAGGGCAAGACTTCAGTTTTATTTTTTAACTGTATAGTTAAACAGTGGCCTTGGTGCCTAGTTCGTAAGGTTTGAGCCTGTAGTCATTTTACATGCTACTTTTAAGGTAGATTAGCAAGGAATGAAATAACTGATTTTTTGCAGTCAGAATTACTTAAGTGGGGATTGTGTTAATGGCATGTTTCTATGTTTAAGGAAGAATTATCAGTTCTTGCTAATAATTTTCATAATACTGTGTACCAAAAAAACCCCAATATCAAGCTACAGTATATCCGTTTATTTTTTACTATTACATGGGATTTTTTATGAATAAAATGCAGAATGAAGTATTAACTTAAACTCACATTGTTAGCTGTTCTAGGTCATTGAATGCTAACTGTATTGAATTTGGGGTTTTGATTTCTCCCATATATATACTTATAACTAGTTAGACCTGCAGGGAATACAGAAACTATAGAATTATTGAGGCTGGAAAAGACTTTTAAGATCATAGAGTCCAGCTGTTCCCGTAGCACTGTCAAGTCCACCACTAAACCATGTCCCCAAGTGCCACATCTACATGTCTTCTCAATACTTTCAGGGATGGTGACTCATGGTTGGGCAGCCTGTTCCAATGCCCATCAACCATTTCTAGGAAGAAACATTTCCCAATATGCAATTTAAACCTTCTCTGGCACAGCTTGAGGCCATTTTCTCTCATCCTATCACTTGTTACGTGAGAGAGGAAACCAACACTTGGCTTGCTACAACATCCTTTCAGGTAGTTGTAGGCAGTGATAAGGTCTCCCCTGGCCTTTCTTTTCTCCAGGCTAAACAACCCCAGTTCCCTCAGCCACTCCTTATAAAACTTGTGCTCTAGACCCTTCACCAGCTCTGTTGCTCTTTGGACCTGCTCCAGCACCTCAGTGTCTGTCTTGTTGTGAGGGGCACAGAACTCAACACAGTATTTGAGGTGTGGCCTCACCAGTGCCAAGTACAGGGGGATGATCAGTGCCCTAGTCATGCTGGCCACACTACTTCTGATACAGGGCAGGATGCTGTTGGCCTTCTTGGCCTCCTGGGCACAAGCTGGCTCATGTTTGGCTGTAGCGTTCAACAACTCCAGGTACTTTCCTGCTGGATAGCTTTCCACCCACTCTTCCCCAAGCCTGTAGCATTGCATGGAGTTGTTGTGACCCAAGTGCAGGACCTGGCACTGAGCTGTATAATTGGTCTTGGCCCATCGATCCAGCCTGTCCAGATCCCTCTGTAGAGCCTTCCCACCCTCAGGCAGACCAGCACTGCCGTCTAAGTGGTATCATCTGCAAGTTTATGGGGGGTGCAGTCGATCCCCTCATCCAGATCATTGATAGATTAAACAGAACTGTCCCCAGTGATGAGCCCTGAGGACCACCACTTGTAACCAGCCACTAACTGGATTTAACTCCCCTCACCACCATTCTTTGGGCCTGGCCATCCAGCCAGTTTTTTACCTAGTGAACAGTACACCCATCCAAGCTGTGAGCAGCCAGTTTCTCCAGGCGCATGCTGTGGGAAATGGTGTCAAAGGCTTTACTGAAGTCTAGAAAGTATTGTGTTTGGTTGTTGGTTTTTGGGTTTGGTTTTTTTCCAAATATGCTGACTTTCATTAATACTGTAGGGAAGTTAGCCACTCTGTCCCTACTGCTAAAGTGTCATTCAGCATTTTAAGTAGAGTGATAGTCAATGATCTGGCCATAGCTCAAAAAATAAAAAGGTGAGGGGAACACTAAGGCAAATCCACTTGCATATGTCTGAACTTCTTGAAGTAGTTAAGTTTATTTACAATTCCTTTAAAAAGTGTTCTAAGTACTCCAAGTAGGATGAACTACCTATATTAATTGGAATACAATTAGTTACACTATTACACGTCTACTGCAGCTATCATCGACAATAATTATATTCTTAGTAATGGGAAAACTGTCCAATCTGTCATAACTAACAAGCAATTTCTTGTTCTGGCACTTATCTTCAATTTTTAAACTATAAATGTGCTACCATGAAAGAAAAATCTCAGTTAAAAAAAAACATTTAACCATACTTTTTCATCATTTACTCAGTTCTAGTTAGATTAGATAACTATATAGAAACTGTCCACAAAAAACACATTCATTGCTATGACTGGTTATCTGTGTATAGAGAGAGAGAGATATATGTGGTATAAATGGCACTGCAAACTAAGTTTTGATAAATTATATTGATCAATTCATAAATGATAATGAGTTTAAGATATTGAAAAAAAGTAAATGGAGTATTGGCTATTTCAGGTATTCTTTCTTGAGCTGTCACAGTAAGGGCACAGACACTACCTTACTGAGTTCAGGAACATGTTCTGTTTCTCCACTAGAGGAGCAAAATAACTAGTAGAAATAGTGTAAGGCATTATCAGTGTTTAGATAGCACACATCCAGTTTGAATCCCTTTTTCCTATTAGGAAGCTTAGTATATCTCACTAGGAAAGACGATGTGAACATCAAAGTGTATTAAATGAAAGCTCTGTGATGTGAATATTTTGCTCTGTATAGAGTTCTTGATTGTTCTTTTCTCTTTCCTCAGTGAAGTTGCTTTTGGTTACAAGGGACTGAAGATCCTCTTGTACTATATTGCTGGTAACCTGTCAACACTCTTCCGCATCGAGTATACATCTAAAGTTAATGAAAAGTTTGACTGTGTGGAGGTAAAGAAAGAACCAGACCTGCACTTAAAATATTATTGATAAGGTTTAGTTGGAATATGGACAAGAATTCTGGGTTCAGTAATTGCCCACTCAAAAGTGATTTAAATTGGAAACAAACAAAGAAAGTTTCCTTTGCTGCTAAGCTGGAAAAAATCTTTGAACTTCATCTGTACCTTTTCCCATTGTTCCTCCTTTGACTGCAGAACCATGAAAATTGTGTCAAACAGTAGAGTCAGACATGAGGTGCTAATACCAAAGCCATTTCCACAAAAAAAAAACAACTTAGCAAGTCTGTATTTTCATGTTAACTGTTTCCAGGAGGACTAGCATTGCTGTGTTTTATATTGACTGCATTGCTTTAAATGGCAAATGTGGAGAACAAGTAAGGCAGAAACAGGATTAGAAACTTCTGATTGGGTATCAAAGAGTACAGTAATACAGTTACAAGCAGGATGCTTGCTGGTGGTTTGTTTTGGGGTTTTTTGGTGTGTGGAGTTGATTGGCTGTTCGTTTCCTACAGGTGTTAGAAGCTTATAGAATGCTTGTAGAAAAACTTTTTTATTTTTCTCTTGCCTGTGTTCTCTCGGAGTATTTCCGAGATAAGCTTGCAAAAGCTAAGCTAATCAGTCTTTCAGCCAATTGATTAAAGGTATATGGAACTTAGAAATAAGAATAAAATATCTTCTTTGCAATGTTTTTAACTGTTAAATACTTATATCTGTGCAGTTATTTAGAAAAACTCAGTTATTCAGAGTGGTCTCCAATGCATTAAGAAAACTTAGTATCATCTGAGTTTTACTTAGTTATAATGAAGGAAAAATTGAGTTGATTTCTTTCCAAAAGAGCTATTGGTGCGGTTGTTGATGAATCTTCATAGTGTTAAATGTCTGTATATTTGCACAAACTTGAAATTACTCTGCCTGAGAAAAGCTTTTTTTTGTTAAAAAAAAAAAAAAAAAATTTCCTTGAAGTTTATGTAAATATTTTCAAGGAAAGGCCTATTGTAAAGGAAAAAACACTTGAATTATGTTAAATGAATTTTAAAGATTTCCCCTTCCTTTTTCTGAAGTTGTATTAGGATACACATAGTTTAACAGGCTAAGTGTCTGGACATGTCTGAGATACTTTTGAGGCTAGGGCAACATATCTTAGGAGTGGAAGGTCATGCTCTTCAATCTTTAAAAGGTTTTTGGAAATCAGGAAAAAAGGAAAGTCTGTTGGCAAAGTAGTACTCGTATTAAAATCAAACTGTCCAACCTTTCACCAATGTAATTTCAAGGTAAACAAGGTCTGTCTTGCCCTAAGCACACACTGAAACCTTTTTGATCACTCAGAATCCTTGCTTCTTTCAAGCCCTGGTTCCTATACTGAATTATTCCTCCAATTGCTCAAGGGATTGAGATGGAGATAAAAAGGAGGATCTTTTTGAGCGAGAGTTTAAATGCTTCCCAGAGTATTTACAGGCTTCAGCTGAATCAGAAGGGATGCGGTAGCACACCCTGTGCTTCCCTTGGTATTAATACTGTAATCCGAATGGGCTGTTCATCTAGTTATATGTAAACCTAAGGAGGAAAAAAGTTACAGTGGTCATCAGTCTTGTTCTGCATTTGTAATTTGCCATTAGTTTAACCATCTTAAGATACTAATGCCTTTGCAGAGATTGAAACAAGATGTCATTACAGCAGGTTGTTAATTTAAATGCATATGAACATTTACTTTTCTGAGTAAACTGTTAGGTTCGCGATCTCAGCTCCTTTAATAGTTATACTAAGATGCGGACCATCTGCCATTCATGGCGGGTAATCTTTGTGCTGTGAATAAATAGTGTTTAGGAAAGGACGGCAGTTTCTGCCTTTAACATAACTGGTTAAAAGGGAAAAATTAGTTTTAATGCTCTGCAAAGTTATGCACAGATTAGGATTTTGTATCTAAATACCTGCACAAGCCTGTTCAACAGCAGATGGTTTTATTCTGTGACATTGAGTTTGGTTCCATTATTGTTAAAGCAGCTGCTACAATCTCTGCCAGGGACTGACAGAAATATTTGTCCCAATATCACTGTTTTTCTTTCCTCCAAGATCTTTTAAAACATTAGGTAAAAGATAAGATCCTGAAACGTCAAGGGCCAGAACTCCAGTCATATTTACGCATCTTAATATCATCTCCTTAAAGATGGATCTAAACCATGTTAATGGGGAAGGCTCAGCCAAGTATGATCATGTTTTGAACAGAAGTTGGCACTTCATTTAATGAAAATAAAATTTATCCGTTGGGGGGAGTTGATTCTTTCAAATATCTGGAGAGGCTGCTTTCTTCTAGTGTAAATATTAATAGCATTGACCTCCAAATTGCTTGCTGCTTTGAGATTTGCAGCTGTTCAAGTATCTTCCTTTTCATCTGCATTTTATGGCAGGGTGGGGGAAAGTATTTCACTAACCTCTGAAACAGTCTTTGCTATAAATGTATTTGTCTTGCTTTGCGGCTGGTCTGGTGCATTTGCTTTACACAAAAATTAATGGAAGTGTGTCGTATTTGGCATCCTTTTATATATATATATATTTTTATTTTTTTTTTTAGTAATACTTCTGATCACTCCATTGCTCCCTCCCTGGAATTAATACATATAATTGTTAGAGAAATTCAGCTTTTAAATGTATTTCTATATATATTTTAAATTAAGTTACTTTGAAACAGCATCTACATGGTATACAAGTGTCATGACCATCTGTTAGTACAAGAAAACCCTCTATATTAAAGTTATCCAGAGTCAAATGCAGTGTACAAAGAGCCACTGCCCGTGTAAGTAGTCCTACTACAAATCAAGTTTAGTTACAAGCCTATACCATATTCCCAATCATCACCTCACTAGATTCTGATTATGAAGGTAATACATTATAGTACTTCCAAGAACCATAAGCTCAACAACTCTTGACTGGCTTTATTCAGCTTTTTGCATGCTTCATTGTAAGTGGTGTTGCCTATGTTTAACACTTCTGCAGCAGTCAACTGGATTGTTTTCCTGAACAGAAACTTGTTTGTCATCATGTGCATCCATGCCAGTTAGTAAGATATGAGTGCCTTGCTCCGATAAAAGAAATTAACCTCTCACCAATATCAAAGAAATACAGAAAGGAAAGGCAGCAAACAAATTTTGGTGACTCCTTGGATTATGAGCACCTCAGAGAGAAGTGTTTGTAAAGTGCCTACAAAGTAATGGATGTTTCTATTAAAAAGTACAGGTATTAATGAAACAAATTACTTGTATGATGTTAATATTTCAAGATTCCAGTGTTCCAGGATTTACTAACTGAAAATTGGATCACTTAAACTTATGCCACCATTCACACTGAGGATTCTGGGATTTCCTCTGTAAGAAAGGGAGATCTTGTTAACCCTAAAAGTAACTGAAGAATATAGCTTCTTAAATTATGTCAGATCCCATTTCAAGGGGAGAGAAATTTTAGGAGGCAGTAGGTGAAAATATGTTATCATACAGAACTAAGAAGGATTATCTACTGCTTTATCTGCTAAGCCTCTGTTCTCATGATTTAGTTCTTTCTATTTTATGGAAAACAAGATTTTCTGTGGTGGCAGCCAGTGACGGATCTGTTATCTTACATGCTTTCAGCAGGTGAAAGTTTGTCTTCCTTGTCACTAGCAAAGAAACTACGAATGTGGGGGGAGCACCATTATTTATATAATACTTCATACTGCATATTCACCCATTTTTAGGTATCTTCTACCTAAAGATGGTCTGAATTATCAAACTGATGCTTGGAAATATTATTTTAATTCTAGTTTATTTTTACATGCCTTTTTCAGGTATGTAAAATGAAAGTCAGTACAGATTCTCAGTTGCGGTTTCCTCAGCTTTATCAGCAGCACAGACTTAAGATCTGTGTAAACAGTGCACCTGCACAGTTTAAAAAAGAAAAAAAAAAATAAAAAAGCATTTCTAAAATGCATTCCATACAGATATTTTTGTGTAATTCATTGGTTCTGAAAGAAAAAAAAAGGCTGATTTTGTGTAATGCAGTTAAATCAGTAAGTGTAAAGAAAATACTGCTTTAAGAAGAATAGGAAAGGTTCCAATAAATACATTCCCTTTGTTTTGAGAATGGAATGGATGTAAAGATTGTACACATTTTAACTGGGTTCTTACACTAAGTATTGTATGGCTATATTTTAACTGCTTAATAGCTCTTTCTACAAATATAAATATAAATGTTGGTAGTACCAAACCATTAAGAATAAAACTTGTTTGTGCTGAACTACATCCATCTTTCTCTATGCTAAAAATGTAACTGAATGCTAAAGTGCTATTCATTTGCAGGTGCGTTGCTTCTACTTAAGGGACTATGGTTGAAAGGACAGGAATTAGTAGCATGTTGTATTAGCCTTTTGTAGTGTATTTTGTTCTAAGCATCTTAATTTCCCTGTTTTGAATGCTAAGTAGCAAGGGTCTTGGTTTTTAACTAATACCCATCATGCATGTAAACGGTGTGAAAGAGCTGCTTAGTAAGTTAACACAAAGTGTTCTTGTGTCAGTCCTTGTGGAAATAGATACAATACAAACATTACAGCTGAACTCACGGCAAACTCCATTAAGTAAAAACCTGGATTCATTGTCCGGAGGAAAGTTTGAATTGAATGTAAGCTCATTTTGTTGAATGTAATGTCAGGCTTTTAGGGGTTGTATTGAGGAGAAGGGTTTTGTTAAGTTGAGACCAATTCATTAAGTTTTATTGCCTGGTGAGAAGCAGTAATACGTTATTGTGAAACTTCATCAAATATTCATGGTTAAAAAGAAGTAGTAAATGTATTCAATCAAGTGGTCTTTTTGGGGTCTGAAAAGGATTATGAAGTCTGCTCAGCTGATAGTCTCTAACTTTCACTTTGGTTATCTGAGAAAAAGTAATTTTAATTTCTGAATTTAATTTTGATGTCAGAATATTTTGTCTTCCTGGTATGTTAGACTACAGGTCAGACTTGCTGACAGTATCCTTAAGTATATTTGTGTTATTTTATGTCAAAATTTGTTTTCAAAATGTTCTTTGATTAGAATGTGGGATGCTGTCTTCTGAGTTTGTAATGTGTGTTGCAGCTGATCCTATAGGCAGGCATTTCAAGCAGGGAGTCATAACAATGAATGAGTGTGCTACCTGTCACTTTTCTGTCTGGGAGCTACCACTTTTGGTCTTTGTCTCTTTTCATCCACTTTTCTGCACCTTTTTTCTGCATCTTTTCTGCACCACCTAATACCTCTTGTCTGATGCTTGTTTGGGAGCCTGAGTTCCACATGGCTCTGTAGCATAGCCTTGGAGAATTGCTGGCTAGAAAGTCTCAGCTTCTGAGTATGCTGTGTTTTCAGAATAGCTTAGGTCTTACTTGGACAAATGTGACTCTAAACATAAAATTGTTCATGAACTTATGCTGTAACTACAAGCTTTTTGATGCTTATAGTGGCTGGATTGTGACCTTTCTGGACCTTGTCAGGGCAGCTCCTCGTTGGAAGGCCACTACTGAACAACAGGAAGGTCTTGCTGCTTCTTTTCCTGTTTTTCCCTCCTTTTTTTGTATTACTGTTAGCCTGTAGCACCTCTCTTATGATCATTTGTTAACAGCACAATATGACACCAATGCTGTCTTTTTCTAATCTTCCACTGATCCTGCCCCTTTTATAATCTCCAGGCAGATGATGTTGAAAGTAAAATTAGAGAAATCATTCCTCCTGGCTTTTGCACAAACACAGATGACTTTGTGTCTCTGCTGGAGAAGGAGGTCAACTTCAAGCCCTTTGGAACACTGCTACACACATATTCTGTCCATAATGAGGAAGCTGGTGATGATATAACGTATCAGATACACAAGGTACGAAAAATAAGTTAAACTTCTGCTGCTGAACAACTAAAATATTATTTTGGTGTGATGTACTTTCAGTAACGCTTCAACTATAATATATAATAATTTTACCAGTTAATTAATATTTATAACCATGCTTCCCCCCATCCCCCAATTTAATTAGGGTTTGTATATATTTTTCCTCTTACATCCGTGATAGGTTTCACCTGACTTCTTCTGGCTTTTTCCCTAGGCTGACATGACATGTCCAGGCTTTCGAGAATATCATGAAAGGCTTCAGACGTTCTTGATGTGGTTTATTGAAACTGCTAGCTTTATTGATGTAGATGATGAAAGATGGAACTACTTTCTAGTGTAAGTACAGTTCTAAAGCAACAGTGGACCTTATTACCTCCACAAAGCCTGCATTTTAATTGTGGCTGGCCAATTATTGGAGCAGTATAATGATATTTTTCCCAGGAAAGAAAAACCATTGTTTATGAGGCTTGAGTTTTCCTCCATTATGCTTTGGGAAAGCTTGAGAATAGAGCTGAATTAAATGCTGTTGTCCGTTAGAGCCTTGAATGTAGGCTTAAACAGTAAAATGAGCTTTGCCTGTGTTTTCTTTTACTTGCCACCTATTCATCTTTATAATAGGCAAGTGCAGTGAAGTGCTGTAAAGAGGCCTGATTTATCCAAGTTGCTGCACACCAATTAAGTGAATTGTACATTCAGAACATAGCAGGTGTACCCATTGGGCCCTCACAGAGTAGCTTGCTGACACTGAAAATTCAGTTGGAGAATGGAAAAGAAAATGGACACTGCATGGGAGCGCGACTGTAATTGACCTGCTTGGCTTTCTGTTTTATCTGCAGATTTGAGAAGTATAATAAGGATGGAGCTACGCTCTTTGCGACCGTAGGCTACATGACAGTCTATAATTACTATGTGTACCCAGACAAAACCCGGCCACGTGTAAGGTAATTGGCGGCGTAACTCGTGCCTTGCCTTTTATTTCAGAAGAGGGAACTGCTGAAGTTCCCAATACTTGTTTATAATGGTGTTGATTTGTTTAAAAAAATCCCCATTATTAGCTGGCTATGCACTGATTTATTTCATTGTTCCCTTCTTGAAGCGGATGGAATCTCGAACAAGTTTTGAATATTTAGCGATTTTAAGACTCCATTAAAAATTATATTTTAACATGCAGATTGCTACATGTACTTTAAAATGAAATGCTATTTTGGTTTTAAGCTTTTACATTATAATGTTTGAAAATGCATGCATTTGAACTGAAAATACATTCCTTTGTTTGTAGCCAGATGCTGATCTTGCCACCATTCCAAGGAGAAGGCCATGGTGCTCAGCTGCTTGAAACAGTTCATAGATACTATATGTCTTCTCCTACAGTACTTGATATAACAGGTTTGTGTTAAATTTTTAGCTCTGTTCAGTTGTTTAATAAGCAACTTGTAGCATTCGCAGGGTATTAGCCTGCAAACTAACTTTCATGTTCACTTGTCAGAATTAAATGGCCTTTTGAAGATTTAGCTTCAGCTCAGTTCAGGATTAATAGAACCCTGGTTTACAGAAGAACTGTATATAATGTAGCTCCTTAAATCCTTACTTAGAGAACAGCACACCAGGAAAATTCAATCCCTAGCATGAACGGATTACCAGCTAATTAGCCATTTTATTGTGAGATACACAGCTGAGTTTGCCAAGAGATCAAGCTTTGTCAAATTCCTTGTTCTACTCACTCCTGTT
This sequence comes from Strigops habroptila, assembly GCF_004027225.2. NCBI lineage: Eukaryota > Metazoa > Chordata > Aves > Psittaciformes > Psittacidae > Strigops > Strigops habroptila. Next base: position 19,786,481 of record NC_044281.2, on the reverse strand, counting down.
AGCAAAAACTCTGAATTGTGGGGGTGGGGCAACACACCAAACTAAAATAGCTTATTAATATTAGCGTGCGAGTCAAAATTTTACAGATGGTAAAAATCTAGAGAGTTTGTGCTCCAGGAGCATGTATTGCTAGCTGAGGGCACCCATGGTATTAAAGGTGTGTGCACAAATACCTAAAAATAAAAAAAATATTGAGGAAATAGCAGAGGGAAAAAGGTTGTATGTGCATAAAAAAATAGAATGTAAAAAATGGCTACAAAAGTGACATCTGTCCTGTGGTTTCAAGTCCACTATAGGAAGAAATGCAGTTCAAACATGACTTGACCATTCAGTTCTAGGTGCTGTCTCAGACCTCGTCTTGGTTAGAAATAACTCTCTCATTCCAATTAAAAGACAGTAGAACTCTCAGTTCCATAATGCATTGCTGCAGGATAATCCTATCCTAAAGTAATCCACCTCATCGTTTTGATTCAGTTCATAGGATCCTAACGAAGTATAACTTTGTTTATGCAACAGGAAATCATGTGCATCATGCATTTACTGTTTTGTTTGGGTTTTGTTTTTTTTTTTTAATAGTATGAAGCTTTGTAAGCTTTTATAGCTGAGGTTTAAAAAAGTCTTAACAGGGTACTGCATAAATTGTATGATAAGTTCATGGCTTTAGTATCTTAAACACACAGTTGTAGCAAACAGTAAATGTGCACTAAAATAAGTTTTTCTTGATGGAATAAAGCAGGAGGAAATCTTGCAATATTCTGCATGGCACTCAAGTTATGGAAATTAAGGCTTTTACTAAATTTAGATGGAAAAATCAGGGTGGACAATCTTGATCTGGTCAGGATATTTAGTTATGTAGCAACTAAACTTGTGAAGTAACGCCTTTAACCTTTCTGAAAAGAGGAAATGATAATCTGCTTAACCTCTCTGAAAGACCCAGTGCTTTCAAAAAAAAAAACCCAAAAAAAACCAACAAAAAAAAAATCCTTCAGATTTTCACATTTACAACAGATATTTTGTTCTGCTTATAGCTTGTCATCCAAACTGACACAAGGGAAATGTATACTGGTAATGCTTACTGTACAGAACCATTGTTACAGAATCACAGAATGGTTTGGGCTGGAAGGGACCTTAAAGCTCACCCAGTTCCAACCCCCTGCCATGGGCAGGGACATCTTCCACTAGACCAGGTTGCTCAAAGCCCCATCCAGCCTGGCCTTGAACACTGCCAGGGATGGGGCAGCCACAAGTTCCCTGGACAACCTGTTCCAGTGTCTCACAATCCCCACAGTGAAGAACTTCTTTCTAATATCTAACCTAAATCTATTCTCTTTCAGCTTAAAGCCATTCCCCCTTGTCCTAGCTCTACATGCACTTGTGAAAAAATCCCTCTCCAGCTTTCTTGTAGGCCTGCTTTAGGTAGTGGAAGGTTGCTATCAGGTCTTCCATGGGCCTTCTCTTCTGCAGGCTGAACGAGCCCAACTCTCTCAGCCTGTTTTCATAGGAGGGGTGCTCCAGCCCTCTGAGCATCTTTATGGCCGTCCTCTGGACTTGCTCCAACAGGTCCACATCCTTCTTATGTTGGAGGCCCCAGAGCTGAACACAGCACTCCTGTTGGTCATGCTTCTTTTGATGCAGCCTAGGATATGTTTGGCTTTCTGGGCTGCAAGTACACACTGCTGGCTCACGTTGAGCTTCTTGTCAACCAGCACCCCCAAATCAGGGCTGCTCTCAATCCATTCTCCATCCAGCCTGTATTTGCGCTTGGAATTGCCCTGGCCCAGGTGCAGGACCTTGCACTTGGCCTTGTTGAACTTCATGAGGTTTGCACTGGCCCACCTCTCAAGCTTGTCAAGGTCCCTCTAGATGGCAGAAAATGAAACTGCCTCTTCTTTCTTCCAAGTAATCTGAGCAAAAATGAATGAAATTAATTAACTTTAGTACAGTTTTTCCAATCTCTTTTGCAGAATAAATGCTATAAGACTTGCCATACAAGATTAGGCCACTTCTGCTCAAAACATTTTATCCGATGCAATCATCATAAGCAATCTCCAACCCCAAAAAATCGCCAGTTGTGCATTGCTGCATAAATACACCAACAACTTCTATCCTAGTCCTTCTTCTTGATAACTTACTGGCTTTTGATTATCCTTAAACTGCAAATTTCAACTATTTACAGTGGTCCTCAAAACTAAAGAAAACCACAGCTGGGACATAAACTGTTCTGGGGGCAACATGACCCTGCTACTTATAGTAAGCCTGTCTATTAAGTAAGGAAGAATATAATACTTGTATGCTGTAAATGTTTTCTTTCTGTGTAGTTCCTGACTGGGAACAAAGTTGCATATGGGACCATGTTGATGCTCACCAAAGTCAGTTCTCAACTTTGGTGTTTTTCCTAAAGCAACAGTTTTAATAGTTATTCTACTGTTTTAAGCAAAATGGAGGTAACTCAAAATTGTGATGAGCTTTTGCTTAGGTTCTCCTAGCCTTTTAATTTTGGATAAGCTTGTCCCTTGGGTCCTTTTATATCTCATGGTCAATACATGTCTTCAGCTATTTAGTTGTATACAGCAGGATAGTTTTACCAGGTTTTCCACATAATTAGTTTGTATTCTAGTAGTTCTACCACTCTGTCAAATATAGAATAGATGGAACATACAAGGGAAAGGATTTATAAATCAAGTGGTTTTCCCAAGGAATTAAATTGGATTAAATGTGTATGTTGTCAGTCTCTTATAAATGCATATCTAATACTGTACAGTACTGCATACACAAAAATATTGGAAGCTTTTCTTTCTACAAGCTCTTTAACATCTACTGTCAAACATCTAAACCTTTGATAGCAGCACCTACAATTAAGCACAGTTGTTTATATACTGATGAATGTTGTGTCTGCTTTTGTTTTCCATAGTTCTTTGTAATTACATAGCAGACATGAGGAAACAAATAATACTGATATTAGCTACTTTTTGTTTGTTTCTAGCTGAAGATCCATCTGAAAACTATGTGAAGCTAAGAGACTTTGTTCTAGTAAAGCTGTGTAAAGATTTGCTTTGCTTTTCCCCGGGAAGGTTAATGCAAGGTTTCAGTCAAGAAATGGTGGTGGAAGCACAACAAAAACTGAAAATAAATAAGGTATTAAATCAGAACTGTTTTAGTTGGACATATATCAAATTACTAGAATAATAATTTAAACATAGAGGGGGAGATTTGGAATTTACACACTCTCGCTTAGTTCAACAGATTTTTAGGAGGTAACTGGGAGATACCTAGCTCGTGATTTTAGATAAATGTTCTTTTTACCTACTAATTCTGTTTATGTAATAGGATTTTATGTGGTTTTCATTTCTTTTAAGTATATTTTTACAAAGAACAAGTGTTGGTTAGGGAATGCAGAACACTAAAGCTGCAAGTAACCACTGTTAAGGCAACACTTGGAGAACTAAACAGTTAAATTGAACAATTAAATTTGCTGGTAATTTCCCCAGTAAGTGATTAAACTTATTTAATGAGCATGGTAGTGGAACAGCAGAGTTGCTTAATTAAAAATGTATTTGAATGTGGCTTAATGAAAACTTTAAGGCTCGAGGGGTGGGGCGTGTGAAGCCGTATTCAAATGAGTTTGTGAAAATGGTATAGCTTGTATAAGGAAACTACATCTGCAGCCTTCTATGTCTGATACCTTAAACCTGAAAGGATAAATAAGTTGGGTTTGGGTTTTTCTAGCAGTTATCTAAACATGCTGGTGTAACAAACCAACCACCTTATTTTTGCTCCGTTGCTCAGCAAAAGAATACTTGGCCTTGAATTGTTTTCATACAGATGCAACAGTAGTAATAAAGTAGCAACGTGATTTTGTTTTTCTCAGATGTGATACTAGCTGATGCTCGTTCCGGAAGTTCCTACATACTTCAGTTTTTCCATTTGCTAGTTTTCATTTTCTGCTCTAGTAAACAGGAGACTTTTAAATACTGTTGTTACATTCTCATATTTAGAACTTCAGAGGCCTTATGAAAGGCATTAATAAAATTAGAGGAGCAGATACTGTTTAGCAAAATGTTGCTTAATATCACTCTGCTTCCAGTCCTTTAGTTCTTTGAAGTAGTTTTGGACTTCGGCTTCTGGCTTTTATGCTGCTCGTTTACAGCACGTCCTTGAAGCACCTCTACAGCTGGTGCAACACTTAGAGATCAGACACTGGCTGCATGGAAGAAAATGGTTTTGAAGGAAAAAAAGAATGCTTATTCATTTAACCCACCAGATAGGAGGATAAGTTTGAGAGAGGCTTTGTCCATGCCTCTGGCTGTCTTCCCATAAGCTGAGGAACTACTCTAATATTTCAATATTTCTCCACTTTTGAGTTCTGGTGAGTGACCTCTTTATTCAGACATGGTTTTTATTCTCCTTTCTGTTCATTAGCAACACACAAGACGAGTTTATGAAATTCTCCGATTGCGTGCAACAGATATGGGTGATGCAGAACAGTCCAGAAGCTATCGGTTGGACGTTAAAAGAAGACTGATTGGCCCCTATAAGGTGTATATGACTTAAGTATCATTTACTACTTATTTCAAGGCTAATTATACTTGATTTTACTCATTTCCATAAATGTAGTTTATGCCAATTATGTTGCCAATCAACTACTATTAGTTATGCGGTGTTCAATTGACACGTATACAGATGCAGAGAACATTCAAACATACCAGTGCTGAAGATCCTGGGTTTGGCTCCTGACTGTTTCCTGCCCAACTTCAGCAGGAAATTGTTACTAAGCTTATGTTGTCTAGCTACAAGTAGCATTATGTCCAGGTAGGCTTAAGGGGAAAAAAATGTAAATTTCTTGAGAAGGTTAAAATTATCTTAAATAGACAGGCCAAAAATTTGGAGAGGTAAATGCTGTGCAGTTTATACTGCAGACTAGGTATATCTTAGGTTCCTGTTCTACTTGTTAGCTAGCTCTTAACAAAACAACTTGCTAGAAGTAATTGAGCCATGTCAACATAAAACTCTGCAGATTGAATATAAAATAATTTCAGCAGTAAAGTTCAAGCAAGTACTAAATGTAGTGCAAAGTAATTTTCTTAGTTCCTCTTAAGTATGCTGCTTGGGTTCTGCAGTATAGTTGGTCCATGTTGCATAAACTGACCCTTTGCGATACAGATTTAAAAAAGTATATCCTAGTTGCTAATGGCATCAGGCTTTGTATTAAAGAGTCAAAAGACCACAAATAAATCTAGGTTTATTGCTATAACTAGCATGTTAGCTACTCTCTTTAATTAAGTACTTGCTAAGCAAACCAAAACCCTGTTGCGAAAGTTTCACAAAGTACGAGAAGTACCTTGGTTAGCTTGCAAGCCTTCCTAAAGCATCATTTACCCTGTTACATCAATATAGCAAAATTTGTGCTCATGTTGGACTTACTTATTGTTAGCAGAAATGAGAACCCAGCACTGTATTAAATACTTGCATGATCAAGCATAGCACAATGTCATGCTGAGTGGCAGGACCTTAATCAAACCTCCTTTTCTGAACTGAACTTTGCCTCTCTGTGGGAGATTATAAAATTTCTTTCTGATGTTGATCATTTACAGTTTACTGTGGTCTCTACTCCTTCCTCCTGACCCTCAGCATCAATCTTAGAAAGAAAACAAATTTTCCTTTGGGAGCTAAGTGTAAAATTACATAGAGTACAGTGGGGCTTTGGTTTTGAAACTGATGGTAGAAGTAGAATAGTTTGGGGAAATTTCTTTGTTTTAATGAACTCTATGATTCCATAGGCATCGCAAAGATGTACTGATAAATTGCCAGGCACACATAATGGGTTTGGGTTTTTTTTTTTAATAATGAAATGTTGAATGACATTCTGCTTTTACAAAGTGAGGGAAGACTGAAGAATAGACAGTAACTAAGGAACTGAGCAGTTCAGTAATAGGTATCAGCTGTATAAAAATATACCTGGGGAAAAGAAATACGAAAGTATTCTGAGGTGTTTTTAAGAAACAGGTAAAAGTACTGCATGTCACACAGCAAGGGGAACTCATTGCTGTTCAAGTATATTTATGCTTGTAAATAATTTTACTGCAATTCAAGGCTGCTACTGCTAATTCTTCTAACTTTTGAAGAATTTGTAGCAGTTCATTAAGTGTTTTTTGTGTACAGGAGGTTTAAAATTAATTTTTGATGGTCAGTTAGGGGGAAATTAGTCAGCCAAACAGCCACATACTGGGACACCAGTGTGATTAATGTCAGCATAGAACTAAATATCCTGGTTCTTGCCACAGTCTGCTTTTTCATGCCATACATCTTCAGCAGTAGAAGTGCCATTAGACCTAATCTGTTTGGTTAAGGAAAAACTTAGAAACTGTTTTTCACTTCATAATACAGAAACTGAGTGTTTAACAGAATAGATGTCCCAATCAAACACTGTTACTGTGTTACTTAGGATTAAGGACATCTTAAAGAGCTAGATACTGAAATGCAATAAATTTAATGAAATGCCATATTCCTGATGATCATTGGTTGTGTTCAAACTCCTATTTGTTTGGTTGCTTAGAAAAAGCAGAGAGAACTTGCCAAAATGAGAAGGTGTCTAAGACCGGAGGAGCTGACGAATCAGTTGAACCAAATAGACCTAAACATGCAACATGAACAGTTAGAAGAGAGCTTCCAACAACTTGTTTCAGATTACCGAAGAGTCCTCGAACGACTTGCACAAGCATGAGGATCCTGCCGTACAGGAAACGTGCAAATTTCTACACAGTGTTGTAAAGCACATCCTTAATTGCCACTTAACTGCAAAAAATCTCATGTGACGTTTTAATCACATTAAAGGTGACTTGTGTTTCTGTGCATTTTGAATATTTTCTATTTTTGTGTTGTAGATTTTTAAATGTTGTACTTTAGGTTTGGGGGCACTTATTGCTGAAATAAACAATGTAGATTCTCAGATATAGTATCCCTTCAATTGCATGAATTTTCTTTTAGACTTCTGTTTTGCCTCAAGATTTAATAGATGCCTGAACAGCAAGTTAATACATAAATCTAAGCAATATAAATACTGCACCTGTCAAACTTATCCTAACTTGATCCTCCTTATGCTGTTCTACTTGGATCCTGTTGTACTTGTGCACTCTTCAGTTTAATGTCATATGAGCTGGTTACAAGATTGTCTCTTGTCTAACTAACTTCTTGAGTACAGGCTCTAGCCTTTCTTAAAAGTGGATCCTTCTCCCATTTGCTATCAGACCTATTCTACTCAAGCCTCTAAAGGGCCTGGAGCACATTCTTTTTCAAATCCCCAGGTTTTCAGGTTCATGATTTCAGGACAATATATCGCAGCTGGGGAAACAGCCAAGACTTTGTAAGGACTCCAAAAGCACTTCTGCTAGTGTAAGAAATTACAAATCTGTAGGAAGCAAGTGCCTTTATATAGTTTCTTGACTGTTCTGCTATCCATTACTTCTCAGACTTCAGGTTAGTTCTTAACCTCTCTCTAAACTATGCTATCTTTTCTTGTAGTTCAGACTTTAGAACTGATTTGTCTTGGCCTGTAATGAAGAGGACTTAATCTGAATAAGGATCACTGAAATTTATTAACCAAGTTTTATGGTCCTAGTAGGATTTGGGTCCAGCTTTCAAAATTTTGTAGATCAACAGTTCTCTGCTACCTCTGATGTGTTGTTGGGGGAAAAGGGTAATGTTTTTAAATGTTCCAAACCTGTAGATTTTTTTTTTCCTATTAAATTCTCTAGAAATTTTAATTCTTCTGGCTAGGATATCTTGTCTGTATCAAATGTCACTGATCTTCTGTAGTATCCAGATCTATCATACTCAATAACAATTTTTGGATGACCTGTCCTGATTGTAGCAGTAAGCCTTGAAGGCAAGTTGTGGAATTTGGAGGGTTGGGATGGGGTTTTGTGTTTGGTTGGTTTTGGTTTCTTACTAACTTGTTCAGATGTTGGTGATAAGCCAAAAGAGGGAAAGCAGAACTGAAGAGCTGTGCTGAAATTTAGTTTCTGCAGAGAGATCCAGGATGCTTTTTGTGCTTCAAGGGAACTCTACGCTAACACTGCCTGAGTGTTTGCCACTCAAATCTTAAACCTTTTAAGAAATGAAGACTGACAAGAAAAAATGCTGCCTAATGGGCTGTTTGCTCGCTTAGAGGTTGAACATTTGTTTTCCTCTTCAGAAGGTATTTTCCTTGGGGCAGGGAGAGCATAAAAATGCAGAAGAGTCTGGCATATCTGTTCATTTCATCCCTGATGTGGGAAGGGAAAGGAGGCCTGTCTGATATCATTCCAGGGTGATAGAGATGTCCCAAAAGGGCTGAGAAATTGTAGGCTCGATGCTAGAATTGTGAAGGTTGCCCTATTCAGTTGATGGTGTGGACTGGATATGAAAGAAATAACAGTCAAAAGGCCAAAATTGATTTCCTTAAATAGTGAAACCTTTCTCACACAGTGATTAGGGCAGATTAATCTTTTCATAACCTATCAGATTATTTTTTTCCTTTTTATGTTGATGCTGCCAAAAGAGATGAGCTAGCACCTCCACTTCCCTTAGTGGTGAAGGTAGAGTCTCAGGCTGAGCATGGTTTCTCATTCCGGTATGGTCTGGGAATATTCAAAGCTGTTGGGATGTGCCTGTGGACAGCAAAGCACGTGACCTGGTTTACACGAACTATTTTGTTACTAATTCTTGGCACCAAAGATAGGAATAAACAGCTTTTTGGAGATCTGAAAACTTTGCATCCTGCCATCCTGCAGCAGATTACAGCTTCTGCAGCATTGCTGCTGGGAGAGACTATGTGAGTACTCTTAATCCATTACAGTTAATTAAGCCAATTTTCTGAAACAACCTTCATTGGCAAATTAAACTAGCCATGCAGACTTTGCCTGAAGTGATCTAAGTAGAGTCTGGTCTATCTTTACCACTGGCAGAGAGAAAGGCAATAATCTCACGTATAACAGCTAGAAAACAGTGATAGTGCTACTGACACTTCTGCTGCTTGGGGAGCATATGCCCTAGTTCAGTAAGCTTCTGGGGTGAGTTTGAACTAACATTTTACAGACTAAGCATTAGTGGCAGAGTTAACTAAACACTTGGGTTTTGGTGGATGCTACTAGACAAAGCTCTAGCTTTTTTTATTTGCTAGTCTGCATATTTTGTTCCATGGTTTTCAACAGGATAACAAACTTCACCTACATGTGAGCTGTGTGATTCTTGTCTCTGAAGTACAGACAGCAACTCCAGCTGTTCAGTGACCATATTTATGAAATAAAGTTTAATACTGTTTGTAAAAGTTTAAGTTTGGTGTAACTCCTGTTTATATTTCTGTAGCAATGTAATTAAGAACAGGGAGGTCCTGCTACATTTAAACAAATACTTATCAGTGTAGTATAGAAAATAGCATAGCTCTCGCTAGTGGTGTCTGACCTGCATGCTGAGAAGGGACCTGTGAACTAATAACAGCTGCCTATATACAACTGCAATTAGATACTGGAGGGATCTAATTTTGTGGGTTTGTGAGCTGACAAATTAACACTGAGGCTTAGTAGCAACTCTTCAACTCTAGATGTTAGGAATGTAGGAATTGGATAGCTGAAGCTGAACGATCCTGGGCGCAATATGACACTAAAGTAATCTTGGATATAAGTTACTTTTGTCCAAACATACAATCTGCTATCGTAGGTTTCTTAAACTAAAGAAGCTACTGTTCTTCTTTTGAAATATTGCATACTAACAGGAGCAAACACTAAATATAGGTTTATGTTATTTACTCTTTTTTTCTGCATTTTGATTAAATACAGATTCTTCAGTCACTTCACTCAATCATCAAGTGAAACTTTGCACAACATACTGATACAGCATTTAAAAGTTTTGTGCATTTGAGTATCCTTTTCAGAATGCATGTAAGATCTGTAAGTATATTTAAGTTTTTCCATTGTGGATGCTGCTGGCATCAAGCTGCTGGTTTGCCCTTCATTGCTTACAATTCCAGTCACAGCAATAGTGAATCTACTTCAAGAAAATTCAGTGGAGTATCTAAAATGGTGAATATAATTCAATTATAGAGACATTTTCTTTCCATGCAAAGCTATTGTCAGCAGTGCTGATCCAAGATTTTGTCCCAAGAGGTAAATCAAGCTCTGAAAAATGTTTATGTTTAGAAACTTGTGTCAAACTGATCCCTTTCATGTATTTTGAAATATAAAAGTTACCTACTGCAGATACTAGGAAACAACTTCTAGCTCAACAACTATTAACCTGAAGAAATGCAACAGAACACCTACAGTTTCAGAACTGAGAAAGCAGGCTACCTGAAGCTGCAGGATTTGAAGGACACTTTAAGTGCTGTAGCAGGAGGAATAAAGGTCTACGTAGCTGAAGCAGTCTCTTGGGCAGTAAATGTCCATGCCTCCTAGGAACAAACACACAAAGCTGCTATGTGGCAGTTTAGGCAATTCAAGACTGATCTATTGTCTCTCTCCGCAATGTCAGCAGGAGGGTAAGCAGCCCATAATGTCTATACGAAGGATTTACGTCTGCTTACATAGATCATTTTTTCAATTCCTTTTTGTCTCTCACTGAGACTTTGTTGCTCTTTATGCTTTATCATATTGTATGACTGTCAGCCACTAGAAGGCTTGAAAATCTCATGTTGCCTATTTTGCCATTTTACCTTTTCTCTCAGTGTCAGTTCTGACCTGATTTCATCAGTATCAAACTGTTAGAGCTAGAAATACCTGTTACATTCGTAAGCCTATCACCTGAAAACTTGGAATCTCAGCTTTCAATTTGAAAAATATTATTCTCTAACGCTACCGCTTTGTGAAGCATTGCTTGTTAGGATAATTTGGACTTGAAGTTGACAAAAAGACAGCATGGTAAAATATTAAAATCTGTATCTCACAAGTAACTATCTGTTGCAGATATTTCCGTTTTCTCAAAAAAATCAACTTAGAGTCATTGGGAATTTTTTTTCCCCCATGCTCTCAGTATTTCCATCCATTTTATGCTGCTAGTTCTTTCTCAAATAAGAAGAAAGATTTGAATTGAACCCTGATTTCTGTCTATTAAAATGTTTCATTTACAAATGCTATTAACCACACCAGCGGCAGTGTTTGGAATTCTGAGGCTAAAAATTTAATGCAACCAGTAAAAATGGAAGGCTATTACACAGAGCAATACAAATAGATGCGAGCTCTGCTGAGGCAGGACGTGCTATCTGCCAAGATACTAGCTTGTAACTGTGGAGGGAAAATTGTAGAAATGGGCTTGCCCTCCCTATCACTCAAATCTTTTTTACAATGAAAAAAGGAAAATAATGCAAATACCAACTCAAACTCAATCATGCTTACTAGGTTCTTTGTACCTTATGCTAAAGCCTTCAGTAACAGGCATTGCAAGAAACAGGACTGTAGACTCTGTGTCTGAGCTTTCTTTTAGACCTATAATGGTACAACCTAGTGTAAAAAGGATCATTAATCTAACAATTTCCAGATTTCCATCTTCAAAGTATTTGTAATTCTCCAGACTAGAGAAACAAAAAGAAAAAGGGGGGGGGGGGGGGGGGAACAGCATCCTCCTTCCACTCTTCAAAGCTCATTTCAGAGATAAGGCTTCCATCCAAATTGATGACTCTCAGGTAATGACATTATGAAGACAAAGCCTTGGGAAAAATGTTTCAGAATTCTGTCTTTGCCATTACGAAAAATCTATATAGCAGGAGCAGTAGTGTGAACTGGTGGGGTTTTTTTTCTGAGGGTGACACTACCTTCTTTCTTTAGTAAATAAAGAACATGTAATGCTGTAAACACTGCATTAGAGGAGGTATGTGCTCCATTTATGGTTGTTGCACAGTTTGAGCTGAAGAGAGAAAATGTAAAGGAAATCTAGATCAATGAGAAGAGCTTGACATCCCCTTTTTTGTTTCTAAATGGTATGGCAATAAGAGAGGTGTTCTATGTTCAATAGCTGCTATTTTTAGACGCTTGTCTTTCTTCCAGTGAAGCCTTCCTCAGAGCTGCAAGGGGTGTTCATGTTTTTAAAGCTTTCATAGTTTCATGGAAAAGATGAAATCTTTGCCTAGAATGAATTTAATATGATAGGGACTGTGAATATGTCATTTCACTTTCCCTAGATAATGATGTAACAGTTTGATGTAGCTTTGATTATATTTATTATGCATCACTGATGTAGGAGGTTTGGGGTTTTTCACAAGTTCAGGACCCCAAACTATCTCACTGTGGATTAGTTGAACATCAGTGACGAAAAAAAGGACACGTGTGATTAAAGCAGGACCCAAACAGCACCAGCCTCATCAGCAAAAACTGCTGTGGAACTAAATAATCTTTTAAGACAATCTTAGGCAAGTCTAAGCCTCATGCCAGAAGTATCCAACTGCTATAATTAAACTAGAAGTATATTTCTATATTGCTCTATATAAGATTTCATGTATACATAAGGCATAACTGGTTTTTGTAGACTGTTACAGGCTGCTTTCAAACTTGCATCTAAAAATGTAGCTTTACGTCTTCCTTAGCACATCTTTTGCTTATTTTTAAATCAGCCTGACCAAGCTTGGGTGGAAATAAAGTTGAGATTGTACATTTAGAACATGCTGACTCCAACAGCTCAGAGCCAATGTAAGTGAGATGGGGTGTGACAGACTCTCCTTGAAGGACGTAACACCAAGATGTGTTCAAAAGACCCTGGGCTGAAAAGTGACTTCTCCAAAGCTGCCTCTCACCCTGAAGTTCAGGACAGATTGAGACATCACTGTCTGTCTTAAACGTTTCAGAGGATTTGCCAAATGTGAACAAAAGGCAACTATATACATGAGGGAAAGTGATCTATTTTCTTCTGGTGACAGAACTGGAACATGGCAGAGTATGATTTTTCAAGTTTGCTGTGTTAGGATATGGTGTATCTCTCCTTTTCTGAGATATTCATCCCTATTTTACTGGTATAAAGCTCCTAACAAACCTGTATCTGTTATTTATATTTGTTAGTAAAAGGAGAAAACCTGCATCTAAGCATAAATTAGAGACTACTGAATAATGATGGTTGTTAGGCTTAAGATTCATCCAGTGACTGCAAAAATTACACAGTTCTCTTGGAATGTAATCGATTGTAATTTGATCGATCGCCTCTTGGTTTCTGATATGGAAAAGGAATTGGTCCAGTGTAACTGCTAGCACATACCTACAAGTATTTGTGAAATAACCTGGCACTTAAGAGGAAGGTAATTACAAAAGTGGTAGCAGCAGAACTAGTATTGCCTCTGGTTCCTGCATTTCGTTATACCATCAACCAGTTTTCAGACTGTTACAATATGAAATTTTGGTCTTCTGGCTGCAGGCGAAAGCCAAGCATTCACTTTAATTTCTCTAACAGTGGCTGCATTCCACTGAGTAGGAAATACTGACTGACTCTCATAAGAAAGGTGAGACTATGCTACTACCTTAGAGCACTTTGTTTCTCTCTTTTATTGACAGTTCTGTAAAAGACGGTGCAGTGCTCATCAGACATGGCTACTTGCATGTGAAGTGTGCTGTTCTCTTTAGGCACGCACAAGCACACCTACTCCAACATACATGTAGTTACTTATGTGAGATTGCTTTATGCTGTACGTCATTGTTAGAGAATCAGTGGTTGGGTGTCTGCACTCCTAAAGCCTTGCCCAGATAGAAAATAAGATTAAATGATGCCTGATGAGATTCAAACTCCTGAAAGATCATACTATGTTGTGGAATTGGGAACAAGGCAAAGACATGCACATTTCTGCCCTGCAAATGAAACGTGTGTGTACCTCTCACCAGTGGGCAGTGATGCTCATGAGGTGTAACTGGGCAGTTTAGCAGTGCTGTTTCTTCATTTACTTCTAAGTCTATTTTTCTTCTGCTAAAATCCTGCCATTCTCCCCTCCTGGATAACAATGATGCAGCATGTCAGTTGGTGCAGAATGTGGCTGTTAGGCATGGGCTGCTCTATTTTTTTCTAAGGCAGTGCAAAGTATTGATCTTTAAACTACTACGTGGTCTGGATATAAGCTATATGATAGGCTGCCTACCGTGCTGTGGCAGCTGACAGTGATGTACTGTCAGTAGCGATAGTGTTTAGGTCCTGTATAGGACCTCAGAGAGGATCATAGCACAGAGAACTCTTGGAATTTGCTCCTTAAAGGCAGAAATACTTGCTGTGTAACTTCTAAGTTCATACGCTTTTGGAGTTTTTTCCAGAGTACAGAGGGTAAATAACACCAGCCTTCCCATCTGGCTTTGAATCTATTCTTGTTACCTAAATTAGAAAATCTGTACGTGTGAAGTTAAAAACTACTAATGGCTGTACCAGGAGATAAATAAATCTGGAGATCAACAGTCAGCCTCAGTTCTCATTTGAGAATTTGCTTACTTATCTCACAGGTTACCATTGCGTGTGTGCACCTGCATGTGTGTAAGGATACAAAGATAATTACACGTGAGGATGTACGAAAGGACACTACTTGTACTGCTACATTTTATTCATTCTTTCATTCAGTGATTTGATTCCTTTAGGTTTAGTCTCTGCCTGCCAGCTGCTGGATTTATGTCCTGTAACAGTGTTTCTCAAACTCTTAATATTGATAAGAACATAATTTCAGAACGTGTTCAATCATTCATACAGGCAAGCCAAATGTAGGCAAGGAGACAAAATGGTGGAAAATAAAAATGATAAATGGACATTAGAAGCTTAGTTTGCTTTTATTTGACTGCAAATGAAACCTACCACACCAACACCCTGTAAGATGGTCTTGGGGTATTTCTTTAAGGCAAGGTGATGCCTGTACTGAAAAAGGTTGGAAAGGTGCTGCTGTGGCTAAAAGTTTTGCTCTTTTAGATCTTTTCTAAATGCATGAAGTCTGACTGTGCAGGTGAAACAATGAGTTTAGGTGGAAAAATATTGGAGTTCAGAGGTTCCAGCTTTAACCTTCAGATTATGCATAGAGCTTCACAACAAATACAACAGCAAACAGTCCATAAAGAGCAGTTCACATTTTCATTCACAAAAGTGCAAAAAAGAGTTTTGGTTTAGGATTTTTTTGTTGTTGTTGTATTTGTAGGGGAAATAAATGGTGAGCTGGCTCCAGCCCTCATGACCTCGCATGGCTGCAACTCCTCTGAGACCGAGTCCCGCTCTGGGAAGCGCTGTCACTGCCATGTCCCTCGCGGGCTGAAGACCGTCTCCCCGCCTGCCGGCCGCGTTACAGACCCGAGCGAGGGATGCGGACCGCATCCGCGGGCACTTCAGCAGCACGCGAGGGGAACGACACCCTGAGCGCCGCCAGTACCGCACCGCTAACGGCAGCCGGAGGCTGTCGCCCGCGCGCCCCGTGTGCCGCGCCCCGCTCAAAGCCCCTCGGCTCCCCGCCGCGGCAGGGCGGGAAGGGGGCGCTCCCGCCCCGCTGCCACAGACGAGGGGTGGCCGGGCCGGACCGGGCCCCGCGCTGCGAGGGCAGCGAGGCAGGGCTGAGAAGAAGCGGCACTCGCCGGTTCGCGGACACCGCCCTCGCCACGCACAGACGCAGCCCCGCGAGGGAACCCGGGGCTCCCGACCGCCGCCACGTGACCCGGCCTCACGTGGGCAAGATGGCGGCGCCCAGAGCTGTCAGCGTGATGAGGGGCGGAGGTGAGTGCGCACCGCTGCTGCCTCCGCGGGGCGGGGGGGGTGTGTGGAGGGGGAGGCGCGGGCCCGGCGCGGCGCTTGGCTTTGCCCTGCCCTCTACTCCCCTGCCCTCCGCCCGCGCTGCCCGCCCGCCGCCGCGGCGCCGCCGTGGAGACGGGGCTTGCTTTGGACCAGAGGAGCGGGCGAGACCGCCGCGCCCGCCGGGGGCAGCGGGAGGTGTCCTGGGGCGGGAGGGGTGTGTGGCCTGGGGAGCCGCAGCTGCGCAGCCTCGGGTTTTATTAGTGCGTATTCGCTTGGCGTTGGGGCCGCTCTGGTCTCCTCAGTGCGCCGGCAGCGGGCCGAGCAGGGCAGCACCTGCTGCCCCGGTGGTGGTGAGGCATGGCCCGAGGCCGCGCAGCGCGGGCAGCCTGCAGGAGGGGTTTGCTCTCGTTCCGCGGCGGTAATTATTGCTCTTGCAACTTAAGTGTTCGACAGGAAAAAGTAGTCGGACGTAAGTACACAAGTTCCTTCTCCCAACCCACTCAACTGCAGAACTTTTTACGTGTTGGCATGTCAGTGTATGGAATGGCATTTCCAGGTGCCGTTATCCCTCAAACTCTGAGGTCCTCCTAAAAGCACCTTTTCTACCACCTAACCGTCTGCAATCTAGTCACTCCTATGTGTCTTATTGACTTAATAATACACCAGAACAGTTGTACAACTTGTTGTACTTGGCTGAAAAATGCATTATCGGTGCAATGTTACTTACCTCAGCCCTTCCCCTCAGAGTTTTATTGTCACATGTTAAATAAGATTGGAAGCCCTTTGGGCCTTGCAATTCTGTGTTTCTTTTTAGTTGCCATTGTAAAATCTTAAACGTGTGAACAGAAGGAAACGCCTCACAATGATCTTGGTGAAAGATGCGTGATTATTTATCTATTTTTTTAAAGACTGTTAAATACTTTGTAGTAATACAGGAAGGAGTGATCCCAGATTAGCTTTAACTTAAACATTAAACTGAATGTTGTGTGTTTTCAGCTAAAGCATAATATTGCAGCTGGCATAACAAAATTTCAGTCTGTTTTTTCATGTTGCTGATTCTGATCTTCTACTGTACTTTTTTTATTCTATCCAACAGTCTTGAAAAAACACTGGGAAATGTGAAGGCCTTTTCTTCATAGTCAGACTTGAATTTTGCAGGGCACAAGTGCCACATTATTTACTTTTTTTCAGTGGTAAAGGCTCATATCCATAAGGAAATTTTAGTTTGACTGGACCCTTGGAATCTGAGCATCAGCCCAGAACTCTGGATAAAGCTGCAACATTTGACCTTCTGAGTCTCCTGTTTGCTTCATTTCTAACAGTTGTCAAAAACCTTCACTCTTTCACGTGTGTGGAATGGAATCATAGAATCATAGAATAGTTAGGGCTGGAAAGGACCTTAAAATCATCGAGTTCCAATCACATTTTTTTGGTATATAATACCATACAAATAATTACTTTTTTGTTTGAATCTCAAATGAATCACAATTTAGTGTGCAGCTTCATACTATTCTTCATTATTTGCTTCAGCAGTTGTGTGTCTGCAACCTTTTTCTTCTGGATGTTGTTTTGGCCATGCATCCGTTCCCTACCACCACCTAGCCCCACCCACACCTAGAAAACCAGTGTCTGTCAACCAGACAAAAGAACCAAGCCGTTTAAATTTGGTAAGCCTTCATACCTTCCCTTCAGGCATCAAACCTCGTTCAGCTCCCCTAGTGGATATGCATTTCCAGAAGTTGAAAAAGCAAAACTCATGGTTCAGACAAGACTGATTAAACTAAATCAAATTTTCGCTGAATTGGACAGTTCAGTATAATTTAATTTGCAAATACTGAAAGAAGTAATTTAAATTAGATTTCTGTTCACCTAAGGGGATCTGTTCTACCTAAAGTGAATGAAAATGACTTTTTTATAGCCTCTTTTGTGGTATTTTTTTCATATTTCTCATGTTTTGTTTTTATAAGTCAGGAAAGGAAAGCTTGCTTTGTTATGGAGCTGTTCCTAGATAAGTGTGTTTGAACAGCAGAGATCTTGGAAGTTTGCGTACTCAAATACATCCTCTACATATCAGAAGGACTTAGGCTAGCCTAAAAAATCTTTATTATATTTGAAAAAGAAAATAAGCTTAATTAAAAATTGTAGGAAGCTAAAAAGACAGTTTGTGCCATTTCGGTACATGTATCAGGAATTTATTTGAATAGTGGTCTGCTTTGCTAGTGTCAGAATTGCAACGTTGTCAACCCATGGTGAAGGTACACAGCTTTGTAAGAGTGTGAGTGGTTTGCATAAACCTTTATGAAACTCTGTATGCTCAACCACTGCATTTCAGAGTGGCCTTGCAGAGGGTTGAACTGCACTTTGGCTGCCATCCTTTCTTGAAGAGTGTTTGAAAGAGTTGTAAAGGTGGTGCGCGGAAGTGTGAATTGCATTCACCCTTCTGTAAAAGAAAACTAAGAAACACCCAGAACATGGACACATTGCATCGATGTGTCATGTCACAGTGTGTCATGTCACAGTTTGTACTTAGAAATAGTAGGGATTATATGGTGATTCATTGGCTTGTAAATGGTGTAATTACATATTATGACAGGTATTACAATAATTGCATCTGTGATACGTCATTGGTTATAAAATAAAGTAGAGGGTATCAAAGAACTGCATGTCTATAAATGCAACTTAGATGGTTTAAGGCATGGTAGTCTCTTACTGATTTATTCATTTTAGGCAGGTAAATTACCGTGGAGTAGAAGCCCCTAATTTCTTGTAATGAAGTTTCAGGGCTTTGAGCCAGAGGAAAGACATCTCCTGTAAAATGAGTTAGTTACTTTGTTAAATACTGATATAACTGATTTCCGATCTTGCTTACCTATCTCTAACAATGAATAAGTATTCTGTAATAATCTATCTGACCTGTTATTGGCCAGACTTTTAAGTCACTGTAGACTGACAGCATGTGATACAGCTCTTAAATATTCAGTCTGTGTTCCCAGACTGTTTCTTTGCTTGTACCACTGCCTTGTTAAGCCCCTTGCAGAACTGGGAATTCGTACACAGGGTCCTAAACGGGTACCGGTAAACCTGGAAACTTGCTCTCAGGTAGAAGCTATAGCTGTCTCCAACACCATAGTATGTAAGATGTTGTGAGCTACTTCTCTTCTGTGGATGCAGAGCCTTTTGGGAATGAATGTTTTCAACGTTTTTCTGAGTATGTTATTCTTTCCCCCTCAATAAAATGAAGAGAAGAGACATAAATATGTTTTTAAACCTTTTAAAGAAAAAAAGCAGGGGCACATTGCCAGAGTTTCATTTTGTTGCAGTAGAGCTTCAAAACCTCACAATTCCAAGTTTGCCTGGAAGTGCTGAATTTCATTAAAATCAGTCTCTTTAATTTTTATTAATTTTTTAAATTAAAATAAATTCTTATTTGGGCCATGTACATCACAAATTTGGTCAGTGTCTCATCAGTAATGCATGGTTACGTGTTGTCTATACTTCACAGTCTCAGCAAAATTGGATATTTCAAAGGAATAATAAACTCTTCTCCAGCAGGGTATTTGTATGATAATCATCAAACTATTCTGAAGCATTACAGAAGTTGGAAATAGTAGTTTGGACCCTGCAGAGAGTGGACTAATAGCTGAAGGAATAGCAAGTGACTGAGGCAATATGAAGTGATTTGGTTTACATCCTTTAGATAGAGTGAGAATATATTATTTTATGTTGTGTTTTTCTTTGTGGTCAGACATGGCTTTGCCATTTAGGGTGGTAAAACTGGTAGCCAACTTTTAAATTACCATATTGTGCTGAACTCTCACGTTAGTGTACAGAAACGTGTTATGGAGTCTCCAGCTGGGAGGTGGTTAAATAATAAGTAAAGTGCCTGCTGTAAATCTCTTCAAATCTCAACTTGGCCTTTTGATTTCCAGAAACATGGTCAAGATCAAAACAGTTACCTTACTGAATAATATCTAGCCAAAACCATTGCAGTTTCCACCAAGTCATCTTCTGCAAGGGAAGAAGGCCATCTTAATTCTCTGGAATCTTTATTTGCAGCAGTTTCTGATATCCTGTTGCTGTTGCTAACTCACTTCTTCTGTAGGCAGGAACCTGGACTTGCTGACATGTCACCTCCTCACCCACACAGTCTACTACAGGGAATCTGGCATCTTTCTGAATAGTTAGCAGAATCAGTGTCACAAATGAGTCGAGGCATCTTTCCTCCAGTGTGCTTACTTTCCTTTCTTTTTGTTTTTTACTTTTGTGCATGAAATACTTATTCATTATTCCAGAATTCATCAAACGCCTGTGGTCTACTTTGTTTCATGAACAGAGCTGAGGGTGCCTACTGGTCCTTGTGGAAGAAGGGGACATCCCTGTGAAAAATAATGTACTAAATTGTATTTTACGGACATGTAATTTCCATTACCTTAATCGTAATTTGCAGGTGATCTTTATCATTGTAAGTATTTAGCCAGTTTGTGCATTCTGTCAAAACAGGAACCTGGGTTTTTTTCACTCCTGCATTGGAATTGGAGTTGATATGAAACATTCAACCCAACTTGAGAAATTGAGTGAATTTGGGTAGAAGATGGAGCATTAGTGACTGTCTAATACAAGAGTCCTGTCTCTTGGGTCATCCATAAAAACTTTACTGAAGCTTTTACTAAGCAGTATTTCTGACACATACTTGCATTTTGTAAGTCTGCAGCCCTTGTCTCATGAAATGCAAACTTTTAAAAACCTTTAAGAGGGTGTGAACAAAGGACTTAAAATATGGTAGATTTTTTGCTGGAATCAAAGCATACATGCCAGATTTTTTAACAGATTGATTCATGCTGCTGAATCAATCTGTTTCCACCTTTTTGATGATGCATTTTGAATGAGGAGTTACATTTATTTTTAAAAAAGTATTGTTAATAAGTTAAATACCCTTTGCTAAGTGTATTTAACCAGAAACTTCAACATATATGAGATTATTCTCAAGTTACAAATTAATCATAAAAATCTTCTTAGCACTATTAATATTCAAATGCTAAAACTCTCTCTTCATATCTTCATCACCATTAAAAAGAAACTTAGACACATACAACTGGAAAAAAAAAAAAAAATCCTCACTTATGGTAACTTCCAATGCTTTTAAGCTAATGTTTTTTAAAAAATTAACCATAGCATATACAGGTAACAGTTTTGGGGAGACCTGACTAAGCATTTCCTGGTATTCTAGACTGAGAATAAAATACGTCCTGTAATCCTGAGGTTTTTTGGCAGATGAGAAAAAGTGATTGAAAACTTTTATGAGAGAGTTTTCAAGATCAAGTGATGCTTGGCTGCACTGTGCAATATATGAGCAATTAGCTGGAAGAAAATATTAATTCATATTTTCCATTAATTTGTAGACAGACTCATGTCTCCAGAATTTAACATTAGCATTATCAGCTGCAAGTGGTGCATGGTGGAAGTTCAAACCATTTGATTGTAGTACACTTTTAACATTTTTCAAATTATCCTAAGGTAGTTTTATCCCTGTCTTGAAAATAATCAGGCAGACAAGGAATTATTCCCATTTCAACAGTGCACCAGTGAGTAATTCTGTGGGAGACATGCACTTTCATGGTTTGAGGCACGAGAGAAAAAGTATTCCCTTTTCAATAAAGTGTTTAATTGTTCTCTTCTTTTAGTTGAGAGGTAATGTATTGTTGGCAGCACACAGTGCCTTTGTTCTGACAAGATCTATCACTTCTGTCTGTGGGTGGATTTGTAGGGTGTGGTTTCTCCCTGAGCTTAGATTTCTCAATCAGCATTAGCTAAGATTGCCTGTAAACGAAGGAAAGTCATTAACAGATGTCCAGCCATGGTCTGAATTGGATCAACTTGTTGAATCTACCTGAAAACCAGCCACCATGGTGGAGGCTGTGTTTAGGTCATCAGCTCCCTGTTTCGATTTGATGGAGAGGGGAGGGTGGCTTATAAAGCAGCAGCGTTTTCATGTGTGGTTACATTTGAGTGATTGTATAAGTGACATAAGGCATTACCTGAGTGTTCTTTATTATTTGCTAGCTGCTGAAACTCAGCGTTTTCTGCCACATCAACAGCTTTACTGACCCACACCTACTCGGGTGGCCATTTGTTCCAGTCCGTGAGCAAGGAGTATTCCGTGTTTGCATTCACAACTTCTGTGTTGCCTGCCAGAGGTTGTTGGCCTCATCTGGTGGTTCCTTACTTGGCTTCAGGTATAGAAGCAAAGGCTCAACATAATACCATGCAATAGGGTGGAAAGTCGGAAGCAGAAAATCACATCTGTGATTTTAATTCCAAGGGTGTGGTTCAGTGCTGGCTTTGGGCAGAACGAAAGGCAAACTTTGTCTCTTACTGAAGGGATAGGTCTCTTCAGGCTCACAAACACAGTGTATACCAACATGCAAATCTTAGTGTTGCTCTGCAAAAAATCAAATGATTGATTTAACCTCTTCTATACTTGTACAGCAAATCAGTAAAATAATACCAATTCACAGGGATTAAATTAAAGGAAAAAAAAAAAAAAGTGCAGGATCTTAAAATCTGCACAAGACCATGACCCTGTCGAGCCTGTGTACAGGATCGAACTGCAAGTGAAGTCTCTGGATTCTTGGTCTTTGCATGTTCTATTACTTAAAACATCAGGGATAGTGGTAGAGTATATCATAGGTCTCTGGTGGTCTTTAAGCTTGTTTACTGTAGTATATAGCATTTGAAGAGAAAGAATGGAAAGTTGAATCATCCTTAAATAAATTCTGGACCTCAGATTGTGAACTATATTGTATTTTAGAGCAGATAGCTCCATTATCCAAAATCACAGGATCAGATGCCTTATGAGCATATAGTATATCATTTTTTGCCCCTGAGAGCTTGCAGCACAGATAGCTGTGGCAGACAAAAGGGACTGTAATCGTGAGCATGAGCTGATGGATGGAGAAACTGTAGTGCCGACAGAGTAATTTGTGGAGGGTCTCATGGCAGCAGGATGAAACGGGGCCTGCAGCTGCCCTAATGCCTGCTGCTTCTAAGCTACTAGGCTAACACAGTTTAACAATGGTCATATGTGAAGTGGCTTTCTAGATTTAGATACTGTATTCCTTTTACTCAAGCTTTTGCATTGAATTATCCAACTTAGACCAGAAGTTGGATTTGAGGTGTACATAAAAACAATGCATTACATGTCTGTAGAGTTTGGGAATTGTGTGTTGTGGGTGTTCTCTATCTGTTCTAGAGAAACCAAACTGAAGTTTGGCAAGTCTCGCATGCAAGTCTGGCATACTTCCTGTCATTTCTTGTGTGTTTTTCTACATATAGCTAGAGTTGGAGGGTAAGGTTGAAGCTACCAAGAAAGTATTTCTATTGTGTCATGGTATTTTCTTCTTCTATTCTGAAGGCATGTGGGTTTCTGCTGAAGTAACCTGGAAGACAAGCTTATGGTTTTGAACCTGTTCTGGAGCTAAAGCTGCAGCAGAAGTCTGTCTCATGAAATCGAAGTTGGTTTTCCTTTCCATGATATGCAGACATAGTAAACACAGTATTCTGGTTGTGACAGATGTGAATCGTGAGGAAGTTTAAGAGAAACCTTAGGAGTTTTTGAGCATTCTTCAGTGACAGTTCTGCTCACCCACTGCAAACTATGATTGCAAAGTAGTGCTTGGTCATGTATGCAGTCTTTAAAAGGCCTTTATTGTGCTAAAACCACCTGTAGAACCCCAAGTTAGAATTATCTTCTCCATTCAGGATTGTATAATTTTCCTTTTTTTTTTTTTTTCATTCCTCTTTCCTTCTCCCTCACTCCCAAATGAGCACATTCCTATAGCACTTGAAATGCACATCTGGCAAGAGAGATTTGCTGCCTTTTCTCTTTGACAGTTTGATGTGATGATATGCCAACCCTGGATAGCTTGCAGTGCTTCTAGACACCACATCCCAGTGCTGTTGATATAGCAATATTTATTAGCATTAAAATTTAATTTGAAAATATTTTTAAGTAATGAAGCAGGAAAGGAGTGGGTTACAAAGCAGTTGCTTTTATTTATTTATTTTTTTTTTGGTGTTGTGCGTGTTCGAGCCATGTGCATTTGTCACAGTGGTCTCTTTCTGAAGTATTTCTATTTAAAATCAGTGTTTGTTAAAATATCCTTGTGCCTCTGGTCTAACTGTCATATTATAGATGTGAAAAAGCAAGAGAACATATGCAAGGAGCGGTCTGTATGTTGTACGCTCTCTGCCTTACAGTTACTGCATCCTGGAGACAGAGTCTGTGTGGCTACAGCAGTGTTTTAATTTCATGTTTTAGTTTTCAGTTACACATTTCTGGAGTCTCCCTGACCACTGCTGTTACCTGATGGCGCCTATATTTCATCAAGTTTAGACAAGCAGTCTACCTGGACTTAGGCCCAGAGAAGCTGCTGTAACTGATGAACATGATCCTCCCTGCCCAGGAATCCAAGACCTGTAGTACCACAGTTCCCAAGGGAACTGAAAGAAAACTGTGTTCAGGCCTTGCCTCCTGCGTTCTGCATTATCTTTGTTGTTTTTTCTATACTATTGCCTTGTACTGATGGGTAGGGTACCTCACCACAAGTAAAATGCAGTATTAGTTTGATGATAATTAGGATAAAAGATTCTTTTTATCCTAGACTGAAAACAGAAGCAGTGACAAGCAAGAGCACAGGTAGCAACAGAAGTTACTATGACATCTCTTGATTACTGCTTACAAATAGAGTGACAAGTTATTAAACAAAATAGCAAAAAATGTTGCAGCACTAGTGTTATATTGGTGGGGTTTTTTATTACTTGTCATTTTCGTGCTTCCAGAGTTTAGTGGATACAGTTGCATATTTAAATTTTGTTCTTGCATGGTTCCCTTTAATCTGTTTCATTCTGTTGGGAAAGCTGCACTATATAAACATTGTCTATTATTTTAGCTGCAGAATATTATCAGGTGGATTTTTATCTGTTTTTAATTTTAAAAATGATTTTAGAATTTTCTTATTATTGCAGAGTGAATGTTTGTGTCCAATGTAATTAAATTTAATGGCATTTCCTGTATGTTTTAGTTTGCTCTCGTATGCCTTTATTTTCATCAGGAGTTGTAAATTTGACTTTTTTGTTTTTAAAAGCATTGAGTTGGCAGTCAGACCCGATTCCACTTTAAAGCATTGAAATCATAATCTTAAAATTCTTGTAAATGTGGGGAACATGTAGTTTCTGCCTAATGCTCAAGAGCTCTTTCTTCATGTTGTTTTGGTTTGTGTTACATAGTTTTTTTCCTTTTGCAAACTTAAAAAAATGAAGGTGGAGAAGAGTAATTAAAAGCTGCTTCTTCCTTCCTATTGCAGCTTTTATGTCCAGGTCAACTGGAGAGGCAAGCGGAACATGTTAGTTACTCTTTATAGCTGCATAGATCTTTGCTGTTCTTCATTTATCTTTTACTGCTCATGTTTACCTAACTAACATGTTATACCATTACTTGTAGAGAGACTTTTTTCCTTGCTTCCTTAAGAAAATATGAGGAAAAATTTGCCTTCAACTATTGTTGGTTTTGCTGTTATTGTAACAGTTTGTCTGACTTAGCTCATGTTTAGAAAAATAAATGTTTACCCTGGAAGGATCTACGGTGGCTGGAGAACTTGTAAAGCTGTAGATTCATAATGTGAAGACTGAACAGATAAGGGTGCTCAGATTTACTTATTTAAATCTAGTGACTAATAAACGTATGAAATAAAGATGTCATTGCTAAAAATTGATTATTCTTTTTCATCTTATAAGGGAATATAAGGTCTGCTGTAGCACAGTGCAGGTATTGTATTGTTCACCTCTTTCAGGCTTCTTGTCTGCTCCAGGTTTGACAATCCTAGTATTTCTGAGTAAGTGTGGGGGATTTTTTTGTTTGTTTGCTTGTTTGTTTGTTTGTTAGGAGAAAAAAAAAAAGGGCATGAGAGAGAATCTTGTCAGATCTTTTTAGGCCTCAAAAAGGTAAAAGTACAATCATGTGGTACAATCACATTAAGATTTTTTTTCCAGCCACTAGCAAGGGAGAGTTACTGCTCTCGCTAGACGAAGTTCATTCCAAGCTTTTGATTGTTAGAGAATGCCTGAGGAGTGAAGCTGAAGTTGTTTGTTTGCATCATGGCAGTACTCACAGGCATCAGGTTTCTGTTGTCTGAAATGTAGAAGTCTCCTGCCCTGGACACTGTACAGAAGTTTGCAAAATAAGTAAGGGAGAGAGGCTTTTGCCAGCACACAGGCTTTCTCAGCTCACTGCTCAGCCTCAAATCAGTTTCCTACACAGTCTTACGGTAGTGTCTTGTGGACTTCCCACTTCCTGGGGTTGGTGGTCCTGGTGGGAGCTGTCCTTGAGAGCTCACCTGCTTCAGAAATGGGAGCCTCTCCTGCTAGTCTGCTGTGGTCCTTCTTGCAGTAAAAGTTGTACAGCTGTGTGGCTGAAGAGAAGGCATGATATCAACCCAGAATGGGGCTCAGGTCCCTCATGGGACTAGGAGCCGGGAGCTAGGGATTTTGGGGCTGATGATTATGTGTGGACTTGGGTTAAGCCACTGAACATTCTGTGTCTTTCTCCACCTACAATGCAGATATTTATCTACCTTGCAGGTGCGTTGGTTCAGATTAATGAGTTGTTTGTAAAGCACTTCGGGGATGAAAAGCACTATAAAAATGCTAAGTATTATTATGTATGAGCTCTTGAGTGCATAATGGCTGTTTGCCTGACAGTATTTAAAGCAATTTGTTGCACACTAAGTATGAAAGGCGCTGTATGAAGTCAAGTTCTAGTTTCCATTTAAGAAAAGTCGCTCTCATTTTGTGTTCAGCCGTTCAGGTCACACCACTGGTCTTCGGTGTTATCTAGAGTGGAAACAGACAACAAGGTTTTTTAAAAGGAACCATTTCAAATCTTTAAAATTGTGTTGTTATTATAAGGGTTTCTTCTCAATTGATCATTTCTTACCCTTTTTATATGTCTTGGGTTTTGTTTGCCAAATTCCCAGGTCTTCTGCCTTCTTCCATTTTGCCAAATGCTTTTTCTGTCCGTTCTTATGCTTCTGTCTGAACTGCCATAACTTTTCTCTCCCTGATCCTTTTGACTGTCTCTGCAGTTATCACCAAAGCTTCTGTTCTTTGTGCTCCTTCTGCTTGGTGGGTCTTGCCACATTGCCCAGGTTTCCTCAGGCCTTCACCTGCCTGTCCCTTACTTTAGTCATTTCTGCACCCAGGCTTCCCCTGCACTCCTGCCCCAAGGAGTCTCCTGCCCTAGGGTGCTCACTGCCAGTGCTGCAGGATATGGTGCTTTTCTTCAGGTTGCTTCTTCAATAAATGTCAGAGTGAACTGCCTGTCGGGCTGGCAAAAACATCCACAAAAACAGCAACACTGCTCTGTGTTTGAGAGCAGACAGCCCTGTCGGTGACCTGTTGGTTCACTGATTTTCAAGCTGTTTGAGCATGGGTTTTTCTAAGCATTCTCCAGTGGCAACGTGGACTCCCATATAAGGAGCTTAAACAAATTGATAATGAACTTGCTTTCTAAAAAAAAAAATATATCTTTTCACAGTCTTTGGATGTGGCCATCAAATTCTCAGGTTTCTTGAAATTACAAGTTGAAACAACTGCATGTTGTTCATTATTTCCAACCCTAACCATTCTGTGATTCTATGTATCAGCACCATATAGTCTGTCCAGCTTGGATAATAAAATACTTTGGCCCCAAGTATTGTGGTCTATGGCATCAGGTTACAAGATGTGAAAGAAAGAAGCGCCCCATCTTAAGTAGATTCACACTCATATATAATTAATTTAGTGTAGTTCCTTTCACTTTATAAGGTATGTCACATAATCAAATAGTTCATGTTTTAATTGTAGGAGTAAAATGTGAGAGAGTAGGTGTGAAAATTCATATTCCACAGAGTAAGGTCTTGTAGTTTATCATACGCAGTTCAGGCAGGAAAATAGAGTATGTGGCTATGTTTGGTATGATAAGAAGTGTCAGAATTCTCTATTTTGTTTTAGTTATTTCATTATCTTGCGATGTTTTTAAAAGGATCTTGGAGAAATTATTAAAGATAATATTTACAAGTTCATTGGCAGAGGGCATTATCTGTATGATAACTGGCTGTTCCTTGGAAGTAGTTACTACATATGTCCCTGGACAAGGGAAGCTGGAATTTTTTTCATTTTTTTTAATTTTTTTTATTTTAATTCCTTTAAGATCGTTCATATTAAAAACATTTGAGTGGAAAACAATCTGGAAATTTTTTATGACATAGAAATGAAGTGTGGAAGGTTTGTTTATTTCGTTAAATGACTTATTCCCTGGGGAGTTCTTATTTTAGAGCCTTAGTAGATGTTTTTCCCGTTACTTAATTTCTGAACAAAGCGGAAAATGTTGGAAACCAAGTGTTCAACAAACTGCCCTGCTGCATGGAAGCCTTAGAAAAGGGGAATAAAGGGCTCTTCAGAGCTCCTCAGAGGTCTTTTGGCAGGCGTACTTTGTAGCATGCAGCCTGAGAAAACTTTCATGAGTGTTTTTGAAAGTCGCACTGTTCTCTTTCAAGTTCAGATGATAAATAACCAGCCACTCTAACCAGCTGTATAGTCTCCAACTTTCACACTTTAAAGATGTTTGTTTTCAGGTATTCATGGTTAAAATGCTTGTTTAAAGCTATGTTTCAGTTTTAGATCAAGCTCATTTTGAACCATGAAGGACTGTTGCAGTAATGAACACGATCTAAATTTATACATTAATACTTGTGGCATATCAGATGTTCTTTAAAGGAACATATACACTTAGATTATCTGTTTTCATGTTTAGTTGTGCATAAACTTAAATTAGGTCTTACCTTATGTATTTTTTAAATTATGAAAGTCAACAGGGGTGGCATAACATTGAAAGAAAATGGCAAAGAAATAGTTTGTTTCTCACATAAATTCCAGCTGTTCAGTCTCAGATTTTCTCATAGACACACGTGAAGATAAGAGTTGGAAAAAAGCAACAGTGAGCTCCCAACCTCTTTCCACAAGTCATAAAAATGAGGTGCCTTATGTGATAAATGCTGCAGTCACTGCAGATCTGCTTGTATGCTGCTTGGATTGGTAGCTCTTGAATGTGCTTGTAAACTCATCTGGAGTTGTTGAGTTGAGGTCATTCTCTGCTGGGCAAAGTGGGTAGTCATCTTGCAAAGATAACCTGGTTTGACACTGTGTTGCCCACAGTGGTTTGTGCAGGCCTGAGAATCAAGTCACGCTGTTGCATCATGGTAGGCAGTGATAAGGCTTAATTTCATTGACATGTGCTATCTGAACTAGCACCTGTGAGGTGACTGGGAAGGTCTCACCTCCGCGACCTCTTTCTCGTTGTTCTGCACTGATTATTATTAACATACTTCTTATGGCTTATGACAGAGACCTAAAGGAAATGGGTGTTCTTTAAAGAAATAAATAGTGTGACTCATCTGGGTTTATGAAGATTTATTCATGCTCTGGCATACCCTACTAATTCAGCAGAATCTCCGCTCATGAGAAGAGTTGTCTTCTGGGAAAGCTTAAATTGGTTCCTCATAAGGGTCAGGTTGTACCAGCAAGAATTGTTTGGTGCTATAGCTCTGTCTCAGTGGTTTTCTGAGTAGTATTGTTATGTTGTCTAACAGTTCTGGGTTGTAGAGTACTCTCCTTAACTAATACACATTTTCTGGGAAAACTTTAATTGCAGAGCAACCCAAAGAATAAAGGAGAAATGTCTGTTTCTAAAACCAGCTTGATAAAGACAGTTTGCTTTTGTTCATTTGGGGTCTGTTTTGTCCTAATAACTCCTTTGTAAAACTGTTTCACAGAATTTGGTATAGAATAAGGTAGGTGGTAGACAAACTTTGGCAGTTTTCGGTGCAAGTATCCTCAGCTGTGGAACCAGCGGGAGGTTGCAAATGGGTTTGTGGAAGGTTGGCAGCTGTAAGCTCGGCCAGTCAAAAATAATCTGCTGGTGTGGCTGAGGTAGAAGCACTGTTTTTTTCCTGTCCCCTCTGGTGTGAGAAGTGGTGATGATGGACTGCCAACCACTGCACCATGGGCAGGCACGGCAGAGGCATGGGCACATTGCTTCTGCTGACGGTGCCGTTGCAAGGGGAGCAGCCACATTGGAATCAACTTTGCCATAGCTGTTTGCTCAGTGAATGCGAACTGAGAGTCCCAATGTTTATAAAGTTGTGGCCAGGGCCATAAAATTTAAATTCACAGTCACATCACTTTGCAGTAGGCCATGTGGATGGATTGAAATGGGCTTCACATTTTCCATAATCCCTCAATATGTGCCTGTATCTTGTGTGACACATGGAAAGCTATGCACCCTTTTTTTCCTGTCGTGTTAAATTTTACTTAGAGGTAATAAATGCTCTTTTTTTGTATCAAATTGAATGGGAAGCCTTTGCAAAATTTTTTTTCTTTTTACTAATTTTGATTTTGTGTCATTTCTGCCTCCAAAGCTGTTTCTATGTAACAAAAGCCCCAAATAAATAAATACATAAGTGAACTGTGTTCTGATTGAAACTTTTTCTCACTTGCAAGCACCTGGCTCCTGTCAGAGAAACTGGGAGATACAGCTGTGGGCTCAGGTTGCTGCCCATGCCGGCCTGTTTCTCCACTGCACAATACTATACAAATCTATATATTTAAAGCACAAACCTGTAACAACAACAGCAAAAAAAGAGAGTTGAGGTGGACGTTTGACAGATCATGCAGGACCATCAAAAATCACGCAGTTGAGTTTGCAAATTAGTAATTAGTTAAGTGGGATGTCCCATGGAGAATTTCATGGATTATTGCCCAGCTTTGCAGACAAGGTAGCTAAGCATGCTCTGAAGAAATGCCTGTCATATTTAGGTGGCAAGTTAGATTATCTTCATCTTTTTGAAAGCAAAACATTTTTTGCTTCTTATAGATTTACTATCCATGCAGAAAAGAGCTGTGTGAACTCTTTTTAGTCTAGAAAAAGGAGTTGGAGACCTAATTTCTTGTGAAGACCCTTTGCTTTATCTATTTTAGAAAATCAGATGGAGGAGTAGTTTGATAAAACTGTACAAAGTGAGTGAACAGGCTGGTGAAGATGGTTTAGAAATGAAGTATTCTATCTTTTTAAGTTGGCCTGTATGGGGAGTGGTTGTCATGGGCCTTGCTGTACCTGTCCTTGGAGCACCGTATGCAGTAGGGAGGTGTTACCTGGGTGAGTGATACCTGCAAGGTGTGCATCAGGAGAAGTGACTGGGAGCAAGGTCAAGACTTGGTACTGCCTGCAAAGGTCAAGACCTGCAAAGTCAAGAATGGTACTGCCTAAAGTACAACTAGATGTTTGATCCTCTCTCTAGGAGTTAAGCAGCTGCTGTAATTTGTGATTTATTGTCTTTGTTTCAACAAGATGAGTGCTGCTTGAGGTTCCTCCAGGAAATCTCCCACAGCAGTAGCTGG
The DNA here is from genome assembly GCF_004027225.2 of Strigops habroptila. NCBI lineage: Eukaryota > Metazoa > Chordata > Aves > Psittaciformes > Psittacidae > Strigops > Strigops habroptila. The sequence continues at coordinate 19,755,302 of NC_044281.2, read as the reverse complement.
GGTGTTGACCATGGGATATCAGGCAGTGGAGAAACCCAGAGGTCCTTCCTTACCACTCAGGGCTCCCAGCTAGCTCTTGGGATTCAAATGTGACGTTTTCTCACTGGAAGGCAAAGGGCCAGATGGGCAGGGCTGGAGCCAGTCCAAAGTTGTGCTTTAGAAACTTGCAGATGTTGAATGTCAGTTGTCTTAACTCCTTATAATGTGCATTTGATGGGACAGGGTGCAGGGGAAATGTATGTGCCAGATATTGACCTGCATGTGGGTTGTCACACCATGAAATACGCTGACCTCTCTTCCGTGTTCCCAACACCTAGAAAAGGTCATGGCGAAGACTTTACCTTAGTTATCATAGTGGTAGTTATTGTTCAATTTACTGTAAATCAGCCACCAGGTCAGTGCCCACTGATGCCTTAGCTCTTTGCACTGCACAGTTACTGCCTCCAGTTGAGGTGTCTGCTATACCCAGGTGTTTATTAGGTACAAACACTTGTCCAGGGCATGAGTGTTGCAAATGAAGTCTTCTGATGTCGGAATAGTTGGAAACCTCCTACTTTGCCATATGTTGATGAGTTTACTTTAAAAGCTGAAGCTTAGTCCCTGCCCTCCTTCATACTTATGTCTGTGGATTGGAAGAGGAAGCATGGTGAAGGCCTTGCAAGAAAGCCTGTGGCCAGTGCCCACGCCATGTTTTTAGATTTCATATCTCAAAATCAGTAATTTGGGATAGTGTTGGCAAGTGAGTGGCCTGTATAGCTAACAGAGAAGAGATGTTATGTATGCTGTATTACTGACACTTACTTACCAAATAACAGCTACTTTCAGTGGTAACCAAAACCAGTTTCAAGGCTTTAACTTTGTTAGTGGAGAATAAACTGAAATATCGATGGCTGTGCTGATATCAGTGTGTCTATATAAGAATGGATTCAGAGAGCAGACACTGGTAAAGCTTAACCATCCATCGCTGGCTGTCCAGCCATGATAAGGGAGGAAGTGAAGAGTCCCATTACCCACCTGCCTGTTGCCTCATAGCCCGTGCATCCTGTCCCCAAGAAGCTTGGACTTTTCCTGCATTGTCCAGCAGGATCTGCCCAATGGTATGAACCGTGGCGTGGGGTTTCCCAGGCAAGCTCTGCCAGCCCTGTTACACTGTAATGTAATTAAACATGCAATCTCTGCCTTTGTAGAGATTGTGTGCCATGGCAGAACTCTTGTGTTTCAGACAATCTTGATTGCCTTGTTGTTTTTTTAACCCTAATGATATATTTATTGTATAAATGAGTCTGAATGTTTGGTACTTGATCATCCTGTTACTTTCTGCCTGTTTTGTACTTATGTTCTTTCCTTTTAGCATTTATTAGGACAGCTTCCCTTTCCGCAGAAGTGCTACATTATTTATAAATTGCCATTTTATTTGCAATATAGCATGTATGAAATGGGCCGTAGATGATGGCTGCATGGCTTGAGAATAGAGCCCTTAATTTTGATGTGTTTTATAAACAGTTGGCAATAAATGGCCTGATCCTGTGTCCTTTGACTTCAGTGGGAGTTTTCCAACAAGCGTATTTACGCAAGAGCAACCCGTCTGCCAGCACAGTGTCAGCGGGCAGCATGCCTTTGCATTCAGCACAGTTGCATGTCCCCGTGCCAAGAACGAATTTTGCCGATTCAAATTTGCTCAGTTTGTCAACACACAGCTTCCATTGAACTTTGCAGGACAAGAATCATTCTTGGCACGGGGCCGAAGGCAGCCCAGGGCGTGCTGCCCACTGCCAGCACCAGTGAGAGGAGCAGCGCCCAGCCTCAGTTTGCGAGGGTCCCATCTCCTGTAACATGTGTTTGCTGTTGTTTAACCAGTAGGAAGAGTCAATGATAAAAAGAGATTTCCTAGGTTAGTTTTCAAGACTTGGGTTTGGTTTCTTTTTTTTTTTGTGGCTGTCTGTATGATTAATGTGAATAGGAAAATACTGTTGACCCATTTAAATCATGTTAGACAACATCCATTGCTCATCTGCATAATGAAATACACACTGAACATTACAGCCTAAGTATAAGAGCCAGTGAACTACAAAAATAATATTTTACTCATTTAGATTATGAAGTAAAATATAGGACATTAGTACTAATCATAGTATTAAATTTCAAGCCATGCAAATTGTAATTGTCAGTGAAAAAGAACTATAAGTTGGAAAGGCTATTAACATTTCAGCTTTAACAGTTAATTTGAGTAATTTTTTTTGCTAGTGTGCAGCTTAGAAAAGTCTATATGCAAAGCAGTTAATAGTAAGTGCGGGAGTGTTTGTTTTACCTCATTATTTAATTTCAATCATTAAAGAAATGTTAGAAATATTAATTTGCAGTATCAAAAAGTATTAATTTATATTACAAAGTATAAATTGTAATTTTACTTGGATAAAATAAAATTTAAAAGGCAAATTATTAGTAACCGAGAGATTAAATCATTGTAAGCATTTAAGTACCAAAGCAAAAACTGAAACCTTTGAAAATATTGATTTTGTCAAATAGAAACATCATTTTCAACATTTTAAACTAAGCACAAATTTTAAAGTACTGAATTTAGGCTGTCAGGTTTCTATGGTTACCTACCTTTCCAGCAGTTTGGTGAGATGTGTAAATAGGCCTATGAGTCACTTGTAATTATTTGGTTTTGTTTGTTATAGTTGTAATTCTGTGTTCAGTTTGAATCTAATATAGTTCACACCACATGCTTTGGTTTATGTATATTTTAGTCCATATGATTGACAGTGATTGAGCATTTCTTATGGAGTGCTTGGGTTTTTTTGTCATAAGTGATGTATGTTGGTATTTCTGAAAATGTAAACAACTTCTTCCTGTATCACTGTTTGATAAACAGGGACTTTTGTGATAAGAAAGAGGTCTTTGTAAATGTTAAGCAAGGAGATAAGTTAAACGTATTTAAAAAAAAAAGTAAACCAGCTCCTAAACATTATACCATACTCTTCCAAATTCAGTCCATACTCCTATCATTATAATTCATTCAGTGACCCAAATGCCACATTTTTATGAATAAGCTTCCAAGTTACACATTAATAGCACATACTAATTGCTGACAGGTTTAAAAATAGATGTTTTAATCATGATGCTAAAAGTTATCCACAGCCAGCTCTTGATTGGAACATCTTCCTTGTGCACAGCATCTTTGGGGGTGGGGGGGAAAGAGCTTATTTCCACCACCATCACGACAGTAGTTTAGTAGAAACAGCTGTAAACTCTTACACCTCTCTGCTCATGTATTTCGAACTCCGGGTTATAGGATGAATTCCCCAAGGTTATACTCTTCACTCTAGCAAAGTACTTGTTTTCTCAGTAAAGACTCACTGTCCTAATGTAACTTGTGTTTTCATGTGAAAACAGGACAATATGAGTAATTAACATTTAGTACAAGGCAAGAAACACCGTTAGCTGTAATTTTTACCAGATGAATAGTAATGTAACCTTATTCTATTAAGGTATTTATCACAAAATTGCTAGCAGCATACACTTTGTTAGTAGGATTATTATTATTTTTGAGAGAAGACTGGCTTACCATTCAGAAATCATCTTGTATCCTTACACATTCAGCTGCAGGTATGTTGAAAATAATTATTGCAATGGGTCTTATGTTCTGTGTGGGGAAAAGACTCCTGACTGCCCATTCTCTTCCTGTGTCTCAAGCTATGCAAAAATCCTGATACAATGTTTAGGAGCACTCCTAAATTTTCTGAGCAAAAATTACTCTAATTTCAGTAGCTTTGAAAGGGTTTCTGTGGGAAACATTTTTTTGTGGTGATTCAGACATATTTTTTCCATTTCAGATAGAAATTTAGGAGTTTAAAGGATTTATTTTTAACATGTAATACTGTATCAGGCATGTGTATAGGACATAAACATGCCAGTTGAAAAACAGTTGTTTCACAGCACACCTGAAAAGATTTTATCCCAGTAGGATTCAATGAATGTTAGAGCTGTGGGTGGGTGCATATAAACAACAAGACTCAGTATTGTGTGTATGTGTGTAAGAGCTACTTGAATAGCTTATTATTTTAATCTGAAACAACTGCTATTTTTAAAACCGAGTAGCTTGTTCCAACGGTTCTTACTTCTCTACAAGATCAAAATAATTAATACAATAACCAATCTTTCAAGTGAAAGTAATTTCTACAATCTTTTTAAAAACCTCAAGGTAGATAGAAAATGATTGAAAGATATATTTAAATATGCAAACCTGAGCAGATATGTTTCTCGTTTCAATTTATTCGCTTTATGATAAATTAATTTACTCAATATAGGAATGCAGTAATATAAGAGGAATGTTTCTTCTGCTAGTCACACAACTTGAAACTTGCCAGATGCCGTGATCTGGAGCCTAAATTCCCCTGATATTAACTGTACGTGAAACTCTTAATATTGCTTTGTCCAGCTTTTGTACCTGACTTGTTTCATTTTGCTGTGATACTGCTGTAAGCAACACTTTCTTTTTGTTTTCTACTTGTGTTATTCTATCAGAGAGAGAAAATGTAGTAGAAATATACACTAGGATGGAAGGCTCGATTGGAGAACTGCAGTGTCCTGTTCCCAAAGTTAAGCCTGTACCACCCAGTCCCACTTCTGTAATTGGCAATTAATTTTCTTTGGTATATGAGTGAATACAATTTGGATATAATATTTTTTAAATCATGTAATAAAATGGGAAAGTGCTGTTTAATGATACCAGAATTTTACTCAGTCAGTTTCTTAGCCTGCCTTGGTGTGACTCTATGTGTGTGTGTGTGTGTGTGTATATATATACATACACATACACATCTGCTTAACTGGTTGAAGGGGTTTTCAAGGATATAAAATTAATTTCTCCTTTTTTTCTTGTTTGTTAAAGTTGCACTCTTGGTTGCTGCTGATAAAAGCTGGCACTGAGCCGGCTTCCTGAAGGAGCTATGGGGAGGGTCATGGCTTGTCATGACCTGGGCGCTGTTACTTGAATGTTGTTATTATTGGGATGAAGTACCCTTAGGCTGTCATCCTTCCTGTAAATAGAAGAGGTTCTGGTTCTCTGTGGTTTCCCAGTTTACCAACTTGTAGAACAGCTATTTTGTCGGCCCTAAGTTTGACTGAATAATGAATTAGAAGACCGGCACTATTCCAGAAGGCACTGATTCATCATTTTAGTGTGCTGGTCTAGATTAAGGCATAATAATAATAAGTAAAGCCAAACAAGAATGTACTTCCATATATTTTATAAATTTGCGCCCAATTAAAAAACTCATATATATTGGCGTACAGCAAATACAAATTGTCTGGTTCTGCTGTCCATCAAATAAGGTCAAACTGTAATTAACAGGAGCATAACTGGTCCTGAGGGCCAAACTTCGCTTTTTCCATGTCATGGAAGAATCACAGTGGTGTTGGCAGAGGGGCTAGCTACTTCTGCTCCCTTAGAATCAGTGGGTGTTTGGCCATTGGTTTGCTTTATTGCCTCTTGTGAGGGTAATGAGAACAGCAATTCTGTTAATACCTTTATTAACTAAACAACTTTAATTGTTAATTTCAATTATTAAGTAAACCAATGCCAAATTAGAATATAATGTTTGTAAGATACTGGCCCATGTTTCAGTTTGTACAGTCATAAGCATGCTGTTGTTGAGGTTTTTACCAATGTGTTGCTGTTGTAACTGAAGTCGTATCTATCCTGATGAATATTTCATTTCCCCAATCATGTTATTAAAACCAGAGTGTTTTTACCCTTTCATTTCTGTTTTCTCTTTTCCAGTACCATCATGACAGCTGTGGCTGCATCCTGTTTACAAATTGCTGCTAGTCCCTTTTTCAGTAGTCCTTGTGGGTTTTGCTTTCCCCTAATATGGGCAATTACGAGGAAATATTTCTCACGAGCGTGGACTTGCTCTTCTCCTTGTAATGACATAGTCCTGCAATCCAGGAAACAGTGCTGCATGGTGTCCATGTCCACGATTTCCTGATGTGGGAAAAACGTGTAGAAAGCATCTGGAGAGGAGGAGACCCCCTTTACCAGCTTGTTTCCTGTAAGCGAAATTGGAAGACCTTGTCTGTGCAAATAGATTTCAAAATAGAGTCTGCCCTTTGACTGTCTCCATAATTACACAGTGCTCTCTGTATTTTATTTGGCTGCCAGAGCAGTTAACCCCTGGAAGTAAGGGGCTGATGATGGCGTGACCAGCACGGGTATGCAGACATGACCATGTGAATACACTCTTGTTTGGAGAAGCCTGTTGTTAAGACCTCGTTACAATATACTTTTACCAAATTTGAAAATTGTTATGTGTTGGGCTATGTTGATTAAGCTGTGCTATATCCTTAATGTACAGAAAACACGGAGGTATTAGCTGCAAAAAAACGAAAAAAGAAAAGGAAAAAAGTTCTTTCGTGGCTTTGATGTAGTCAACATCTGTCAACAGAATGAATTTGCTTTTGTTTAATTTCAAGGGCTCTTGTCCTTCTACTTTGCCCAATCAGTTTCAACTTCTGCCTCAGGCATTTCCCTATGTTGTTCTTTTTTTTTTTCTTCCCCTCCTTTTTTTCCTTTTTTTTTTTTTTTTAAACGAATGCACAGGTTATTGCTTGTGAAATGTGAGCTGCTTTTTTGCTACACAGGTTACACAGAGTTGGAGAGAACCTTTAATCTTTCCCATCCAATTTCTGAAGCTTGGACGTACCATCGCAACACGGGGATTACAAAGTCAGTGTTTTAAAAGACTGTTAGAATTACAATTACAAGTAATGATCTTTCAAACCACAACCATTATTTTGGATTGGAACATTTCGTAATTAACAGTAAAAAGCTATATATTCTTACCTAGTTGCATTGGTTGGATTCACATACCATTACCCATAGTGATTTTTAATAACTTGCTTTAAACTTTATTCCTTTGAAGTTTCAGCAAAAATAATATTTGCACAAGAAGTGAAATTATGATATAATATTGAAATGACCTGACAAGGCATATTAAAATCTCTAGTGTTTTACTGTCAAATGCATATATGCTAAGAAAATTTCCACAGTCATTCTTTTCAGTAAAAAAAACCCACATATTTTGAAAATAATTATCAGAACAATGCTTTTGATGTTGTTAATTGTTCCTATATACTAAGATGTACTTTATCAAGAGCAAGTTGATTTTATTTCCTAAATGGGTTAGATGTTAATTCTTGTAGTCCTGAATAATTTTGGTACTCTGCTTCTGTTGATACTATGACTAAATAATTTTTTTAAATGTTAATTTTGTTTCTTGGCTCTTTTAAGACGTACCCTTATATTTATTGTAGCTTAGAACTGTCCTTAAGTTTATCCTTTGCTAACATTTTTGTTAATTGCTTGGAAATTTGAACTCTTTCATAAATAAATACTCCAAAAAATGGTTGCTAACAATCACATTTGATGAATCATGCAGATGAGCAGTTTTTTGCATGGCTACCCCACACCTCATTCATTGAAAGCACAGCTGATAAATTGCTGCAAATGTTAAACAAGAAGCATTAGAAAAGGGCTTATGTGAGAGTTCATTTCCAACATCTCCCGTTAAAAATACTTCTTGACCAGAGGAAAATCACATTTAAATGACTAAAATCAACTTAATTAAGGGTCATTAATAGAGATACACATAAAAAACTCTCCACTCTGAGTGAAATGGGAGCATTTCATTATATAGTGTAGCATGCATGAACAGATAACAATTAAAATAGACCTAGAGTAAAAGGCTAATAAATATAGGGCACATTGTGCTACAAAATCAGTCACTTAAAAATGCTCCCACCCATCATCATACTTGAATTCTGTATTCAGCCCCTTTGGCTGACTCGTTTAAAAGAAAAAGAAAATGTCATTTCCGCAGAAGATAAATTCATCTGGTAATTCATGAAAGCTCACAGCGCATATTTATATTATTAATACAAATTAAGGTCTGTAAGGAATGCTGAGGAATCCAGCGGCTCTGGCAGGACATGCGTGCATACAGATTGCACAGTGTAATTCACTGTCGAGTCAGAGGAGCAGTTGTCTGTAATTTTCTGTGCTCGGTGCATCCTGTCTGCTGATGTGATTCAGTAACGCTGGTAATAATTCTTCTTATTGCAGCTGGTAGTAAATACTCTGTTACTCGTGGCAGGTGACATAGTCTTGCTGTTGGGAGAGAGGAGAAATGTGTAAAAGGGCCAACTTTGCATCCTGGCTTTGCTGGTGTGTTACCAGGCTATCCGGGTTCAGAGTCCGGGCTCTCTCCAACAGCTGCAGTTTCTGCTGGAAGCTCCATAAATCCTGTGTTTATGAACTATCTTACAGTAATTAACATACACAGAAAGCTTAGCAAAAGGGATGTGCTTGAAATCCTTTGCAGAAGTAAATAAGTCACTGAGAAAAGCTTTGATAGGTGTAAGGGATGGGGAGGAGGGAACATCTGAGCCAGACTTGGAGAATACAGCCAGTTGTTCCTGTCTCCGATGATTGATGATGTTGCTATATCGAATTAGCTGTGAATATGGGAGCTTAAAAAATAAAAGGAGCTGTGGAGGCATTAGGAAGGCCTTCTTAAGGAAGGAAGTCTGTGGATGGAGTCCAGATTTTCATTATAAAACAATAACTTCATTATATTTTAATGCCACTTTATTTCCTTTTATTTTTACTTTGTAGGAAAATGTTTTCTGCTATAATTTTTTATATTTCAAATAAAGGTTTAGTTGTCCTGTGTTTATAATTCTTGTGATGTATTTTAGAAGTCATATTATACTACGGTGATATTTATTTTATTGTCGCATTTCACCTGTTCAAGTAGTAGATATTCTTGTATGCGTCTGGTTTATAATGAGTAGTTAGAATAACAACAGACTACAGTATCTTATTATCCTGTTATCTTGTGACAACACTTACAGTGTCTCTTTGGGAGAACAGAGGCAAAAATTTAATTCCAAATAAAAAGGTATGCCTTCTGAATGTGGGACAGCCGATACGCACACACCCATGAATATAAACTGGTTCAAGGTACTTAAGAACATGTATTTGGGCATCTGGAGTTTTATTGTTGAACAATTTATAAGCACACCTGCACCTTTTCTTCCCCAATTAAACTTTTACACGGTAGACGAGGTTCCCAGGCAGCATGCTATGCATCAAGAAGAGCATTCACGTTCCCATATTCGTGTCCACATGGGCTTCAGCTGACCATATCAGTGAGTGTGGGTTTTCAATATATTTATGATACCTTCAGCTGTGGTTAAGAGCAAGGTACTTCCACTTCACTCTCTAAAAGAGCTACCTTAGCTTACACTGGCAGACTGATTGCTACTTCCAAGAGCCCAAAAGTTGCTACCTCAGCAGATTCTGTGCTTCCAGCTTCCAGCAATGGGTGCAGATCAGCCAGGGAGTTTGTAGGATGCTTTGGGCTCTTTGGATGCACTTAGATGTTGTGCAGGTTAGATGGCCCACATTCTTTTCTTTTTTTTTTTTTGTTTTAATTGGACAATGATTTTTCTTCTTCTTGTGAAGGAGACACTAGGGAAAGCAGTAGTGAGGTTGTCATTAAACTATAATTAAAACACCACCAAACCAATCGAGCCCTCTGTTAACTGGGCAGGTCCACTTCCACAGACACTCTTGCCTTTTGAAGCAGGCAACTTCCATGGGGGTAGCCAGGTTATACTGAGAGCTTGATCTGAGCCTCAAGCTCCAACTCTGCCTTGTTACTTATCACCAATTTAAAAAAAACAAAACCAAAAACAAGCCTGTAAAAATTTGCTTGTACTCAGTAAAAGGCTTTACAGCCTTCCAAGTGGTGGTAACTAAACATAGCACGAATCAGTGTGCAAAGAGACAGTCGGGAACACTTCTAAAGCAAACTTCACGTGACTGTTTCATTCATTCTGTGTTTTCGGGCTCCAAAAAAGGTGTGTAACTTGAATCTCCTGTATAACATGGGATGCTGTAAAGTGCCTGCAGAAGGGTAATTCCTGCATTTGGACATGATAAATGCATCCAAAAGAAAGGAAGGAAGGTACAACAAAATAAAAACATATAAGATATGGAAGAAACTCTTCCTCTAAAAAAAGAAAAAAATAATTCTTACATAGTTACAAAATATGCAGTACATTAATTTCTTAATTTCTGTGTTGCAAAAATGTTTAGTTACTTCTGTTTAAATGAAAACTCGTTTTACTGAAGAGTAAGTATTTGTATGAGTTACTTCCCATAAAAGATTGCTCTTGTGTTTGTATATACGGATGACATTTTTCAGAAGCAGATTAACTATTATCTGAAACTTTTATTTCAGAAACCTCCTCTGTTTAGATTGTAGAATGTCTGAGTAATGGGAACATGCACTACGTGTAATTGTAGTTTACTTGGCAGTGTCAATAATCCTTTTGAGTTTAGGATATTTCCCAGTTTTGATACTAGCATCACCTTTTGTGATGCATTGTTTTGGATTTGATGTCTCTGACAACCTTTGGGCCTCAATGCACTTCCTCCCCCCCCCCCCCCCCTTTTTTTTTTTTGAGAGGGGCAAAATGTTTCATTGCCCAAGAACTACATTTGAGCAATGAATACTCTGATGAACTGTCATCCCGAATTCCCATGTGAATTACATGGAAATCTCATTCATACATTCCAAGTGACTTACAAATTTTAATTCTCAATTGCCTTTGGCCAAAATTAAAAAGAACTTTTGAAGTTTTTTCTGTTGCCTTCCTATAGGCAGGACAAATTGAACCCCATTCCTTGTGTCTTGGCACAAATTACAAGAGCAACATTAACTTGGTTATGCTCCAATCCGTGACCAATTCTGCAAAAATACTGCCTGAAATCAACATTTAATCTTTTTTTTTCTCTCCTCTTTTCTTGCTATTGTCCCTTATTTACCATTTCACCAAGCCTTGAACAGTGCAGCTTCTAGCTGTGCAGGGGCTAGTTGGAGCATCGCTCCTGGCTGTAAGCTTTGGGGAATTTACCCACACTACTTTTTGATGCATTGACCCAAAGCAGAACTGGCATTTTATAAAGCTTCAAAGTATTGTTTGGGGAGTTTTTTTGTTCTCATTGCTTCTCACTTTTAATGCTTTTTCTTTAACAGTACAAGACTTGAACAATTTGAATTACCCTTGGCTACTGCATGAGTTCTGTGGTTTGTTTTACATGGTGCCCTTCTTTTTGCCCTTTTCAGTTTGTAACGTGGTAGTAGAAAAACTGTTAACCATTTTTAACTAATCTGTTAACAGGTTCTGTGACTGGGTGCCACGTATTCTTTTCTTGGTGCAATCGTATCTACCTGCACAGACAGTCAAGCAATCAACAGCAAAGATGCTTCTTTTTTCACGAACAAAGAAATACTGCTTATAGTATAGTTTGGCCAGCCACAGTTTCTCCAGCTCACCCAGTTCCTAAGGTACTGCAATTTCTATTATCTAATGTGTTCTTCAGCCAATGTAGAGTTCAGCTGCAGCATGATCAAGTGTATTCGTTGTCCAGCAGCTGGGAGTTTGGATCACTGTCCTGTTGCTTGATCTGGTATTTGAAATAGGAGCATTGGTGAGAGAAGTTTTGAGCTGCCTACCATGTTAAACACAGTTATTAGGGAGTTTAAATCTGGGGCTTGTTCACTTAGGGTAGTATAAATGTGGAATATCGTAATAATCTGTCAACACTTTACACTTCTGGGTCCAGATTCTCGTTTTGGACAATTGTAGATGGTCCTACCAAAAGTCAGTAAGAATCATTAATGATCATCTGAGTCCTTTTCTGTATAAACCTCTAGCAAGCTAATTATAAAAACATTTATATTTTGCTGAAGGTTTTGTTAATTGGTTATGTCAGATTTAGGAAGAGAACATACAATACCTGCTGGTAGCTGCCACGCAACCCCACTGCATGTTCTGAACTTGTCTTCACTGTGCTTAAGTGGTTTTTTTACTTGCAACATATACTTTTATGTACTTTAGAGCTAAAAGGAACTTTTTTCATGCAATTTTAACATGTGTCCAACTTCTGGTTTTCTTTTTTTCCTTTTTTTTATTTCCTTTCCCCTATTTAATTACAGCATACAGATTAACTGTTTAGTATCTTTCCTTCAGGCAAAAGAAGACCAAAGTACCTTTTCTAAACAGTGCTTCAGGATGTGTATTAGTACTTTTTTCAAATTTTACTTTTCATCTTATTATAGATTTCTTATTCAAAATATAGAGTATTTCCATGGGCCAGAAATACTTAAAAGTGGTTAGACAGGAAAGCAGATAACGATGTAGGGCTCTTACACCTAAGGGGCTGTGAAGCTCTGTGCAGGGGGAGAGCATAGGGTTACATACTTTAGATATTTTAAAAAGTTTAAAAATTGTAGAACTTGGACACTTTTTTTTCTGTATTTAGATGATGCTTTTAGGATAAAGAGGAAGAAATATATTGTCATACTGAAAAATTGTCTTCACAGGTCGGAGTTCTCAGATTGTTTAAAGATCAGTCCAATTCTTCAACTCTAAAAACTTGAGGGCAAAGTTACTGCTTCATACAGAGTACAGCAGAAATCACACTGAAATACCATGGGGTTTTTTCAAGATACTGGTGTGAAACTGTATGCATAGACATTTGTATGTGTGCTGCTTTGGGCTTCTGCCTTAGCAGATCATACAGGTCAGCAGGGTCAGGTCTCAATAGTTTCTAGATATGTGCCCTCCAAGGGGAAAGCAAGGGTGCTGCTGTTTACAGACTTGCTAGTCCAGGAAATTGAGGGTTTTTTTTCTAAATTAAGTCCCAAACCACTGCAATAGGATGTTGTTAGGGTTGATATGCCATTAATTTGAGCAAAATGGAAATCTGAAATTCTATTGATGTAAGTCCATTAAAGATAGTTTCGCTTTTTATCAGAGTAGAAATTAAATACCTGTAGGAGTAACAATAGTCCTCCTATTTAAAGCCCCTCTAGAGCTAATGGGCTGCCCCACTCTTCTTTACTCCCACACCCTGCTGGTTTATGTTCTTGTTGTGTACAGCCCACATGCCCACTTTGGGTTCTGCCTGCCAGCTTGATTCTGCATTCTGTGAACTCAGTGCAAAACTTGCCCTGTGGCTGGCGTGGCAGAGAATCAGCCTGGCTGTGGTGGGCAAAGGGACTCTTCCTCAGCCAGTGAAACAGCCCAGGACACTCCAGGAGAAAGTGTATTTCCACCTCCGTGGAAGATGTTACCGTTATTATTAGTTTGGTGTGTTTATACACGTGCCATGAAACTTGTGGATTTAAAAAAAAATCAGAAATGAATTTTCAGAACTTTATGTGTGAAAAAAAGATGAAGTTTATTACACTTTCCAAGACACAGCATAATGTTGTAGATGGACAAATTTGGGCACAGCATATGATCTAGATTAAGAAGTAAAAACCTCCAAATTAAATTAAGTTAAATCCAAAGATCAAAAAGCAATCTTGTGAAAGTTAACGAGAGTTTTGTCTGAATGAGAAACTAAGGATTTGATCAGTTTTATTTTTGAGCCTAATTCTGTATGTTTGTTCCATTGGTTCCAATGTTTAGATGCCTTTTGTAGAAAATGTGCCTCTTTCTTTGCAAAAGCAAATTAAGAGTTTTAAAGTCTTTCTCACAGTTTCAAAACTTGCAACTGTCTGTGCTGGAAGTCAGCTGCAGTATCTGGGGTTTCAGCACTGGAAGGCTAACAGACTGTACAAGTCAGTAGTAACAGGCAATGTTAAGTTCAAAAGGGCAGTGGAAGAAATACTGAGGCAGCCTTGAGGGTTTGCCCTGATGGCTTAGGAAGGTCGATACTACGACAGAAAGGGCAAGCTGCCATGAAGCAGGAGGCAGTATCTGAGAAAATGATCCCATTGTCATGCTCAGTTTTCTGATCTTCATTTTCAATCCTTTTTCTCCAAGCACATAAAGAAACCAGACTATGTGACGACAGGCATTGTACCAGACTGGGGAGACGACATAGAAATTAAGAATGAAGATCAGATTCAAGGGCTTCGTCAAGCTTGTCAATTGGCCCGTCACGTCCTGCTTCTGGCTGGAAAGGGCTTAAAGGTAACAATTACAGAAGTCCCATAACAGCTTGAATGTATTTTATGCTTTAGCTTATTTGGGTTTTTTTCTACTTTTTTTTTTTAACTTTCCCTTAATGTGCATCCAGCTTTTAAGTTAGATTCTGAAAAAAATAAGGATTTATTAACTTTTGAGTTAGTCCATAATATGCCTCTTTAATTATTTCTATATTTTGGACCTATGTAGTACTTAGAATGAGTTGCTGGCTCAGGTGTAATATCTCTCTGTCTGTAATCTCCCTCCCTTAGGATTGTGCCAAATCATGTGAGTTTCTCATAAGGCCCATGCTACTTTTTTTTTTCATTTCATGGCCCATCTTCTTCATGCATCATTCTTTCCAGCTCTTCATCTGTGCAAGTTTGAAGGGCTGGGCTGCCCCCTCTGTTCCCATCTATCCTTTGGCCCTTCACTGTCCTGTGAGGTCCAGTGCAACTCCTAGAACTGCCATTGGAGAAAACAGCTGCCAAATTCTACACAATTTTCTGGAGTGCATTGGTAATAAAGCCTCATGGTTTCCAGAAATGTTTCTACAGTATGCTTTTTGGGATACCTCCCAAGTTAAAATGTACTGGGAGGAGTCTATTACCAGGTTTTGCAGATGAAGGAATGCTTTTTTCGCCTTGCCTTGTTATTTCATGTAATAGCATACTGGATAGGGTAAAATGGGTTGAGTAGTTACGAGATGCAGAGATAGATGGGGGCTGCAGGTTAATGCCATTGACTTAAAAGGGGGAAAATATCAGTTTAGCATGCATTTTTTTCTTTCGGCTATCATCACACTTTCCAAGAAGTTTAATTCTGGACCTGGGGTGGCCAATAACAAAACTGCCTACAGCTTTAATCTTACGTAGGCGCATGCTTGCTTAACTTCTTCATGAGCAGTTATTTCCCAGTGCAGTAAACTTACTCATGTAAAGTTAAGGGCGTATGCATGTTTGTGAAGGATCAGGGTGCATATGTATGCAGCACAGTATAGCTTGTGATGCAGTTCATAGTATGTGCCAAATCATACATAATAGCAAAATACTGCATACATGTAATAAACATTTTGGAGCAAGAAGGTGTACGTAAGGTAAGAATTACATGACCAGGTGCTGTGGACTGGGAGGGAGGTGGCATTAGGAGTTGTGGTGCCAAGACTACTGCCCAGGTCAGCTGTAGACAGGTGGTGAGCACCATTTCATACCAGTAAGTGAGGCCAAGACCATCCCTCATTGACAGCAAGCATCTTCTACTTCCCAGCCTGATGTTGCATGTGGCCAGTTTATACCCATTTGTTCTTGTGCCAACTCCACTCTTTAGTTTAAACAGCTTCCTGCCTTTCCTTGAGTCTGTCCCCTTCACATAGTAATAGAGCTATTACAGCTTTCAGTGCACCCGACTAAACAAACCAAGCTCTTTTAGGCTATTCTCATAAGGTAAACTCTGAATTCCTATTTTAGTTGAAGAGCCCCGTCCACCTGTTCCTGTTGTCTTGCTGAACCCACCTTGAATGCAGCCTTCCAAACCAGCTTTAGTTAGTGGCAGTAACATTCCTCAATATAACAAAAGTGTATTATAATGCATGGATGCAGAGAGATGAAGTTTAGGCTGAGTGTTGTTTTGATACACCATTTACTGCCTGTGGGACTTAAAAATACAATGTGGTATTATGTATGACAGTATTTCCTAGGTTTGAGTTAAAGATTTGGAAATAAAGCAGCAAATTCTATGACGTAGAAGTATTTTGTTAGACACCATCAGATTGCCCAGTCCCAAATAAGGGATGAGGTGTGCAGTAGGTGCCTCCCCAGCCTTGCCCGGCTAGCAAAAGCTCCTTTAAAATTAAAACAGATACTGTTAAAAGTAGACCTTTTCACAGTGTGTAAGCCTGCCATGCAGAGACCACAGATCTGTCTGCTGAGTGTCCAAAAGCCACATCAAATTGCTTGAGCAGAGCAGCGTCAGGCAGCACCCAGTCTGGTACACAGCAGTTCAGTTTGTCTGTGGGCTGAAAATGATAGATGGGTGAGTGAAGGCAGGAGCAACAAACCTGTATTTATCCAGAACCGATGGCTGCAGTATCGAGTACAGACAGCACACTGGGGCTGCGACTGCCATCCCAGCACAGAGGCTGCAATGGCTACTGCAAAGCAGGGGGGTTGCACAGTAACCCCAAATCCTGGTCTTGAGTGTCATCATCACTCCTTATCTGCCCAGCCATGTTTTTGTGCTGAACAAGATGCAAGCTGAGCAAAATAGACCTGGTTTTATCCTCAGCACAGCACACAAACGCACTCCACTGTATTCATTGTGCGTGATCACTGAATATTTCAATATATGGATAAGTATGCCTCCTGCACCACAGCCTACCTATATTCCTTGTGTTACTAAAAAGGCCTCCAGAATCACAGCCACTGTGATTTTTCCTTTCCTCTGCCAAGATTGATCTTCGTATGTGTACGAAGTATGATTTTCAAAGGCTCAAAACTCATTCAAATCAAAATCAATTTGCAGAGGAACCCTCAAAAGCACTTCTTCTCAATGAGGGAGGTTTCCCTACCAAATTTCAAATTTCAGCTCTAACCATTCCAGAGACAGAGTTGATCCAAAAGAAAAATGAGAAGAATGTTATTTTAAGCATTTGCATTTTCCACTCCATGGATACTCAGAAAACGGCTGAATGATTTATGAGAGGGGTTTTTTTTAATATGTAAAATTGTGAGAAAAAGATGAATCTAGGAAACGTCAAGCATAAAAATGAATATTTCTAAAAATGATGGATAAGCGCTTGTAGATTCACTGTGATCATCCAGGCTATGGTGACTTTAAGTAAAATATCTTCAAGATATGAAGCCAAATATTTAAATCTTTTATAAAATTACAGCATACTTGGAAAACAATTTCATAAAATGCACAAACGCATTATGATGAATGTCCTGGGCAGTTATATGAGTTAAGGTCCTTTCTTTTACAAATAAAAGGGAAAGTAATGTTGTGTTTTAAATGACTGAAAGCATTGAAAACAGACATTTCAGCAGCTACTGAAAAAAGGTGCCACGGAAAATTGGTGTCTTTGAGAAATCAAATGTGGAAAAAAGAATGGAAAGGAAGTAGGCAGTATTTTAGGTTTTCTAGGAACCTTTGAGTACTTGATTCTACTGTATACTTTGTTTAACACCTTTTCTCTTTTAAAAAAAAGGTTCAACATATCAATAAAGTATATCAGACGGTTTAGTGTTTTGTATCAAAGCAGTGTATTTGAAACATCCAAGATTTCATTGAAACACTTGGCTGCAATCACATTCAGTAAATATGAGAAACTATCTTTGCTTTTTTAACAGGATGTTATGTTTGATATTTTAGGTTGGCATGACAACTGAAGAAATAGATTCCATTGTTCATCATGAAATAATCAGACAGAATGCCTATCCGTCACCTCTGGGCTATGGAGGGTTTCCAAAATCTGTTTGTACTTCTGTAAACAACGTGGTATGTCATGGTATTCCTGACAGGTATTTCCCCAATAATATACATTCTACCACCAGGAATGAAAATGTTAAACTGAAATTAATAAATTATGTTTAACATTGAACATACTTCAGCTTAACTAAATGTCATGTATAAATGTATTGCAGATGCATATCATGTTACCACATGATGCTGATAGATGTTATAGAAATGTATGTGAAATAGAAAAAAAAATATCCTGTTTGTTGAGAAACTTAAAAAAAAAGCATAATGCCTGTAGAATTTAGTGTGTGGAAAAAAGCCAAGAACTGTCCGATTTATTTTTTTTTTCCCTCCAGCAAAATAAGTATAGGGGAAGGAATAAATATATTTGAATTTATGTGTTGTTGTTAGGGGGGTTTTATTATTATTTGCAATACATTCAGCTACTCAGAAAGTAAAATATGAACCCTAGTGAGAGAAAAAGAATAAATATAATGGCAGATTTTTGAGGTGTTGATATGTTTTTCTGGTAGTCATTTCTCATTATTTTATATTCGGCTACACTTGTTCTCTAAGTAGTGAGAGTTGAACATTAAAAATGGTTATTCTGTTTGCCTCGACCTTCCTCCATCACAAAATATCTACCCCCTGATTTTTTATGTATGTGTCATTAGGTGTTTATTCTTATATTCCCTTTGTTGGGAACTGTCTGTCACCTTTTTTTTTTCTGTTTATGTTTCAGTCGACCTCTGCAGGATGGAGATATTATCAACATTGATGTCACGGTGAGTAATTCATATAAAAAAATAGTCTTTGATCAACTTTAGAATCACTAGTAGCAACGGGAAGAATAGTGGATTGGAGATGGGGGATGCACAGATGGATGTGCTGTTTACTTCTGAGCCAAGGCACAAGCAGCTGGTTTCCTTTTTTGTTTTTAACTGTGTGTTTATTCCAGCTAGACCCAGGCCTGACTTGAATTTAGGACTGGAATCAGATGCACTGAGATCAATGTTGGCCTAAGTGAAATGTCAACCCAATCCTGCTATGTGTCATGTTTTTGAGAAGGTGTAATTGTTATTGATCCACTGTGTAGTTAATGCAGAGCACCACAGTACTGGGCAGCAGCTGAAGATAGATATGTATGAGATGAGCTAACATGAAGAAAGCCAGCATTTTTCCTTCACTCTGCCAAGATTGATCTTCCTCTTCCTGCTGATTTTGAGTGGGGCCTGACATTATCTTACTCTGTCATTAGAGGCTACATTGGCCTGTGTATGTCAGTCTATTTGGACAGCAACTCTTTTGCTAGCAGTGTTCCCTACATTTATTAAAATCCCTGAAGGTAGTGTTGTGTTCCATTTCTGGTATAAAAACCCTGAACCTTCTGCACAGAAAACAGAAATAGTGTGATATAACTATGACTTAATATTTCCAGAGAATGGTCAATTATAGCTATTTAAATAAGCACTGGCTGGATTTTCTTAGGAGCAAGAAAGTATAGAAACTGGAAACCTAATTCTCATCTCATTTATACAAAAAAAAAAGAAAAAAAGTCGTCTCTTGCAGAAGCTTTTTTCTTTCTACTGTGCATGTTTTTATTTTCCCAAAGTCCAATTTATTTCTAATATGAACACAGATGTCTTTTGAATCCCACTGTTGCTTTGCAATTATATGTCGCATACAAGGGAGTAACATCTCATAAAAATGGGCATTTTTAATCATTGAAGAAGCTCTTGGTAACTTGATACTATTTTCCATGGGCCCAAATTTCATACTGGCAGAAGTGGAAGAAATCTGCAGTAGAATTGAATCTCTGAGCATGAGATTCAAGCTTTCTAAAATATTTTTTCTATTAAAATTATGGTCAGCGACCTCTTTCCCATGGTATACACGCATGTGATCTAGAACTGGGTTTGCTTTGGTTTGGTTTTTTAGTCTTTCTAAATTCTTTCCCATCTCCATACTTTCTAATTGTGGAATTCTGACTATATCAGGTTTGCACAGTGGGATCTGTCATTTTGAAAGTATATTTTTGGCCTACATTTTTACTTTGGTGAACTGGTGTACCTTGGCTCATTTTATTAGACTAAATCAGTTTGCAACAGCTGAGGATTTAACAGCTGATTTCTTTGTATCTCATTAAGGTTCTTTTTTTTTTTTTTCATCTTTTAGGATAATAATGATGCCTTATATATATAAAAAAATAAAAGTATAGATTCATATCACAGGTACTTTCCATGAGAAACTAAATGAAATATTTTTATATTAATGCATATCCTGCCCACTCTGCTTTACAAATAATGTCTGACTAAATGCTTGATCTTTTTGAAGACATATTTGTATTTGTTTTCTGTTTACTCTCGTAAAATAAAATAAATCTTGAAGTTTCTGTGAATGTGAAGATTCCTGCAAGGATGGGAATTGCTGATTATCTTTGTAAGGTCTTTTTACCATTTAAAACTGAACTGTGCTGTGTTTGATAATTGCTCAGTTCCAAAATAGCTGAAGAAACAAAGATTGCTTTTCAGCGTTGCTAACTGATCTTTTAGCTTATTTTTAATGAGCAAAACTGTGACATTTGGCAGGTGGACAGAATAAAAATCAAAGTAAATATTGCACAACAGATTGTTTATAATTGTGTACAGGCTCTATAAAATGATTAAATAATGTTCTGGTTATTGAGTGTAAAAACGTCACGCTATGTACAAATTATTTGAAGAAAAAAATCCATTTTTGCACAATTAAGGTGGTAGAATTTCGTAGATAAAATACAAATTTTATTGGCTTGAATCATGTAGCCTTTAAAATGTATTTTAGGGTAGAAACAATAGCATTATCCATCCAATCCTCAGCATAGTGCAATTTTCAGCCTACCATTACCAGGTTAATGTTTCTTACAGCTTGGTTCTTTCAGTGACTTCTAAGGAATTAGCGTGTTACAGTTGCTGTGGTTGTACCTTATTAACATCAGAAGTCTGTAATTGCAGTTGATGGGCTGCTGTAAATATTATTATTAATTTTAAGCTCTCCTATGTTTTAAATCTGTATTTTCTTTTTCAGGAGGATGATGATGTTTAATGCTGGGATTTTGTGTGTTGTACTTGCTAGCACTAAAAATGAACTGGTTTAGTTTAAATATGAACTAGCTGGATTAAAACCTGCCCAATGGGCATTAAATTAATAATAGGGAAAAAAAAAAAAAGAAAAAGAAAAGATTTTTTGGCAGTCTGGAATGGCAGAGGAAGGTGTAGAGCAGGGGGTCACAGCCGCTGTCCACCCGAGTGGTGGTAACACAGTTGGGCCCTTGCTGACACTCACCTTTTAAACACCCCTCACTCTTAACTGCCTGCATTTTGTTCACATCTCACCCTGAACACAAACCTGGCCTTGGGATAAACTGTCTGAAGCCAATTTTTTATTTTTCTGTTTTTTCTAGTTTGGAATTGGCCAAAAAGAATGTGAGTCTGTCTTTCACAAATAGCTCACCAGTGGCAAAAGTTCCGTGCTTTGAGCTTGGTGAGTTATTAGTCCTAGAAGGATAGTTGCCCACTGTTCAGGGAGAGAAAAAATGTTTTAGAAGATCAAAACGGTGCACCATTATAATTTGTCTTTCCTTCGGGTAATTTGGCTTGGTCTTACAATTATGTGCCTGCCTGCCATACCTCAGAGCTGCAAACCCCATTTTAATGGCGCGTTGCAGAGCTCCATAGTGCATAGCCAGGGTTTCCTGTGCCCAGCAGAGAACTTCTGGAGAGCTGATGTTTAAAACCTATGAAATATCCAAAAAAAAAGAAAAAAAATTATTCAACAGAATGCCATGTTTTCAGCACATGAAACTTTGTGGTGTCAGAATGGTACATTTATTCTCTTTCAAAATTTAGCTCTGGAAGTCAGAAGTAAAATCGAACATTAATGCCCCACTGTAGTTTAAAAATGAGACTAAAGCAAATATGCAGCGGCTGGCTGTGGATTTGGCCCGTACTTTCCATGGGGCTCCCTATGGATGTTGGTAGCAGGGTACCCCTCTCACCCAGCTGTGCACAGCATCACTCAAAACCCCAGCAGGGGATGCTGGCTGCAGAGGTGCGTGTGTCCCTGCCAGCACTGCTGCGTGTTCCAGTGCCCATAGCCAACACCAGGACTCAACAGCCAACCCTGTGGGGTGCAAGCAGGTCCCCAGCCCCAGGAGCAGGTGTCCTGGGTGGGTGGGCTCCCAGTGGGCCCCAAGAGCCCCCTGAGCCCATGCACAACCTCCATCCATCTTCTCGCATATAGCCCAGCTAGCCTCATGTCCTGTAGCTGAGCAATGTCATTGTCTGGTGCGCTGCTGGGCAGTGGTGCACAACTTCTGCTTTTCTCGAATTTTTAATTGGCAATCCTTACACACCTTGCAATCTTCTGTGCCTTTTGTTTGGTTGGGTTTTTTTTCTCCTTTGCAATGTTTTGCTTTTCCAGTCTCATTCTCGCAAATAGAGCTTACCCGTGGTCTATCTGTTACAATATATAGCCCGTTCCTAGAAAGAATGGATTTAATTAAGGAGACAATCTGTTTCTGGATGCAAAATGAGAAAATGTCTTTACGTTTCTGTATATGTTTAGGTGTATTACAATGGCTACCATGGTGACACTTCTGAAACCTTTTTGGTGGGCAATGTGGATAAATCTGGTGAAAAGTTAGTGGAGGTTGCCAGGAAATGTAGAGATGAAGCAATTGCAGCTTGCAGACCAGGGGCTCCCTTCTCTGTAATTGGAAACACAATCAGGTAAGCCTTATATTGACAAGTAAAAGGAGGGCTGGCAAGTGGGACAAAGGTTATTGGTGGTTTGGTATAAAGCTGATGACATGTTTTATGATTCAAAACCATCATTTCAGTCTGATATCAGTATGTGAACTGCCAAGCTATAATGTTGGTCCTTGGGTAAGAGACTTTTTTTTTTTTTAAGTGAATTACAGTAGGGTCAGCAAAGATAACTGTAGAAAGAATCAAAGACATTCTTAAGATAGATTTAAATTAACAGATGTAATTTGCGGTGGGGTTTTGTTTATTTTTTATTTGTGTGTGAAACTACACCACATCTGTCTTACGATGTAAGGAGGTTAGAAACCATTGTTTTCGGTGTATAGCAATAACGAATGTTACAAAGGAATTAGTCAACATAAATAAGTCTCTTTGTTTAAAAAGTACAAAAATATTTAACTCAAGAGCTTTTGATCTTACAAAGCACAGTGCATGCTAACGTCACAGGGGAAAAAAGAGCTCACATTCAGAGATTTTTCCCTATTTTGCATCTCTTCTAGCCTTCACATAAATGCAGTCATGACTCTTCTTCTGCTGGCAGTTTTGAATAAAAATACAGCTTAGTTTTTTGAAGGTAACTATGAATTATTTTAAAATGTTTGCCAAAAAAAAATACAGAGATATATCGTATACATTTCATTAAGCAATACTTCTCTGGACTATTAATGGTCCCAACATGCTATTGAATACGTTCTGATTACTTAAAAGCTGCAAGGCTTAGTCACCTTGAAAGGATGCTGCTTTTTTTTCTTTGTAAATCTCCAAATACTTTAAGGAAAAAAGAGAACGGCAAAATATCAGTTAGATGTATTTATAGCTTTAAAAATATTGTAACAGAGTCTGAATCAAACTTTAGTAAAACCTCTTTGGGTTATATCTGAGAAGCTTTTATTGAAGACTTTGTATAAAATTGTGTTTTTGACAGTTTTAAATTATAGGCTAACTAGCCTGGAGAAAAAGGATAGTGTCTTTCTGTTCTTTCATAGGAAATGTTGAATCAGACCCCTACTGGGAAAAGAAATTTAATGCATATCTCACTATCTTACTGTCCATGAATATAATAGAAGTGAATTCAAAATGTAGTTTTATTTTTGCAAATGGGATGAGTTGATAGATGCACCTCATATTTTTGAACACCTAGGGTTCAACAAATTTACTGGTGGTGCTCTTGCATTTTAACAAAATTTATTCTTGAGTAGAAGGGGGCACAGAACACTGGATTCTTATTCAAGCATTCTATCGAGCTCTGCATTCATGGCTGTGTCTAAAGGGCATGTCAGCCTTTGATTCTCTCTGAGAGGTAATTATCCTTTTCCTGTCACGGAACAACAAATGATAGCTAACTACAGAGGCACATTTGCAGTAGTCACATTCATCAACTGCAGAAAAAAAATTCAATTTAATTGTGCAACACAGCTGCACATAGGCTTTTTGAGCATTTCTGTTGTTCTCCCTGTCTTGCTATTCCTCCCTCCAGATCTATTTTTTAAACTTTTTTTCTGGTTATTTTTTTCCCCTTTTTTGTCTCTTCTTCCATTTTTACTCTCTGTACTTTCTTGTTAAAGTAATTTTCCTTTGTGGCTCTCATTCTTTTTTCCCCATTGAAGGCTATGAATGTAGAAAATTATCACAATTACTCATATAATTGAGCCTCTTTGTAGCAAGTGCAACTCCAGTAGCCTTTCTCCATCATGAAAATGGTTTCATTATAGGGTTTTTCATATTCTCTGACACCATCTACACAGAGGAACAGGCGTGCAGATGAGATGTACTAGGAACAGGGTAGATCAGTAAGGTCACAGTAGGAATAATTAGCTCTGCTATGGAAAGAGCATCTAGGCCTTTTACTGCTACATAAATGTACTGTCCGTGGCTTTTAGTCACAAAAAAACTTACTAACAAATGGAGCTCCCGCCTACTACTTTGAAAAAAAGATTTGTATCAACACTACAATTTTCCATCATTAAGACTAATAACACAGAGCCTAGTATACATCAAGGGGAATAAAAAGAAAAATCTCACATTCAAGTGGCGGCTGGGTGCTGACCTTTGTTCGCTTTTTTTGTGTTCAACTTAACTCTTTACAAAAAAGAGCCACACGCCACACCAACATGCAGGTGAACTCCAGCTAGTGCTAGCAAAGCATGGCATTCAATTGGAAAATCTGATAAATCTCCATGCAGGATAATGCATTTCATTACAGATTCACTACATTAATTCTAGCTGTATTAAAAAAAAAAAAAAAAAAAAAAAAAAAAAAAAAAAAAAAATAAAAAGGAGGAAGAAATAAAAAGAACAGAATTGAATGTGACATTGGATTTTTGCTGTGTTGGTACAGAGGTCAGTTTACATGCAAAGTGTAAATATGTATAGTCAGCGCCCCCTTTGAAAAGCAGATTAATCAAAGCTAGTAGCTGTTCAAAACTATATATGAAATAGCAGGTCATTAACTTTATTTCTCAAGATTTTATCGTGTTGGTGATTTAAATGTGCTGATTTGTTTAGAACTACTTTAACACTGCCTCTGCTGAAAGATTGCCTTGGTTTGATGAAGCTGTGTGTTTCTGGTTATTTGTCATTCAACATTTGCATGCAGACATATATAATACATACATACGTACAAATCTGAAGCTTTGAAAGAGTGAGATACCATAAATACCTGAGAATAGGCACCTACCTACGAGCTGAAAACGTTTAGGCCCGTCACAATGCAAATGTGTCTCGGTTTCTTTCATCAGTATTTCTATAAAGGTGCTCAAGTGATATGCAGAACATATCTTACACACAAATAATCAGAATATTTCCTTTCTACAATAGATTTCCAAGTAATTATATTGCAGAGATAAGTTTGCATTCAGTATTGTAACATAGTCTTTGTTGTGGAAGCTCGATAGCTGACACTGTGTGTTTCATGGATTCCTTCTCCCATGAGCTACAAGTTGCAAATAAAAGATTGCATGGATGCGCAAGTTACTTTGCTTAGAAAAATCTGAATCTTTGCTGACCTGTTCTTATTGAAGGTGGTGGCAAAACTGTCAGCCAGCTCTGCTGGAAACAGAATTGGGCCCTGTGTTCCATTTTCTTCTACCGTTTCTGACATTTCTCTTTCAGACAGAAACAAATCTAGTTTGAAATCTTCTTTTTAGACAGTCAGTTTAGGTACATGGAAGTGTTGTGAGTGTAGAGAGCTAAAAAATATAAACGTGATATTATTAAAGAAACCAATTTCCAACTCCTAGGAAAAAATAGTAGTGATGAAAGTGTTAATAAATGGTTTAAAATGTTTAACTCATAAGTATATGTTTTGATATTAATTTAGAACAATATAAAGCAGATTTAAAAAAAAAATCTGTTTCTATCAGATTATGCACATTTAAACAATAAGTGGCTCAGGCAAAATAAGTCATTTTAATGTCATCTGTGATAGATTTTCCTTGACAGCTACTGTAAATTACAATTACACTGCTTCTCTCTGCACTTGAAAGTAAGCATTGCAATAAATTATCTTTTATTTCAATCCATCATGTCTGCTTTCAGAAACAGAGAACCTCAAATAAAAGTTCAGCACTATTGTAAGAAAAATACAGTAATTTGTGTTCCAGTTTGAAACTAAAATGTACCTTTCTTTCAAAAAACAATTGTTGGCTTTCAAAAATATTACTAATTATACCTCAACATTTATTGTCATTATAGGGAATCCCTGAACTTGTGCATTCCCTCAGTCTAATATTACTGTTTAAGAGAAAAATACTTTAATATTTTCCCAGTAGAATTTTGTAATTTCTCAAATTAGATAATATGGTACCATTCAAAGTAGGTATTTTTATCATGAGGAAATCTCATTTAGGCTGATGCTGTTTTCAAGAATTAAAAAAGAAAGGAAAAAAAAAGAAAGCAAATATGCCATTCAGTGGTCATTTTGCTAACAATATATCTAAGAAAAACATGATTACTTCTAATTAAAAAAATAAAATACCTAGATAAGAAAATAATTATCATAGGTCTCATCTCATTCAGTGTTTCCCAAGTGTGTTCCCAAGTGCCCAAAAGTGTAAGACAGATTTGTTTGGCAACTTCAGCCATTCACGTCATGCTGCTCTCTCTGCAAGACTGTTTTATCCCTGGAGAGAGAAGCTGGCACTGTAGGACAAGCATCCCTAGCTGGGAATCAGTTCACCAGGATGTTCAACCCGGGTAGCAAAGCAGTCTGTGCCATCTTGTCTGATCAGCAAAATTCTTCCCTTATGCTGTCAAATTGCCCAAAGTGGTTTCTGTCAATGCTAAAAAGAGGATTTGTTTCACTTTGTTTCTTGTGAGGGCTTAGAATACTGTACCAGACTTGCCTTGAGGAAAATTACAGAATTTGGTAAAAAGAAAAGAAAATGTCCCCCTCAAAAAAAAAAAAAAAAAAAATTAAAAAAAAAAATTAAAAAAAAAGAAAATTTCAGTCCTAAGACTGAATGTATGTTTTTCCCTCTGGAGCTGGGATGCCTGTTATCCTGTAGATGCTCCGAGAGGCTATCTGCACAGGGCCAGCCCCCTAAGGAAATTCTTTCAACCTGCTTTTCAGCTTCTTAGCGGGAGGGATTTATCACCCAAGAGCTCCTTTCAGAGGAGGCTGCAGAGTATCAGGGAGAGCTTTGTAGGAGTCAGTCCTGCCTGTTGCGGCTTTGTGGCAATTTCTCTGTTGGGCTGCTGGCAGGACAGCAATGCATGTCTCCACACTCATTCCTCCCTTTGGAGAATTACCTGTTGTCTGGCAACTTGGGAAGAGAATGCTCAGGAGGGAACTGACACCCAACTCTCCTGTCTCTGTCCATTCTCAGAAGCATGATACCACCCTATGAAAGGCTCTGCCTGTGGGTTTAGGTGGACAGCCTGGCCCTCAGTCATGTTCCTTTACCAGCTTGTCTGCTGCCAGTCCGTCCCAATGCCAGATATTTTGCCTGGCTTTGCCATCAGCAGAAGAGGAGCAGCACGGCAGGTACTCTTGACTCCACAGCCACTGGGCTGGAACACATGGCAGCAAAACATAAAATCAAGTACTGGGCTCATTACATGATTATGCTTTTAATCCTGCCCAATTCACCTCTGCTCAGGCGTGCAACATGGCTCAAAGAATAAACCGTGTGATGGTAAATGTGTCAGTGGATATTTTTAACAATGATTATTCTGAAGACCCTTTTTTCCTCCTTGATGCTGTCGGTGTGGCATGGTTCTGCTGCCCAGCCTTTGCTCTGGAAGTGATTCAGCGGCCAAGGGGGACTGGCAGACTGGCACATCCACGCAGTGGTGTAGCTCTCCTTTCCCACGGCAGATGCCAGGCAGCCCAGCTCAGCCATGCCGACTCCTGCCTCCACCTTCGCTGCTTTCCCACTTGCAGTCAGGACTCCTCTGGCTGCCTGATCTTATGCTGCCTGTCTGCAAGGAGCAGCACATGGAGCTGGGACCACAATCTTGTGAGCCTCCCTTCCAGGGAGAGCTGGAAAGAAAGGCCACTGCTGGCAGATCCCGAGCTGAGCAGTGAAACAGTGAAACCAAAATGTTAAGCTTTTGTCGGCAGCAAATGGCAGAACTTGTGCAAAAATGATCCACTCCACAGCATCTTGATTTTTAATCAGATTCCACAGCCTGGGAATCCTGGAGGCTGGAGAGGCTGACCAAGATTAACAGTTCAATTCACTCTTCTCAGAACTGTTTCACAGTCCTGACTGCCAGCATTTACAGCCGACATGTACATTTACAGGATTGCTTTTGCAAGTTGTAGCTGGAGTTGGTAGCTTTGGGTTTTTATGAAAGCTGGGTGTTTTACTGTAACTCCACAAGGATGAATGAGCTCACTAGGATTTTTAAATACTCCAAAGTAAAGCTAGTAGTTGTGGAGTGAAATTCCCCATAAGGTGCTTCTGAAGCACATGCAGATGCTAAAGCCAGATTGAATGTGGCTGAGTTTCATACCTGCAGCTTATTTTCTCCACAGGTTTTCTGTGTGTCACTTCAGGTTCATTGACCACGTTGCATTTTATGTAAAGAATACCCAGGCTCTCTATGTAGACATTATTAAGTGGGAAGGAGGAGGGGCATGGACGTCTGTCAATGCCAATGTCAAAGCCCTGTGAGCTCCAAGATCCCTTATTTTGATCACAGACAGCAACCACTGAAGTATTGGTGCCAACAGAGTTGTTTTCAAGCTGTCTGGCAAGAAAGTGGCAGAATTCGCTGTTGAAATGCACGAGAACCACTTCTTTCACCATGCGAGGACAGGATGCTGTCTTAACACTGCCTTCTGTGTACCTCGGTGCTCGTGCGCCCGGTGCTCAGCACGCAGCTGCCGCTGCCACTGCCACCCTCCTCAGCATCAGCTGAGTGCTGGGGCGAGAGCTTCCCCTGCCCACAAAAGAGTATGTAGCCGTGATGCTCAGAAGAATAGCTGCACAGAAAAGAGCTTTCTGTCTTGCTGAAGAAGATGGGTATTTCTGGGGGGAAAATCCTGTAATAATACAAAACATCTCAAAAAACAGCCATGCTCTTTCAGTGGTCGGGCATGCCATGTAAGGACATCAGCAAAGCTGAGTAGTCAGTGGGATTGTTTGTCCTCTTGGAAAAAGGCTTGCAGAAGAAGGTGAAAGAAAAGCTTATCACATGTTGCATGGATGGCTTCTCCCATCTCTCTTCAGAGAATTGCTTCACCCATATGGGAATCATTATGTGCATTGCTCTGGGCTTGGTCACCGGAGACCATCAGTTTCATTCTGTGTATGTTTCTGAGTAATCTGGCTTTCTAACTCCATTCCCTGTGCTTCTTCCTTGGCCTTAGCCAGCAGGCCAAGTCTCTGACCCAGATGTGGGCAATGTGTTTGAAAGGCAGGGGAGAAAGTTTTCCATCTCTAAGTAGGACTTTCTGCTGCATAAACCTTCATTACTTTTTTTCCATATAAATGATGTATAAACTAAAAGCCTGGACTTTTAATACAACCAAATGAAGCCAAACTTCTTGCCAATACTTAGGAGTTTTGGGGCAGCTGAAATTGACATTCCATTCTTCTCTAGGGTTAATGAATGAAATGTGATGAGTCTTTGTAGCAGGGCAATGGGTGGGTAAAAGCTAATATACAAATCCTGTTAAAATGTGCTCTTAAGGTCTGAACACTGCAGCATTATTAACCATTGACCCGACTCCTCTCTCATTGCCATTTTGCTGTGGTGGAGCACCATGTCCCTCAATTGCAGTGGCATTAAATTCTGGGACGGTGACCCACAGGCAGTGGAGGCAGCACTGCAGGGTCTGTGAAGCCTGATGTGCAAAGGGATTACTGCATACGGCAAGCTGAGGCCACTTTGCACCTGAGTAAGAGCCTCCCTGTGGGGTGTAACATACTTTAATTTCTGTGAGAGCTTACACTTTTATTTGAGTTTCTTAACCTTTCTGCTTTTCCACCTGTAGTCAAACTCTGAGAAAGCATGTTAGGGTTAAATATAGGCAAACCTGAAGTTTTTTAAGTGCCTACCTTGATTTAAAACAAACAAATGAAGCTTTTAATGTAGGTGAAATCTTTCAGGCTAAGTGCCTTCCTGTCTTGCTCCTGTTCGATTTTAGAAATAGTATGGGGATCAAATGCAGGGACAGGGATAGCTTCCTTGTCACTTCTAATCCACCTCCAGGTCCCCCCAAACCTCTGCACATTTCTGTTTGAATGTGGCAGCCTTCCTGGCTGAGCCCTTAAGTCACCTCTTCCACCACTGCTTGAGTCTGCAGAGCCTGAAAGTGAAGCCTGCAGACAAGGGGATAGCCCAGCAGTCAGAGGACACCCCACATACCTTTTTCAGGGATTAGGATAGGAATTTGCTTTCCGGACGGGGCAGGGATCAGTGCCTAACCATGGTACTGCAGGCAGCTCTCAGAGATACTCCTCCCTGAGGCAGGCCCTGGAGGACAGGACAGATCTCCCAGGCAGAACTGATAAACTATGACTCTTTGGTTTTGCTACTGTGGTGATGAGTTCATTATCAGGAATAGATTTGCTGGAGTTTCAATATGTTTTGGTACTGAATGTTTGCAGTATTCTAAAAAGGAAGAAGTAGGGCTCTTAACTCTCCCTGTTGGCAGCAGGAACTTCTTTTCCTGCAGAAAAGCCAGTGCAGGCAGTGAGTACACAACCCAGCATGGGCTCTGCACATGAGAAGTGCTCGGCAGAGGCAGAGGCTGTGGTTTGGTGGTATGCTGGAGCCTCAGCTGCGTGACTTGGCTGCCATTTAGCTGTCCCAGGTTAAAATGAGTTCCCAATGTGCTTGTGGAAAAGGTTACCCACCACCAGACAGGGACATGACATGCTGCAGTCTTGCTTAGACAGCAGGATGGGCACGGGAGCTACCAACCTCTGCTGGCAGGCATGTTCACTCTGAAACCTAACAGTGGCTCACCGGTGGTAGCTCCGATGGCTGCTGTCTTTTGGAGCGGGCAAAAAGTGGTGACCTGGCACTGGGGCGATGCCACTGCTGGTGCCAGTGTGGCAGCAGGGCCTGGGGCTGGCTGGTGGAGGTGGTGGTCAGGCCACACTCCCTCATGGTGTCCTCTTTGCCCCTGCAGCTCTGTGGCGCGGCAGGGCGGCTTCCAGGTCTGCCCCTTCTTCGTCGGCCACGGCATCGGGTCGTACTTCCATGGGCACCCCGAGGTGTGGCACCACGGTAAGCGGCCCTGCCACCCCCTGCACTCACTCCGCCGCCGGCGATGGAACAGCTTCGGAGGAGAGGGTAAAATGAGCAGAGCCCCGCTCCTCACCCGGGCACACTGCCGATCCCGGCGGGGCTCCCGGGGCAGGGATTTCCACGCTAGGTACTGGCGGGCAGACCCTGCCTCCTTTTCTGGGAGTCGCGCGGGTATTTTTGAGGACAAATCACTCGTTTAACGGAGTCGTCGGGGCAGCAGGGCCCCGCGGACCGCCTCTGACCCCCGCTCCGGGCAGCAGCCACCGTGTTCCGCGGCCCCACACCCCCATACCCTTGCACCCCTCCCCGTGTCCCCGCACCCCGCCCGCGCCCGAACCACGCCGGCAAAGTTTGTTACGGGGCAAAGGAAAATCTCGGCCGAAAAGTTGAAGCCCCGGACCCGGCCTGGACGGAGCCGCCGTCGGGGCGGTCCCACTGCAGCCGGGGTGGGATCGCTTTCGGTGGATGCTGCGGTTCATAGCGGGGACCGGCGTGTGCGGTACCTGCGAGCCAAAAAAGGGGGTTAAACCGAGTGCTGGTTGCGTTTATTAGAAAGAAAAAACCCCAACAGTCATAACCGCGGTTTTATTTTGTTTTGTAGCCAATGACAGCGATTTGCTAATGGAAGAGGGAATGGCGTTCACAATAGGTTAGTAACTCTCTGCTACGGGTTTCTTTAAAAAAAGCATACACAGAGCAGCCCAGATCCAGACCGTTTCTTTATTGGGATATCGAAATATGCGTGCAGATAGGGGCATGTCGGCGACACTGACCTCTTAGGAAGCAGAAGATTAAAATACCAATTTTTTTAAAATGCATTAAGGAACGGATTGGGTGAAATAGCTTCCAAACTACAAGATTTAGAAAATTAAGTATTTATTATAAATCCTCCTAAATGTCCTTTTGGACGCGTATTTTTGGCAAGGCAGAGGCTCTGCCGCCCCCCTTGGGCTGTGGGGGATGGGAAGGGTGGGAAGGATGGGTCGGATGGGACCGTGTCCCCGCAGCCGCGCTGTACTGGGGAGTAGCAGCCCGCGGTAGCTCCTACTCGCCCGCTGCCCGGCGGGGCTGCGGCTGGGCTCGGGGGCCGCGGGCTGAGCCAGCGAGGTACCAATCACGGAGAGCCGCCGGGGAAAAGCCCTCTCTCGCACCGTGTGGCTAAATGGCAATTAGAAGGAAATAAGAAAATTGTTGTTTTGCTGATTTAATGAACATTTTAAGCCTGTTTAAAAAATTCACATATTTAAAACTATCTGCTGTTTATAAGTGTGGTTGGTGCTTTGGTTATTATCCACGGGGTCTTAATTAAAGCTTGATTAAAATTCCCCACTTTTACAAAAGAGGAATGGGCAACTTCCTACCTTGATATTTCATCTTCCTCTTTAGTTCACATTTTAGTGTTGCAAGGAGTGCCAGGCCAGGGCAGCAGGACCTGTGCAAAAGGGGAGCTACCTGTTGGGACCCCCCTTTTCTTCTTTGCTTCACACTCTACACAACTAACTTTAGAATACATCTTGTTTTTCTTGCTGCAGAGCCAATAATAATGGAAGGATCCCCTGAATTTAAGATTTTGAAGGATAAATGGACTGCAATTTCTGTAGACAATAAAAGGTGCCTGATTTTATTTTTTTGATCTTTCCTAAAGCTGTAGAACTGATCACTGACGGCCAAAAAAACCCCACCAAAACCGGGTGAGTGTTATGGGCATGGTGGACGCGTTTGTCCCCTAATAACTAGTAAATGTGCATTTCAGATCAGCGCAGTTTGAACATACCATTGTGATTACCTCAGAGGGAGCAGAAATACTCTCTAAACTGGTGGAAGAAGCCTAAAGATGGAGCAAGGAGTGGAGGGACTCACTGTGCTTCTGGGATTTCCAGTTTCACTCGGGACAGAGAGGAGAGTTCTGTAATTTCTGCAGAACTCACAGCAGAGGACAGAAAAAGCAGCTGGAGAGGCTGGCTCTGGATGTAGTCCTTTCTGTGTGTTACCTGGTGAGGATTTAATAAAGTCCCTTGGCTTGTTTGTGACCCTGGAAGCAGCCATACACAGCCTGCAAGTGCAAAGGGTTTGGGTTTTTTGGGGTGAGGGGCAGAGAACGGGTCCCCTCTCTTCTAAATCCTGTGTGGGACAAACATGTATCAGATGACACTGTCTCTGTGCAGCTGAGAGGACAGGGGAACATAGGATTTTCCCTTTATAGCTAAGATACAGGGTCAATTTGTCTCACTGTGATTGGCACAGTGCTGTTTCCCAGGCTGTCACTTCTGCAGTTCCTTGGGTGGAAAAAAGTTTCCCGAGGGTGGCAGGCAGAGGCAGCCGCTGCTTCCCCCACAGCCTTCCCAGCAGCAGCCCTCTCCCCTCCTTCCTGCCTCGGCTAATTTCTCTTTGCACAGCACAAAGGAAAAAGTGATTAAAAATGAGATGCGAAGCGCGCTTCTCTGGAGATCAATAATTGCCCTGCTTGAAGAATTAGCCGGTTTGGGGTAATCACTGCTCTGCGGTGCCCACGTTAGTTAAGGGAGAGGCACTCCGCAGTGAAAGCGTTTAACAGAAACAGAGGAGTTTGCGGTCTGGAGGTTGAGCCCCGGCTCCTTGCTGGAGTTTGGAGCTGATGCTCCTCATGAGCTGCTGGTCCCACTCGGTCCTGCCCCGGGCTTGTGGGCGGGGGGGGGGGTGTCGTTTACAATTAGCCGGTTGCTGACCACCCCGTCGCGCCAGACGGGTCTGGCCTTGATATTGAGAGGCTACCGGAACAGGACCCGGTCCTGTGAAATGCGGGGTAGCTTTGGAGATCAGTAAGGGACATCCAGAAGTGCCCCAGATCCG
This sequence comes from Strigops habroptila, assembly GCF_004027225.2. Classification (NCBI taxonomy): domain Eukaryota; kingdom Metazoa; phylum Chordata; class Aves; order Psittaciformes; family Psittacidae; genus Strigops; species Strigops habroptila. The sequence goes on along the minus strand of NC_044281.2, from coordinate 19,721,457 downwards.
CGGCAGCAGCGGTGCGGTTTTGGTACAAATAACTTGCCCTTAATTGTAGGCAGATGCGGTCCTGTGCCGAGATTGCCACATGCAGGCGGACCGGGGCTGCTCTGCACCGAGTCCCTCGGTGGTTCAGGCAAGAAGTAAGCCCCTTTCTTACAGCTTTACGCTGCTGTTTGTTTTCACTCGAGTACAGCGAGCTGTCAGCTCTAATAGTTCCTAACAGCATCTTTTCAAAAAGCAGGACCCCACCAGAACACGGCTAACACCGCGGGGCAGCCGCTCAGCTCCGTCCTCCCCGAGAGGAGCTTGGAAGGCCTTAAAACCTGTAAAAACAAACGATGCGGCCAACAAGTTTACAAATACACAGAGGTTAAACAGCGCGCTGCGGCCGCGGGAGGCGAGGGACCCCCAGCGCTGCCCGACGGACGGGGACGGGGGTATTTTACTTTCTGACACCCTGGGGCGCTGGGAGCAGCTGGGGGTCCCGCGCGTCCCGCGGACACTCCAGGAGTACTTCCCGGGGTAGGTTGGCGCTCCGGAAGCCCTTGGATGGCACCGGAGGTGCTGAGCTTCCCCGGTTCCCTATCGCGGCGTGGGGTGAGGCAGGAACGGGGCAGCCGGGGGCAGGGAACCCCCCCGCAGCCCGGCGTAAGGGGACTGCTGGCAGCTCCTGGAAGACCCTGTTTGCTTTGAACCCGTCAGTAACTGACGGGATTGCGGGTTCTACCGGCCGCGGCGGAGCGGTGGCAGCCAGGCGCTGGCATTGATGGCGCACGTTTGTAATCCTAATTATGAATGAGACTGAAGGGATGCCTCAGCTACGCGGGGACAGCCGGCGCCTTTCACAAGCCCTTCACACAGGAGGCCTTGCGGGCAAGCACGGCGGGAGCCCCGACGGGGCGGTCGCCCCCGACGGGTCGGGGCGTCTCACGGCCCCTCCGCGCCCGCCGAAGCCGGCGTTGCACGGAGGACGGGTGTGAGCAGAGCCGCGCCGTCCGGTCCGCGGGGTTTTGGCGGGGCCGGCGGATTGTGGTTCGCCCCGGGACTTGCCAGCTCCCGGATAACTGGAGGAGGTGGCGGCAGACCCGGCGCGCACGGAGCAGCCTCCCCTCCCCGCAGCCGCCGGGCCCGAGGCCGGTGGAGGCGCCGGAGCTGCCGGGGCGCCCCGTCCCCCCTCGGAGAACGCGCAGACCCGCCGCGGGTGGTCACTTACATGGCCGGGAGGCAGAGCCGGCTGCCGGAGGGGTCCGTGTAGGGACACACCGCTACCGCCCCTTCCCGCTCCGAGCCGCGGCCGCTTTGTGAGAATGAACTTTGCATCGCAAGCGGGGGAAAAGAAAAAAAAAGGAAACAAAAGGAGGGGGAGAGGAAGTAAAAGAGGCGTTAGGAAATGGGCAATTAAACCGACAGAGCGCTAATGAAAGGGGGGAAAAAAAAAAAACAGGAGCGGAGGGGCTCGGTCTTGTCGGGTTTAGCGCAGCCCTGAGACGGTTGCTTCAAGGGCCGGCGCTGCCCGGTGGAGCCCGAGCTCGGTGTGCGGGCGCTGCCAGGATGTCCCAGCCCCGGTGGCGGTGGAAGGCAGGCCGGGACTGCCGCCTCGAGCGGCATGAGCTCCGCGATTTGTTTTGAATGTTCCCTTTTATTGGTGTTCTCCGTTTGCCAAAACGCGCTTGATTACATAGATGCGGTGCCGTGATAACTGCGCACCCTAGACAGCCTAGGTGTAACCGGGAAAGTTCAGCCCAGGCCAGATCAAATCCCAGGCTGTTTAATGCTGGAAGGCTGCATGTTGCTATTAGTGTTAAATATATGGCTAATTATGCGTATGAAAATTAAACATCAGTGTTATGCTAATGGGGCCGCCTTCAGCTGTGGATCAGAGCACTTGAGACTAGCATTTAATCAAATGAATCAGTAACTAATACATCTGCACGTGTGAACTTTCACAAGATCATTTTCCTGTTACAGTCACACCGCTGAATTATGAAAGAAATAATTATCAACACTTTCTAATTATCTAACAAAGTAATTTGGGATTCATCGTGGGCTTTCTGGGGAGGATCTCCCAAGTCCCACCTCATTTACCGCTCGCGCACGCGGAAGTTTTCATTTTAAGCTCAAATGCGCCGTTTGGCCGGTCAGGGCGATTTTTGTTTCCTTGGATTTTTTATCTTTTTTTTCCCTTTAAGGACAATAACGGCAACAACCGGGCTGCGCTCAGCGGGGGCGGAAAGCCCCTGCGCGCCCGCGGAGCCTGCGCGGCCGGGCAGGAAAGGGGCTGACCGCTTTGTCTGCGGGTCCCGCACGGTGGGCCCGCAGCCCGCCGGGGCCGGCGGAGCGCGGCTGCCGTTCTCTCCGCGCCGCCTGCGCCGTGAGGGGCGGAGGAGAAGGGCAGAGGGCGGCACGCTGCCTCCTGCCGACCTCCGGCTGGGCGCCGTCAGCCACCGCCGGCGGGAACGGGCGGCCCGCGGTGGGAACGGGGAGCCCAAGTGGCTCCGGTCGCGGGGCCGGCCGGGGAGCGGGGCCGGGGAGCCGTCGTAGCGGAGGCCGCCGAGCGGAGCCGAGCCGAGCCGAGGCGAGGCGAGCCGGCGGTACCGTCGGGGCGTGCGGCCGGCACGCGGGGACGCGCGGCGCTGGCATCCCGGCTCTCCGTGCTCACCGGGGTCCGGGCGAGCCCCGAGCGCCTTGGACCAATCCAAAGCGATTATGCAAGACGGCGGACCAATCAGCTCCGCCAGCTCATGAATATTCATAGGCTTGGCTGAGTCAAAGCTTTTAGGCGAGTTTGTGTAGATCTACAGCATCATGCTTAGACTTTTCAAAGAGACAAACTCCATTTTCTTATGAATGGAAAGTGAAAAACCCTGTTCCGCTTAAATTGGGTTCTTTCCTGTCCTGAGAAACACAACAGACCCCAAAAAGGCAAGCTGAAGAGAGAACACACACACAGACCAAGCGACAAGAAATGACCATGACTACCATGCCAGAGAGTCTAAATAGCCCCGTCTCAGGGAAGGCTGTCTTTATGGAGTTTGGGCCGCCCAGCCAGCAAATGTCTCCTTCTCCCATGTCCCACGGACACTATTCCATGCACTGTTTACACTCCGCGGGCCACTCTCAGCCTGACAGCTCGTACAGCACAGCTTCGTCCTTCTCCCGACCGCTGGGCTACCCCTATGTGAACTCGGTCAGCAGCCACTCCAGCAACCCCTACATCAGTTCAGTGCAGTCCTACCCCAACAGCTCCAGCCTGACTCAGACCCGGTTAGAGGAGACAGGTAGGTGCACTCGGCTTTGGGGAGGGGGGGCAGGAGGGGAGGGAAGGCAAAGAGGGAGGGAGTGTGCTCGTATATTTAAAAAAAAAAAAAATCTATCGGGGGGGGGAAATGAAATTAAATTACAAAATGTTAGTGAGGAGAGGCTGAGGATCACAGGGGAGCAGTACACAGAGCACACAATGCCTGGCTGGAAAAGAAATCAACCCAGATGTGCACGTATTAGTCTTCGTAATTATTTATTGCGTAGCGCTATAAACAATGTATGCAATTAAGGGTAATTAAACCTAAACTGCAGCCTGTAAAAATAGCAAACTTTCTCTGGGAAGAAGCCTGGGCTGCCATAATCGCCCGGAGCCTTTGTTAGCGTTACTCGAGCTTCACTTTTCTTCTTTCTCATTATTGTTGTTGTTGATGTTGCTGCTGTTATTGTTACTATTGCTGCTGCTGCTACTGCTATTATTACTATTGCTGCCATTATTATTATTATTATTTATTCTGCATCGCTTGTTGTTTGTAGGGGCCGAATCCGAGAAAAGCACTGTGGTAGAAGGAGGGGAAGTTCGCTTTAATGGGAAAGGGAAAAAAATCCGCAAACCCAGGACTATTTATTCCAGTTTGCAGCTACAGGCTTTGAACAGGAGGTTCCAGCAAACTCAGTACCTGGCTCTGCCCGAAAGAGCCGAGCTCGCAGCATCTCTGGGACTCACCCAGACCCAGGTATAGCTCCGATAGTGATGGCCCCTCTCCCGTGTCCTCTCCCTGTCCCCACGCGTGATGCAGACGGGTCACAACAGGGCCCGACTCGACGCCCGCCCCGACGCGGAGGAGCAGACGGTGCCGCAAAGGCCCCCGCGGGGCCTCCCCGGCACCGGCTGCTCCTCCGCTACGGGGCGGGCGGGAGGGTCTTACCGGGTGGTTTAGCATCACGAAATGGCAACGGGCACAGCAGCCACCGGGGAATAAGGGAGAGAACCCGGGGGGCCGCCGGGCGCAGGGTCCGTTGGACCCCGGCAGGGAAGGGGGTGGAGGGATGCTGGACCATACCGAGGGATGCTGAGCCCTGGCCCATTCCCGTTCGCAGGTGAAGATTTGGTTTCAGAACAAGCGCTCCAAATTCAAGAAGCTGATGAAGCAAGGAGGGGCCGCCCTGGAGAGCAGCGCCTTGACCAACGGCAGGGCTCTCTCCGGCAGCTCACCACCAGTGCCCCCGGTGTGGAATACCACCTCCGCCTCCGGTAAGGCCTCATCGGGGACCCCGGGCACCTACATCCCCAGCTACACGTCGTGGTATCCTTCGGCCCACCAAGAAGCTATGCAGCAGCCGCAGCTGATGTGATTATAAACGCGTTTTCCCCTGCCGCAAGCACCATCGGCCCCGAAAAGAATCAAAATCATTACGGAAAAAAATAATTTAAAAAAATTTAAAATAGAGAGAAATTAAGAAAAAAATAAAAGGAAAGGGGGGAAAATGAGGAAAAAAAAAAATAACAGGGAGAAAGAGAGAGAGGACAAAACCACAAAGGAAACCCAAGCGAACAACCAAGCAGGAGGTCTCTTGCCCGTCCAGCCGCCGGGACGCTGCCCCGCAGCCCGGTGCGGGAGCGCACAGCTGCGATGCGGCCGGTTCCCAGCGCTGACAGCTGCCGGGCGGCCCCGGGCACCGACCGCGCACCAGCCCGGGAGCACCGCGAGCGGCGGCCGCGGCTTTGTGGGACAATCGGAAAAAGATGTTTGGGGGGAGGGGGGGAAGCCCTCTCCTCTGTCCTGTCTGTCTGTCTGTGTCTGTTGAAATGTAGGTCATTTATTTGCTACTCCGATCTGACGGTCTCTTCAATTGCAAGAGGGGAGGAAGTTGTACAATGTCCAGAGCTTCTTTCCCTCGAAGTTTTCTGTACCTTTCACTCTCCATCTGTATATTTTTTGTTGTTGTTAAAAGGGGAAGACAGGGGTTTTATTTATTGATTTAAATTACCACTATGAGAGCGCCAGAAACAAACTCAGCTCGCTGAGTGCACTGCTCGGACGGACGCACTGTTTACTTCAAACAAAACCACACTCGGCCCCCGGCCCCCCCCCCAACCCCAATAAACCACCTCGAAAGAAGGCGCGATTTTTAACTTTTACAATAACTTTTCTACTTCGCTGTTGTGGAGGGGTTGGCGCCCAGTGATTTGCATCTCTCGCGTATTTAACAAAGGGAATACGTGCGCGTTGTTTGGTGCTCGGAAGTGGAGCCGCAGCAGCTGCCGAGCGCGGTGCCGATGTGAAGCAAGGCGCGGAGGACGGAACGAGAGCCCCGAGGGAGGCGACGGCGGGGGGGGGGGGGGGCTGGTGTCCCGCTGGGCGGGCGGGCGCACCCGCGCAGCTCCGCGCAGCCCCGGCCAGGCTTCTCCGCGCAAAGATGGCCCGAAGTCTAAATGCACAAACCGACGTGCAGGAGCTACTCGCTGTACATATTTTATTCATTATTATTATTATTAATATTATTATTATGTAAACATGTTGCACAAATTTAGCCTTTTTTTAATTATTATTATTATTTCTGTTCCTTTTCGTGTGGCTGTAAAACATGATGCTTTGTGTACTGAGATCTTGACATTTTACTTGTGAAACTCGGAAGATGTGATAAACTGAGCTCGGCTGTGTTTAGTGTTCTATATGTCAAAGTTTAGTTTTATATTAAGAATGTTAACTTATTGCTTTGTATTTGGGGAAGGAAAGAAAACAAAAACAAAACCGAAAACCACACAAATCTTTGTACATAAGTTATAAAGTTTCTTTGAGACAGTAAAATTATGGTTTGGAAAAAGAGACACGCGTGCTCCCTGTGTGGTGGCCCGGGCCAGGCTCCGCGCTCCGCGGCGGGACGGCAGTGGCCATAACCGGGAGGCGAGGCGGGGGAAGGGGGCGGCCGCCCCGGGCCGCGCAGCCGGTCCCCGAGTGTGCCCGGTCGGGCCCAGCCAGCCGACGGCGACCGTCGCGATGGGCCGCGGGACCCTCCGCGGAGGAGCCGGGAACAGCTCCTGGGCCGGGAGGCGGGCGCGGGCGGGACGGGACGACCACAGCACAGGCTGCGACAGCAGGGCCGCTCATCCTCTCGGCAGCGGAGCCGCCCCGGTGCCGCCGCGGGTACCCCAGCGCCGGGCTCAGCCATGCCTGCTCCCCGGGCCCAGCCCGCAGCCGCTACTGGGGGTGAAGCGCTGCGGAGCGAAGCGGGAGCCGGTCGCGGTCCAGCGCGCAGGTTCCGCGGAGTGTGTAACCCGGCGAGGGCAACCCACGCCCGCCCTGAATCCCGCACCCGCTGCCCAGGGCGCGGAGCCGGCACGCGGCCGATGCGAGGCAGCGCAGCATCCTCTCGGGCGCGCAAATGCGGCGCGGCGGCCAGAGGAGTTTCGGCAGCGAAAACACTTCCCGGGGCTGCATTTCCTGCGATGCCACGGCCCCAGCCCGGTACCGAGCACCCCGCAGCCCCGAGCGGAGCGGGAGCGGCTCCGCGGCCCCGCCGTGCACCAGGGACCCGCGCAGCTTCCGCGGCGTCTGCAGCCAGAGACCGAGCGGCTTTGACCGGACAGGAACGGGGTGGTCAAGCAGCTCGGAGCGCTTTAAAGATATATTGGCTTTCCCTAATTCAATAACGTCTTGCTAACAGTTCAAATAGAGAAATTATTAGTTTTCTCTCAGCGAGGCGGTCTTGAGTTAGAGGCTATTATAATTGTACATTTGAAAATGTTAATCTCAATACAGGCCTAATTAATTCTGCCTTGTTGCTGACAAGTAGTTCATCAAATATCTGATTCGAAGATTTTCATAATGAGGATATTAATTAAACTATGAATAATCCAAAGGTGCTTATATTGAAACAATACCTCATTACAATGATTAAGTCCTGATTTCGAATATTATACCTTTAACAATTGTCACCCCGCAAACAAAACCCTACGGATGAGCCTGTAAATGGCAAAATGTAATTTTGGGATATATTTTTTCCTTGTTGGGGAGAAAAAAAAAAGTGCCCCTCATTTTCAAACACTTCTGAAATAGGTTACACACAGCTTAATGATGATCAAAATGACTCTTTTTTGCAAAAAAAGACCCCAAAGTGCGCGTACAGCTGCAAACCCAAGAGGGTCAGCATCATTTCACTGTATTCTCTTCTTGATTACAAGCCGAGCCCATCAAACACAACATAATTACAGTAATTTCAGGTTTATTTATTCTAATGCAGTTTCCCCATCTCTCTGGTAATTATGAGCAATTTTTTCGCCCAGGGAATCTTTTTGCATTAACAAAAGAGATAACGCACTGAAAGCCAAATTTGCTGTGCATTGAGAAAAGCGAAGGAAAAAAAAAACATAAAATAGGTGCGAGCTGCCATCTCTGCAATTCTCCTATATTGGAGCTCTGCAAATTGCTTGCAGGTGTATGGAGCAGAGCTGTCAATAGGAAGGGGCTTCCAAATTAGCAAATGCACAATGTTGAAGTAATGAAGACAGACTTAGCAAAATTGCCAAACAACAGATACCTCTTTAATATCTTCCACCCAAAAAGAAAAAGGAAAAAGAAAAAAAATCCCCTTGGAGTGTCCCTGCGAACCCCCTTGAATGGCTGGGGATGTTGTACATGTGTCAATCTAATTGCAGAGCACAGAGCGGCCCCTGAAACTAGAGGGGGGAAAAAAAATCAAATATCAGAGCCCGAGCCCTCCTGCGTTCGGAGTCTGCTCCCTTCGTTTGACAGAGAGGGACAAGAAATCCCCGCCACCGCCCGCTCCGCTCCTCTCTGCTCCGCTCCCCCGCCGCCGCACGCCTGCCCCGCTCCCGCCGGTGAAAAAGTGCCATGTGCCCCCCCCGGCGCCGGTGCCCCCCCGTCCCTGCCCACCGCCCGGCTCCTGCCTGGGAACCGGGCAGTAACGCTCTCCTTCGCAAGGAACGGCCAAACGTACACCGCGGAACCACCACCGAAAACGATCGCGGCGGGGCGGCGGCAGCCCCCGGCCCCGCGGAAGCCCCGGGCGGCGAATGTCCCCGCTCCGCCCCGGCGCCGCTCTGCCCGCGCCGCGCTCCGCGGCTCGGCGCTGCTCCGGGCGCGGCATCCCCGACGCCCGGCCCGGCGCCCCGCTCCCTCCCCTCGCCCCGGCGCCGCCGGCGGGAAGTTTTGCGGGAGCCGGGGCCGGCGGAGCCGGTGCCAGTTGGTTTACCCCCTCTTCCGCGGCCCGCGCGGGGCACCCGTCCACGTCGCGTCCCGTGCGCTCCCTCGCGTACCCCCTGTGTCGCCCCCCTTACCTGCCGCCTCAGTCCCTGAGGCTCTGGGCACAAGTCTTTGCTTTACAACACACCAAAGGACCGAACGCGGCTTTTTGCTACGAAAGTTACAGGAGCGAGAGAGTGTGAGAGAGGCAGGGGGAGAGGATCGGGGAGGGAGAAAGAAAGGGGAGAGAAAGGAAAAGAGAGAAGGGGAAAAAAAAAAAAAAAAGAAGAAGCCGATCACAATAATAATATCCTGAGAGTGCAAATGTGGATCGAGATCCCCCAGAGATGCACATGCCTCTGAGAGAGCGCAGCAGCCTTTTTGCAGCTCTGCTCTTGCAGAATATGACTGAAATTTTCTGCTATATAGCCTCTGTCTTTATAGCTGATGAAAAAAATTGCAGATTATTAGCATAAATGTTTACTCTTCATTACGCTGATGACATTGTGCACTCGAGATCTTGGTAATCTTTGGGAAAATTATGAGTAATTTTTAAAAATTTTAAAGCAGCAGCAGTTACCATGCAATTCAGGCTAATTCTGCGTAGGCTCCGAACGGATATAATTATCGAGGAGTCAAGATGTTATGCTAAAAACTATGCATTGATATTCCCATTTATTATGTACATACAACTTTGACAATGTTGATGCTTGAAATAGCAGGAAATTGTCTTGCGCAAAAATTACAGTCCATATTAGGACATGTGAAATTGCGAAGAATTATATAGTAATTGCAGGCTTTCAGATGGGAGAGCCAGAATGCTCAAACTAGTGCAAATGTGGATAAAATTACAGATCAGAGCAAAAATTAGGGAAAAAAGGGGTCTGGGATTTTTCAAGTTGGCTATAGGATTCCGGAAGTGTCTAATGCCACATGATTGCTGCAGCTTTAGGGGAGACATTCATGCCTCAAATAACTCCTTTTGCCAGAGCCGCTTTAATTTAATTTCTCGTGCTTTTTCTTTTCACCGGGCAAATGAGTAAATTGCCTACCCACGGCACAAGCCCGGCCGGCCCCGCCCGTGAGCCGGGAGGCACCGGGTGCCCCTCGCCCGGTGGCTGCCGGCCCGGCCCCCCCCCCGGCCAGGGCTGCCCGCGGAGCCCTCGCTTACCCCGGTCGCCCCCCGGGACCGGCCCCCCTCAGCCGCCCGTGTCTGGGGCCGGGCCCGACGGGGGGGGGAGAGGAGGGCGGTGGCCCTGGGACGTGGGGCGGAATCGGCCCAGTCTCACCCGCCCCCAACCCTTCCTGGAGTGCTGGGGATGCACTCTCGCCCCTCGGCTGCTCGTCCCAGCTCCGGGCGGCCGAGCCCCGCGTAGCTGCCGCCTTGAGCGGGAGCTCTTGGCTCACAGCGGTGCCTGCCCCGTCCTACCGGACAGGAAAAAAGAGCATGTGAAAGCAGATTACAAACACGCACAGACCAATGCGTGTGCACCTGGAGGTACGGCGCGCGGGTGTGCATCCCGTCCGCGCGCTGTGAGCCGCATCCCGAGCCCCCGCGAGCGGCGGGAGAAATGAGGCGCCTGGAAGGGCCGCGGAAGCTGCAAGGATGCTGCGGGGTGAAGCTCGAAAAGCCTCACGCACATAGACACCAGGTGCGGGCAGCCCAGGGAGAGCCGCTGCTAGCGGGCAGCAAATAAATACTAATAAATAAGTAACAAAATAATATGTAACCAAACAGGAGAAGGAGAGCGCGGAGGGCAACGGGGGCGGGCCGCGGTCTCCCCCGTCCCGGGGCGGGGTGTTCCGCTCCCGGACCGCTGACAAGCGTCCCCCTGCCCCGGGATCCCCCCCGCCGCTGTCGGCATCCTCCCCGACCCCATGGGGCCGCGCCACGCTCCGCACCGCTCCGCTGCACCGGGCCGGAGTCCCTGGGCGAGGAGGGACGGCGGGGAGGCGGCGGAGGGACGCGGAGCAGGTGTTTGGGGGGAGCTTTATTTAGCAGAGAGAAGCGCCTGTAGAAACAACGGGGCGGGGTGGCGGGGGGTGGGGGTTTGCTGTTCCCGTCTTGGCCATGTCACAGTTTTCTCTTGCATCCCGGATGAGAGGTTTAGCAAAACTTGTCATTTGGCAGAGGGGGGTCCCAGACACCCTGCACACACATATACCTCTCTCCGGAGGCACGGCACGCTGACGGGAGCACAGCCCCTGCCAGTCCGCGGGGCCGGGGGCTCCTCGCCACGCGTGCCCCTGTCTCTGGAGGCGGCCCCGATGCCTTTCCCTACACAGCCCTCTCCGTGCCCACCGCCCCAGCGGTGCCTGCTGCTTCCCCCGCTTCGCCGCCCGCAGCTCCTTCCCCCTGGCCGAACCGAGCGACCGAGGCCGGTGCCGCGGTGTGTCTCCGCGGCCGCCGGGGAGGGAGTGGCGGAGGGAAAAGGTGCGGGACGGGCCGGCGCCGCTGTTTCCCGGGCGGCTCCGGGCTCTCCTCTTCGTCCGCGCCGCCGGGGCAATGCCGGGGCTGGCGGGCAGCTGCCGCTTTCCCCTTTGTCTCTCCCGCTCCCTCCTCTCGCCTCATTTGCGGCCGCCTCTTTCGTCCTCCACCCCCCTCTTCCTCTCTTTTCCTCACTCCTCCTTCGCCCCTCTGCCCCCCCCCTCCTCGCCCCCCAGCTTTTCCCAAGCTCTCAGGAGCAATCCGCCCACCCGGCCCCCAACTCCGGCGTGTCCCCTGTGCCCTCCCCGCACCTTCCCCGGCCCCGCCCGGGCTCCTTATGCCAAAGCCTGTCGGCAGACTCGTGGCCGGGCTGCGCATTCCCTGCCCCGGGCGAGCTGGCCTGGGCCTCTTCATCATCTTGTCTGCAACGGGATTCTCCGCATCGGTCCCTCTCCCCCCGCACCCTCCCAGGCTGGCGGGACCCTCGGGGCGACAAGGGGCAGACACTCCCCTCCCAGCTCCCTTCTTCCAGCCACCGGAACCTCCAGGGGTGCAGAGTTTCACACCCCTCAGGGTTACAGGTGTGCGTGCGGGGCACGTCCCGAGGAAAGCAGACTGGAGGGATGCAGTCTAGAAAAGGGCTCAGCCTGGAGGAATGCAGGGAGGGGTATGGATTCTCCTAGAGGGCTAACGTTCTGGAGAGGTCAGCCCTCTCCATCCCAGAGAGGTGCAACTTAGAGGGGGTGCAGCCTGGAGGGATCCAGCCCTCGGAGAGTACATCCCAGAGGGGTTCAGCTATGAAGGGTGAAGCCTGGAGGGCCACATCCCAGAGTACATACTGGGGGGTCCGGCCCTCCAGGAGCACATCTCGGTAGAGGCCCAGCCGGTGCCTCCAGCATTGGAAGGGCCACAAGAGGGGCTCGGCGGCAACCACCAGCTCTGGCCCAAGCAAAGCTCCCACGCGGGCTCCCGGGCTGGGTGCTACCGGCGGCGGGGGAGAGGCGAAATTTCCCCGGGGCAGGGCTGCGGCCAGGAACCGGCTGCGGGAGTACTCCAGTCCCCGGACACGGCCCTGCCCCAAACCCCTCCGGCCCGGCTGGGAGGCGGCAGGAGCCAGTCCCGGGCGAAATGTGGCTGGCGCCAGCAGGCGCGGGGGGCGGCTCTGGGCTGCTGCAGGCAGCGCTGAGTGATTCATGGCCTCGCCGAGAAGACTGTCAGGGGCGAGATTTTACTGTAGACGGGAAAGGAGAGGGGAGGAAGAAGCGGGGCGGTCGCCGGCTTGTGGCAACAATTGCGGTGGGGAGGGGGTAGAGGGTTCGCAGCTTTTCACCCCCGCAGTGAGCGCCAGGGTCCGGATCGACACACCAACCTCCCCCATCCCCAAAGAAACTCAGCGCGGGCACCATGGAAACAATAATTTATTTAAATAATCTCTGCTTATTGTAAAAGAAACATTAAAGATTGTTTCAGTTCTCCATAATAAATAACCAAAAATACCCCCCCCCCCTTTTTTTTTTCTTTTTTCTTTTTCTTTCACGACTCTAGACATCAAACGGCGCAGGGGCAGGGCCAATGGCTGGGTTGCCGGTGATGGGGGGAGTTGAGCGGAGGGGTGGGCTCGGCGCCCACCCCGGGGAGGCCGCATCGGGTCATGAAACTCACCCGGAGGCACAGCGCGGGCGGAAGCCCCCCCTGAACCGCCGCCTGCGACCGGGCCCCCTCACCGGACGGTTCCGATCACGGCTAAAAAGGATAACTTATCCACGGGAGGCTCTTGTTTTAAATCTACATATAAAAATTATTTATCTTTTTTTTTTTTCAACATTTTATTCTTTAATCCCCAACATCAAAGTGAGGTTATCCGCAAAGGCACCTATCAACTTTAAAAAAATAAAAAATAAAGTTAACCAAAGTTCTGCACCGGTTGGATGGAGAAGCCGGGGAGGAGGAAGGAGGACAGCAGGAGGGGAGCTGGGTGCTTGTTCCGCAGCATGGTCATTTTGGCGGCGGGAGGGCGGACCCCGCGGGGCCGAGCGCACATGGGGTCCGCCGCCGGCGGCGCAACGGATGGGGCGCGGAGCGGTTCCTCTCCGCCGGGACGGCAGGAGCAAGGCTTCACCTAAACACCAGTGCTGCAGCTCGGTAGCCCCGCGGGCTAAAGTCTCTGCGGCGTCTAGAAGATACCGCTGCCCCCGTGGGGGTGCGGAGGCTGCGCCGGCTGCGGCAGGGGAGCGGCCGCCGGCAGGTGTCCCGGGCCGCCGGGAGCCGGCGGGTACCACGAGTAGCTCCCGAGGAAGGCTGCCGCGGGGCTGGGGCTGGCGGTGCCGCCCGCCGTGCGCGGGTGAGGAGCGAAGTCCCAGGTGGGGGGCGAGGCGGGGGGCGGCGGCGAGGAGCTGCGGCGGGGGGGCGGCTCCGCCGGGATCTCGCCGCTCTTCCACATCTTCTTGAACTTGGAGCGGCGGTTCTGAAACCAGATCTTCACCTGAGGGTAAGAGGGGCGTCAGGCGGCCGCAGCCTCGCCGGGGCGCCCCGGCGCCGGGGCCGCCCGCGGCGGGGCAGGCAGCAGCAGCTTTCGCAGCCCCGGGCAGTCCCGGCGCTGCCTCGGCGGCGCGGCCGCCTCCACACCCCCCCCAACCGGCCTCATCCGATCCCGCGGAGGACGAGTGGCGGGGCACCCCGCGGCGGGAGAGTCCTACCTGGGTCTGGGTGAGGCCGAGGGAGGCCGCCAGCTCTGCTCTCTCGGGCAGGGCGAGGTACTGGGTTTTCTGGAAGCGACGCTGCAGAGCTGCCAGCTGGAAGCTGGAGTAGATGGTTCGGGGCTTCCGCACTTTCTTCGGCTTCCCGTTCACGATCCTGATCTCCGGCTCGCAGTCTTCCTTCTCTGCTGCGGCAGAAACGGTGGCCCCGGTGAGGAAAGGCACCCGCGCCGCCTCGAGCCCTGCCCGCAACGCGGCATTACCACCCGCCCCGTCGAGGGTGCCCGCCGGGGACGAGCGCCCTCCCGGTCCACCCCGCGTCCCGGGCCCCGACCGTCTCATCGCCGGGCCTGCAGTGGCCGCCCGGCTCCCGTCAGGTCCCCAGACCTGCCCCGGGTCTTGGACGTACCGGAGTCGTTGTTGGCCGGAGAGGCCCTGCTGCCGTAGGGCCCGTAGGAGCCGTAGGCGCCCGCGTAGCCCAGGTCGTAGCCGGCCTTGGCTGAGTAAGGGGCGGTGCCGCCGCCCGCGTAGGGGTAGGAGCCCACCGGGCCGTAGGGCGGCCCGCCTGCCGCCCCGTGCTGCTGGTTGGTGTAGTAGCTGCTGTCGGTGGCCGTGGAGACGGGCAGCGTGGGGGACTCCTGCGGCTTGTGCAGGCCGCCGTGCTGGTAGCTGCCGGCGGAGATCTGGCTGGCGTGCATGTCCGGCACCAGGCTCTCCAGCACCCCGGTCATCCCGCGCCCCCGCCCGCCGGGGCACGGGCCGCCGCCGTCCCGGGGCCGTCCCCACGGGGCAGAGGGGGTCAGGGCCGCGCCACCATACTCGCCGCGTTGCGTTGCGCTGCGCTGCGCTGCTCTCCGCGCCCGCGGGGCCAGGCCGGGCCGGGGCGGCCAACCGCGCTCCCGCCGCCGCCAGCGGGACGGGCTCTGCGGCGCCGCGCGCCGCCGGGACGGCATTTAACACCGGTCACGTGGCGCGGCGCACGTCACCTAGCAACAGCCAATGGGATGCCCGGCCGCGCCGTATCCCCGCGGGTTCGCAGGGCGCGGGACGGGAGCGGCGCCGGGCGCAGGCACGAAGAGCCGCGGGGTCGCGCCCTGAGCAGGGCCGCGCGGTGCCACGGACCGTCCCCGTCCCCGTCCCCGTCCCCGTCCCCGTCCCCGTCGTATGGCGCTTACCACCGCCCCTCTCCGCCCCTGGCCGGCGTGGTCCGACAGGGCGGTCCGATCCTCACCGGCGAGCGCTCAGTCCGGCCGCTCTTGCCGCGCTGTGCCCGGTGTGTACCCCCGCCCGGAGGCCCGCGGTTCCGTCCCGCCGTGAGCGGCATCCCCTCGCGGGCGCGGCGGGCGCCGGTAGGACGGCAAGAGACAAGCAGAGATATGGGAACCCTGTTCGGAGGTCCTTCACGGCTGTCCTGGCCCCGGGGGAGCGGCCACACCGCGGGACAGCAGCACCCCTCTCTCCGTGATAGGGTGGCAGCCCTTTCCTGCGAAACCTCCGCGATGTTACGCGCGGAGAGGCGACACTCCGTGGGGTGCACACTCATGTATTTCACACAGCAGCTGCTGGCGGCGGCACCCACGGGGCGTCCCTCCACGCGGCAGCCGGTAACGGCGCGTTGTTGCGGGACCGGCAGTGCCAGGCACCCCCCAGCAGCCGCCCGTCCCCTGCCGTGTCCCGGGCGGCGGGCGGCTGCACCAAGAACGGCGCCGGTCGACGGGGCGGCTGTCGGGCGGGCGCGGCGGCGCTGCCCTCTGCCGGGGGCAGCCCTAGGGGGCACAGTGGGCAGCCGTCGCGGTGTGCCAGGGCCTCGGGGAAGCGGCTCCAGGGCCGATGTGGAGTTTCACATTCTGTTTCTCCCGCCCGTCCCGCCGCACTGGGGGGGGGGGTGTGTGTGCCGAAAGGCGCGCGTGCCCCGCGCGTGCTTCCCCCCCCCCCGCGAGCCCCCAGCGCGTGCCCCCTCAGGACCCCTCCTCGCGCTCGCCGCCGCCCGGCTGTGTGTGTGTGTGCGTGTGTTTGGGGAGGGGGGGGTCATTCCCTCCCGCCGCAGGTGCCGGTACCGGGGGTCCCGCCCCCGCCGCTGGGCGGCCTCGCCCCGGCCGCAGCCCCGCTGCGGTCGCTTTGAAGCGGGGCGCGGCTGGAGCCCGTTGGTCTGTGCCCGGCGGGGCGGCGGCGCTCCGCAGGGCGCCGGGCGAAGGTGAGCGGGGCCGGGCCGGGCCCCCGCGCCGCCGGCGGTGGTAGGTGGTCCCGGGAGCGGGGCGGCGGGAGGCGGCGTGCTGGGCCCGGGAACAGCCTCCGCAAGAAGCGACGTGCCGAGAACCCGGGGGACACCGGCGGGACCTGGCGCCGGTAGCTGGCGCCTGGCCGTGCCGGGGCAAGCGGAGCCCGCGGGGTCCTGGGGCTGGGCCGGGAAAGCGCACGGCGGTTACGGAGAGGGCACGGCGGCTGTACCTGTGGGCTCGGGTGCTGCTGCCTCTCAGGCATAGCTAGTATTCAACGCAAAAGAAAGCTGGTTTATAAAATCCGCAGTCTGAGCTTACTGGTGCCCCAAGTGAGGTCTTTGTGCGACCATTTTAGCCCTGACTAGCACGGGGGAGAAGGACAGGGGCAGGCAGCGTGTAGTGATGGGCAGCAGAGATCAGGGCAGTCGGCTGCTCTTCGTTAGTCACATTTTGAAGCATGTAAAATACAAAGGAGAAAGGACATGTCACCGTATGTTATCTCGTTGAAGACTTAATACAAATGACTTTCTCTGAAATTTGTTTCGTTATGTAGCAAAGGTGTTTGTGTTTTTTGTTTTTTTTAATTTCCTTAGAATAATAATAATTAGAATAAATAATTTAGTGCTATACAGCTCCACGCATGTGCATGGTGATTTACACAAAAAGCAAATGGCATAGGTTTTTTTACTTCAGCTTATGTGAATAATCTTTCGCATGCAAGTTGTTTCTCGTAAGTTAGCACAGGGCTCACGAATTTAAGTGAACTGTCACATGGTAGCTGCTTGGACGGCTTTGTTCTTGCAGTTGTTTTGCCTGTGTGGAGTTGCAGGCTCTGCTGGAATGAGCACCGGGGAGTTACTTATGCATACATTCAGATGGTTGATCTTGTAGATCTGATTTTATTATTATTTGTTTGAACTTTGCTTGTGAGTAAGGTGGTGGTTTGAAACAGCAACTTGTGTAAGTAAGGGCATGACTCTCCAGGCTGTGAAGGTGAACAGGTTATGATGCAGGGAAGGAAGGCATCAGGCAGCAGGAAGGAAGGAGGAAGGGTTGTACTAGGTAAGAGAAAACTCGATTACCATGGATGTTTTAAAACACACTCCTCTGAATCAGTCTTGGTATTAGCGAGGAGTTTAAAAGAATAATGGCATTAGGCTGCCCCATGTTTATGTGATTTTGTGTTCTCATGTTGAGTTAACAATTTCAATTCCACTTTTTTTGTCTCTGTTTTGGGAATTACGAATGTTGTCCAGATGGGTAATTAGAAAGGACTCATGGAGACTGGAGCAGGAGGTAAAGCTCAGAGGAGAGGAGGAGTGTTTTGTGTACCTACTATCGCTATTTGGCAGTCTTGCTTGGTTTCGGTGTAATAGATCATGTGTTATTATTTATGTCCAGTGAGAAGGCATGTTTGGGTGGTGCAAAATATTTATTTTATGGACCATAGTAATTCAGCTGCACGTGGGAGAAAGATGCTTGCCTTCTCATGGCAGAGCGGTTCAGTGTTCAAAAGTTTTGGTATTGAGGTTTATATAAATGTACAGCACTTATTGCCAGAGGCTGCAAAACAATGAGCTGGCTGTGGTGTTGTTGATTTTTTTTTTGTCTTAGAATCATCTTCATGCTGCTAGGACTGTGGATATATTTTGTTTATGGAGTATACTAAACACAGTGTGTATGAACACAAGAAAGGACCATCAGCCTTTAAGATGGTCCAGCTCTCCAGCTGACCAGTTTGCATTAATCTTTTTGTTAATTTTTTTCTTAACAGGCCAGTCATATATGACCCATAGAAATGGCAACAGTAACTCCTGCTCGGTATGTTTTGATATATATATATTTTTTTTATTAACTATTATTTCTATTACTCTCTTCCTAAAACAGATTTAATCTGACAAAAATCTGAAAGCGCTTAAATGCTTTAAACTCAGTCTTTATGTACGATATAGATTTAACCTAGGGATCAACAGAGCAAGCTATTCCATGATGTTTTATCTCAAGTTTAACTTGAAGAGAACCACACTCAGCATTCAGAAAGAGATTAATTTTTAATCCTCTGTAGTTAATATTATTTTATCCATTATGATCCACATCTGCCTGAACCATTTAATTTATTTCAGTGGGAATGTGGTGAATCTTGGGAAATGGGCCCATTATTTCTGATAATGTTGCAAAAAAGTGGTTGGACAGTAGTCTCTACTGCAGTGGCACATTAAGAAGTACAGGTTTCTTCTCATGGCTGTGGGAAATGCTTTCCAGTGGATTTATGGTGATACAATGAATGGTATAGTCCTGAGCGTTTGTCTTCCAAATAGAAGGGTCGTTTAAATCACATGCCAGATGAAGCCACGAGGAGGGTTTATGCTTGCATTGTACCTATGAGATCTGGTATTATACTCCGGAGTAATGGTAACAATTAAATCTTCCTTTTCTGAGGGATTAAGCGTATCAACTTTTAGGGAATTGTATGAGTCTTTTCAACACCCATCCGGATGCTTGCTACCTGCTGTGCTTAGTTTCAGAATCCAGCATTATCGTTTTCCTCTCTAGAACTGTTTATTGCCTCATCCATCTGTGCATCAGATTACTTAATTCCAAAACCCACGAAACTCTGCTGGGAAGAATATGCCCCTGTGTGTGGCTCCCCAAGGTTTCTTTTCTTAGCCCCTTGTTGTGAACAGCTTATACAAGCATGATAGGAAGCACGGGCTGTGCAAAATCCTTTCAGAGTTGTTTATTAAGATTACTTGGCCTCAGATTGTCTTTCTCAGTGAGGAAAGGTGCTGAGCTGCTGAGGAATCTTCAGTAGAAACTTTTGCAGAGCAGAGCACAAACTGCGACTTTTAATAGTGGATTAGTCCGGGGTTATTTAGCACAGGTGTTTCTCATTTCTTTCCTTCTACTACACTGAGGGAGTGCACAGCCTGATGCATTGGGGTGAGTGTCTGATAGCAGCACATCCTTGAGTCTAATTATTACTACAAATGTGGGGAGAAGGGAGAAGGAAGGTTTGTGTACAGAATGTGAAGGCAATAGAGCAGCAATCCTCCACGTGCAGCACATGGGTTTTGGGAATAAAGCAGAGCATGCCCAAACAGTTCCTCTTGCCTCCTTTATGGACGTGAAATCCCAGCCAGTGCTTAAGTAGGGCCCTTCAGGCTGTTCTGACCACCTCTTGTATTTCCAGGATCTTTTTTTCTCTACCAGCTGTATCACAAGTAACAGCACTGACAAAAGCTATATGCTTTTCTCTATAGAAGGGGATTGGTAGAACAGCTAGGCAGTAATCTTTTGAATAGTTTCAAATAATGTAAACCAGGCCACTGGTGGCTGCAGGTACGCATACACTCCAGAGCAGTTGGTTCTGAGCCCACTTCATAGTGGATTTGAGCAAACTTGGGTTCAGTCCGCAGGTAAATCTTTGTTGAAAGTGTCTTGTGTGTGAATATTTTGATGGAAGGAATCTTTAGTAAGAGCATGCATGAAAAATACTTTCAAGATGAATCATTAGGTAATTTCTAATACTACTGTAGATGACAAGTGTGAGAGAAGCTGAGAGGCGTATTTTGTGGGAGCGGATTCAGGCCGAGTTGATCATTTGTATCATTATGAGCTCTTGTTTTGCACAGGTAGTGGAGAACAGACTTATTTTTGCCTTGATTGTAACATCTGTATAACCTTTACCTGTGCAGTCTAAGCACAGTTTCAGCAAACTGTTCAACACAGAGACCAGACTAACCAAGACTGCTTTGGTTTTAGTTTAAAGGTTTGGGTTCAGTTTAGTGGACAATGCTGTTCCACCTCAGTGTGCTTGGACGAGTTTTGATTTGTAATGCGAATGAACTGCCTGAGGCATGGAGTGCAGTTTCTCCTGCAGCATGTTGCTTGAGCTGACACCTCCTCTGACTGGCAAATGACAAGGTCTGTTCCTGCTGGAAAACATGAATGTCTTGTTGGAAGGATGGGATGTTTTTCTTTTAAAGAAGATATGCTCAAGAACAGGCCTCCTAAGTGGATTATGCAGCTGCAACACACTTGGGGCAAGTCCTAGATGGCTGCATTTCCATCTGGAATGCCACACTAAAGTGACTTAAATTGTGGGCCATGGAAACTTCAGAGACTCTTCATAGGAACATTTGCATATATGCTCTAGGATTTAGCATTGCTATCCCTAGCCTTTGTAGGCAGCTTAAATACAGACAGTGAATTGATTGAAGATGTAAATTTAAAAGAGAACCTTCTTTTCCATAGTGAGAAAATATATACAAACCACAAAAAAATAATTGTCCTTGAAGTTCATTTGCTTTTTGTTTTTAAAAGTGGTGAAATCAACATGATCAGAAGCGAGCTGAGATGATTTTGACTTGTGAAGTCACAGTTGTCCCATAAACTGGCTGGGTACCTTTTACTCAAGCTACATGGCTGAAGTCCATCACATAAGTGTGAAAACAGAGGCAGTTTTGGGCAGTGAGTTGTCTGAGGAGCACTCAACCCCATAGTCTGCACACATATCTATCCTGAAATTGTTCCTTCCTTGGAGGGAAGGGGATGAAAGGAATGTGTTCAGATTCACAAGTTACTGGCCTTTCATTTTCCTGTGCTTAGCTTGCAATATTGGCAGGTGCTTTACACATGTATTTCATCTGATAGTATTTTTCCCGTTGGCAGAATGCCTAGATCGGAGAATCACATGCCTTTTATGAACATTGTTCTACATCTAAATAAATTGCATTTGAATGTTTCTTTTGACTTGTATGCATGGCTATCAGGGGTTAGTGTTGCCACCTAGACCAGCTCAAGCTTCTGAGCTTTTTTTAACTTGGAAACTTGGTGAAGGTATTGAAAACTGAGGCAGAGCGCAGAAACTGCTGAGAAGCAATTACGTAAAGTGGTAGGCGGGAAGTTAGCTAAGCAAATTCTATTGCCTTCAGGCCCTCTTACATTATTAAGTGACTTGGCATCTAATTTGCAGAAGTGGTTGAACAAATGGATTAAAAATAATAATGGGAACATTCAAGTGTAAAGAATCTAAGTGGCCACAGGATGTCCCCACTGTTCCATGTTGATGCATCCTGTTACGCTATTTATTCTGTAGTACAAAGCTTGATACATTTCTTAAGTGGGATATTTTACATGTTGGAGGTTTAGCATTCATATTCATATTCCCAATGCTTATTAACTGACAGGGCAACCAATTAGCATCTGGTCTGATGGAGGGAGAAAGGAAAAGAAGAATGGTTTTCTTGGCTGGCTTGCTTTAGGTCTGAGTTCTCTTAGCTTCCAAAGATTGGGAATGAACAAGATTAGATTTTTTGGTTTTAAGTCAATTATTCATTCCATGTGAATGCAATTTGGTCGCTCAAATTAGACTGAGAATTTATTCAGAAAGTTAATTTTTGACCCACTTTTAAAAGTCTGCTACAGTTGCTGTGCATGTTGACTAAGAAAGCAAAGGGACATCCTTATTTAAGAGCTTGAACAAGGCGGTGGCACTGAGTAAACTAAAGTGTGAAAGTAAAAGTAATAGCAGTGTTTTTGAGCTGTTAGAGTAACCTGCTGTGGAAGTGGTTTAATTGAAACAGAAGGGAGGCATTCTGTGAAATAAATGTACCCATGAAGAAAGCAGGTGCAGAGAATAGCTATGATGACAAAACGTACACCCTGGCTTCTGAAAACGTGTCCCAAAACTCTGTATGGACCTATGTGATGAACCACACTGTGGCTGATGCTGCACAAGGATATATACGCAGGGGAAAATGTAGAGCATAAGGAGCAATATATTAGTGCTGGGACTTTATGTGAAAACAGATTCCTGAGTCCAAGATCATGCTGTTACATGCAGGCTATGGCAGTGATGTTATCCTTAGGAATTCTTTATAGCTACAGCAACTATATTCAGTTGTTTCAGATTTTCAGCATCTCTGAAAATCACAGCCTGTGTTTTGAAGTTAGATAGTATTGGACATGAGGAAAAATAACATTTTGGGTAGCCTCTTGAGCCTGGAAATCCACGCAGTGAAGCTTTGTATGCCGGGTACAGACAGACATATATTCTCATTCATACTTTTTTTATATGCATGTGGCCACTTAGCCCTCTGGGAAAGCCTGAGGAGAAAACTCTACTTCCCCGAGCAACTCATTGCTTTTCATTGTCCTTTCTGCAGTGCAAGATCTGTGAATTACATTTTTGTATCAGTGGCACACTTACCTTTTCTTACTGAATTGAATGCTGCAATACCAGCAGCATTCTGCAGTGTTGTTTATCTGGTAGCTTCCAGGCTTGGATTGTCTATGCTATTTTAAATAGCTCTGTAGACCAGACTTGTCTAAATGACTACAGTAATTATGCTGCAAACAACAGATGACTGGCATTTCACCTAGAGGTGTTTCCTTGGGGGTTGATGAATGTGAACTAATTTTCCTAAGAACTACTCTAGCAGTAAGCTTGGAGTGCAGCAGTGAGTTAACATACAAACTGTGTCTATTCTTGTCTATGAAGACATGCTACCCAAATCTATATGATTGTATATGCTTTTATTATTGAAATTGCTCGGGGGGTGACAAATGCTTTCTCTTTTCCAGCAAGCTATGCCTTTTGGGTGTTTTATGTGAAAACACAAGTTAGCTTTTTTTGTATCTACGGTTTTCATGACCAGCGTGAAAGAATTTTTATAAAGGAGGCATATCCCATCATCCACTTTAGTATATGCAAGATTCATACTACTGTTACCACTGCCTGCTTAATCAGTTGGTTCACTGACATCAGAAGTAGCTTTAAATGAAAGACAAAACTCTGATGGAGTTGTTCAAAACAATGGGACTTTTATGTACCCAGAGACTGCAAATCTTGAGTCAGACCTAGGCTTTCAGCTCTTACGTTTGCTGATGTGAAGTGATCCAGTGATGAAAGCTGATCACCAAGTACACAACATTTGTACAATGCTTCCGGAGCTGAAAGGCTGGAGTTGCAGTACACTCTCTACACCTGTGAGCTGGCAATGTGGTGCATGGGCAGCTGGGCTGTTGAACTTGGAGTAGTCAGGTTTTGTAAGGAGCCTGCATTGCTTCTAATTAAGAAACCTGTTGTATGGGTCTTAGTGCTGGAATAGTAACTGCATCACTAAGTGCACTGCAGCACTGGAAAAGGCTACCTGACCAGCAGGGGATTTTGCGCTCTAATTGAAGAACTGTGAACAGTTGCTCTTGAACAATGTGAGGCTGCACATATTGGAAGAATAATTGTCCTTCAGACATACAGTATATGGGGTTGCATGCTTGCTTCATAATACTTTTTATGTACCCTTGGCTGCTGCCTTCCTTTTATCTTCCTGCATACACATACTCTTCTGGAATGGGGAATAATTACTGTAATTTTTTGGTGAGAGTGCCAGCTGCCCAGAAGTTATGAGTTTTCTCCTTTCCTCATTCCCTAGTGGGAATGAGGCAGGAGATGACATTCCTGCCTTACTGGGTCCAGGTCACTTACTACATCTCATTCTGTGTATCTAGCCCTGTAAATAGTTAGGAAAAGACAGCAATAAGAAATGTGGGCCCAGGCCTTTTACCTACATTGGCATTGCTGGCATGGCTCTTCTGGTTCTGTGTGTGTGTAACACAGGAATGCAGTGATGCTGTTGTTAAGATGTAGCAGCACCCAGCTTGCTGTGAGAATAGGGATTTGGATGTTGTCACCTCTGTCCAGAAGAGATGTGTGCCATGTCATCAGCCAACTTGAGGAAAGAAAAACAGGGTAGGGAACATTGCCTGTCCAGGTTCTTAGCCTCTGTGTTAGCTGGTCCAGTCTTGACAAAACTCAGGAGCAGAAACAGGTAGGAAGGTGTCAAGAAAAAAGCTTTCTTCCAGAAGGTGGCACATTTCCACCGAGTTTGTGCCAGCGCAGCTGTGTTGGCAGGAAGAATCCAGCCCCTGCTGGACAAGGGAGTTCTGTGTTTCACCCGTCATTCATCCAGCAATGAAGTCAGACCTTCCTGGCAAACTCTGGAAAGGTAAAGTAGGTATGACAGGAAGCATTTCTCTAACTGCTAACTAGCTGTGCTGCCATCTAGCATACCTGTAAACGTTAAATTCTGTTGTATCAATGGTCGGGGAGCTGAGGAGGGGAGAAGGGAGTACTGTTGACCATGAAACTTACCTTGCTCTGGAGGGGGAATGAGAAGGAGAGAGCACTATTGTCACTCAAACAGGGTGGGGAAACAATGTGTTTTGTTTTTAATTGCATAAAACATAAAGCATAAACACTGTTAAGTTAAACAGAGCTTGTGTTACTATTATTGAATTTCATTTTTGTTAGGTGTGAAGAAGACACTAAGTATTTCTGAATTCTAAAAGTGTCCTCACTGTTCTGGGGAGGATTGGATAATTTAGCAAGTTCTGAGTATCTGCCTTTAAGATGAAAATGTGTTATTGTTGATCCCTGGTTTGCATGACCTAGTTAACTAGTTAAGTTTCTTAGAGCTCTGCAGAGACTTAATAATAACCTTGCATTATAATTAGCAGTTCTTCAAAGAAATACCAAGCTTCAACAAATGTATTACTGGCATGATTTGCTCAGTGAACTGCTAGCGAAGGGAAGTAAATAAGCTGCTGTGCCAGCTTCTGTCCTGTTTGCCTGATGTGCTGCCCGGCAGTTACTTAAGCCTATTATAGGGAGGTAAATAAATTGGACCTTCCTTTTTTCAGGTGACATGTCTGACAACTAGCTGTTTTCTTGTTGCTTCTCATGCATTTCCTTTTTGACAGCAGCTCACCTGATGGAGTTGGTGTACTGTCTTTAACACAAGTTTAGCATCGGTTGTTAAGCCAGGAATTCAGTGATGAATTTCAAGATGATCTCTTGAAATTCTATTAATCTTAAATTCTCATTGCTGTATTCATCCTTTCTTATGCTGTTATTTTTTTTTACCATAAGGATAGGCCATATTTTCATGAGAATTGTTAAGGAAGCAGTTAAATATAACATGACATTTTGAAAACAAATGTACATCATATCTGTTGCTTAATTGCACAATGATATATAACAATACTCAGTTCGTCCACATACACAAATACGGGGTTTCCATTGACTGTTTTAACAGGAGGTTCTGGAAACTTGGTCTTTCTCCCTGGTGATGGTATTTGGAGGTGAGAAGTACAGCTGTATACTTATGAAACCTGGCAGAAAAATATCTTTTGCATTAACAGTGGCCATACTTTTACATCCTTCCTCCTTCCCATTATACACTATTGAAAATGGATGATTGAAAAACCACAACAGTCTTCATGAAAAATGTGGAAAACAGTTTCAACAGTTTTGCCAAGCAGCTTTAAACTGTGATAAAGGGTAATATCAGTAAACCTCAGGCAATCCTCTGCAGAATCTGCAGAGGGAATAGCAACCATTTGCAGACTTAATGCAGTTCCTTCAGGAGGTTGCCTGAAGGTAGTGTTTGGCTTTAATCTGCACACAGCATTCATCAAGAGAAACATCCCTGGCTAATTTCCTGTTTCCATCAGGTATTTGCACTCTTACAAGGAGAAGAGCAATCCTTGAGTTTTTTTCTGCATGAAACTGAAACTTCAAAAGCACATTGTTCCCAGATGGGTCTGGTGTGTTCATATTTTCTCTGTGTCACTGGAGCATGGCAGCATCTCTTGCACAAACATCACTATTGTGACAAGCTGATTAATGGATAAGTGCTTTCTATCTGTGTCCACTTGGCTGCACTGTAGATTTATAAATGTTACCTTAAAAATCTTCCTCTCCTGGCTTGTTTCCTAAATTAGTACTTTACCTGAGCTTGAAAACCTTTTAATTTCTTGGGATGTTTCCAATGTTCCAGCATCAGGTCTTCTGTGGGAGTAAGACTTTGGGAAATCATCCTGAACATAGCATAAAGGTCTACAGCTTACATCCTCTGCCCCATTTCTGAATCTGCTCTTGTATAACATGTCGAATACAGAAAATGTGACCTTAAATGGTTTTGTTGGTCTGTCTGTGTGTCATGTTCAGCATAGTTTTTGGCAAAGGTATTTTTTCAGCTCTGGAGTTAGGGTAGGGGGTATGTGAGCTGAGTACAGCCACAGTGACTGGCACCCCATCCTGCTGCCACTCATCTCACTGACATGCTGCCTCTGGCCCTGGGTGAACGCATAGGCTGGGTGGGAGCCATGGGAGAGCCTCCCACTCCACAAAAACAGCTGCAGAAGTGGGCTATGCACCACGCTGCCTGCTCTGCAGTGGGCCAGCTGCTCCAATGTCCACCCTGGCAGGGCACAGAGCCTATAGGGACAAGCTGGGCAAAGCCAGTGGGACTTGTGCGCTATGGGGACATTAAGGATGGGTGAAAGGAGGTGAAGAAACCTACTGGCTTTGTGATGGTTGTGCAGGCTTTTCCTCCCCCTTGTTGGTTTTCTGCAAAATGTACTGCATTGTGTGAGATGTAGCTGATCCCCAGTAGCCTCATAATGCTATGACCTCTTCCAAGGTAAAGGAAAATTAAACCAAGAGCAATACACTGTCATGGATCTCTAGTGTGATCTCTATGATGTGTTCCCAGGGAAAGATCTGGACCCTACCTGGTTTGAAAATTTTGATTTGATAGGTGCTAACAGTTCTACTTGTTTTGTATCTCTAGCGCTGACTATGGTAAATTGGGAATTACATTTGAGTAGAATCACTTCTTAGGATAGTAGAGCATAGCTATCAATTTATGGATTACTTCAAATATTTTATATTATTATTATTACATTTTGCTCCATCAAACACAGTATTAGCTTTAAAGATCATGCATAGAGAAAGAGTGTTTAGTAATGCATAGCATTAACAAACAGCATTACTTGGCAGCCTGACCACCCAGTTTATAATAAAGGCTTTGGCTCTCACATCAGTGAGATCTTTGTATTGCTGCCAGCATGCTTTCCACAACACTGCTTCATAGTTGTGTAAAACTTCTGAGAGGAGAAGACTTATAGAAATAACAGGCTACACCATTGTGCAGCAAGATTATACACTGCTTATCACAGATTAAGTGCTAAATACTGGCTGAATCATTAAAGAGATTGAGAGTGATGTGTGTGTGAGTGGATGGCTGCATGTTTAACTTTTTCCTTGTGCTACTTGATGTAATATTGTCTTAGCTGTTGAGCTTGAGTACTTTCACTAATACTTGCTGTGTTTAGCTACTGCCAATTTTGACTAAGCACCAGTCACAACAAGGAGTAGAAACTTTCTAAACTTGTTCTTTCTTAGCTACCTGGGATACATCTGCCAAATTCCTTAGAGGAAGTTTTATCCTTCTTAGCTGATACCACTTCTAGCTCTCTAGTACACATAGATTACCTGGATTTATACCTCCAAAACGTACTTCTTCATTATTTGAGAGTGATGGTTTTTACAAATACTTTAATTGAAAAAGTTCCTTTTATAAAATTAAATGGTTTCTTCTCTATTTTATATATATATCACTTTTCTCCTTTCTCTTGTGCATATCAATGATGTTTACTTCAAATACATCTTAGTTATTGCAATGGAACCAAAGATGTTACAGCATATGTCCGTATATCTAGGCAAAACAGTGGCTTGACTTAAAGCCAATAGTAAAATAATTAATTACTTCAGCTACAACAACTTAGAACAGTGATTTCTCCAAAACTCTTTTTTCTGTCTGGAAAATCAGGAGTCTGTTTTGCAAAATTGGAGCATTCAGGAAACTTACAGGTGAGGTCATTCAAACACTCTAGTGCTATCCTGAGAACAACCAGAGTCTATGACAACTTTATCTTCCACCTCTCAGTTCTTATTATCAGTGAGCATTAACACCTTTTATATTAGACAGAGAACATTAACTTCTAAATATTACAGAAAAAGCTATGCAGCAGAAAATAATAGCTTGCTATTTCCCGTACAGCTTAAAAATAGATAGTGGTAGCATGTATATTTAGTTCTGTGCTGTATGAGCACTTCAGTTTAACTGTTCAAGAGACTTTCTTTGGCATTTATTTGTTTAGCTGCTAAGACTTCGTTGTTTTGTTTGGTTGCTGGTAGTCAGTGTTCAAACTGAGAAGCCGTGATCAGTGGTCAATAAGCTTGCTTCCCAGGCTGAGTGAGGTGCTGTTAGGAATGTCAGCTGCTGTTGGCTGAAACGCCACAGTTTCACATTGCTTTTTGGAAGGCTCCTGCAAGCCTCAGATGAGGTCACTGCATGATTGCAAAAGAGCAATGAGTGAGAAACAATAAAGTCGAAGGATCCTAATTTTTACATTATAAGGAAATAAGGGAATCTGTAGATCTACAAAAATGCAGAATGAGAGCCGAGGAGAAACAGAGGTGCTGCAGTAATTCAAAATTAGCAAGTGTACTAAGAGCTGTCCTCCAGGGTTGGGGGGGTTTGCTGACTTTTAGACCTCTGCCTATTAGGTCATTAGTGCCTGGCTTCAACCTTTGATCTTTCTGCAATTCTTGTAGCTCTCTTAATTTTTTTTCCCAACAGAGTGCCAAAGTTGTGTGATTACAGTGAAGCCATTGTACTAAACATCCCACATATGGATGCAGCACAGAAGACTTAGAGAAGTGGCTTATGTTGCAAGAATGCAACGATCTGCTTTGTACAATGTATATTCATCTCAAAACAGCCTTTATTATGTGAATAAAGCCTGATTGTTTTTGTTTAAACAGAGCTGTCTTGCAGGACGGAAGATGCACCTCAAGACAAGACAAGAGATGGATAATCTAAGCTCTCCAGTGACACATTAGGCAGAGGGGCTGTTTGTCAAGTCAGAGCTGTTGGGACACAAAGCTCTTGGGAGAGAATGAGGAGCAGCAACATGAGACTACAAAAACTCAGGGCCAGCAATGCTGAACTGTGTTATAAGTGTAATGAAACTTGGACACCTTTGCTGTAACTCCCAATAATGTTGTGCCTGGAAAAACAGCAGAGTTGATGACTTCTGTACAACGGAGACTTGGCTAACTTGAAATTACTTGTATCTCTGGGAGAAGTGTGTGTTCAAGGTCAGGGTGGGAGATGCTGGATGTATGTATTCCTTAAAAGGGGTTCCCATGTTTAATTTTTAGGAAACATTTTCTTTTTCCCTTGGTATATGGGTGAGTTATGTAGTAGTGTCTTTAGTGGTTGATTTTTATGGGCCAGATTCTTGGCCATTTGGGGGTATCGCTGACCATTCAGGAGCATCACTGTAGATTTGGGAGTACAATGTACAGATTGTACACCATGGCTTCCCCAGTATATTTGGGGTTGTTCTGGTTGCTGGAGTAGGGCCAACCTGAGAGTAATAACCTCTTTCCCTAGGCTGTGAAAGACAAGGACTTGGAAAAAAGCCCCTATTGCCTGATTACCTGAGGCTGCTTTCCCACACGTTTGCTAACATGTCACCCCCTTCCTAATTCTACAGAAATGCCTGATTTTTTTCTTAGATTTGCTTTTATTGTACTCCACCACCACTGATGATGTGAACTATGGGTCTTGTAAGCTAACAGTTCCCAGGAGAACAGCTTTCAAACTACTTAGAGCAGTTTCTCTCTTGCTTGCTACCAGTTAGCTGTGCTAGTGCTTACTAACTACGATTGAAGCACAGACATCTTGTTGGTGCTGCAGCACCTCTTTGTCTTCCTCCTCATCTGTATCTAGTTTAGATGGGTCGCCTCCGCCCTGTGTTGCTCAGAGACCCTGCCCAGAAGTGGATGAAGCACTGAGTCATGGAAACAGGAGCTGTGTGCACTGCACTGGCAGGGTCTTTGAGCATGTCAGCACTGACTCCAGCACAGCCTCATTCAAGCTCTCTCTTGCCTCTCAGGCTTAACCACTAGCAGGTTCTGTCTTGTCCCACATAGCAGCACCCAGACTCACATGGGATTACAGAGGAGAGTCCCAGGATGTCTGTGCTGTAAACAAAGATGTATCTGTGGAGCCAAATACCGAAATCTTTTGAAGGTCTCAGGCGCTGGAAGGGCTGTGTCGTGAAATCTGTTCCAGCCAGTTCATTCAGTGACCTTGTATCTCTTTTTTTTTCCACTTTGTAAGGATAAAACCCAAAGTGAACCATTAGATCATCTGTCTTCATTGCTGACACTCAGCCTAGCTACCAACTTACTTAGCAAACAAAACAGACAAAACGTGTAGTAAACTAATTAGAAGGAATCCCAGGACTAGTGTAGGCGTTAACAACAATAGGAAAGTTGGAGAGTCACACTGTAAACAGGGAATAGTGTCTAAAGTGCTACCATTTAAAAGAATAACAAAAGAATAGAAAAATCTTGTTTTCTTTGAGATCACTGCCAAAGAGTTTTGTATTTGGAAATGACGTGCTTTTCCATTATTAAAAAAGGAGTGTGACAGCACAGCTAGGCTTCCTGTTAAGATTTGGTATCTTCCTACATGGTCAGTAGGCAGAGGGTATTTACCAGGAAATGACTGAAAACCTTTGTGAAGTATTACAGATACCCGGACCAGAGCCAGCTGTCTCTGAGAGCCCTGGGAGTCATAGACCTCTAATCGAGTCCAGTAATTGGGTATGTTTTTCAGTTAGTGGCAGCCTTCCTTTTGGGTTCAAAGAGCTGGATCTGTAACTTACTGCTGTCATTCAGAGCAGTTAATTTACCTCCTGTATTTTGCTGCTTTCAGACTGAGTGAAACTACTTGTTTCATGATGTTGTTGTTGTTGTTAAGCATTATTACTTAAGCAGCACATCACAGTGCCTGACAACATGGCATTAAAAAGTTAAGGTTCTTTAGTAAAGTAAGGAACCTGCAGCCCTGTGAATTTATCTTCTCTCGCTGCAGCATTGCTGTGCAGCTATGCGTGATTATCCTTGGCTACACTAGGTTTGGTCTGTGTGGGTTTGTGGAAACAAGTAGCCAGCCCAGGGGGGTCAAACTTCTTGTGGAAATTGGCTGCTCTGTTGCAGTAACTGCCAGTTTTGTTCAGGAGTAAAAGAGGCCCATGGGGCTGAGTACAGTAAAGATCTGCTCTGTTTACTGGTTGGGAATGGTTTTGCATGAGCATATTATTAAAAGTTGGTCATGGTATACAGGGTCCTCATTAGAGCTCGGTACGTAAAAACTGCAATCTGCATGGCTTGCCTGTGCCATTCAGAACAAGTAAAGGGGACACTGGAAACCAAGAGCAGCAGAATGTTCCCTCTGCAGGAAGCAGCATGCCCGTTCCTCTTAAAGCCCAGTAACTTGCATTAGTGAGCCCAGCTAGTCTGCTGTGTGGGTGGGGAGTTGGAGCGATGGAGACACTGGGGGTGGTGTTCCTCTTCATTTTTCCACGGCTTAGTCGTGCAAAGGCACTTCCCCATACCCTGAAGCTGGCTGCGATCCCACAGACGTCGCAGCGCTGTGTTTGTGCCACAAAGGGCAAACCTGCCCAAGCAACCGTAAAGTCATCTTGATCATTTGAATGAGGAATGAACAGTTCTGAGTCATTCCTGCACAGGGTGGGGTGAGAAAGGGAAAGGCAGGTGGACCTGGGACATGGCCTGGGTGCTCAGCCTGGCCTGTCTGTAGTGACCAAAAACCCTCACAGCATCACTGCTGCTCACACTCTTCTGGGGGGCAGACAGCCTCAGTTAGCTCATCTGCTCCCCTGGCCTTGGGTGGCTCATTTCCACCACGTCATGCTTCTTGTATAGCTAAGTGCAAGACCCAGGGACACTTGAGGTCTCTCACACCTTGGCTGTAGTCTCATTTTCACCCTGAACTCCCCCCGGGACCCATGTTTGAGACTCTGTTGATACCCAAGGCTGCACTAGTGGCTCCAGGGCATAGTGAGAAAGATTTAATAAATCCCTAAAGGCATTAAAATTATGTGAGTGTGTTAGATAGATAATCCAGTTATTTTCTCTTCCTCTCCCTGTTCAAGTTTGTCCTTGCACACTAACACCTCAGGTTCGTGACAACATTAGCCTGGCAGAGACTGGCATTTTGGCTTAGGTGGTCCTGCTGCACCTGGTTGCTCTCCCCTCTGCTGTAATGACCCTTTCATGTGCTGATGTAAGTGTACTTGTGGCAAATTTGAGGCAAACTGTGCATGCAGTATTGTGTCTTAATAGTGAAACAACAGCCTTGGTGCCCTTAAGACGTGCATTTTTGTGTGAGGTTGGCACACATGGGATTACGTAAACCTCAAGGTGTGTCCAAGAAGCAGAGTGAGGCAATTATGTGGCCCGAGGCATACGACTTTGGTTTGAGACATGTGTTGCAAAATTTTTGAGGTGGAGGCAGGGAAAAAGGGAGAATTGGGCTTTTTTCCCACCACTGCTTTTCCCTGAGACTTGCCAACACAGGTTTGAGCTGTAAGGGTTGTTTCGAAGATTTCAACACTAGGCTCTTTAAATCCCAGTCTTTATGCACTTTGTGTCTCTGGGGTGACAGTACTGAGGATGGATTTTTCTTTCAGTAAGGCAAGCACAAACTCTAAACAGGAAAAACATTTTAATACTCAGAAGCATTCTTCTGTAACTGAAATGCTGCATGTCTTGCATCTTTGATATTAGTACCCTTCCCTGGGTTGCTTCCAGGGGCATCCAGGAAAGAAGTATTTAACAGCAAGGAGACTGTCATGGACTAAGGAAGGTCTGGAAACAAAACCAGCTATGTAAAAATTCAAATTATCTCTTTCTCATCCCTGTTTTTTGTTCTTTTTATAAGATGATGGCAGACAGTGGCCTGCTGGACTTCAGTTTCAGCTGCATGTACATTCCAGAGTAGCAGAGGACACAAAAGCCATTATACTGAAGGTGTAAATTAGCTTGTACTCAGGACTGTTGCCAGATCAGCGGACAGTGTGTGAAGCATACCAAATGACAGAGCTGGGTATGTGGCAGTGATAATCAGTCCAAAGAGAGGCTGTCACCTTTTCGCTCCAGCAGTATAAGAATTGGCAAGGAGAGAGAGTGTCCCATCTTGGAGCTATTCATTAAGAGGAGAGAAAAGGACACTAAATTAGCATTTAGTGTCTCTAGCTGCCAAAATGTCTCACTTGGGCTGCATGTGACTGCAGGGCTGTGTACTCCCAGCGGCAGTTGACTGGAGCACGAGGAGGGTAGGAAGGAGCTGAGAAGCACCCGCCATGGTGCGCTCCCAGCGTGTGAAGGCAGGAGATGCCTGCCAAGTGGTAACTTTTGCTGAACGGTTGAAAGCTGCCTGGGGTGCATAGACCTGAAATGAGTGTCAGAGTTCTGGTTCAAACTTCATCTTCCAACTCTGTACCAAGATTAGAGGAAGGACAACATGTGCAGGTTGGGCATGCTTAAATGTAGGAAGGAAAATTGCTCTTCAGCAGAGCAATGTCTTCATCTTATCCCAGACAGAAAAACCTGCAAGCTATTGGCACAGACGTGTACCATCTTCAGACATACAGAACTAGCAGCCAGTTGAACAAGACTAAATTGCCTTGTCTAGAGTTCGAGAGTTTATTGCCTTGTCTAGAGTTTGAGAGTTTTTATCCACACTCTGACATTTTACTGAATTAGAAAAGAAGAAACAGAAGCAGCAGAGTGGTGTGAAACACAGCACTATGGGAGCTGCAGCTGAAACAAGGCTCAGATAACTACTGTGTTGTCCATGAGCAACTGGCTGATGAAATTCAGGTATTTCCAGCAAGGCTTCAGTTTGTGTGTTTTGAAGACAGAAATGTAATATGAACACAACAAGGACAGTCTGCTTCCCTTTGTAATAATTTAATCTTTAAAAATTGCATTATCCCGACACCTAGGAATTAGTTAGGGACTGCAGTCACGTTGTGCTGGGCAGATGCAAGAAGGTGCAGGCCATCTGTAAATAGCTACTGATGAATACAGTTACTTTAACAGATTTGCAAAGCTGCATTGCCCATTTTTATTATTTTCTTTAGCAATAGTTTGTCAGGGGTTTCATATTAATCAGCCAGCTCTATTTATTCTGTTTTCAAAAGCTGTTTGGTGGATCTTGTTTTGGTGCAGGCTGGTCTCATTTAGAATTTATGTCTATGGATGTGCGTAGCAATAAGCTGTCCTTAGGAAGCTGCTGGAGTGTATATTAGCAGATTATTATCCTTAATGTGGATTATTTTTGGGTATGCTTTAATCTCTTGCTGCCTCTTCCCTGGAAGACTGATTTTTAAGTAGCAAAGCTGATTAAAGCTTTTTAAGTTTTGTTCTTTTTTATTATTATTATTTTTTTAAAGAAAAGGACTGCAAGCACTCTTATCTCTTAACCAGTGTTCTCCTAAACTGTAACTGTGTGCTCTCATAGTTTAAAATAAAGCCTATGTGATAGTGACTTGTTCCATGATGTTCAGCTGTGACTCTGGTGCTAATTTATTCAGTTAATCATTAAAAGAACAGTATTGCTAACCAGCAACAAAGCAGAGTTTAAGACTGAAAGAAAGCTGCTGCACAGGCTTAAGGTGGAAATTAATGTAGGCATAATATTGATAGACCACCAGCTGGGTTAAACTTGGCTTTCATATCTGTTTACTTTTGGATGTAGAGGGAGAGAGTTGTTTTGAAAGAGGAAGAAAACTTCCTAAATCTCTTTGTGGTATGAACTCTCTCCAAACCTTTTTACTATGATACCTAACAGAATCCATTTAATGCCATGCGTTCTTACTTGTTTGTGCTTGCTTAAAAATGAAAGTGTTTCTAACACAAGCACATTGTTCTGACCTTCAGTGACCATCAGTTGCATTTCCCAGTATCCACACTCTGAAGTGCAATTGAAAGACCTTTGATTTATGATGATGCTAAACATCTCTTTCTGTTTTCTGGCTTTTGTTTGTTTTTACTTTTAATAAGCAGAAGTTCATAATATTTAACCTACTTACATTTAGTAGTGATAGCATAGGATTCACCCTACTGAACAGTGAATGCTGGAAGAAACCTCCATTGTATAAGTAGTATGATTTTGTGGCTAAGGCCATAGTGGGATCTGGGTAGATGAACTATGATTGTCCATTTTGCTGCTGAGTTAGGCAAGTATTAAGTTTGGTCTGAAAAAAGCCACTTCCTTTTTCTTTGCCTCAGATCTCCAAAAGCTAAATGTGGTGGAGGCTTCCTTTTTCTTATGCAGACCATTTGTCTGTTTGACTGAGGGTGGTCCAGTCTGGTAGCAGTTGGAGTATCATCATATTTTCCAGTACAAATAAGAGTGTTTAGCTATGGGAGAGAATCAGAAACCATTTTGGTATGGATACTAGGGTCATGCAGAAGCAGCTTACTCAAGGTGACAGCTGGACTTTTGCAGCCCCTTAATCTGCTTTCATCTGAAAGATGGATGACAGCTGGACTTTTGCAGCCCCTTAATCTGCTTTCATCTGAAAGATGGATTAGGGATGGTGGCTGGAGGAGAAAATTGGGGACCAGCCTGGTGGAACTATCAACTATTTGCTTTTCCTGGGCAGCTCAGCTTTTGTTCCTCGCCTTCCATATTTAATGCAGTTTCCATGATTCAGCAAGTTCAGCATTGAGGGAAGTGCCAGACTCATGTCTGTAGGCAGCACCATCTTCTGTGTGCCTTCTCTTGCGTCTGCTATCCATAAGTGTGACCCTGCTTTACAGAGGTTGAAAGTGCCTCTTCCTGTACATGCTATCTTTGGATCCTTTTTTCCTAGTTCATTTTGTGTTGCATGTCTAGAGGCCCCAGCTGATGCATTGTGCCCAGCCTACACACAGCCAGCTCCATCTCACTGCCTGGATTAGCATCTGGGTTCATCATTCCCAACTGACTCATGTCCTAGGCAGTCAATGCAGTTTCTGGTTAAGTGTTTGTGGTTGAAGAGTGCAGGTGCTGTGCTTAGCTGTTGATGGGGAAGAAGGCCAGGGAATGCCATGTCGTATTATCTGTATGGAGAAGTACCACTACTGCAGAAGTACCAAATGAATGAGCAAGCAATGAATATGGCCCTGTTTCTTGGTACAGCTGTTAGTAAGGAAATACTCTCTATCTCAGTCAACAATTTAATGTCTGTTTTCTTCATGTAAAAGGCACTGAAGACTTTTAAAATTGACCTCAAAGGGTACTTCTCATGTATGCTACGTGGATATGGGATAATGAGGTATAGAAAACCTTTAGGTAGTCTCTAGAAATAGAGACATGACCAGCTCCAAGTTTCTGTGGATGCTCAAAAGTAACTGAAAGGAAGGCTGAACACTAACATGGGAATGGTCAGGGGATGAAAAGGCTTCCATGAGTTCTTTCTCCTGCAATTGCTAGTGGCAGATTGGGGAAAGCATGTAAAAATAAAGTAGGGGAACTGCAGGTTGCCCCTTCTTTGTTCTCCAGTCTGAAACAATGAGCAGCTGAGAGAGATCCCAGATAAGATGTTTCATGTGAACTGCTAAGTTTTACTAGCCACTGATTGACTTACCCTTCAAGAACACGTCTAATCTCTTTTTGAAAGCATTTATACTGTTGACACAGGATAACATGGAAGCTTAAAAGCTTAGAAATGTAATTATTTTTTAAGTGAAAAAAATCTTTTTGTTTGTTTAAATGCTGCCACCTGATAAGAATTAGTAACGGTGAGTGAAACTATTTGTGAGAGCCCAAAGAGTCATTTCCTACATAGCTTCTCTTATACAGATTGCTGTCTTGTCCCTTAGACATCTTTGGAAGACAGGAAGCACATTTTGCTTCTGGTACTACAGGAAGTGATGGCAGGAGATGAGGAAAGACAGCTTTCAGCTCTGGATCAAAAAAATCAACTTTCTGTGCACAACGTATTAATGATAAGTAACTGCTGGAGCATACCAACCATTGGACTTTACTCCAGAAGGTCCTCTCTGTGCAAGAGATGAAGGGTCAAGGGACAGCTGACACAAGGTAGTTATAAAGCAGTTATTTATTGGTGCACATAAGCATTATTAGGGATAGCACCGTATCCTGTGTGTAGGGTATATCCTACATTAGTGATGCCTTATATTTTCTCAGCCATAAGAATGCCAGCTGTTACTATCTGTGTTTCACAGTTGTAGACTGATGGGACAATCATGGTTTGACCCATTACAGTGAAGAACCCTAAAGGATCCACAATGCTTGCATCTTAACGATTATAGCCTCTTTGTCAATAAACTTATGGAAACAGAATATTCCTTCAGTTACCCACTCTTACGAGAACAGGGATGGACTATATTTACAAAAATGTTTCAGATACAGAGGCATCTGCTTTTACTCCTGAAAAAATAGAATGCCTGACTTAGCTTTGATACCGTGAAGCCCTAATAACAGTTCTGGAACAACACTCTTATTACACAAGAGATTTTTGAAAAAATAAGTTTTGTTGAGGTAAAGTAAAATTTGCTGTTGGTCTTCTTTTGTGGTCCAGAGAAGGAAGTGGTGGTCGTGTTCTGAGAGAAAGTCTTAAAGCAGAGGCTGTCTCATTGCCCTGTGTTTTGGTTCAGAAGGAAGGACAGGATTTTGAAGAAATGGAAACAGTTATTGGGAAGCTTGTAGGGAAAAGTCTTGCTAACTGCTTCAATGTTTTCCCATTGCTCATCAATGACACAAGTCTGTCTGCATTGAATGAAATATGCCCTTGCAGCCTTCTCAAAAGTGGAAGTGAACTCCTGTGAACATTTCCCTTCTGGAGGCTGTTTCATATGAAGCAGAACAATTTGCCTCCCTGAATTATACCATTTGTTTGAAGAAAGCAGCAGGTTACTTACTGAACAGCTTGTTACTCTCAGTTAAGCTGTCCTGGCCCTGTGGCATCTGGAGGTTGGTGCCCACTCTCTGCAGGCTGGGATGCAGAACTCTTGGCTTGCTACAAGCTGTACCTTGCACCTCAACAATTTAGCTGAGGAAGCCCATCCTTAATTATTTTGTGAGGTTCTTAGTTAGCAACTGCCAGGTGCCCCTTCCCCTCTGGGAAGGGGAAAGTCTTTTGGCCAGCTCTAGAGAGGACAGAAATGACTGCTCCTATCTCCTGGCATGGTAAGCTCAAGTGGGAATGGTTTGAAGGAGAAGCAGGCATACTGTAAGGAAATCTGATGCCCTTGGCATAACATAATCTGGCATTAGTATGTAACTTTAAAAATAATTCTTCAATAAGGAGAACACTACTATTACCAAGTAGTTGTTTCTGTGTTTCTGCCAAACTTATCTTGTCAGCAGCAAAATAAGTTTAAGGAATCCTTTCTTTAAACTGCTTTTTCCTTCTGATTTATATTTCAGCCACAATGAAATTTCTCTGTGGTATTATTTTGTTTCTGAATCAGACTTCTTCTTTCTCTTTTTAAGTAACAGCCTTCCCAGTCTGGGAATAGAAGTACTATTGTACCTGCCAGTTCCTCTTTTCTGCGTGAACTCTTGTTGCTTTACATTACATAGCACTGCTGCCCTGCAGTGAGGGGTCCAGGTGTAGCTACAGTCTGTGTAGCAATAGCCTGCTGTCACACTTGTCTAAATACAGCCGATTCCTACTTGCTGTGATAACACCTCCAAGTACTGGATCACCTTGGGGTAGTTACAGAGGAGACTGTTTGGGATACTCACCTGAAGCTGACTTGTTTTAGAAGGGAAAATTATCTAGGAATTATAAGGTCCTTAGCTGGGCTAGATTGCTGCTCTGCAGCACTGTAAGAGTTGTGCTTTTCTTTTTTGTTTCTAGCTGTGGCATGTTCAGGAAGTCAACAAGCACATCCCCTGCACTTTGGCCTCTGCGTCAGGACTCCATCTCATTCCAGAGGTGGGCGCGTGAGCTGGGAGAGCAGTGCAAGCAGAGAAGCCGCAATGCTGGGTGAATGCGGTAGAAATTTAGGATAGCTTGAGTGTGCGCCTGGAGTGAAACGAGAACTTGTTTTTTAATGAAGGTCATATTGGTTTTTTTGTTGTGTTTGTCATCTGAACCTGGAGAATTTGCAATAGTTCCTTCAGAACCTTGCTCTTCCTTGCTGGTTAGCATAAAGAAAATAGCTTTATTTTACGAGACAATTATATGACAGTATGGATAGGATATGATACAGGATATATGAAAATGCTGAGTCCCCTCTGTGGATGTGAGCATTACTAAATTTGGGAGTATGTGATACAAGGCTTTGAGTTTTGCACTTTAATGGTATGGTTTACTGATAGGATATTAATACCTATTTCTTTTACCATCATGTAGCCAGGAAGTGGTGCTGTCATATTTGGATGAGTCCTGTAGGAACAGAGAATGTTCTGGTATGTCTTTTGGATAATGAAAAGCACCCATAGCACTGCTTGGCTGGGACTGTAGTCTCTTTTGAGCAAAGGCTGGGGTCACTGAGCCAGCACAGTTAGGTGATTATTGGCTAACCACCAGCCAGCTTGCAGAGAAACTGCTTCTGTTTTTAATGAGAAATGTCATATTATTAGCACTATTTTGATGTGGAGGAGTCAAAATTGCTGAGCTAGTCTGAAATTTTCCCTTGGTTCTCTTTTTTTTATTTTTGGCTTTTTAAAAATAAAAATGTAATAGTGGCTGCATGCTGGAAGTGCTCTCTTTACTCATGGCATAAGAATGCTTTTCCTGTGCTGTGTGCGCAATTCGAATATGAGCCAGAGTGCAGGAGTGGTTCATGATGCCCTTGTAACAGGCACCTGACTCACGTACATCATGATGAATCAGCTTCCTAGGCCCAGAAGATGCTGTTCTGCAAAAGAAATGTACTTTGGTCATGGTACACCGTGCAAGCACATGTTCGTAGTCTCTTTCCTTCTACGTTCATCCCATCAATTACGCAGACTGTTAAATCCATTCTAAATTGTCTTACTGATTATGCAGATCAGCATTTCAGAAAACCAGTATTTTGCTATTGGTCCAATTTACTGTATGAATAGAAATTCTTGGGCTGCTTTTACAGAGCCTCAGGGTGTTTTATTCTTTCCCTTGTGACATGTTACTACTAGCTACCTTAGTGCTAGCTTTGTCCTTGCATCAGAATGGCTCTGCGAAGGA
Organism: Strigops habroptila; assembly: GCF_004027225.2. Taxonomy (NCBI): domain Eukaryota; kingdom Metazoa; phylum Chordata; class Aves; order Psittaciformes; family Psittacidae; genus Strigops; species Strigops habroptila. The sequence continues at coordinate 19,681,733 of NC_044281.2, read as the reverse complement.
CAGACTCACATGTGGAAGAGTGTTGCAATATAAGGAAGAGCTTCTAAATCGTCACATTCAGCTTAAATGTAGTAGGATGAAGTGGAAATGAAATAGAAGAGTTTAACTTAGAAAAACTGCCCACATTTTGGGAGTGTTCTTAGGATTAAGCCGACTCAACTCTTAAAATATTTTAATTAACATTTTATTAACGTCAATGTGTTTGGAAGATTGAGAATGATGTCTTCTATCTCTCCATTGGCCCAAAGAGAATTTGTGTTTGCCTTGAGGTATATACTAGACATTTCCATAGTGTCATTATTATAAGAATGAAGTATGTGACAGAAACTACTCATGAAAAATGGCTACGGGCAGATGACCTTTTGTGAAATGTGGACTAGGCACAATTTTGTGTTTGCAGATACACTTCTTGAAACTGATAACATGACTTCCTAAAATGAAATATCTTAAATAACATAAAAATTAAAATTGCATTATTTTTTAAAAGTTAAGTATACCTACCTTTCTGGTCAAAACCAAGTAAACTTTTTAGCTCTCAGGAGAATTCTGTAGGTACTTTGTTCTTATCGACAAATAGGATATAGGCATTTGTTCGTTACGTCACGTGCTTTGATTTTTGGGTGTCTGGTTTTGATCATGAAGCATGAGAACTGCAGTAGTAGTCTTCAAACTGTGCAAAATGCAGGAGTACTACATGCAGTGTTTATACTTGTGTTAATACTAGAGCTGATTGTATTGCTTGAAATTAAGGTTGTCCTGTGCTTTTTTGTGAAAGATCACTTTTCAGATGCTTATAACTTTACCAAATTTTAACCTTTTGGACTGATGTTTTCTATGTTTAATCAGTGCCGGAGGGTGAAAAGTTATGTCCATAAATTTTAGGAAAATTGTTTTTCTGAGTATGGCTTGTATTGGTTCCATAGAATGGAATCGAAAATCTATTTATTTATTTATTTATATATGCTTATGAGTTAGGAAAACACATCTGAAAAAATTATGTGAAAAGAACATATGCTAAATGCAGAGTGAAACATGTTTAGGAAATACCAGATTTAAATTTTCCTACGTAACTTGGATTCAGTAGTTTACACGGAGTGAGTGACAGAGGCATCAGCTACATACTTACTATAGAGGATAAAAATAAATACTGAGCACTCAAATACTAAATGAAGGAGTGTTGTGGAGAAAACAATGCTCCAATAATGTAATTAGAGAATTGCAGCCTATGGAGTATGCAGAGTTACCTGAGGTTGCACATGTAACTTTTCTTTGGCTGTGTCTGCAATCTAATCAACTTTTTTTCACTGAGTCATTTTATTAGGTATAATGAACTTAAATGAACATAGAAGATTCTTCTCTGGTTCCACTTTTGTCATTCTGTAGAAATACCAATTAGAAACAGCTTTCATTGTCACTTTGTTTTATGCAGTACAATTAGTCCTTGCTGGTATATAAACCTGAAACAATTGTTTGGATATAGTGAAATGTTTTCTATTTCTCTCTTTGTTTTAACACATACCGGAGCTTTTTTATAGTTATATTAATTAATCTGTAGTTGGCAGTAATGTGTGCTGTACTGGATTTCATATTATACTTCCGTAATGAAAATAGCTTTTGTATACCCCACTGCTGTTATACTTGCAACAAATGATGAAGGTGATTGATTCATAGTTAAAAGACTGCATTTACGTTGAAGTATAACATGGAATATTCTGTTGGCTTATAGGTGGGAGAGAATAAGTGGTTTATATTCAGTTACCAAGTGTATAAAAACTTGGAATTCTTGAACATTGTGTTATGATTTCTGTACCTTGAACATGGTATAAAGAGCTGTCTTACACCTACCAAATATCTGAATGCAGATACTGTGTTTATAGCTAGGTACTATTACTACAATGGTAGTTCAGAAAATACTACACCTTTGTAACTTCTCTTCATCAGTTTGGAGGCCCTTGGTGGTAGAGGAGGCTGCTGCTGCAGAGGTGGATCTGCCTGCAGCAGACTGGCTGGGGTACGTGTCTGAACCTCTGAGCACTGGGAGCAGGAATGGATACGTGTCTCACTGCTTCTGCCTTTTTCCTTTCCTGAACCTGTATATTTTTACAGGAGCACCAAAATACAGGCTTTTGGTGAACATGTATGTTCTAAATCCATGTGAAATTTTAGATTTTTTTTTTAAATGTAAAGTTAATTATGAATAAAGTATTGCTAGCAATCATCTGTAGTTGTGCCTGCTCACATGGAAGAAACTGCCCATAAGCAAGGTCAGACTCCCAACAAGAAAATAAGATTCAGCAAAAGGCAGGATGAGATAAGCAGGATCAGTTTCTGTGATTGCCAGAAGCAGAAGTTCCTTAAAGAGAATTTTAAGTTCATGTGTCTGTGAGTAGAGTAAGAGGGGAAGTCAGATTCCCAGTTCTCAATAGCTAAACCATCTCTCTAGCATGTCACTTCTGTTGATGTGAGAGCATAACTGAGGAAAATATTGGAGGGGGCTGGAATAATTGTTTTAAGCCACTTTTAATGCTTCTTCAGCAACCTCCTGATCCAGTGAAATGCAGCAGGGAGCTCCACATGATTCACCTTGCTTATATAGGGAACTTACTGCCCTACTTGAAACAGAAGGGATAGGAGTCTTGTACACATCCTGTTAATACCATCCATAGGGCATGCAATTCTCTCTTCAAACCATGCAGCTAATTCAGGAACGCTTCCAGTATTGACAGGTGGTGGACACAGCACTAATGCACTTGCAAACATCCAGGACATCTGTGCCACCCCTAAACTTTAACTCTCCGGACAGATGGCTAACAGATCTCTGGCAGTATTGGCTGTTGATTGTCACAGGGTTGCTGAGCTGTTATCAGTTCTCTTCTGATCATTGCTAACATATGTGAGGTAAACCCTTTGTACAGTCTCATGAAAATGTCTTTTCTGATTTGAAGGTTTTGGGCTCAGTGCAGGTCACTGTGTTTCCATTTGCAACATGGTCGCACAAGCACAGTTTGTTTCTGTATCCTGTCTGTGTTGCTCTGAGTACAAGCTGTATCCCTGTCCTCAGACTAGCATCTGAGGCTTGTCAACCTTATATGGTTGTTGTTGGGACAAACGCAAGGAAAAGCAGCACTGGCTTCATAAAAAGCAGCAGTGTTTGGTTCTGGTAATTAGGGAGGGTAGGATTGATTTCCCTAACATGAAGCAGCTTATATCATTCAGCTGTAGCCTGTTGTCAGGAAATTGATTTTGCAGACCCGGACCATTTCTTCCTACTATTACAAGACCAAATGGACAAGTTGTCCTGGAACATACTGTGAGTGTACTTAGGAGGTAGTGCAGTGTCTTGTGGGGCTACAAAATCAGGTATGACTGCAGTGGGCTGTAGAGCTTGTCATGGCTGGTGCCCATAGTACAGCCTTGCAAGATGAAATGATACTATACCAGCAAGGGGAAATGCAGGTTCTTACCTTACAGCTAGCACACAGAACTGGTGGTGTTAGAAATGCTTTAGGAATTAGAAATGGTTTTTTGTGGGTTCAGGAGATCTTAAAAATAAGACAAAAGGCTTTTATTTTCCTCCTCAGCCAATGTGAACTTTATCTGCAGTGGAATCTGAAATCCAACACCCTACAGTATTGTGTTTCCCTATAGGGAAACAACTTCCTTATCAGTCTCTATAAGAGTCAAATAACCTCCTGTGTTCTAAAAGCAATGTTCACAACTGGCTTCTAATTTCAAAGCCAAGATTTTATTTCCTATGAAGACTGTCATGCTGCATCAGCTGAAATTGTTCTAGGAAGACACAGAAGTAATCTGCTTCCACTGAAGATGAAATGGTGCAGTGTGAAATTTTATTTTATGTTCCAAAGATGCCAGGTGCATAACAGGCATTGTAACTCACAGGAGGAGTTGGAGTATAACAGCTGATACATTTTTGAGTCACATACAGCCTTTAAAGTTGATAAAATTCTAATGACTTACTGCAATAATACCTCCTCCCTCTCCCCCTTTTTTGGCCTGGATGTTGTGCAGCCATCACAGCTGCTGTGATAGTCATCACACAGTGAGTAGTGAAGGCAGTGCAGCAGAAGTGGGCCTTGCCCAGATGGCGGCACAGAAAGTTGGAACTCCTCCCATGCGAGCACTAACTGCACCTGGCCTTCTCTGCCTTTCCTGAAAGGATCTCTATAGGTTGTCAAGGCTTAAGTCATTTCAGTTTATGAATTTATGACACAGATTTGTTGGCTCATGGGGTTTTTTTTTCAGGTCTGCCTGCTGTGTCTGGTAACATTTTTGCCTCACAAATGTGAGGAGTTTCTATCAAATATGTATCTATATAAGTTATGCATTGGGTTTGGGCTAGTGATAAGTGTAATATGGTTTCATGATTTTGCCTAAAAGAAACTGCGTGCAATTGTATCATAGAAAACAAACAACCTACAGCTGGAGAATGAAACAGCTGCACTCTATTTCTGCAACAGGTCACGGAGGGAGGGTTGCACGAAACTTCCTGTGTAAACCAGTAAAATTATTTTGGTGAATTTGAGTTGTATTGTGAAGAATGGTCTTGGTAATCCACTCCACATCAGTCTGGCTCTGTGTGTAGCGTAACTCTCCTTCCTCCCTAAACAGAGGAAGGAGAGTTTCAAGACTGGGAAAAATAGCAGGGCAAGAGTTAGTAAGGATGGGTAGCATTTGTGAGAGATTACTGAAAGCAGAAAGTATACAAGTGAAAAAAAAATTAAAATTAGCTGGAGGTATGTGGTTGAACCCTCATGGCATATATGCAGCCAAGTTTGCAATGGCTTGCGTTGTACTGCATGTCAGATTATTTCTCCTTTTCTGCCTTTTAGTCCACTGTAACTCTTGAACCTATTGGCTGCAAAATTTAACAGGGGATGAGATGTCTCAAATATACTTAAGTTCCTACAAATCTAACAAAAATCAGCAGCTGGGTACAGGAGAACAGCCTGATTAGTGCTCCCCACCGAGAAAAGGCAGCTACATTTTGGCTCCCAGTGCCTCTGTCAGGCATCAGCCAGCTGGTCAATGAGCACACGCATCCTGCACCGGCCCATCAGACAACACACATGTAGCTGTGAAAACATCATGGCCCATATGTCACTTGTCTGGCTGAACAGAGTGCTCAGGATAAGGGGGTTAAGAAATATAGGACATGTCTATAGGAAACCGGGCATTGCATTTCCAGTGGCACACGGAACAACATGTTGCTCTAGTAATCAAGATGTGATATTTTACCTCTTGCCAACTAATGTTGGCTAGAAGAAAACTTCTAGATGTGTAATCTTGAGAACCTCATGGTCAAGTCGCACATGATGGGAGAGGTTCTGAAAGTACTGCTGGAACTCCTGCTCTGGTTTGAAGGAGGACAAGCAGTCATTGTGTCATAGCTGCAGTGATGTCACCGAATTTAGGTATGATGCATGTGCGTTTCACTTTTCGTAAAAGAAAACTATTTATTAGACATGAAGTGATATGAAATATTTCCAATTTTTCGCCACAATCTCTTTGTGGAGATGCTGCCAAAGGAAAGGTGGAGAAATGGAGGAAAATACAGTAAATATTGCCATTAGCACTTTTTGTTTTTATTGAGGATGTATTTTCTTCAAATATTTTTAGTGGGTTCTTACTATTAAGGTCTCATTTTTGTAACTTTTAATATACACTATATCATTTTTACTTGAACGGAGGAGGAAAAATTTGGCCAGCATATTTTTAAGAAAATACACTTTCCATTTCAGTTACGCCGATGCAACTTTTCTGTGTAGCCACTCTTTGTGGCATCAAGGCACTTTGTAATTCGTTATTCAGTTTACCCAGGTAAACATTTCTTAATAAAAGGGTATATTGGCGATGGTAAGATGATTTTAATGAAGGGGGAGGGTAGGGAGGAACCCCTAATAAACCTATAAATTCTCTGGAGGTCTGGGAGGGAACCAGAATCTGTGAGGACTTCCAAAGCAATGACACCTCTGTCACTGCCACTGCTTCAGTGGCACATTGACAACATGAGTTATCACTGTGATGTTCCTGTGTTTGTGCTAAAATACCAGTTCCTAAAATTGGCGTAGTGCATGTTCCAGTCCAGACACAGGACTCCCTTTGTCCTGTGCTGGAGAGGGGGAGCAAACCTGATGGTCACTGCAAAGGCTGTGGGGACTCCCACCCCCATCCCAGCCCCCTGCTATGGGGACAGTGCTCATTAGTCTGCTCTCGGCTGAGGCTTTGTAATGATCACACAGCTGATGGTGATCCTTATTGCTGTGGTCAGATGATGATGATGCGATCTGGGAAATGATGCCATTGATGTCAGCTTTTCTCGGCAGTTAGGAGGTTATTACTAAACACTTGGGAATATCTGTGTAAATACATGGGAAATTGCTCCCTTGAATACCTTTTAAAACTAGTATGGGAGCAAACAAGAGCTTTTTCCGGCTTGCAGATTTATTAATGATATTTCAATTGAAATATATATAAGTTTAAGTATTACGTGAACTATAAATGCAGTTGATTTTATGATAACTTGTCTTATGTTGTAAGTTGGAAGACATGCTTTACGTTAATCATATATATGTGTGAACAGGACTAAACATACTGATGATTAACATACTTAACCTGGGTGAGAGGTGGTTTGCTTTCATGCATATGCCATGCACTGATGTATTTCAAACTACAAACTATTGTAAAATTAAAACCATCAGTTTCTGCCGAATGTTGGCATCAGTAGGATATACTGATAATGATGTCACTCAAATATTTTGCAGTGGAAAGACTGTAGCTTTGATACCTATAGCACTCTGTAGATATGGCCGTATCTTTCACAGTTGAGCTTTGAGAGTGTTCAGAAAATGCCATATGATGGAAAACAAAAATCTGACTTTGCAAGTGCTATAGTTGCCTATGTTTACCCATTATTTTATTGGGAAAACAGCATGTAGTGAAACAAAGAATTGTTTAGCAGAATTTTTACATTGTAATTTTCAAATTCATTTAGCAAAGAGTTGAAATCAAGAGAAATTGATGGACTGTAAGAGAGTAAAAGTGTAACAGAAATTGTCCTCCCATTATCTGGTGATGAACTACTCTATACTTATATCCATGATGAGTGAGTGTCTGCTCTTTCCGTAAGACAAATGAACAGAAGTCAACAAACGGTATGTGTAGCATGTTGTCATCTCTGCATATAAGAAGGTTTTGGAGATTCACTTGTTTTCCGTGTAATGGTAAATAAAGGTGCTGAAGCATTGAAGATGGGGATTGGGAGATGGGGTTTAAGAAGAAGCCATAACCTTGAGTTGCTTTTTTCAACAATAGAAAAGATGATTTCATGTTCATAATCATGCTCACATTTGGCTAACAGCACTGTACAGTCAAATACCCAAAGGTCTTATTCAGTTACATCTTCTGTATTTGCCTTTTAAGTCTTTTTGATGTTTTACACTGTTGGTTTTGATCATCACCGTAAATTTCATTAACTTCTCATTCCCTAAGCAATGATCCCCCAAACCAGGGTTATGTGATATTGTGCTACATAATAGGTTTTAAAATTCTTAAAACATAAGTTTACAGCAATGAGTGGAGGTAAAAGAATATGAATAAAGATATTCTGCATGACAGCTGATTTAGGCTGACAAAAGTCATACTATGTAATTATCCTAATTGGAAACAGTAACAGAAAACCAGCTAGGCAAAGGGCATCACTAGAAAGCGATGTGGAAAGGACTTTTTTTTATGTTAGGCCGTCAGGAACAAGTTCGACTGAAAGTAACAGAAAATCTGTATGAGGCTGTCAAATATGTTTGTTTGTGGTAAGATACTGAAAGAAGGGCTGTGCTCTGAAATGATGCTCCCTTTGCTCCAACTCCTGTTTTGACTTACAAGTTTGTCTTTCATAAAGTACTATATTTCTTTGTGTAAAGTGGGGAATGGAGTAGAAATGTAACAGTATCAAAAACTCAAGCAGTTGAGCAAAGCCTAACAACATTAATTACAAGCTATTTAAAATCTGCTTTATCTTTGAAGAATTATGTTATTAAACAGTAAAGAACAAACACAATGAGAAATTTGAAATTGATGCTCAAATCACTGTCAAGTGAAGCTGTTAGGAAAACTGGGGGCCTCGCTTTGATTTCGTATTAGAAACAGCTGGAAGAAATGTGTTATCAACCTCCCCTACTTCACTGATGTAAAACAAATAGGGAAGAGCAAAGCAGATACAAACTTCCTAGGCTTTCCTGTGTAGGAAGGCAGAGGTCAGTAAACTGATTCTCTGTGAGCTGATACTCTGGGTTACTCTTCAGCAACTTCCTTGCATAAGTAAGTTCTTCAGTTTGTCTCCAGCACAAATTCATGAATTAGTTTTTCCCAAAAGTGTTGATATATTGAACAACACTAATAACAAGATAGAGTGAGACTATATGTACTGGGACACTCTTTATTTGTGTATTTGAAAGATCAGTGCTTTTCTGAACCTCAGAGAGATTTAAAGCAAAAGCAAAAGGAAAAGAGCTAGATGCACAGAAAGAGAGATAAATGGCAGAAAACTGAAACCAAACCAAATCAAACCCACCCAGGCCCCCCAACAAACAAACAGAAAACCCACTCTAACCCAAACAACCCCTGTATGAAGGGAGGGGAAAAACCGAAACCACCCTATGTCTTAAATCTGTATTTCCTCTGTTTTAAAGGTATTTTACAAATTAAGTTTTAGATTTTTCTTTTTTTTTCAGCCTTTCTTGATGTAGAAGAAATAAATCTTAGTTGGGTATCACAGTTTGAAGAGACTTGTTGTAAATCGTATCGGCAGTATTTTCTAAGAGAATGTAATTTTAGATGAACCTAAAGAATGACAGTCAACCATTTAATTGGCATTGTGTGCAAGACAGAATGTCCACACTAAAGGTTACCTTGAGGTCTGCAGCTATAATTACCATTGACCAAAACAGACTTTTCATTTAATCAGCCCCCTGAGAAATGATGTTGCAAGGTTAAAGGATTACCATTTTTCAAGAAAGATGTCAATAAGGAATGAAGGCTGCTTGCAATTTTACAGCCTGTCTTGTGTCTGCTATGCTTGAAATCTGATAGAGTGGGACCCTTTAAGTATGAAAAAGAACTGTATTCAATACACACTCCTACAATGCCCTCCATCCGCCCCAAAAAAGCCCAAACCCGAACAAACCCAAAAAGAAGGAAGGCTTTTAAATGTGTGAAGAAAAGACATTCAAGTATCTTTTAAATACCTGTAACACTTGATCAGTTCTAGTGAGGTTTTTTTAAAAATGTAAACTTCTAAAGAACTGAAATGGAAAAAAGGTGCTGGAAGCACAGGAGTATCCCTTGATGCAGAATTGGATATAGTGGCAGCTGAGATAATTTGGGGTGCTGAATTCACAGCTGTATAAACTTAGGAGGAGATGGGTCACGGCAACTCTTATGTCCTTAACAAAGGCTTTTTAGGTCTAAAATGTGCTTCCTTCCTTTCATGGGCATTCACATTTGGTTAGGATGAGAAAATTCCAAGAAACTGTTTACTAGATACGTTGTTAGTGTTGATTGTAGGATTGTTTGGTAACTTGAGGCTAGGATACATAGGCTTGAGAAAATACATACTGTGACAAATGTCCTGTGAAGTCTGAGCATAAAAATACAGTTAAAATCATGTGCATAAAGACAGTTACTTCTAGCATTGAACACAGGGCATTAGGAGGAAAAATGTTGGAGATCCGTCCACCTTCATGTAACTGTATCCATAGGTCCTGTGCAAATGGGATCTCTGACAACTTTTGTTAATGAACTGAAAACCCTTTAAGTGGCTCCTAGATAATTTTGTGGCATGGCTTGAGTCACATAAAATGGACAAGTCTAAACATCATCTGAAATGAGACTGCATCTTCTTTCTGTGTTTTTTTTGTTTTCATACCATACATTGGGATAATGAGTGTAATGGTTATCTGGAAGTGGAAAACTCAGCAAAGAGAAGGCGCATTAACACTGTGTGCTGAAACCCTTCCTGCTCCTTTCAGGTGCAGTGTGTGGATTCTGGAGCAGCAGATTTGTTTCTAAGCTCTGGTGTCCCCCTTGCAGTGTTCAGTTTCAGGTCCCCCAGCAGGCAGGGGTTGTGCCGTGCCACCATGTGAAAAGCCGACTGCTGCAACACTGTGCCCTTTTTTTACCACTGGTCAAGAAACCTGCATCTGCCCTTTCATTCTTGCTGTCACCCTTCCTTTCATGTCACCTCCTTCTATCTGCAGACGATGTGTGTGGTTTTATCCGCTTTCTGCAGCGGGATAATCTAACAGCTAGATAGTGTGGGGCAGGAGTTGGCTCTACTGTGGCTTGTTCGTGCAGCAATTAGCACAGCGAGGTGTCAGATCAGTGTAACAACTGCTATCTTGGTGGAGACCGAATGCTTTGCTGTGGATCTCCAGAATTAAAAGCATAGCCTCTATGTGACTCTCACGAGTTAAGTGCAGTAGCTGTCAGGCTCACATCCTTGTCGCATGGAGGGGCAGTGCAGCTGAGTGACGGGCTGCATTCCTGAAGGCACACAACAATAGCAGACACCTAAGCAGCTGCTGCAAGGGGTTGAACAAAAGAAAGCACAAGTACTGCAGATTTATTTATCTGCAACGTGGGAGAAGTATGGTTCCTTGCACTTTCACCTTTAATCATTTACCCATAGGCTGTACTCAACCTGCCTCTATCTAACTTGGTTAGCATCTCTGTGATTCTGAAGTTACTTTCCTTTATCCCCATCTGATTTTCAAATCAACTGCAAGATTCAGGATGTGATAAGGAAGGATCTTAATGTTCACAATGAGCTCAGCTTTCCAACTTTCAGCAAGCTAGAAATACATATTTAAGACAAAACATGGAAGTCCTACAAATTATCAGTGAATGCCCGTGTTCTCTTTTTCAGGAAGTACGCTTTGGCTTACACATCCCTCTCAATACAGAGTTCCCCAGCAGTCTTGCTGTGGACAGTTTGAAAGTGATTACCTTGGTAACGCCACTTCCCATGGCCAAAAAAGCTTCAGACAGCTTGTCTTAGTATTGCCTTTGTGCTCAGTCCTCTTACAATTACAGTATAAGTCCCTAATTATCCTGCTTCACAACAACTTTCCTTCTTCCCTGCTGGAGCACTTGAAAGGGTGCAGTAAGTAAAATAAAGCAAGGATTTACATCTCAAACTTGTTCAAAATCAAGTCCTGATGACAAATTGAAATGCATTATGAAAGAAAAATGTTTTGATTATCAATTTCCTGCTGCTACATCCTCCTGTTTAACATTAGTGTACACACACACACACACACACGCACACACACTCTTCCTTTAAATCTCAGATGGGAACGTGAGCATGATGCCAATTAAGAGCATAATGCTAGAACTACTATACCCAAAAAAGGTGTGGCTAAGTGAGAGCAAGACGAAGTGGTCATCTGGTTCTGTTTTCTGAATTCCTTTCGTGGTCTTGTTTTCAGGCGTTGAGTGTCCAAAACTGTACGGAGGTCAAAGAATCTGTGCCTACTTGATGTTCCTGAAAATGAGGTGTTAGTTATTCTGCTGCATCCTATTCCAAATACTGCTGTCCTGCCTGTGTGATAGCAATGAATGTCTTGCAGAGAGCCTGACAAATGTCCATTTGTCCCAGGATTGCAAAGCTACAGTTCCATATGCAAAGCTGTGAAGGTGAGGAGATAGTTTGTCATCTTTAGCTCAGAGGCAGCAGTGGGATGCAATATGTTGCTCTTAGTGCTGTCTTGTCCTGTTTCAAGGGTTGACATCAGACAGTTTCTTAACTTAGTTTTGAGTCTGTTGTAATTGCTTTGCAATCGAATTGAAGGGTTTGCTGAATTAATAAAAACAAACCAACCCTATATTGAAGTAGCTCTTACAACTGAGGAAAATGCTTCTGCACATTATGGACCTTGATGTCCCTTCACATGTAAATGAGTGTAGCAGAACACAGATTTGTGTTTTGGGATCTACTGGAGATACTCCTTGTGGAGAGAAAGCAGGAAACTTTCATTAGCATGGGATTGTACTGTTTACGTAGGTAATGTCTAGTATTATGACAAAAAATTCTGTTAGTATTTGTTAGAAAAAAATCCTGCTTGTCTTTACGTTATTTGGAAGGCATATATCTCTGTTAGGGAAGCAAAGTGACTATTAAATGCTTCTTTTGTTGTTGATGGAAATTCCACGTTCAATTGTGATGTGTCAAGTGTGAATGTAAAAGATCTGCCATTTCACAATGGCTGTCTACAATACATCCTGATGACAGTGAAGCCAAATTAATCTGCTGCATGTCGGTCAATATTTGCAATTGTTTAGAGAGTTTCTTTGATGGACGTTTATATAAATAGTGGTTCATTGTCCTTTAAGTGGATGTCACCTCCTGAGAGACATAATCTCCCAGGGGGAAAAAACAATCATGGCAAACCTATCATCAGTCCATAAACTGAGGGACATTCATTTTCTCTTTGTTTCACTGTGAATACCTATTCTGTGTGCGCAACACTGGTGGGGTTTTTTCACTTTCTGTGATGTACGATTGCAGATGTCTAGTTTGTGCTGTTCCTCAGCAGAGTTTGGGACGTGCTGACGTGCGTTTCACACATCAAATCCTTCATACAAAGCAGAAAGAGATGTTTATATAGAGATTTATATTTTTTTTGTGCCCAACTGAAATTGGGCACAGAATTATGTTATCTGAAATTAAGGATTCTCTTTTTTTTTCCCCCTGTGAAATACAAAGTCAAATTTTAAAATTAAGACTAATCTAAGATCTTAAATCCTCCTGTATATAAATACTAAAATACTAAATCTTTCTTAATACTAAATCTTCCTGTAAAATTCAAGAGCTTACATGGACTTGGACTAATTCACAATTGTAGTTCACAATTCAGATATGGTATGAAAGGGCTACCAGTGTATTTAGCTCATCCTTAGCAGTTTTCCTGTCTTCTCAAGTCTTCTGCCAAACCCTTCTATAGTGCTGACAAGAGCCATCTGTGCTCTTTCTCTTCTGTAACCCAGGCATCTGTAAATCACTGGCCTGTTCAGTATTAAAACCTGCTTACATAGCACAGCAGTAGGTGATATGTTTTCATATGTGAGCATTTATTTGCGAAAGAACAATGTTTGGTTAACAGTGTTTCGCTGTGCACTTTAGCAAATTTATCTTTACTCTTCTTTGCTAAGTTACCAATAGGTTTAACCCTGTGCTGGTCAACAACTGTGCTTCAGGTAAAAAAAGTAGTGGCTTCATTTTCCCTAAATGTTCCTTTGAAAACTTATCCAAAACTTTGATCCTCAATACCTTTGTGAGAGAAAAAAAGTTTTGCTTCTGGCTCTTCTAGCCTTCCGTTTTTAAAGTTAGTTGTGTTAGGAAACTTTTCAAAGGAACTTCCATCTACACAAATGGATTTTATTTATAGAAGAGTGGAGTTGGTTCTCCTGCAGGAAGGATGTATTTCTTCTGCACGAAACAAAGAAATAAGAAAATTTAAACAGGGAAAAGGTCTGTTTTGGCAGTGCTTACTAATTGAAGAAGAATTAAAAGGCAAAAGATGGGCAGTGGAAAGGAGATCAGAGTTTGATTTGCTGTTTGGCTTCAGTTTGTAATTGTTTTTCTGGCTCATTGTTAGGAAATCCTCTTCCTGTGCCCCTAGTGTTGCAAAAGAGCAAGGGGAGAAATCTTGGGGTCACAGATGTCTGTGTAAATGGTATTAACTTCAGCCAGCAATGAGTGAGTTAGTTACAATGCCCAAGAGAGAGACTGACGTTTTGTTAGACCCAAAAAACAGAGAGAGAGAAGAACTGTTATGGCAGTGGGGTGCTTGAAAGAAGTGTCCTGAAACCATCCTCCTTCTTTTGTGTTGTGAGTGGTCCAAAATGCAGGAGAATGCGTTGTGCCCTGACAAGCTTACCTGTCAGTCTGTGACACCGGTAACATCCAGCCCTAAGGCAGCTTGTCCTCAGCCTCAGTACTTGCCATGCTGAGCTGTGGGCCGTCCTTGCCAGCTTCGAGGCACAGTATGTGGGCAAGGCTTTTGTGAAGCAGGACTTGGTTGTTATTTGTGCATGCCTGCCTCACCGTGTAACACTTCTTTTACTCTAGCTTGTACTTTCCACTTGACCTCCAGATTTTCCAGAGACCTACAGGCTTCACAAATAGGCTGCATGAGGGAAAAAGATGTTGTTTGAACTCTCCTTTTGGTAGGAAATATAGTTCAAAGGTGGGCATTTTCTGTGACAAAAAGGCATGATTTCTGCTTTTCTGTGCCTTGTGATGCTTGGGTTTCTTTTGCAATTATTTGACTTACATGTAATAACCGACCAGTCCTTTCAAAAAGATTAACATTAGGGTTAACAATGGTTTTTTGCATATACATGTCTGTGTGTATGTGACGTTAATTTTGTTTAAAGCTAGTCAGGAAACAATTATTAAACAGAATTTAAACTAAAGCGAAACATGTTTGTGGCTTGATTATATATAGAAGCCTGTGGAGAACAGCAGAAAGTGGCATAATAAATAGACAAAAATGAGACTGGATTGATAAATAATCATAGCAGCATTTGAGAGGGGTAGTTTACAAGTAAGTAATGTGTTGTGCACACAGGACTAGGGTGTTCTATAGTGCTTCCATAGCATTTGTGCTTGGCCATGTGGGGCTGTCAGTATCTTAGGATCAGGAGCACTAATGGCTCTCCGCACCCTTACGAGTGGAAGGTGTGCTGTCCCACATGACAGCTGAGAGACAGGAAATTGTAGATTATTCAAGGTTATCCAGGAAGTCCAGCTGTTGAATTCCTGTGGCAAAAGCATTGGAATTAATCTCTTATTGCAGTGCTGGTGGTTTCCTCTATATGCCAGCTCCTAGACAATCGATATATAGCAGAACAGCTTTGCAAGTCTCCAGATTTTGAAATGTGACATAGCACATTTAGAATAACCCTTTTAGAGGGTATTTATTCCAGTTCACAGTAGCAGGTAGGGATAGAGGAGTCTGCAAGCCACACAGCTGCAGGACTCTGTACTCAGGTTAATAGCTTCAGTCCCTGAATGCCCATTTCCTGAATCCACTCTCAGCTCATCTGCAAGAAATCTTGCTGACACTGCAGCACCAAGGATTGTCCTGACCTGTGATGCAGTTATCAACATCACTTTGCAGCTATATACATACATACACAATGACTCTATGGGCCTCATTTCAGAAACCCCTCTTGTGCAGCAGATTAAATTTTACCATTTTAAGAACAGTCACAGTTGAACAAAAGTAATATTAAAATGCTTTATAACTTACAATAGTAATATTTTTTCTCTTGCTATTACTGTTTTGTTTGAACTTCTTATTAACAGTGAGAAATTCACATTGCAACATGTTGGTGCATGACTTATCCATCCTACAGTGTACTATCTATTGGGCTGTGGCCCTAGATGAGGCAGAAAGGTGTCTCATAAGTGGCTTTTATCAATAAATTAACTCCAAAGTAATATTTGTTCACTTCACCAATGCTTTTTTGTTTGTTTGTTCCATTTGCCCTCCACCTCTAATATTGAAGGAGATGCCAATGAGAAATAATTTTAGGCAATACTCTATTTCTGGTATTGCTTGGATGTCGATAATATTTCTCTGCAATGCAGCCTAGAGGATTGTCATATCCCCCACCCAGTGGCTTGCAAGGAATGCATTGGATAATGACAAACTGCAGTGCACTGTGCTCAGAGAGCTAATGAGGTGCTTTGTTCTTCAGCATCAGTACATATTTCATCTATACCTTTCATGCGCAGAAGTGGAGTTTTAACTGACATTATATTTGTCTGAAAGGCAGTGAATTTCTGATCAAGTGTAGGTACGGATATCCTAACCATAATGATTTCATTATGTCCTGAAAATTCAGCATCAGACTGTCCTTGCGGGAAATGGACGTTCTGAATGTAAGGTAGGAAATTACTGAAGGGAATTGAGGATGCCCTTCTGAAGGGGTGTCGTGAAGATGCTGTGACTTGTTAGAAGGAACAAGGGTGTGATACATGCTCAGACATAGCTTTGTAAGCCTTTCCTTGACACTAAGCACCTCTACTGAATGCTAAGGCTGCATTTCTACAAGGTGAATGTAACCATATGATAAATGTGCGAGAAATATCATTTCAATCTTGTCCCTTTTTGCCTTTTCTATGTATTTAAAGAAAAAAAAAAAAGAATTTCTCATTGTGCTACTTAAAAGGCTGGTATTTTCAGACCATAAACTCTGGGTGGATAATGAATGCGGAAAATATGCATTTTGACTCTTAAGAAAATGCTGTCTCCTAATATTACCAAAGTGGACATCAGCTGTTGGAAAAGTTGAACACTGCTATCTGTGTAAAAGGATGCTGTTCTGAGTGCTATAAAATACACCAATTTGCTCAAGTTCTCTTCTATTGTATAGACTCTTAATGTATGTTCATCACTCCTGTGTCTGCTCATCATACAGAAGTAAATGAAATAATATGGCTAATATCTGCTGTGTGCTCTTACTGTTCTCTTGCAGTGAGAAATGTGTATGTAATGAAATAATTTATTTGGGATTTTTTTTAACTGTGTGTATATGCAGGCTTGTGCATGTTGCTATGCACTTGTGTCGAGAGGTCAAGATCTAAGAAACAGTGTGGTTTGTGACATTTCACAATCCAGCTGATTCTCAAGATAATTTTTTCTTCTGCCCAGGTCAGCCTATTGCATAGTGTTGCTTTTGCCAGACGAGCAAAACCGTCTATGGAATTCTTGAGCTCTGGAGCAATGCCGAGTAGTAGGTAGTGGCCCAATCCAAGGTTATTTTGACAATGATCTACAACCCCAAAGAAAAATCTCAACAATGTAAAACTTCCTTTGCATGTCTGAGTCAAACTGCAGCTCTGCCTCTCTCCAGTTTGATACAAATTTCATGGATTTGTTTATTTGCACTAGTGTGTGTCCTCATTGCCCCATCCCTTCCCTGTGTGAATCAGATGAATTCACACAGATGAAGGGTGCTGCCTGAAGTACAGATGCTCTGAAAGAAGAATTGTTGGTTGTGTCTGCTACAACTGCAGAAAAAGTTTTAGTGTTTCTTCTTACGCCCAGCACTGTTCATCTCCCCCTGCTCCTGTGCTGCACTGCTCTATGCAGCACTCTCTTGCCAGAAAGTAACTTAAATGCGGTGTTAATAATGTGAGTAGTACCAGTGCTTGGACATGAGTACTAGGGAGCCTTCTGGTAAATCTCTGCACTGAAACTGAGCTGCAGAATTTGTTAGTCATTTGGAAAATGTCTCCTGTGTCTATCTATTGCTGCCTGCCTGTACTATCAGAATCTGCTTTTGGAAATCAATGCTAATGCTTGGGGAGTAGTATTTCAAGGTGATCTAGAATCCACATGTAGCCTGTGATCTTGCATCAGCTGTGTTGCAGACATTAGCACAGATTAAATAGAAGAAGAAGATAAAAGGCAAGTTGTTCTGCAATCATATTTGCAGAACAATAGAAGTGAGAGTGATCAAAGGCAAGCACACGGCTGGGTCACTTTGCTGGAGTAGTCCTGACACTCTCGTCACTTGAGCTGCTCTTAGCAGTTTTCCAGGCTCTTTGGAGTAGGAGTTGGAAGCATGCCCAAGGAAGGTGTTTTGCCATTATACATTAATTTTTATTTACTGCTCAACAGCTGAGAACCAAAGAGCAGAGCCTGTTCTTTGATACATGGTTGACTTATTACACACCTCTTTAAAGCCCTCTCATCATCAGGAGTTACGCTTCAGCCAGTCCTGGGGTCTGAGATACTGAGTGCCTCTTTGGTACATGACGGATCTTTTGAAGCTTTTGAAGCTACTAAGGACTGAAGCACCATGCAGCTTCCAAATTGGTTGTAGAGTGCCCATTAGAGAAAATAAGAAAGTTAGGGAATAACAGCAAAATGTCCAAGATCTGCAGTTGCTCCTTGTCGAACAAATGGTGTTATGCTGCAGCACCTCAGTTTTCCTCCCTGCAAAGAAAGGGGTCATTACTCTCCTCTGAAGAATACTTTGAGGCTGACAGCTGAAGGGGACTGTGGAAGTTTTTGGGTTAATTACTATTTGTCATGGCGTTACTGTTGTGGCTACTACTGCTATAATCTGATGTAGCTTCCTTTATATAATTAAACATATACCGATGTCAATAGCGATTTGAGTTGCTGGTATATTGAGACAATGTAGAAACTTTATTGTGGCACAAACCCGTTGCTGTTCTAGATTTTAGTGAGGAATACTTAGCGAAGCAATGTGCTCTAAGTTTGATTAGCTTATCTGAGGTTTTTTTTGAGGGTCACTGTCCTCTGGAAGTTTGGATGTACGTGCACTTAGTTTTTTTTATAACATCTAAAATGAGTCTTGTTTAATGATGTATTCCTATAGTTAAGACCAGACCAGCAGGTATAAAATAGCCACTTGAAGGATGAAGTGCCAAATGTTACAACTAGAGAGAGAGACTCAAGAGACACATTGGGGCTAAGAAGGAACTCACTGTTCAGTGACACATTTCCTCACAGAAACTGTGGAAGACAGTAGCTTTTGCAAGAAGGAAAGAATTGATGGGCAAAGGTGAAATGTCACTGATGAAAGCTGAACTACTGCTTGATTTATGGCAGCCACCCGTAGCACACTGAGCACCAAAGGCTGCTGAGGTATCATGCTGCTGGTGTTAGCCACAGAAAAGGGTGGTTTTGAGATAGACATCTTCTAGGTTTTCTAAATATGACCCACAATGCTGTCATCTTGTTATGTCCAGGAGGGTTTGCTCCAGGAGAAATCTTGTATTGTTTTGAGTAAATAATGCCCAAAGGGAGAAAAATTACCCTTCTCATCCAAGATGTATATTTTGTAGTAAATTTGTTTTGTGACAGTTTGAGAATAGGGCTTTTCCTTAATTTTGCTTTTTATTATTACTCTCCCTAGCTATTTTGTATGGTGTTTGGAGATGTTCATGAATCATGTTGGTATTGCCATTTCAGGTGGGTTTGGTGAGGCATCCGGCATGTTAGTGCCTGTGAGCTGGCTGCCTCCTGCTCCAGCCAGCGACAGGATCACACCGGTCTGGCATAGGAATAAATAGCTTTATCTTCCCCCATCTTACAAATCTGCTGAGTGGGTCAGTCTGACTTCTTGCTTTCCTTGGCTTCCTTCCTTTGAGCTTTCACTCTGTTGTGCCTTTGAAATACACAAGAGATGGTATAATACCAGTTTTACAGAACAAAAGGAGAAGAGAAGGAGAAGTGAAATGATATACCCACATTCCCGAAATAAGTAAGGCAAGAGATGGAAAACAAACTCCTTAATTCCCAGAGGCTGATGGTAGACCCAGCACAATCTCCACTTTGACAGCTCCTCTCTCTCCCTCTTAGCATTTCTTTCCCATACACATTTGAAGAGAGTTTCAGGACAGTGTCCTAAATTTCTTCTGCAGTACACAAAGTGGTTTGAGATTCCCACATCCTTTTTTCCTTCGTTTAGCTACAATTTAAATACGAGCCAAACTCTGTCAGAATTGTTATTTGCTATGACTACTTCTGACTACCCTCAGCTGCTTTATCATCTATAGAGGTGCTTGAGAGCAAAGTCTAGTAATGCAATTTCCTTTCTCACTAGATTTCATTCCCACTCAACCTATTCACCTCTTCAATAGCAGCATCTGGGAAGCCGTGCTTCCGGTTTAAGATTAAAGACACTTCAGAGATTACTTCCATAGCACTGGAAGATAACGAAAGAACTTTTGTTGCACAGGTTACCAAAAGTGTATTTAGCAAATATGTAAATATCTCTTTGCAAAAGAAACTCAATATGGACAGAAGTGATGGGGGGGGGTGTGTGTGTGTGTGAAGGAGGAACAAGTCCTGAACTTCATTTTCTCTGGGTCTGTAGAAGGCTTCCAGACCATGGACTGATCACTGTTGTTGTGGAAGGGTTATTTGAGGGTGACAAATAATACTTTTTTTAAATAACGTCCAGAAAATTAATTGAATAAATTCTGTCAAAGTAGGTGTGGACTAGATTCACCAAATTCAGAACTTCAATCTGCATATGCACTCATTCCACAGTTGCATACATTTTGAATGTGAGGTGCCTGACACATCGTTATCTCAAATGAAATGCTACAATATAACAATCAAGGCATGCAGTTAAGATTAACAGGCTGGAGTGGAACTATCATAACCTCAGGGCAGAAAACAGGTACCTAAAGCCTGATCAACCTTGGGTCTGTGCTCATGCACAAGTGGGTCTCTAAATATTGCAGTGCAGCATTTTCCAGCCACAATTTTTTTTGGCAATTTCTAGTTGTCTGAACTTCTAAGTGAATTTTTACATTTGGATTTCAGCTGCACAAATAGAGTAATACACTGGGTTTTGTGTTTAAATTTTTGGTTCATTTCAATGTTCTCTTCTGATCCAGGCTTCAGAGTATACTTGTATGAATTTGTGTACCTTTCTAATGCGTAAAATAGCTTCACAGTTAAATGTTTTCCTTCCATTTTCCTTCCATGCCAGTCTACTATTTCAGTTGTCTTCCTTTAGTGGTTCCTGTTCTGAGGGCAGGAAAGAATGTGTTGAATGAAGTCTCCATTCTATGCTCAGTTAGTTATCCAAACCCGCTTTTCTTTGTCTAACAGCTTCATGTTTTTCACCATCAAGATCCCTTGATCATAATTTGATCTTCAGAGATGGTTTCTAAGAACTGCTTTGCAGGCAACTTCTGCATGTCATTTAAGAGATTTCCCCATCAATCTGAACTGATATTCATAATCTGGGAAAGACAATTGTGGAGCTGAAGAGCTCTCTTACACTGCTACGGTAAAAATGCAACATCACTCATTCTTTCAGCATTTGTGGTGTGGTGGCTTAGGTTGGTTTGGGTTTTTTTAATCGTTTGCTGAAGTTTAGCAGAAGAAGTATAAACAAGGTTTCTAGGTAATGCAGTTAAGTTTACCGCAGTGATTAAGATAGACTCTCTATCATGTCTGACTATTGCTTGCTGATTTCCTCTCATTCCCAGATGTGGATTCTTATCATACCCTTTGCCTCTTTCACTCACTGCAATTAGCTCAGCTAAAGTAAAGATAAAGTTTCTAGAACCAACCATATTCTGTTTCATGATTGTTCTAAAGAAAAATCAGAGTCTCTTTCATTACGTGTTTGGGGCACCTCAAATAAATAGCAGGTCAAATTACTAATCTATTAGCTCTTTGTGTGCCATGGTATGCACAGTTAGTCATGAAATATTCATGCAATTCAGAAAAAAGCTGGGGGGGGGGCAGCTTCTAAAATGAAACCACAGTATCATAAGGTCAATCAGCTTGCTGCTCTTAGATTCAAGCACAGGTCAAGCCTTTCATCCTAGAAACTTTGCCCAAGAATTATTTACTTTCAGCTGTCAAGCTTGTTGAATTATTACCTAAGTCGATAGTATGCATTTTCTTTATTCCCTGGAAGATTTTTTAGATTACTTTTTTCCCCTGAAGGATTACATTTTTACAGTACATGGTTCTCTATATGTAAGCTTTTCATAGAAATCCTAATCCGGCTTCAAATTAAATCAATTGGCAACTCCTGTTGACTTCAGTGAGAACAGCTAGCACCTCTCTGTCTTTGTGCATTAGAAGAAAGTCCATTCAGCAGTAGAAAGCACATTCAGTGGCACATAGTTATAAGATTACTGGGTTGGAAAGAATATGAAGTTGCATATGCGCATAAATACAAAACTAGATGTACTCTAGTTGGGGTTCCAACCCCATCTCCTCATCCAGCCCTGGAGAATGAACAACTACATGATAAAAGAGGAGATAATCTAAATTTTAAATAGAAAGTAAAAAAAGAACCTGTGTTAAACCTATGCTAATGTTATGTTCATTATTATGGTATCAGAATACTTTCTTCTCTGTACTAGTGACATATATGTTTTTTCTTCTCTTGCGCTTCCTCATCAGCGAAGAACACGAAAAGGAAGGTTTTAGTTTGAGGTTGATTTTTTTTCCCTCTTTAAATGCATATGTGTATTAGGAAAAGCAAGAAGAATCCAATTTTTAATGTGGAGCAAAAGATGACTAGGTTGGCTCCAAGGTTGGTTGAAGGAAATTTATTTCACAGATTCAGGCTGATGCTTGCAGAAGCTTGCGTCTTTTTCCATTATGTCAGGTGAACAAAGTGTTGCCTGTCATCTTTATTTCAGCACCTTATTTATTTTGATTAATCTGGTTCAAGGTTTTGGAAACTTTGCAGATTAACACCCGAGACCCTGATTTTAAATTTATTGGCCAGTATGTTGTACTCTTAGGATGCACACTTGCAGGTGTCTAAACACGTCCGGATTTTCGACACAGTCCAAGACAGAAATTACTTTCTAATTCAGGCTGGAGAGTCAGACTAGTCAGAAACATTGACTGAGAATACATAAAATTGTGGAGTCACATGGATGTTTGCTGGAAAGGACGTGTAGTCCAGAATTCCTCTTGCCATCAGGCCAGCTCTAGTTTTGTCTAGCTGCATCCCAAAAACCTCCAAAGATGATGATTTAATCTCTTCTAGGTCCCATGTTACACTATTTGTTACTAAGGGAAGATTTAGCTCCATCATCTTCATAACTGCCTTTGAAATAGCTGTAGACTTCTGTTAGAACCTCCTATTGCCTCTAGCTAAGCCTAGACTAACTACATTAGAAAGGACAAAATATTTGGCAGGCAAATTTTATTGTAGTAGAAAATACATTGTGTGGCACATGCCACATATACACATCACCAGTGGCTGCTGAAGCTGATGAATCATGGTAGAATAGAAGCGTGATCCATAAAACATTAAATTTCCACTGGCTGCCAGCCAGTGTTTTTCTAGAACAATTTAATGCCCCACCCTGTAGCAGGATACCCTGCCCAGCTGCAGGGCCAGGAAGTGATACATGGATGTGTCCTTTTGAATAAGAGCCTTCACTGTCATGAAAAGAAAATGTGTCTAAATACAACTGCCTCCATGCATCCTCCAGCGGAACTGACACATTCCCATAACCTGTTCCGTTTCAGTCAATGCTATGTGCAATCCTTTGCTCTAACACGCTACCATTAGAGATGGAGCAGTCATGGGGAAATGGAGCTGGTGGTGGAAATAGCACACTGTAGCTGGACCCAAAGAATCATGTAGAGTTAAACACCTTCACGTTAACACATCTCAAGATAGCACCTGCAGTGTTGGTGCTGTGATGTTTATGGAGAAGTATAAAGTAGTTTAATAGTTTTCAAGACTCTGGCTAAAAAAGATTTGCTGCATAACTTGTATGAAATCACCAGACCAGTGGGATATTTTTTGCCTACTGTAAATCCTAAAAAGGTGAATACAGTGAAGATTTAGATATTCTGAAGTGCTAAATTTATCTCAAATTGCTGCATTATTAAAATGCTAAAGTGAACACATTTGCAATATGTGCTGCTCTTAGGAAACTGATGCTGGTTGAAGAAATGTTTTCTGGGATATTTATTTATTGCTCTTTCATGGGAGGGGAATTGTCCATTTCTTGTTCCATCCCATTGACTATGTCTTGCAGTAAAGCATTCATGATTCCGTAATACAGAAGTTTGAATTTTTTATGGGAAATACCCTTTTTGTTGCCAGGATGTGGAAAAAATACATGATACACTTTGGAAAGATGGTTTCATGTTTAGTTATACAATCAGGATTTCTTTCAAGAAAAGGCAAGTTTAGGAGACTGAGAGCCTGTTTTTTATCTGCATCGACTCAGAAACTGAGGTGCCATTGACTTTAAAAGTGCTGTGCATGCTGTTTCTCGCACCGTTTTCTACTGTGACCATGAAATAAATATCAGGTGCTGTGTAGCCCATTGAGGTCAAAATGCCAAATGCTGTTCTCAGTTGCACATGCTGCTGGATAATGGCTGCATCAGTCCCTGCTGCTGGGGAGGTCATGGGGACCTGCACAACAGTCCCTGTGGGAGCCTGTGATGCTCACCTTATTGCAGTGTGGGACACTCCTTCCCTGGGTGCTGCTGCTGGCACACTGAGACTGAGGCCCTTGCGTGCTCTCCTGCAGGGCTGGTAAAAGATTGCACATCAAAAAAACTAATTATGCAGTTATGTCACACAGTGAGCTCTAAAACAAGGATTGGTTTGGCTATGGTCTGGCAAGCATATCCCGCAAAGCCAAAATAAGCAGCAGCCGCCTTTCCTGTGCAAGCTTTTATTCCACCTGTACAGGAGGGCATCTCCACTTGTATTTCATGTTCTGTTCAAATCATTTGGAGATATGCTACTGTGGGATGCAGACTCCTAACTCCTGTCTATGGCACTGGGAGAATTGGTGGGGCACCTGCATAGAAGATTTCTGCCTTATTACCATAAAGAAATAGAAACCCACCATGCGTTGCCAGGGATTTGTGTGTTAATTATCACATTTCTCAGTTGAATCTGGTCCATGGTGACATATGTATAAGGAAATATTAAACATACAGATGAAGAGAGGAGCACGGCTGATTAATGATTGTCATGATTCTTTTCATGTTGTTGGAATCTGAAAAGGGCACTAACTTGCACACGGTAGAAAATTTATTCGATACGCCTGTATTTCCTCCCCTTGTCTTAGATGATTTTTCTCTGTGTCTGATTTTTAGGTGGTGAAAATAGTAAAATATTAAACTTGGGATTATAAAGGTCTACTAAATTCAATGTTTTATGTTATTACAGTATATTTAGAAATCGGTCTTTGGTGTGTTCTATATTGTTTCAAAGGTCAGTTCTAAAATCAAAGCTCTGCACTGGGTATGAGTAATATGAGTTCTTTTCCCAGCTTTTCTACTGATCTACAAATTTCTGATATTGCTGAGATTTTCCAGTTTCACAATCTCTAAAGTGAGAATAATGATACTGATTTCTCTGGCAAGGCATTTTGACAATAGTGAATACAAAGAGTTATTAAGAGCTGGGTTATTATTTTCAGATAAATATTACATTCAAATTATTTTTCGTTGTCACTAAATTAACATATTTTATTTGTAAATTTTGCAACTTTTCTTTCTCCTCTGATAGAATAATTTTCATTGACAGTTTTCAAAAGGTATTTAATTTCAGTCACGAGAATACTTTATTTTTTTTAATGTGCTCCTGGTGAGTTCTAGTCAGTACATGTTTTTCTGCACTTATGTTTTTACTTGAGGAATAACAATGGAGACAGCAGGTGTGTGATTGATTCTGGTGATTGATTGACTAGTTAAGTGCTGATGTCTGGAGGAGGAGTTAAGGCCATTTTTATAAAATTGAAAATGAAAGAAAATTATAAGGGGGTGGATTTTTGTTTAGTGATTGAGACAGCTTTTGCTGTGTATTGTGAGAAAATGAATTTCCTGCACAGTAGCAATTAGATTTCTTGAATTATATTATCATTCTATTCAGTTTAATATTATAGTTGTCACTTACATAATGAGCCTTCTGTATGCAGCTCTGATACACCGAGCCTTGCTGTTTCACACTGGGAACATGAAAGAAATAACTATCTACATCTGGATTTCCCTGCATGTCCAATAGCCTGCACAGTAAGTTTTCAGATCCAAATGATGGATCTCATGTCATGATCTCTGAATGGTAAAAGATGTCCTTTCTGCTGACTACCAGTGAGCAATACCAGCTTTCAGGAGGCACGTTTTCATTTTTGCTGCTTTGTTTCTACTTAGAAATTCCTATGTCGACAGTGACTCATACTGGGAAATATTGATAGTTTTATGGTTTTATTTGCTCTGGCATGTTTGTGTATTAGTGTTTAATTTTTTGCTTGGACTGTACCCAGAATATAAACCAATGTATTTCTCTAGCATGAAGACATATAGAATAGGAAAAAAAGGCCATGAGACAGGGTATTACAAGGTAAATGATAGAGGAGGTTGAGCAAGTATCTAATTAGTGCTGTGCTACCTGTGCCATCTACCTTTCCTATATAGGGGAGGTCTCAGGTTTGTTGCAGTTGGGAGTTCTGTAGTCTCTCAGCCATGTCATGCCAGTAAAGGAAATAAGTCAATTCCCAAGGAGTTAGAGGAAGGAGGAACTGTTGTGGGCAGGTTGCCCGAAGGTATCAAAGCTGGATAGAGCTGCGTGCTGTGGCACGCATGAATTTCCAGGATGGCTGGGATCAGGGAACTGAAACTACATTAGCAGGAATGGAAATGTTTTGGGAAGTGCTTTCTTAGAACAGGGCATGTCCAGTGCAGATGAAGAATACCAGTGTCACTTGGAAAATTATGAAGAATGAGTTAGTCTAATTTGACCTGTAGACAGGACCAACCTAAGTCCAGTACCATTCATAAATTGTATATGAGTATACAAACTGATAGTAAAATGATCTCCAACTCCATACCCTAGACTAAAAAAAAAAAAAAAAAAAAAAAAAAATTCCCCACAAATGTCAAAGTACATTTGTGATCTTTGTGCAATGTAGTAGTTGTTTGACAGAAGGCCATGAAAAAGTGAAAATGAAGGTAAGGGTGTACCCTCTGTGAATTAAGTTACAACACCTTCAGCAGGGTATGCGTGTCCCCAGCCAGATTTAAAATAGGTGCATTGAGACAGATGTGTGTTTGTGTTTATACTTACCTGTAAGTGAAGCCATCTTTTAACTTGACATATTACTATTTCTCTCCACTTCAGTGGAACAACAGCGTGTTGTAGAATGTGCACGTTTAGGATCTAGACTACTTCTGTTTCCCTTGAAATAAGCAAACTAGTCTCCTAGTTTGTTTGTTTTTTACCAATATGCCATGCTTGCTCAAGTTGGCAATGTCAGAGCATCTGAAATGCTGGGCTTCTGACAATAGCTTACTTCCCAGCCAGCTCCAGTTTAGGCAGGACTTTGCTATGTTTCCTGTTATGGCAATGCCTGGTTATTTCCTTTTTGTGCTTATGAGGCCTTGCATGCTTAAGGAAATTATGCTCATTAGAGACTCCAAAACACACACCAGTCTCTATCTGGTATTGTTTCGGATGATCCATGGAGTCTCTCTTTGGTTTATGCCCAAATTAAATTGTGCCAATTTCTGCATGTCTGCAGTTGTTCAGAGCCCAACTGCCCCCTGGGGCGAGAGCACCCAAAGGACTGGTATGTCCCTGCTCTGCAACAGGGGCTCTGGGGGGAAATGGGGGCAAGGAGACCTGATGGATGAGGGGACTTTGCTGCCTGGCAAGTGCCTGGGGATGTGTCCTCCCTGTTCACGTGGTGGGACGTTGGAGGGGCACCTAAGCCGCTGAAGGAGAGCCATGGCTGCCTGCTGAAGGGGCTGCACACAGCCACTGGTACATGCCCTGGTAGGCAAGGCTGGTCTCTCAGGGACAGAGACCTCTCCCCCAGCCTGTGTCAGGGGTGCTCTGCAGTCACCTGCTTCAGACACCTACTTGCCCTCCACAAGCTTAGCCGAGTTGGTTTGCCTCTTTACGCACCAGCCATACGGCTGGCTCTCAGAGGTAAAGACGGCGGATGGGTTCAGCTGCAGCATGAGGGATTTCAGGAAAATGAGGCACTTAGTTTGAGGCTTGGCTTGTACATTAACAGTAACAGTGTTTGCGCTTGAGGAAACAGGCTTGTTGGCTTCAAAGGCAGCTATTTAGTTACATTAGCTGCAGAATGTTTTCTGTGTTTGAATGAGAGCACGTGACTGTTTGGAAAGGGGGAGGTTGCAGTATTTTTAATAGAGAGAGGGCTAATGTATAAATAAAAGGAATAATTGAAAAGTCCATGGCTTCCCTGCCAAATCAAATCAGATTTTTTTTCAGCCATTGTCTAAGAATTACTGGTAGATGTGCTATGCCTGGTAGAGGGATGGTGTCCTCATGGCCATGAGGACTAGTGACCACAAAACAAAATGAGCAAAATGTCCTTCCATAAGAGTGGTGCAGAAACGGTTTTAAAATCAAAGGGCCATTTTGTTAAACCAGCTGGTCTGGACTTCGTGCTCCACAGTAACTCCTTGTTTAGCAGCAAATGCTTTTAATGGTAAAATCATTGCTTCATTCATGACTCCTAGTCTTATGTGAATAAACCCTTTCCAATTCACCTACTTGCCTTGCAGCAAAATCACTTCATTTTAGGCTTTTTAAATAAATGTTGGTTGGAATGAGTGTTTAATTAAATACTAAGGACCTCTGTTGCTCAACTGTTAAATAAAGATCAAGCTCCATTTGGCTGCAAAAACTTTTCAGACATTGCTTAGCAAAACATACCTTATTTTTATAAAGGCATCTGGTATTTCTGGACACAACATTCTCTGCTAACTCTAACTGCCAGTTTCTTTCAGCGGTGTTTTTATTGTCTTTCAAGACTTGCTAAGTTGCTGCCTTGCCTTGATTTATGTCAGTAATGAAAACCAGTGGTTTGGAACAAGATATAATCAGTTTTTCATGCATCTCATGACTAGCCATTGTCTCTCTTAACTTATTCCCATCATATATTTCTGAAGAAGTCTTCCTGAAGGACTTTTTTTGAGCAGGTGTTGCCTTTTCAATTTTATCCTTGTTAATAATTAATCCTTTTTCACAGTTCTTTCTATAGGTACATGTGTTCAAGGCCAGGTTGGACAGAGCCTTGGGCAACATGGTCTAGGGTGAGGCATTCCTGCCCATGGCAGGGGGTTGGAAATAGATGATCTTAAGGTCTTTTCCAACCCTAACTATTCTATGATTCTATGATTCTGTGTTTCTCTCCTTCACAGTTTTGTGTATGTATGTTCAAGGAAGGAGAAAGGACACACTTTGATTTCTAAATATGTTGTATGTTCTGCTTTAGCTCATTGTAAACAAGGAGTAATCTCTTAAATCTGCTCCTTGCATTCAAGGAGCAATGAAACCAAAAATATTTAGATCACTTATTCTGTAGGATGGTGCTTAGTGATAGATCTTTGCAAGGAGAAGCTTTTGGTAGTAAGACCAGAGTCTCTTTTTTCCTTTGATCTTCATAAAAAATTAATAATAAATGATGAATCACTGTTGCATAAATGAAATTATATGGTGGTAAGTAACATTAAGCAAATTGTATTTCAGTGTTTTTTTCTACATGCTTGTAGAAAATTAGACTCTAGCTCAGGTCCTTTTTAATTATTTTAGATGCTTATATCATTCATATCTGGAAAGTATAGAAGTCCTGCAAGACTTTGTGTTTGTATAGTTGCCTACACATGAAACATTGCCAACTCCTGGCAAATGGAGTACATGACTCAGGCTTTCAAATCACAAGGTTGGCTTAAAAGCCTGCACATTTTAAGAGGCATTTTTTTGGTCACAGCTCTTATAAAGCAGCTCTTGAGAGACGTATACTAGATCAGTGCATTTCTGGGTTTGTCCTATGCTCCTAGACTTCCCAACACTGCTGTTGTCCATTTTCCTATGTTTGAGGAGTGTCCTTTCAAAGGAGCCTGCTCCACTTCGTCATTCCTTATGGGAGTGGATCTTCATGGTCTGGCTGCATGTCACAAGATTGCGCAACACCTTCCCCCTTAGCTCCGTGCCTTCTTGTGCCCTTCCTCTCTGAAGTCCTGCCTTAACATGCAGCCCTCTGTGGATATGTGTTGGCTAAATCATTTAGAACAGAGCTTGAAACATTTGCAAAATCTGTTTTCTCCAGTTATTACAAGAAACCGTGATAGACAGAAGTACTCATGTGCAATTCTCTGTTTCAGTATTCTCAGCACTCTTGAGCTGAGGACTGAGGTCAGAGTCTGTTCCTATGACTTGGATTCTTTTTTTTTTTCTCTGTGGATACAATCTGAGTCATGAAGCAAGCCTGTGAACCTTACCTACTTTCTTGTTTAAGCTTTCTTTTAAATTAGGCTATGAGACTACTAGACTAAAATTCATGTGACAGCATGGCTGAGATACTTCATTGGGATGCTGTCTGCTTAACTATTGCTTACCTGGAATTTATCCTAGAAAACTTGACTGGCCCTGGATGTCAGTGGATTTACAAAGTAATGGATGATCTATTTCAACTGGCTGGCAATCTCTGGCTACACTTGTATAAACAGCTTCAGTTGGGGTCAAGCCTGTATCATGCTTTCTGTATCATGCCTTTATACACATCCACTACTCCTGCATGCTCTGAGTTAGACATCACCTGCAGGTAAGGAAATAAATGAATTTAAATAGCTGCTAAAGGTGCTGTAATCTGCGTTCACTTTTCTGGCTTCTTACAGAAGTTCACAGAAGCATTTTCTTGGTACAGTGACAGTGGAGAAGTAGTTTGGGAAGCTGATAGGCTGTCAGCTGAGCCCAGGGAGGCTAAACCACACACATTTAGTGCACACTATTTACCATATTAGCAGACACCTTGTGAATATTTGGGAAGGGAGAGAGCAAAGTCGACCAACAGTAAAGCTGCATCCCAGTACTGTCTGGTACCAGCTGGAGGAGGTTCTGTTATTAACACTACACGTTACAAGGTATTGGCTACAAAAGCACACTTAAAAATGAGGTAAAAATAAACCCATAGAAAAGAAAAAGTATTAAGAATGAATTTTATGATCTTCCTGAAGACTTTGCTTTCTTCTATGTAGGTCTTTTCTTTCTTGGAACTTGCTGAAGTTTGGGGGTTCGTTGGTTGGTTGTTTTTTCTTTCTCCCTTCGAATAGGTAAAAACTGCCTTCAAAATCTTTTCTCCTTTGCCGAAGTGTTTTATCATGAGAGTATTTATGAACTCATGATCAGCAAATTGCCAAGGTTTTCAATCAAGGACAAAAACTCCCACCAGTCAGCCTTTTCCGATAAAGAACTTTATCTGTACTTTAGCTTTCTCTTTTCCTGCTTAGATGACTCACTGCTCAGCTGAGTCATCTTCCAGCACAGCTGATTACCAAGCTCCATCTCACACAGAGCTCTACCCCTAAATCTCTTCACCAGCCACTTGTTGCCTTAGCAGGGCCAGGACTTGCTTTGGATATAAACTTCCAATTTCTTTTTCTGAAATTGCATTTTGCATATGTTTTGTCACTTGAAATCTCACTCAGAGTCAGAAGTTATTTGAATGTTTACGTGAACATCAAAAAGCTGGCATTTTCTCGTCACTGAAGCTGGAAACCAAGCCAAGTGAGAAGATAGCAACATATTTTCTCACCATTCCCGTCTACTCTCCCCTCCAAATGCAGGAATAAAGGCATGGGTGGGGAGACGCAAACAAAATCCAGAAATGATTGTCCTGGATCTGGCCCTCTAGAGCTGCTTTGTCATGAGGTTTATTGAAAATGTAGTATCATTAATTGGTATTGTAGGGAAAACTCAGATTTCATCAATCGGTGACCGTACAGTACTTCTGTTAAGGCTCTCCTTTGCCCTGTTCCACTAACGCTGTTACTAAACTTTCAGCACCACACTGGGAAATAATATTCAACTAAACATGGGCCAAGTAACTTGTTTGATGGTGGCATTCAGCATAACCTTGAGATAAATAGCAGGATGTGCAGCACTTTGCTCACAGCACAGCCTGTTTCACAAAGTGCAGAACAAGCTACTCCCATCTTTTCAGTAGACACAAGTGATAAGTGGCCTTATGGGCTTATTTTAAAATGTTTAAGGATTTAAAATCAAAGAACAGTTGAGAGAGCGGCAAACAGTGACCTAAATCCTTGAACTGAAATTTGGACTGAAGTTCTTTTGAAATTCTTTCACACTCCGCTCTCACTCCCCCTTATTTTTCTCCAAGGACTGGCAGGGACAGAGGGAAAGCAGCATAGCCTTGAGGGAAGTTTTATTAACTTAGTTGAACTTTGAGAACTGTTTTTGCTGTTGTTGCTGTTTGATTTTATTATCTGAGCACTCAGATAATTTAGAACTGTCACAAAGCTCCACAAAGCTGTGGATCCAGACCTTCTCATAGTTTTAGACTAGTTTAGATAGTCTGTGGTGCCCTTCCTAAGCTGAATATGTTACCTACTTCTCCTTTCTTCTGCAAGCCACCTTGGAAAAGATGTTTCTTTCACCAGCCTTAGTGCTTTAGGAAAATAGGTTGTACTAGAAAGGTTGTTAGCTTTAAAACAAACTCAGCGGAACCCACCTGCATTTCAATAGACTGGGGATGATCCAAGGCTGGCGATTAACTTCGAGACAACCAACTGGTAACTACGAGAAAGGAAAACCCATAGCTAGCTGAAAAGGAGAAGCTTGTTACCATACAAAGAAGTGAGAGTTGACTCTGAAAGCTGCATAGCTGAAATCTTCTAATGCAGGAGAGTAGGAGATTTTATTTTCATCAAAATGTTATACCTCTTGGAAAAACACATTCACCTAGTTCTTGCCCTTCTTCTGCTGATGTACTGGTTCAGGATTGTGGCATTGTAAATGAGCATGAAATATACACTGCTAGAGTGGTATAAACCAGCTTTTTATATAACAGGGATCAAATGTATAATTGTGGTTTTTTTTTCTTTACTGGACACAGAAGATAACAATAGTTGTAAGAAACCAAGACCCTGATTGCTTGATATCAATGGTAGAAATCGTGCTTGACTTTCAGGGGGATTAAGATGTTGCGTCTTGTTTGAGAATATCACCCAGGAAAGACCAGTGCTTGATGATCTCTCTCTCCCTCTTCTGATATTATGACCTGGCACGCATGACATGGAAGATCTGCATACGACTGAACTTCTTGTTTCTCACAACAGTGCATCTTCAACAAAACTGTGGTTTTGGTTCGATGTTGCTATGAATTCTTGCTAATGGTATGTGCCAACATACACAACAGGATAGAAACCCAATATTATGACAGGATGGATTTTCAGTAGGTTCAATACCACAGAGTCAAATAGCTTAGAAAAATGTATACCACCTTTAGTTTGAAGCAGTTCAACAGAAACGTGTGCTTTCTGTTCCTCCCCCAGGAATCCATCCATATTTTGCTGCTTTAGACAGATTTCAACAGTTTTGTGTTCTACTTAAAGCCAGCTGTATATAGCCTTT
This sequence comes from Strigops habroptila, assembly GCF_004027225.2. Classification (NCBI taxonomy): domain Eukaryota; kingdom Metazoa; phylum Chordata; class Aves; order Psittaciformes; family Psittacidae; genus Strigops; species Strigops habroptila. The sequence continues at coordinate 19,648,743 of NC_044281.2, read as the reverse complement.
TCCTATTTGTGCTTCAGCTATTTCAGAACATTGCCATTACTTACGGTTCTTCATTTAGCCTTCTTATTCAAACTACTTTACTTGTAGAGCTCCTTGGCTTTGGGTTTTTAACTTCAAGGCACATGTATATGTGACAATGGCAAGTTGAATGTGATCTACCGACACCTTAATTTGCTTTGAAATATTTTGAAACAGTGTGTTGACAGTCTTTGCAGTTGATGCAATTAATAGTATCATAGTTCTACATAAAACTCATTACATTATGGTGCTGTATCTAGTAATTCCTGTATAGTTTCAGAGGGCAGAAATCTTCTTGTTCTCTGTAACTGCTGGCTGGTTTGTTTAGTTTTGAGTTTTTCTTCTATTTGAAGAATAACCTTCTACTAAAAGACTGTCGAGCCTAAATCCTTTTGTAAAACAGAGCTGACTTTCTGTTTTACAGAAACAGTCACACCGAGGTTTTTCAGCTGCTGGAAGTAAATGTTGGTTTAATTATTCATCAAGACAGTTGTTTGTCACTTAAGATCCTGTATTTCTTGGCATTTTAGAGAAAACGTATAGAGCACATTAAAAGATATATCTTTTTTTTTTTTCTTTTCTCAACTAGGGCTGTGCAGAATTAAACCCAGATATTGGAAAGGCATGGAGAAAGATCTTGCTCTGATAAATGTTCACAAAGAGCAGTTACTAAGCTGTACTGGTTCCTGGGATGCAAACACCTTTGCATGTGGCCTCATCTGTGGGAACTGCATGGGTCAGTGAACACTTCTTGGGTGTCTTTTCCTAGTATCTCAGACAACCTTACAGTGGAAAACCCTGTCATCAGTTAACAGTTTTTCTGAGCCTGGGATGCTGCATGATTTCACACTTTCAACTTGCTACTGAATCAGGTTGTACACAAAACATTAATCTAGACATTGATGTGCTGTGTGTAAATCCCTGCGGTGCTGGATGTCACAGCAGCTTTGGGGCTTGACAGGGTTCCTGGCACCTGAGCCTCTCTCATCTGGCTGTTCCTCAACACTTAGTGGTGGTGTTTGCGGATCTGCTTTGAAGTGCCACAACAAAAGGCTATTGGAGAGAATAGGCAATATTGCAATACAATCAAGCTAAGGCACAAAGCCCAAGTGCAAAAATATGTGTTATTAACGAAATAGGTTCTAAAGTCTCTGAAGTACCAAACTATCCTCGGCCAACTGCTCCTTTTTTAGTGCATGGATTTTTGATCTGATAAATCCTGACAGCTCTTGCAGAGCCATTGTAGCCTTGTACAAAAATCAAATGCTTCTATTACAAAGACTCATGGCACCAAAAGACTTCTGCTAACTTTCTATTAAATATGGTTGTGGCACATGTAGTTTAAAAATATGACATTTCCTTTGAAACTGCTTCAGCACATACAAACCACTGTCCTAAATGTGATTACACAGCCAAAATATCTTTCCCCTTAACAGAGCAGTCTGCATCATATGAAAATAACAGTTGGTACTTAGAGCCAGTCTTTTCAAAGTCTCTTTCAATTTCGAAGCTTTTAAGATATTTTATGATTCTTTAGCATGCATTATACCTGTTTTACAGTTAAGAAAGCTGAGGTACAAACTGAGTGCTTTGATTGAGATCACAATATATCAGTGGTAAATCTAGGAGAAGAGTAATGGGATTAAAACCTGTTGTTTCATAGCTCACAATGCACATTCTCGTGTTGCTGGGTCTCGAGGTTAGAGTGCAGAAAATACTTGTTCCATTCAGAGATGCAGGATTACAGAAGCAGCATGTAAAACTAATATGTATTTCCACTATTCTGATTTGATTCTGTACTGATGTCAAGCCACATTGCTTGTTCGCTTTTTTGGGGGGAAGGAAGCAGGAGGACTCTCAAGTAAAATGTTGAGGTCAGACAAGAGAGACAGGATTGAGGCTGTTTGGAAATAGGAAAAGAGAAAAGTTGAAACAACTAATCCTTTTGTGTGGCATTGCAAATAGAGCCCTCATGAGCTGAGAAAGGATTGTGGGAGTGGGGGAAGGGAGGGGAGCAGCATTTCACAAAGCAGCTAGTGCAGCAGTGTTTCAGCAGAAGATGATTTCAACTTCAACTGCTTGTTGAAGTGCTGTTTCACTAGCACCATAAAACAAAACACCTGCAAACTAGGTGTTCCCATTTGTGTTGTCCCTGCTCCATTTGCTCTGTTGTTGTTTGTACTACATGTCAGCTGCTTGCAGTGCAGCACTTGGCAGGGGCTATATTTATTAGAAAGAATCAATCTCCTACAGCCATAAAAACAGTTTGATTCCCTGCGCTCTCCCCCCCCTTTTTTTTATTTTTCTGAGATCTTTTACTTACTCTTAAATGTGGGTCACTGGTTTTGGCAAACTTTGACATGGTTTTTGTACTGCACAGCTTGCTCATCGAGCTGCACCAGTTCATTTGAGTGCATGAAGCAGCTGCACAGTCCAGCAGACCTGGAATGGGACACAGGGAGTCTCATAGTGTGGCAAACTGGAAGCATGGATAAGGTTCCAGCTGGCCTGTTGCTGCTGCTAAAGGCAATTTACAGCAGCTGAAACGCTCTTCAGTGCTTTTCTGCTTGTGTCAAGAAATTGAGATGTTTCTGTTGTGTTTTGCAATCCTGGCAGTTTGTGTTTGTGTGTTCAGCACAGAGCCCTATGTTCAGATACACAGGTTTGCAGCAACAAATCTTCTTGTGCACATATAGCCCTTGATGCTGACTTCATGCTTGATAAGTACTATGCATGAGAATGGGAGCTGTCACTCTCTGAATTTCCTGGTCTTCGTGTAATTAAATTATTGGGCATGATATTGTATTAGCTGTGGCAGGCAGGCATAGCCTTGAATGCATAAGGATCTCTGGTCAGGTCACTGCATACTGTAGAGTCTGGGTCTTTAGGATACTTATGCTGTCAGGATGTAGGTTTATCTGGATGTACAGTAAAAAAGTGGGATTAGTAGTTTGGGATCATGCCACAAAGCTGGTGCTGAAAAGGCCACTTGTTTTCACTCCATCCCAAAAGGGTTACTCTTTTATAATTTAAATATTTCCTAATTTAAAATTAATGACTTGTCTAGATTATTTTCCATCTTTTACATCAGACTTTAGAATACCATGAGGGGGTTGGGGTTTTTTTCCTGTTAGAAGAGTAGTTTCATGCTCACACCACAAGACCAGGATGCAAGCAGGGATGGGTAGGTGTGCGCTGTCTATACATGCTACACTATCCAGATTTTCAGGAGCCCCGCTATCCCCTGGGGGAATGTCTAGCAGTAGCTGTGTCAGCTGCCAGTTTAGGCGTACTTGTAAGCCCAGGACTGTTTCAGCAGAGTTTGCATAATTCTTGTAAAGCTCCAGAAGTCATGTTTTTGGGATATTAACTTGCAAATAACTTTTTACCAGAAACCATTATTTCTAACCAGTGTGATACAAAGTGAGGAAAAACCCTCCTTCCAAAAGACTTCTTGAAAACTCATCTAAAAGATTGCATGTTGCAGAAGAGTTTTATTACCTGTTCCAAGATTATTAAACATGCTGGACTCGAGGCTAATTTCTGTTCTTCAACTGCATTTTAGCTGTAATACTCTTTAGGGTCTTACATGAAAGGTGGGTTTCTGCTTTACAGAGCATATGTAATGTGTGAAGGCACAGCCATAGCAGGCATTTGGCCATTAAAAACCCCAAAATATATATAGAACATCTGTTTGGCTTTGCTTGAATGTTATATACAATAGCTTTCTCAGTGCATGCTATCCTGAAGAGGCTTTCCTACATCATTCTGGCTACTGTTTTGATTTGGAAGGAATAGAAACATCAATGTGCCTTCTAATTTCCTCTGCTCTGGTTTTGTTTAATGTAATTAGCTTACTAAGCAGTAAGAGACAGTCAAGGTCATTAGCAGCAGCTCCGTTCTTTGTCTTGACATTGTAGCTACCCACTTTCCATTCAAACTTACCCTTAAAAATCCAGTTACTTTTTAAAGCATAGTGACTATAGGAACACATTCCAATTTGTGTTTCTCTTCCCGGTTTCTGCATTGTGCTCTTTTTGAGTCCAGAGAGGCTCAGGTGGCAACTACTGTGCAACATACTATTTTCTGAGACTCGTGATTCTGTTCCTTGTGCGTAAAGAGGAAAGTACAGGGTATGTTTTACAGAGAGCTCAGAAGAATGGGAGTGATTGGCTTCAACTCCTAGAGCCTCATTGAATGAGGTGAATGAATAATTAGGTAATGGCAATATATGAGAAGCACCTGGAAATGAACACCTGTGTGATTTGACCCTCTGTTGTGTCAAAAAGAATTTGTCAAACAAGGGTAAGAATAGTTCGTAATTTATATGAAAGTAAGCACCACTGTGCCCAGTCTTGGCTACATGGTGAGTTGATCACAGGAGTAAGCATGTTTTCTCTATCTCATTTCCCTCACTGATCCATGCAACTGCACCCAACTTTTTGGGGAAAAGATTTTGTTTCCAAGCTGTTTTCTCTTTCTGCATATACTTCTCATTGCTTTTCCTTTCACAAGCAAAAAGTACCTGAAAGATTAGAGAAAAAGTACCAGTTAGGGCTTGTCAAATACCTCTTCCATTCTGTCAGATGTTTTGTGAACTGAGCAATCTACATAACTGAATTAATTTTCATTATAAACACAGCAGTTGTGTTTATCTGGGAAATACTGTGGTTAAAAATGACTCATGTATACCTTACAGAACTATTCCACAGTAAATATTTTTTTGCGTATAAGATAAATCCTAAAGGCAAGGTTTTTTTCAGCTCCACTTCAGTGTCTGGCTAGAATTTCAGACAGATTGTCTATTTCAAAATCAAAACAAACCATTGAGACCTCTACATTTTTAGAATACTTCTTTCTTGATAACAACCACCTTGTAATGGAGTCTCTGCACTCTTTGGCATCGTCTGTTCTGTGTAAGGTAGAAGTTAGCACCTCAAAGTAGATTTATTTCTTTTCCTTTTTTGAACCAAATAATAGTAGAAACATTTGCATCTTTGATCTGTATTACAAAAATTTTCTGAAAAATGCTGTATTTGTGTAGTTAAACTGAGACATTCCTTGGCATTGTGTATTAAGGGACAAAAGGATATATTATATGCCTTTTCTTATTTTTAAGGTACTATGCATAGTGCTGTCTGTATGCTGTAAAAGAAAGAATGCCTACTTGTTTCTTTTATAGAACTGAAGTGCAAGGACACTATGCAATTCCTCAGAAAAATGGTTTTATTCTGTGTTATGAAAGCATATATTGCCTTGCATTGAAAACTATAGTGACTGTTTCTAATTTCCACCTCTTACCTATGCAAAACACTGATTTTAAAAGTAATGGTCATTTTGTACATGTTGGAAACACAACCAGACTCTTAGTAACTATCTTCTTACCCTTTTTTACCCACCCATGACAAATATAGTGCAGATTTGCAGCACTGTTTTACTGATTGATAAAAGCAAATGTTCTTCTAGGAATTGTATCTTTTTCTGTCCTTGTAGCTGCTGTCTTGTTCTTTAATCTCTTTTGACAAATTAAAGTAACACTTCAGCTTCATTAGACAAATGACATAATCTGCAAAGCTCCAGAGCTAGAACCACTTGCGGCTGTGCTGAACTTCTGCAGTACCTTTCACCTAGAACAAGGTCAAGGCTAGGATTTCTGCAAAAGCTTTAACATGATGCTTAAGAAGGCTTTTCCAAAAACTGTGATGGGAATCTCCCTAAGAATTGCAATGTGAAAGAGGAAGAGGCAGGCTGGAAATATGTTAGCAGGTGCCCATACATATGCTTACTTAGCTATTGGTTAAACAAAGGAAATTAATAATGAGTGATTTAGAAAGCGGATAGATGTAATTTGTGTAAGGCATAAATGCAAAAAATAGTGACAGTGTCATAGAAATCTGAAGGTCCTTTGACTACATTTCCTTAGTCTTTTAAAGTTGCCTCTTTGTCTTGCAAAGGCTGAGATGAGTGCTGCTGTTGTGAAGGAACTGCTGATGAAGCTGAAGGACTGTGTTGCATGGTGGGAGGAGAGGGCTGTTCTCTGTCCTTGGCATGGCCAGAGTCTGGTTGATCTCTGCAGAGCTGCCTTAAGCACTTAAGCGCAGCCCTCCCTTCTGCAGATATAGTCAAGATGTTGGTGAATCTCTTTCAAGGAAAAAGATAGGCATGACTGACTAGGAACCTCTTCCTAACACGTTGTGTGCGGCAACTGATGTGAGCTCCGTGTTCATAATGTGGACTCTTGCAATGCCTTCTTGCTATTATGGTTAACTTTTCCCTGTGAATTATGCAGGGAGACGTAACTGAGATTTTTCCCTCTGTCATACATCTTTTTTTATTAGAACAGTTTTCATGTTTTAACTTTTTTCCATCAAAAATAACTACTTTATTGGAGCATCTGGATAAAACTGATTTTCAGACTCCCTAGACATCCTCTAATTTTATTCCAGCAGTAGCAAGAGGAAGTATTCTCTTTTTCTTCTTCACAGATTTGCAGAATGCAGATATCAGGCAGATATATGATAATGAGTTTCAATAGTCTGACTCCAACATTGCTGATAGTTTGGTACAATTAAGTTGGGTCTAATCTTAAAATAGCCCTAAATCCTGAATAAATATAGCATTAGGGTTGCAATGAGTAATTCCTGTTTTTCAAAAACAGTAATTGAATGCACAAATATTAAAGGCAAACCACATGGGGGCCCAGTACATAAGATTTCTAATCTACTTAACAGGATCATTTTATATGGCTAGATTCAATTAAAAAGATAAATACGTTCAGTTTTCTCAGTGGTGAACCTGTACATACTTTGTATTCAATCTAACTCATAGGATGTAATTTTAAGCATTCACTTGCGGCAGTGATTTGTATTTTTTCTAACCCTCCCAAAAATTAATTTATTGCATTAATAAGGGCTCTGGAAGATCTGGCAGATCTTGCTGAGGCAGTTTGACATTCCTCTCTCCAGGTGCCTGCCCTCCTTTTTCTATCCATTCTCTGGCAGGGCGGAAGGGTAATGTGCACTTCTGCATCCCTTCTCTAGTCCCCAGGCAGCTGTGCTCGCTGAAGCTGCCAGTGAAGGGCTGGGTAGGTGGGTTAGCAATGTCCACCCTAAAAAGCAGCTGCTGCAAGGCTCTCTGGAGCTCGTCTGTCAACGTCCAGAAATTCATAGGGAATGTTTGCTTGTAATGATCTGACTCTAAGAAATGGCACTTTGGTTAGATTTTAGTAAAGGAGATGGTAAGAAGATCCTCAAAATCTCTCATACAGAATTAGACTGTAGGTTATTTGTCTGATCTGGGTTGATGCTCTGCCCTAAACTGGAAACCTGTTTGCAAAGGTTGCATATGGTTACCCATTCAGCCATAATGTATGAGTAGAGTAAGACTATGCCATTAAGTCATCCAGGGCACTGGATGCAAATACTGGGGCACTGAGGAACTATTTAACATGATGGTATTAGTAGACTGTAGATTTGTCTGGACTGTTTATTAGGATTGGATCAAGCAATACTATATTGCTAAAGCCAGAAGCTACATGACTGAGCAAAATTTCCTAAGGCGGTTGTAACTTATGCAAGAAATTAACTGTATACTCTGGTTTATTACCTTATTTTCTATCAGCGTAGAAAAAACTGACCAGAAAAGTTTGCTGTAAATCTCCATTTAAATTTTGCGCATGGTTATAAAGATCTTTGTGCCTAAGACTCTTTATTTTCCACTTAATCAACTACTCCTTCCGTGGCCCAGTTGCATTTCAGCAAACATCCTTTCAGTGTAACGTGACACACCCAGTGAATTTGCACAATGCGTGCTTGAAGGAAGCCCTGATCTTTTTACATCTGAGGACAATGATTCAAGTGTTTAAAATTATCTGAATGTTCTGCATATCAATCCAGCATTGTTGTCATGCCTGGGTCTTTCTAAATGTGAAATTAGTAGATTTAGGACCCAGAGCTCCCCTGGAGTGTCCCCATAGATAGATTGTAGGTCACAATAACATGAGACAACCTAATTACCATAGCCATTGAAGGGAGTGAATGCACAGTAGGCACTGGATTATGAATGCTCAGTTCCAAGGAATCCATTCCCTAAATGGTTGCTGCTGGGTCCTTCGCAGGCATGTAGGGTTTTTATCTGTTTAGTCGCAAATTTGTTCTACAACCATTGTGACAATATTATTACTTAAAAGTATCCACAAAGCTGTGAAAGATTCATCAGCAAATACAAAATGTATTTATGCAAATGCCTAATTCTTTTTTTCCCTTTTCATGCTGAAACTGGGGGGGGGGGGAAGGGAGCTGCTGATTTGGATTGTCATGCATATGACTCCTGGTGTGCCTTTTACGTTTGTTTTTGGTTTTCCACATGACATTGCAAATGTGGGGATGGTCCCAACCAGAAGCCCAGCAAAACTTGAGTAGCTGATTTTAATTGTGTAGCTGAAGATTTTTGTTTGTTTGTTTGTTTATAGTAATAGTAGTAACCACAATGCTGTCTCCATTGCTAAGAAAACTGAGATGTGCTTCAAGCTAAGTGACAGGCACCTTTCTTCAAAAAGGGTACCCAGGTTCAGCTAGAGAACTGTAGTTGCTCTCTGGAAATGCTGCTGTATTTTGTGTTTATGGTGTACATCACTTGTTCTAAAACTAGACATAGCAACCATCTCACTCTGCAAAGGTAACTAATGTTGCAGTGCTCATTTTTCTCTTTATTTAAAGTTCAAAAATTTAGAAACTCATGGGCAGGTTCTGCGGGCAGCGCCAAGGTCAGCCGATCCACATCCTTTCTCCAGTACAGTCCAGACTTTGCTCTTCTCTTAACATGAGCTTGCACGTCAGCACTTGCATCTCAGCTTCAGAAGGATCAATTTAGCTTATGTCATCTGGGAAGGGGTTTAAGTGGAAGGAAAATAGAGCAGGGTTTGTGTGTCACTGTATTGTGTGTGTATCACGAGAAAATCTTTTCCCATGCAGATGATGCCCTACAGAGTCAAAGTGTAAGTCTCTACCGCTACTTGCCTCCCATAGTTCCTGGGGCTGAGCTGCACAGGGCTGGCAGTAAACTCCTTATGGAAAACTAGGTACCTTGAAAGCTTTCATCTTTGATTGGTTTGGTTGCAGAAGTGACTGAGACAAGAAGATGGAAATGCTGGGTTTGTTCTGTCATCTCCCTCTTTGCCCCTTTTAAACACTACGCTGAAATGGTTGTAAAGGTTGTAAACAGGGGTTGGTGTAAGCACCTGCATTTTCCTGGGTTACAAATAGCAAGAGCCCTGAAGGACAGAGTTTGGTTCCAAATAACCACAGTTCCGGGCTGTGCCTGGATTCATTTCTACAGCAAGGCAAGGGCATCCTACCTACAGTTACCAAATAGAAACTTTCCACGTTATATTTAGTGCACGGTTTAGGAGCAGAAGTTAAGCCCAGGAGTTAAGTGTATTGGGAGTGCAAGCTCCCCAAATACTGTTTATGGCAAAGCTCAGAGAATTTTAAAGGATGGCTTGCACCCAACTCTAAAGAGGACCTAGGAGAAATATCTGTGGATTGTTTGGTGGTTTGTTTTTGTTTTGTTTTCAAGAATCTACTCTTCAAGCAGTGAAAAGATTCTTTTCAATATTTTTTTTTTAATATGATTTATTACTAGTATTTGAACTTCTGGTATTAATCTTCATTTTGGTGAGGACGCAGTTTTCAGATTCATGATTTTGCTACAGTAAGATTTTATTTATTTAAGAATACAGCCCACAGGTACTATCTCTACACTGTTACTAGATGTTCAATATATACAGGTGCTTAAATAGGCAGACAGATAAAAAGTACATTTCACAAACTACCTGAGTATTTGGGCATCTAACTTCAATTTTAAGTTTAGCTTGTTTTCAGTGGTAATTAAGCTCTTTCCCTGTTTCAGTCCCAAAGAAAATCTCCAAAGAACTTATCTGCCTATTTAGACACATAAGGATCCTTGAAAATACCATTTTTTCTAATGACTCATCTTCACAAGGAAGTGGAGCTGTTGCTGATGATATCTTTAACCATGAGACTCCTTGAACTGATTTTTAAATGTAGCTTCACGGGTTATGGCAAGAGTACTACAAATACTTTTGTTCCATTACGAAAGGTTTCCCATGCCAACTACACTTGATGTTACACATCTGAGTGATAAAAATCCCAATCCCTCGAATTAGGTCTTTAAAAAAGATAATTCAGGACTTCAAGAGGGATTTCTTTATTTCGGAGGCTGCTGAGCTACAGTAACTGCATCTGGTTGACAAGGCAGGGAGATTATCTGTGGCAGGAAATGGAGTAGGAATATTTTCATCTTGAAGTCACCACATCAGGTCCTGCCTGGGGCAGGTGGTGGTGCCCCCCCATCAGCAGACAGGGGCCTGAGCTGGGTTTCTGTGGGCTCTGCAAAAAGAGAGGGGCTACCCTGTGCTCAGCCCCAGCCCTTGGGACAAAGCTCTCATTATTTGGTGGAGATTTAATGGTGCATTATGAAATGAAAGTCGCAGAGGCCTGCATGGCTATAGTCTTTGCTTTCACTGTGTGTTAACCACGGGGTGAGTAATTGAATGCTCATCCATGCGTGACTGTCTGCACTGCCGCAAGCTCATTACCGGTATTAGTGGGCTGAAGTCACTCGAGCCTCTGTAGCGGTGCTGTATGTGGCCACCTCAAGAAGTGCTGCTATCTTTATCCTTTTTCCAATGTGCCAGGCAGCAGTTCCCGGTAGCTGTTGGAAATTCTCAATTTACAGAATTATTACAATTCCTTTCTGTGCTAGTAAAGCTGTGTGCTTGCATCCAGACTCTGCCAAGAGATTTGCATGCTTGCATGGCCAAATGGCTGCCTGCTGGTCAGATGCTGTGTCTCTTCATTTTATTTTAGCATGAGGGATGGACGCAGCTTGGTAAGCATTGCATACAGTGAGAGGATAGAGAAAGAGCAGAGGAATAAAAAGCAGAATGCTTCAGGTGAAATCTCAGGTCTGTGGAAGACCTGTGCCTGGGGGCTTCATGGTGTTTCATGACATCAGTAGGTACCCGGTTGTTCCATTTCTGCTGCATTTTCTTCAGGGTTTTCCCTGAAGCCACATGGTACTAGCAAAGGTGAGTGAAGGGGTGAGCACACCTAGTATCACAGTGAAAACCAGTACCAAGGACAGAATAAGGATATGGTAGCATGCAGGACTGCCATGGGGGGAGGCAGCCTCTCACCTCTGTGAGGATAGGTTGTGCAGAAGGTGCCCTTGGGAATGAAGAAAAACTTCTCCTGACGTTTTCCATCATGTTCTTGATCTCTATAAAACCAATCATATCTGCTAATGCACCACATTGGGAGATCAATGGTTTCTGAGAAAAGATCAGCTGACACGCTTCTCTGAGCCATTTCTTGAATGTTCCCATTGTGTCACCCCTTGATACCATGTTGGAGATCCCACAGCACGGTTCCTGCATCACAAGCTTCCTGCCAGTGGCATTTGTGTCCTTGCGGCCTAAGCCTCTCCTTAAAGAGGCTATGCGGCGCTCCTGGCCGCACATAAACATATCCTGCTAAATGCAGTGGGGGGAGGAGGGAGTGTCCTTTAATTGGAAATTCAAGACATGTCCCCTTCTGCTGTCCAGGGCAGTGCTGGAAAGTGGATTAATCTGCGTCAAAGGTGTATAAGAGGATGGAGAAGATAGACCAACTTCTTTTCATCTTTACGTCTTTATTTAGAGAGGAAAACAAATGTTAGCAACTATTTCAGGCAGTTTTTTGGGGTAAATGACAAACCATTTTGGTATGCAGGAAACAACTGTTTCCCCTGTAGAGTTTTTGGGCACTTGAAAGGAAACAAGGCTACTCCAAACCTCTAAAGAGTAAAACAATTACAAAGACTGATTATTTACCCTGTAAAGCTTTTAAAGAGTTTCTCTTGTATCAGATGGAATGATGATTCTGCTACATGCCAATAATACCATTATGTTTGGTTTGCAAAAGTTTACCTCTGTGTGGCAGTGGACTTTTATAAAGGCACTGGAGTTTTATAAAATTCATATCTGATAACAGGACATTATATGTGGAATATTCCATGTAATTCACTCACCAAAATATCTAATAAGGTGGCAAAATAATAAAGAATTTTTTTTGCAGTTTCATGAGGAGACTTGAAACTCTGCTTATGCTGCAGAAAACAGGGAAATGTCACTGGTTTTCAGAGTGGTGTTCTTCTGTTTTGCAAACAATAGAGCCTTTTCTCCTAAATCCTTATTATGTTGAGGGGCTTGGTTATTTGTCTGTTGGTTTACAAGGACCTGTGCCATAACTGCATGTTTAGTGCATATCTAATACGGTGTTTGTGGTTATGTGCATGTTATCGCAGCCCGACTGCTATGTCCAGCAAACCTTTTCTGACCTTGGAGGTGGTCCATGCAAACTCAGGGAGGAGGTCTGTTGTTTTCTGCTTTGTAAGTCAACAGGTCAGGGACTTCATAATGCAGAAAGGGGCTGGGGGTTGAAACTAGATGATCTTAAGGTCCTTTCCAATCCTGACTGTTCTATGATTCTATGAAAGGGGGGTCAGCAAGTATCAAATATGAAGTTGTATTTATGGAGTAGGACTGGAGGACAGACAGAGATGCAAAAACCTAAGGGTTGTGTTAGTGGGTAAGGAACGGCTGTACAAGTGCAATTCCTTTCATGTGTTACACAATGGCTTGAACAGCAACAAAATTCACTTTGTTAAATTCTCAAACCACTTCATCCCATGCCTTGCTGCGGCTGTAACATGGAGCTTGCTAAATCAGCAGGAATTGTACACCTGGCTGGGGGAGCCCCGGCACTAGAATTGGGGGTCGGATGGGCAGCCAGAAACAGACCCATTTGGAGGCTGAGTGCGGGCTTTTAAAGAAGCTGAAGCAGAGGCATTTGGTTTGACTGCTGTATTTATTAATAGCTGGCTGCTGCTGTGCAGCACAGTTTGCCTGCGCATCCCAGGGCCAGCAGGGATTGCCTGCGTGCCTTTCCCAGCTGTCAATGTGGCAGCTGTGGGGTCCTGACCGTAGCACCCAATTCCTGTAGGTTTCCCCTTCCCAGGTGGTGTAGCTCAGGGTGCGCATGTCAGAGAGGAGTGGTTCCTCTGTTCAGATGACACTGCCACAAGCAGGGCCCCAGCCATGGGGAGGAGGAACTGAGAAATAGCACCTCTTGGTTTGCTTTGATTTTTCAGGCATCAAGGCTGTTCAGTCTTGTCTGCACTGCTGTCCTTTTCCCTTCTCCCCTGCTCCCCCCCGCCCCTGACTTCGCAGACCATTAAGTCAGCTTTTGAACCCGTTCCTGTCCCACTGCCCTCCTCCTGCCTCCCAGTACTCAGGGCTATGTGGTGAACAGCCACGGTGCTGACAGCCCTGGAGGTGCCCCATATCTTGTGCTGGACTAGAGCAGAGCGCCAGGCATTTTGTTTTTCACATGCATTACTCTTGTTTGGGAGGGAAGGCATGCACTGGGCACCCTGACCCAAAGGCACAAGGTGGGAAAGGCCAGCAACATGCTGTTGGTACATGCTGATGGTGCTGGAGTGAGTGCTGAGAGGTGCACAGTTATCCAGGGGACTTTTCTGTACCTGCAGCTATGTGGAGCTGGTCCCTGCTCTCCTCCTGGGTCCAGCCAGGGGCTGGTCCTTGCTCAGGGGCAAGAGGTGTCGAGCAACTGTAGGAGTGTCCCCAGCGTGTCTGCCACCTGGGAGAAGCACAGATAAGGAGGAAATCTTCAATTACACTAGTGAAAGAAGTGGAAAAACCCCTCAGTAACTACAAAAGTGAAAGAGGGGAAAAGCAAGAGCTGGTGGTCCCCTTTAGGAAGGGGTGTTTGTGTGGGAGGATGCAGAGCAGCTGCGGGAAACAGGTTTCCCATGTGAGATGGGACATGGATTGGTCGAGGCTGTAAACAGGAGGCTGAAAACAACTGAAAACGTCGTTCTCTTCTGAGAAAAAGACAGCGTGGGAACCTCCCACTGCCTGCAGTTAGGGGGTGATGGCTGTAAACGGATGCTGACTAAGAAGTGCAGAAAGGAGGAGTGGCTGCAAGTTATCTCCCCTCTCCGCTGCATGCCAGTGGGTGTTATAACTTGTGTTTTCACCCATCCTGTTTAATTTATTTCACTGGCTTTCTTAGACAAGTCTGGAGAATGTTCCTTTTTCAAGCATACTTATCCAGAGAAGGTCTGAGGTGGTTGTTGTTCATGGACTGACTGGTGGGCTGTTGATATGTTTTGTTTAACTTGCATTTGTGGTTTTCAGTGTTTTAAATATTAGGAGTCTAAGAATAAACAGAATGGAAATTAGCTCCAGTGCATTAAAATTAGCTCAGGGTGGGGGGATTGTATAATTTAAACAAAATTTTGAGCTAGCAAATACCTAAAACTTCCTGGGAAATCCCTGTGCTGTGAGCAGGGGATCTAGACTTGCCACTGGGATATTTCTGAGATTAGAATGCAGAATAAGATTAAAATAAATATACCAGACTTTCTCTGTATGTCCTAAGGACAATTTTAAAAAGCCTTTTCATGCTGCTACTTGGGCCATTCAGTAACAAAGTCCCTGTGTACTATCTTAGGAATGGCATAATCCCACTTCTTTGCTAGTGATGATCAGATGTTTCCAGCCAAATTTTTTGTGTACTCCATACCATTGGTGAGGCCAGATAAGAAATCATCCCATTCAACCTCAGGAATTGCAGAAAATAAACGATTAAAAATAAATCTGAAATGTTCTGTTGAAAACCATGAAAAGGGTTTTGGGTCTGGGATCATGGGTACCTCCTGGTATGATTGCTGAGATCTGAGGGCTGTGACAAACTCCAATAACTAATTTCAGTTTACCTTTCTTTACTTTTCTAGCACAGAATAGGTATGTTCTCAGACAATACTGTAGCATAGCAACTTCTCATTCAAACTGAAAATTACAGGGAAAGTGGCTTGAAAATTGTGCTGTAGTTGATTTCTTTTCCAAGTAAACTGTAGAGCTCTCCTTTTCAAATTGTGCTTCGGTGAAATTTCTTTCAGGTTTCCTTTTATCTACATTTCATTTACTCAGTTTCTTTCTAAATTAGATCACTGACATGCCATATCCATCACAAGAGTACTGCACATTCCTCACACATTTTCATTCAAAACCTGCCACTATTTCTATTAAGCAGGTAGGGGTCAGTTCATAATAATACTGAAACAAATCTTTCTATTCATTCTTCTCACAGGTTATATGGTGGGGCTTAGAAATGAGATGCATCAATACAGTTCATTCATTTCTGCCCTGCATATGAAATTCAAAGTTTACAGAAGTGCCTAAAAGCTAGCCTCACAAGACAGAAATATTGTAGAACTAGAGCTGTGTGTATCACCCTGAAACTGGGTCCTTGGTTTTATCCTTTTGTGTAGACTTGTCCAAGGTTAAATAGAAGATGAAAGCAATATTAGGCTATACGTAAAGATGGTAAAACTTCCCAAATACTTGCAACTACCACCTAAAAAGCTGAGTTATCGGAATAGTGAAGAGGGAAAGAGGACAAGATACAAAAGAAAACATATCCTCCCAGAAAGAACAGGACTGTGGAAGCAAAACTGGCTGTAAGTTTTAATATGGCCATAAGCAAAGCACTGGTATGTCAAATACAATAGAAAAAAGAGACTACTGCTGCTTGCTAGGAAACAAAGTGGGCTGTGTTCCTCTTTGGACTAAGTTGTGTGCCTGTGGTTCATGATAGGGCATGTTATTTGGGGAAGCAAAAAAATCTTTCTCAGTATGTTGCAGTCTTTGCTGGAAGAAGGCTGGAGCAGAGGGGGATGGCTTCTATGGTACCACCAGCATCACCAAGAAGGTGACACAGAAGTTTCTACCTGCTGTATCTCCTAGTTGAAGTGTCGCAGTGTTTAATGCATGTTATGGTACATTTGCATCAGACGTGCTAGGCTGGGCACGGGGTACAACTATTTTAGTTCCCATCTAGTCTCTATCTCATCACTCCTGCTGAGGGGGAGGGTGTTATACAGTATTTGGGCTAGTGAGAATGCTGTATGGACACATTCACTGCTCTTCATCTAACCTGGATGTCCCAGCACAATCCCACAGTGGGCAGGGAAGACATATTTGTGTAGGTAAACGTCCACCACAGTTTGTCATTGAAATACGAAAGCATCAGACTGAAGTTGATCCAGTATGACTAGAATTTTATCATAGCTTAACATTAGACTTATTTTTATTGTTGCTAAATAATGGTCATATATAGACCTGAACCATACAGGCTAAAATAAGTTTGAATTAACATTTTGATTATTTCAGTACGTTCGTATTTTTAAGAGGTTGTTAGAATTTGTTTTAAGTAATGGTGTAACAGGTTGGCCTTTCGTGGTGGATTCAACGATGGATTCCAGGTGAAAAATCATGCCTTTGATGGAAAGCTAACTCAAGGAAATGGAAAGCTTCAGTCTAAGGGTCAGTTTTTGACTTCTAAACTTCTGAGGGAAAACTGCATATAATTTTAAACATTTTGTTTCAGAAATAACTTGCAAGTCTCCCAGGAGTGTTTTACATTTGGACAGTTACAGCCTAAAAGCCAGAAATAGAAACAAACACAAACTTAGCAAATTGCAGGAATTGCTCATTTGCAGGCTGACCACAGGCAATGGCTTTCAAGATAAGGCTTTAACATATGTTAGAAAAAGACAATGTTATCACTTCAAAAATCACCTTTAAGGAATTGTTCATTACAACTGAATGCTTCTAAAGCTGAAACAAAGGACCTAATTTTTTATTTCTCTTGCTTATATAAAAGCTGAAATCATATTTAGCCCTAACTCATAGCAATCAAAGTAGTGTGCCACTTTATACTTTGCAATTCAGTTTTATGACGCTTGAAAACTTTGTTCTAATTTCTGCCTTGCAGAGTTATAAAAAGGTTTTATTTGTTATAGCTGTCATTCTAGCTGCAGGTGAAATAACGTCCCCTCAGACTAAGAGCAAGAATGAGATGTAATTTCTGAAAAGGTTCTTATTTTACAGTAGCATTCAAGGTGTTCACAGTATTTCTGTGTATCCAGGATAGAAAAGGTAGGAAAAAACAAACCAAGATCAGTCAGACAACAGAAGTCAGTAGGATCAAATTAGAGAGGCAGAAGGATGAATTGAATTCTGATCAAGGATTTGTTCCATAATGGATATGTATAGGAAGCTGTTTAAATCCTAAAATACTGTGCCATCACTAGGTTAACATTTGAGGGAGTTTCATTGTAATGCCTGTTTGCAATGACAGTCATTATAATGTACACTACATTTTCAGAAACATAAATATCTGCAGGTGCAACTGGGCAGTGGAGAAACAGGGCCTCTTTCATCCTTAGGTGATAAGCATATATGGTTCCTGCACTCTTCTGCTCGGAAAAGGGGACTGCATAGTTCAAATATCAAAGGGCCTGTGTGCTGCTCTGTTCAGAGGAGGTCGTTCTGAGCTTCACTTGCGTCTAAAGAGCAATGATGGATATTAAGAAAATAAAGATAACTATCCATATGTGGGTGGGCAAAAGAAAGATAGTGGCATAAACCAAAGTCCCAACTGAAAAAAGCTTTAAAGACCTAATTTCTGGTTTCCTGCTCATCACCCTGGTCACAGTGTCCCACAGTTGCAGAGTGACAGTTACACAAGAAGAACCACAAAAGGGGACATCAGAATGGCAGTGTTGTGCTGGCTGGGGTGTCCACATGTGGTGACACTGAGCACCCGCTTTGCATGGTTTCACACCAGTTACTTGTGTTTTAGAAAGAGAGGGAGGGAGGGGAGATGCAACTGTATGTTTTCTGTGTTAACGTGTGTACTACTCAAAAGCTAAAACAGATGCTGGGCAGGAGTTGAGACTGCATGCACATCATTCAGCTTGTCAAACTGTTTTTCTGAAAAGGGCATTTTGGGCTGTGTTGTCCAGAAGTCAGGCATTGTCATGCATCCACAGGCCTTGTCTGAGAGCTCTGCAGATATCATTTGGAACATATTTGTTTTAAATAAGAGAGTGAGTAAATTCCTATATTTAGCAGCTGATTAGGCCCTCTGTTTTCCATGTATTTATTCATATGCCTAATTATATTCCAATGATTACTTCCTTCACAATTATTGGAAATACTCATGTAATAAAGTTAGCATATGTGCATCTTCAATACTAAGGCTTAAATATCACTAAATTGTTCATTCCTCTTCCTAACTGTTCCCTCATTATTCAATCTGAATAATATGAATGAGTAGAAAAAATAAAGTAGTCAAGACATTAAATTCTACAGCAAGAATCATACCAGTTACTGCTTTACTGAGGAGGAAAAGGAAAAGAGGCAGGGAGAGACAAGGAGGGAAATTTAGCTGCTGATCAAAAAACTTATAACTATAGTGCTGTCACTGCCAGTGTTTCTTTCTTTCCAAATGTGTCTTACTAGTGCAAATATAAAAAAAAAGAAAGATTTTTGAAGTACTTTCTGTTGCCTCTGTCCCAGCTCATCTTTCTTGTTATTGCTTATTAGCATAAGCATCTGCTCTGTTTAGACTTACGTTTATTTCCATTAGTAGTTTATGGGGAAAATATTCAGTTTTTCTACCATTAAAAGTTAAATTTCTGAGCTACATATTTGAAAATAAAGTTAGTTATTTGTACCTTTGAACAATGAACTCCCATTCTGCATAATGTATTTTTGAATGTTATAAAGTTTAAAAGGGTCAAAATATGCAGCGTGTGGAAAAGCAGTAAGTTGCCAGTAAGTGGAACTGTGGTGCTCAAAGTACAGATTCATTCTGTTGGATGCAGTTTCTGAATGTTATGGATTATAAGGAAATGCTGGGTTGGATAGATTAGAATGAGAAGCATCTTGACTAGATAACAACACAGGAGAACTTCAGTGGTTAAGTACCATCCATTCTGACGCATGGGAAATACCTGCCTCGTCTTAGAAGCAGCATAGAGCCCTATCTATTTACGTAGAGATTAACAATCTGTGCTGAGAACCCCCTTCTATTGTGGTGACAAAGGCTGATCCATTGGAAAGCTATTGCTCAACCAGGAGTCTGCAGTCATCTACACAGTTCATAAGTATGATAATATGGAACTGCCAAGAATTTTATAGTTCTGAATGTGCATTCATATAAATAACACCCGAGGTTATGTCTCTATAATGAAGGCATGTGGAGACAAGGCACACAAATATTTAGGTGTTGGCTTACTGTAGTCATGCAGCTTCTTTTACACAAAAGAGACGCATGTCTTTTCATGAAATATTTTAGAAGTGCTTTTCTTCTGAGGTGCTACACAAATAAGACAAAACCAAGTAAGTGCACAGGGGTAGCCCAAGTTCTCATCATGAAACAGGAGATGAGAAGACAGTAGAGCTGAGCTATGAAAACTATGGAGAATTCAGAAAACTGATGTTGCTTGAAAAATTACTCCTTTTTACTGATGTCATTGCTGGAAGATCAGCAGGGGCCCAGGGAAATGAAAGACATTTTCATGATTTCCTGCTTTCTAAGAGGATTTTGATGCTGCCAGTTGAATTGTAACAATGCAGTTGCTACCGGCAGTCTGTTTCAAAAGAGTAGGTGCATTTGGCATTATTTATACTAGGGAGGCTTACAGCCTGGCTGGAAATTTGGGGTGTGAGGGAAGGAAGAGATATTTGTAACCTTCTGAAGGGCTGACATGACTTCTGGGTTCATGATGGCTCTTCTTCATTTCCTGAGGTCACGACTTGATAAGACTGGGGATAAGGAACAGATAGCAGCCTGACGTTTTTAGGCTCTGGTTTGGCAATTGCACATATTCCAACAGCACATAGTGCATACTTATGAACATGAAAGTAAAGATTTTCTGTGTGTGTGTTCATCCTGTTTGCTCAGTGCATCATCAGTTGATTCAGTATTTATACGGATTTACTGTTCTTGAGATTTGAAGGAGTGAATGTCTGAAATTGCTGAACAATTTGGAGTTTTGACTGTCATTCATCATAATGGTACCAGAGGAATAAAGGGGGCCATGTTTGAGAACAGTTTGAAATAGGGTGCTTGGGAGAATTATAGAAACTAATCTGACTTTTAAGCCAGGAACATGATAGGAATTGTAATGAGAACAGTATTAGTGGATACATGGAAAACATGTAGTTTGTAAAGGGACATCATGTCTCTTGGAATTCTTCCAGCAGGCAACAAGCCCGTAGATAAAAAGATGAGTCAGTTGTCACAACCTCCTTGGATTTTTTAAGTTGCTTTGAGCCCCTGAGAACTTAAACTGGTATGCAATAAAGAGAAGATCCTTTTGTAGATTGAGCTGGCTGAAGAAAAGCAAGAAAATGGGAGGAATACAAATTTTTCACAGAGACAGATCCCACAAAGATGTATGCTGTTTGCCATGTTTAAAGACCTGAGAAGGGATGTGAGTATTAGGGAGATAGTGTTTGCTGCCTCTATAAAATTATTTGTGGGTCAAAACTAAAGCTGGCTCTAAAGAAAGGCTTTGCTATATAAATGACTGAGAAATAAAATAGCGAGACTAAGGTCTAGTGTACAAAGCAATATGCTTGAACTAAAAGATGGACTCGGTTACTTTGTTCCATTCAGGATCTTGGTCTTGCTGTGGCAAGTTCTCTGTCATCTCAGTGTTTAGTAGCAGTCAAAATGGGAATTAGAAAATTAGGAATTACAAATGGAATACCATGTGAAACAGTGCGTATAATTATGCTACTGCTGTAAGTCGATGTCTTTGCTGCATCTTGCATGTTGTGTGGTGTTCTGACAGTTCTGTCTTGAAAGACATACAGTGAAATGAAGAAAGTACAAAGAATGCCCAAAGTGTTTAGGAACCATATAATGATTCTGTTTGAGATATGAATTGAACAAGGAGTCTTCTGTGTGAAAACAGATGATTAGAGTGGGGCATGATAGAAGTTTATGAAATCATAAATAAGATGACTAAGGAATGTTCAGTCACTTAGGATCATATAATGCCATGGGCACACAGTGAAGCTATTGGGCAGGCGAGTTTGAAGCAGAAAATCCCTTTTCACACAGTGCACAATTTACTTGCATATCTTGTTTCCACAGATGCTGTAGAGGCCAACAATATATAATTATAAATATAAATTATGTAAATTAGAAACTGTCAATAAGTACAGAGGTCTGAATGAAACCATGGACAAACAATTCTGTAATCTGCAGGGTACCAGCAGGAAAGAGTAAGAGAAGGAGCACTCTATTACACACTCTTTCAGGTGACTACTACTGACAGCTATCAGGCAGGATGTTTAGGTAGCTGAACTTCTTTCTGCGTCAGTATGTCCATTATTTCATAACATTAAAATTATAATTTATAATTATAAATTGTTGGAGAAGGAGAGGAGTTGCAGTGGCTGAAACTCTGCCAAGGTTCTATTGAAATTTTTCTCAGTATTGGACTCTTAAGAAAAGTGAATATTTGCCCTGTCCCTTCAATGTATCACAGCTGTAACTTTGAACTTCACAGATTTCAGGATTTTGAAGAAGGCCAAGAGTCCACCTGTGAATCCCCAAAACATCGTGGTGCGTCCTACCATTGCACCTCTGGCGCTGTGTTGCTAGTGAAGCTGTGTTGCTATTAATGAGACCTTCCCAGCTGTGGCTACCTCCTGAATGCCTCTGCACTGGGAAAATCCCTGCAGAGAGTGATTTGTGGTAAAGGTAATATAGTCTCTCTCTTTTGGGGGTTAATCAAGAAACCTTTTCTTACTTTCTTCACAGGCCACGGCCCCTCTTTCTCAACGGATCTTGATCTTCGGGATAAAAATAAAGAATGGTGTAACAGAGATTGCCAACATCTTCCTTCTCATGTGAATTGATTGTGGAGGATGTGTGTGGGCATATGTTCTAGTCTTGATTTACTAATCACAGAAAAAATCATGCTGCAGCTTTGTTGAAACTTGTCTTGCAAGATATTAAAAGCTGCTGTTGACTTACTAATATAATGAAAAAGGAAAGAAAGATCTGGCTAAGTATTAACCTCATTAACCAAAGACAGACATTCCTTGTACTGGGAACTGAAAGTCTTGGGTTTTGTGATTCCAGAATAATAAGGAGGCTTGATACTTGGATTTTTTTATTTTTATTTTTTCCCTGACTGACTCAGGATGCCTTTAAAGTAAAAATTTACACCTATGGTTATCTTAAAGGATTTTGTCCAGGAGGCTGTTTGTTAGACTGAATTGGTTGTTTTGAATTTTGTGTTTGTTCCCACACAAAATTCAAAACAACCCCCAAAGTGTCATTGCAAAAAGTTCTTCTTCTGCTATTAAAAATTATTGGGAAGAAATAAAATTCAAAGGAGTGTTGTGCTTGTTCTGCAGGAGAGTCTTACTAGAGATGTTTATTTCTTTTGAATTGTTCACATTCAGTTTTATGTCCTGCCGATACAACTCTCAGTTTGTGCTGGTCTGACAAAATAATGTTCCCAGTCTTCAGGTGCTTCTGCTCCATTACCTGCTGTTATTATATGACTACATTATTACAATGATATGATAGCAAACAGCTCTCCAGCAACTATTCCATAAAGCCACTGACATAGCCCAGTCTGGTTACATTTTGGAGCTCTGAGTCACAATGTTTGGACTTCTGGCTTTTATAGTGTTTGAAAGTATTTGCCTTGCAAGTGCCCTGTTGTGAGCATTACAGTGTGGGTCTATGCAAGGCCAAGGTGTGCACATTCTGCAGGAATAAAAATGATTCCGATGTTCCAGGAAGGATGAGGAAGTGTTGGATAAAGAAAAATGTCAGCAAATGTGGCAAGAGCTGTGGCAGCCTTGTCAGAGCTGCTGTTTCTCTGCAGATCACAGTCCCACACTGTCTGGGGTACACCAGCAACATTCAGCTGACAGTGAGTTTCCTATGCCCCGTAGGAAAAGACACCTTTGGCCAGCAAAGCAAGGGAAAGCTTCTGAGGGATTCACAGAGAGCAGGTCTGTTGTTGGGTGGAGATGCTTAAGATAGCTTCATGACCTAGATTGAGGTACTGGAATTCAGGCTCACCTCAGCATCTGTAAAGAGATATATATATATATGTATATGTACTGCCATGGTCAGATTGTTTTTAGGTACCTGAGTTATTTCAATAGATTGTGTGATGTTATCTGCAAAAGATGAAAGAACTCGGGTACTTTACAAATCAAGTGTGTGTTAAAATAACTCTCCCAGTGGACTGTGGCATGCTGCTTTCTTTTCTCCTTTGTACCTCAAATAGCAACAGACTACATGTAGGTAGCGAGTAGGACACTGTAGTTGAAAGTAGCAGATCACCTTATGATTATGTACATGAAGCAAGAATTGCAAAATTACAGAATAAATACACTGAAACTATGCAGCATTGCCTATCAAACTTTAGCAAAAAGCTGCTGTTCAAAATGAAGTAAATCATAATGAAAACAAAAGCGGAATAAGGCTTTGCACCCAGCAATACTAAGCATGTATAACAAATTTATCAAGAAGTAGAACTGCTGCTAAGCAATGTGTCAATTTGATATTAAGACTACATGATGCTATAAGACTATTATTTCAAATGTACTTCAAATTTTGTTATCTACAATAGAATATTTTTATGTTCCTACTTCACCACAACTTTTTGGCTTCTAGATAAGGCCAGTCTGTTACCTACCCATCTTAGGGAAGCCTTCTTAATTGACTTAAATATTAATTCCTGAGCTTTATCTATAGTTGTGCTTCTGAATCAGAAGATGGTTAATGGTTATGCATAGCTTCTTTTTCTGACACTAAACAGATTGTTGAGTGATGCAAACTTTCCCCATAAGATTGATACCCTGATTTTTCCTTCTCAAAGCAGCTGTCATTTTGGCATCCTGAGGCTGAAATAAACTTGGCCTGCAGCCTCAGGAACATGGGATCCAAAGGGCTTGCAGTCACTGCTGACAGGTGCAGGCTTGTACCATGACCTGATCTCACTGCATGGTATTGCCCTGCCATGTGCAGTTGGTCAGCAAGTGCTTGTAACATCTGTTGATTGTTGTTTATTTTCTGCAGAACACTCATCTGCTCAGATTTCTTTTCTAGCTGCTGCACACCTGGCGGATCTGGTAGTTGTATTCCCACAAATAACAGACAAAATGAGTTCCTTTTCCTAACAATGGGCAGTGGGCTCCAGGGGTGACAGTAAAGGGCTTGAAAACTGGCATGTTGAAGGTTGGAGTGGAAGAGCTCCTGGAGTCTTTAAAGCTTCTGTGAAAATGAAGGGACGAGGTGGAACAGAAGGAATTTTTTGACATTGAACACTTATTCTCTGATAAGTACAGCTGCAACCCACGCTGTACTGCAAAAATTCCCAGATATGGACAGTCAGGAAGCATAATGAGGGACATTAGTGCTTACCAACAATGAGGCATGTTTTTTATTAACATAGTGTGTCACTCACAGCATGGGAACTGTCAGCCAAATATACATATGTTCTGGTGTCCCAGCTCAGCAGCTGATAGCTGTGCAGAACCCAACTTGTGAATTTTCAGGTTTAGATGGGGCTTTTAAAACAGGGCGGAGAAGGAAGGAGAAAACCAGATCTGGCAGGTTCTGCTGCAGCTTTTCTCTGTGATACTGGGGCACTCTTTTCTGCTTGGAAATGGAGATTATAACTCTGCCATACCTCACAGGGGAAGAATGAAAATGCTTTGAGATAGTCCTCTATGTTCTGCATGGAAAACACATCATTATTGTAGAACAGCTGCATTTTATTTGATTAATGTTAAGAACAGATCCACACTAAAATGGGTCAATGTACCTTTATTTGCACTCAAGCAGCAAAGAAACATGCCCTTGATCTAACTGCCACTTAGATTGCTGAATTGCTTAAAAGTGGACCTTGATCCTTGGAGATGCTGATTGACTTTGGGAAAAGTTGAGTAACAGGAACGGGTGCGTGCATTTCACTCGATGTAGTCAGAAATTCACAGAAGTTCACTTGCTTGTGTGCTGGAAAACATACTGTTTGTCTGGTATGTACTAACACACCCCCACAAATGAAGAAAGCAATATATGTGTGCCATGTAAGAAATCATAGGAAAGGTACAGCCCTAGTGAAAACTGAGAACACCTCTCCCTGGCTGCATCATCTTACCTTCCTCACTTGTTCATGTTCCCAGATGTAGAGAAATGAACTTGGATAGGTTTGGGGTGTTCTCTTTGAGACTGCTGGTGTGAGAGACATGTAAACAAACATGGCAGAGAACTCCACCACATGCATACAAGGACTGCTGGTTGCAGTTGAAGAAAATACATGTAATTGTTAGAATGTGTGTTTTAGAATAGATCCTCTTATCACATAAAATAAGGCTGGGCTTGTTTAAATGTGAATACTATAGGAAAAATCAAAACCTGATTTTTTAGAACTCTTAGAAAATTTCTCCTGACAGAATTAAGCTGAAGAGAATGACCAAGTAAACAATGGTCT
Organism: Strigops habroptila; assembly: GCF_004027225.2. Taxonomy (NCBI): domain Eukaryota; kingdom Metazoa; phylum Chordata; class Aves; order Psittaciformes; family Psittacidae; genus Strigops; species Strigops habroptila. The sequence continues at coordinate 19,623,249 of NC_044281.2, read as the reverse complement.
GAAAAGAAATGTTAGAGTAGTTACAGTATGTGGGTATTTGTTTGTGCTATAAATCTTTTACCAATTTATTATGTTATTGGAATAATTGTTTAAAACTCAGTGCCTTAAATCCTGATTGCCAAAAGGCACCAGTTATTTTGCCTTTTCCTAGGAAGGGCACTTGAAATGTAGATGTATAGAAATATGGGGGAAAAATAGAGAGAAAAATGAATTCATGGTGAATAGAAAATTTAAAACTACATTTGAAACACATTTCCAGTATCACACGAAAATTTGCACTTTCATAATTAATGAATGGCCTTTCCTTCCTTGTCCCTGATTTTAGTTCGTTGCAGCAAATGAACAAAAGAACAAATAACCTGAAGTCAGCAAAGCCAACACAGCAGCTTCCATAAAACCCTTTGCCAAACTGATTAGATTTGCAATTCACTCACTAAGCCTGCCTGGTCATGGCAGCATCATGCAATGAATCTTTTCATTGAATAAAACTGGAATTGCAGAGAACTGATTTTTTTTTTTTTTTGTATGAATACTTCTGTAGTGCTTGTTTAAACATGAAATTGTTCCTGATTAACTCATGCGTGAGCAGCTTACTCTTAAAAATCTTCCTGTTAAGCTTAATGTAGTTGTTTAATAATTAAACAGAAGCGGTTAATTGGAAAATAGTGCACACATAGGCAATCCTCAGTCTTTTTCCTCTGGATGTAAATGGTTAGTGGCTGGCTAAAGAAGTGGTATCTTAAAAAAAATCCTTGGATAACAGGTTTTCTTAATTTGTTGATTTTTGTAATTTGTGGGACTAAATAAGAAAGAGAAAGTATCTGATAGTTTTTGCATGTAAAATAGCATTCAAGTAGATTGGCATGAAGGTAGAAGAATCCTTTGTTTCTATCTAATAACTTATGGAGCTCCAGAAACTAATGGTTGCATTGCTCGGCAGGGAGCTTATGAGAACTACAGCGTGTCCTCAGCCTCCACATAACTGCTATTCACATCCAGGCAGAGCAGGGAGAGAGAACAACCTGGTTTTCATTCAGGTAGTAGCTCAGATTGTGGGTGGACTGGGCTTTTACAGACTTTATTTAGGATTATTTTTTTACAGCCTTTGCATAATTAATATTTTCAGCATTGTTAGCACATCAGCAAGTGAGACTTAATATTACAAAGGATTGGATTTGTTCATTATCGATTGATTTAAAAAACTGAGATTAATTAAAACTATATATTGTCCAGAAAATAGCTATTTTTAACTGGTGATCCAAATGAAGTAAAAAGACTGTGCTCAGTTCTACCTTGTCCAGTTTGTTCCTCAGAAATCAGGAGGTTAATCTAAAGAGAAAAGTGAATATATTTGTTAGATTATTTTTATTTTAAAAAGCTTTCTATTAGCAAAGTAAAAGTAAAGAACACACAGGAAGAGTCTTTCTGAGGCTCCTAGCTTTAGAACTTAATCAGAGAAGCTGGCTCTGTCTGCAGTGGCCTGAAAGCCATGTTTAAATGCGTCTTGAACGCAGGTCCTGTTGAATCAGTAGCAGACATGGTTTGGTTGGCATGTGAATGAGGTGGCTGTAGTGCCAAAACTGTAAAATTGCTATAGACAGTGACTACTGAAAAATTTAAATCTATTGAAAATCAAACAAACACAAAAGTCAGATTTCTCTGCATGGTTCTTGTCAATCACTGGAAACTCCTGTGCAGAGTGACTGGGCTTTACCTCTTCCATGAAAGCTAAACAGCTGGGTCTGATCCAGGACCTGATGGGGTGAGCAGGTGTAACAAGTCTGGTAACAACCAAGCAGCTGCTTCCACTTATCTTCCAGAAGGGGAGTTGGGGGTCTTAGCTATGCTGTGCTGTTATGATAAACTAGGTAGTGAACTAGTGACCAGATTCCTCAAGTGACTGTAATTCCTGGTCTTGTGCTTTGCAGACTCTGTCCCAGGGCCAGGTCCTGTGTGCTCAGCACCCAGTGCAGTGCTTGGAGGTAAGTGCTATCAAGGTTGTGTGGAGCTGTGCTTTGGGTGATGGCCAAAGACTCTTTATTCAGAGTCTGTGTGAGCCAGGAGAACAAAAGTGTTTTGTCTTGGTCAACGATTGTTTTTGGCTCTTGATGGAGTGAAAATGTTCTCCCGTGAAGGTTCACTTTGCTTCCTCAGTTCCTGAAGAGATTTTCCAGGGAGATCCTGTGAATATTTTGCTTGTAAACCTCCCCTCTTCCTGCCCTGCTCCCTGCCAGCACCTACCCAAGAAATACCTTGCTTACTTTTTTAATCTCTTCTGCTAGCCTGTGAGCAATGGTTGGCTGCTTTGGCCCAAATTGTCTGACAGAAATGTCTGTCACATATTGACAGACATGGAGGGAGAGTTGGCTCAAATTGCACGGAAGTTTGCATAGGGTGTGGGGTTATGTCTGTACCCTAGTAAACAATGTTACAAGACAAGCAAGGTTCCATGTGCAGATTAGCATTGCAGATCGAGGACCATGCATGGTATAGATGGGTCTGGGATACTGTCAGTGCTACAAGGTTCACCCATGGTGATGTAAGAGATTTGAAGATATATATGTCTGCCTGGGCGCACCACAAAATGTGGCTGCGAAGGGGCGTATGATATGTATAATGATGTTTAAGCTTAGGCTGCCCTTACTGAGGGGGAATCTTATGTAGTAGCATATGTAACTAGTGAATTGGAATACAGGCACATGTTCAAGATGACTGCGATTTTATGCCTTAGTTATCAGCAATTTTGAAGGAACATCCCTAATTCATTCCACAGCAATCCAAACTATGGGTGTTTAGTTCCTATTTGTCACCAGCATTTCTCTGATCTCTGCCTAGCTACGCTCATAAAGTGCCTCCAAGTATGTTTACAAAGATGTTTACTCTCCAAACCCTTCAGGCTGATCATTCTGAAACTACTTAAGGAATGTACCTGTCAACTTGGCTGGAAAAATACTCTCTCTATGTAAAAGACAAAGAGCTGCTATATAATGCTGGTTGCAGTGTTCACCAAAATTCTGAGTCTGGATTGAAATATTTCTTTCAACTCCTATTTTTATTTGTGTAATACTTTGTATATTATATAGAAACATTAAGTTAAAGTCATTACACTAAATGTTAAAACTCAGTCTTAAAGACTTTACATTTGGAATATTGTGTCAAATTCTAACAATTTGTCAACAGAAGTAAGTATTTTTCCTTTGAAGCCAGTAAAGAATGGTAGAATGATGTCTATAGTTGTTTTAGACATCAAAGAGAAAAATAAAAGTTACACCAATGTCTTCATCTGGAACTGCAGTTAATCTGATTTAAATATAGCAATGAGTGAAAGAGCTGCATCATAGAAGTCTTTCTGAAAAGATAGTAGAGAGAAAGATTGAGACATTCTTCATTCAGTTGTAAATTATATAAATGAGTGTCAGTTCTCTATAATTCAGAATACCAAGTGTGTAAATATAACTATTTTAACACTCTAGTTTCAAGATGGTTCAGAGCAAAGCATTTTCCTTACACGGTGGTGAGCAGTTTGTCTCCCTTACCATTGTAAAAACCTTCGTCTTCTGTGCTGCTGTCTTGCTAGTCCTAATGTCATTGTCAACAGAGAGCCAGGAACAGTCAGAGGATATACTGGCAAAAACAGTCTGATAGCACTGGCTGCGTAAAAATTCAGCTGTTTATTGTAGCTGTTGAGATGCATCCGTTCAATAAATGTAAATAATTCGGAGAATGTGCAGTTCTAAAAATGGTATTGTGTTGAGGAGGAACAATGTGGAAGGTTGATCCAGGTGACTAACACTTAAAACTAGTTTATGTTTCTGAACTGAAACACCTCTATAGCTTTAGAACTTGCACAGTGAACCAAATGTTTTTGGCCTGTATTATTTTTTCATCTGGAATTACATCAATTATAAAATCAAGCCTTTTTTTTTTTTTTTTTTTTTTTTTTTTAAATGGGAAGGGGATGTTTACATATTTTGGCTTTTCAGGACCATTTGATGTGCTGCATTAAAGCTGCACAGCTGAGCATCCACAAGTTGTCTATTTCTTTGCATAGTATGTTTTGTTCATATAAATGATGAAAGTTCAGAAATGTAAAGCATTGTGCCTTGCCTTCCTTCTAGGGAAAGCCTAAAATGTCTTGCCAAGCTCTAGCTTTTCCATCCCACCTCTTCTTTTTTCCAGAATTTATTTTCTTTTCCTTTGTAATGAACTACACAGTTGTATGGAGGAGGAAAGTACTGCTGGCAGTAAGATGCAGACACATCTCGAGATTTAGACACAGCAGGCAAACACCTTGTAGCCCTTTGGCTGAGTATCAACACACCATTAATAAGCAGACAGCTTAAACTCGGCAATAGCAGAGCCTTTGTTCCAAAAAAGAGAGACAGCTTTGATCTGGCCATTGCCTTACTTGGAATTGCCCCATTATTATGCATAGCAGAGCGCTCACGTTTAATTGGTCATCATACCTAATCTTGGTCCCCCTTTATACAGGGGTAGTACAAAAGAGGAATTCCCGAAGTATGTGTTAGTTGTAGATAACCCACAGTGTGTTTGTTTTGGAGGAAGAGCAAAGGAAGGAAACTGACTATTTTTTTTTTTAACTTTTTTTTTTTTCTCTTCATCTAGAGCAAATGAAAATAGTACAAAATGATGAGAGACCATCCAAGGTAACTCTAAGCTGTTTGTGTGCGGTTCTGCTCCACCCTGTATACGGTCTATTTTTGTTGTTCCTGCTGTGGTCACTTGAGACAGGTTTTAATATAACTATGTCTTGGAATGCTTGTTACTGCATCTGGAGATGAGAAAACTCTTGCCTCCCCTCAGTAACCTCTGTGGATAACAACAAACAGGTACAACATGCCCAGGCAGCGATGGTTAGAGGGAGAGAGAGGGAGAAGTCAGATGAACCTAACGTGCCAGTATCATTTAGATGGCTGTGGATGAAAGTATTTCTATGACTTCTTACACAAGCTATTGAGTACAAGCACTACTTAAAAAGTAACTATAGTTACTATAAGAGTATTACAAGCATGCGAGTTTCAATGGTCTCGACGGGCAAACTGCTAAGATTTTAGTACAGACCTCAATGCTATTTTCAAAGACCTGTTTTCAAATCTTTACTAATTACTGTGAAATACATGGATTGTAGTATGCCTGCTGGTAATTAGTCTGAGACTCTTCCCTCTTATGGGTCCTTTAGTGAAACCAGAGTATGGTGTTTATGCCAGTACAGTTTTCTGCTGTGGCAATGACTGTGAAGTGATTGAAGACTGGATTAAGACTTTGAATGAGTTGGGCATGAAGAGCAAGCAGGGAAGGACTCTATTAGCAATAAATATCTAGGAGCCTAATTTAACAAAATGTTTTGTTTCCACATTAGATGTACATTTCTGGTGCGTTTTCTCCTCTCTTTTGATCAAGGGTGTTGTGTTTGGACTTGAGCCAATGACTTGTCTATACACGGAGTTATCCTAGAATAACTACTCAGGAAAAAATAGCCTGGATTAACTCCATGGGAGCAGAGTATTGTTCCAGAAGGAGTTATTTGGAGTACCAACATATTTGAGTGCTCTGTCTCAATTGCTCTTTTCTCACTTTCTCTGGAATCTCTTGTGTGAGAAAAGAAGCTTCTCCCTTCATGTCCTGGATGTCACTAGGAAAGAACAAGGATAATGTCATGCTGCTTGGCACTTGTGAGGTTTTAAAGGCTTGCATCCTCTTCTCTAAACCAAAGCACTAAACCAAGACTCTGTAACAAAACTTCTCTCTCTCTCTTGGGTGGATGAAGTGCACTAAGGTATGCTAGCAAATACCCTTTTGAGTTACGGGTGAAATAAGCATGAGACTAAATGATCTGGGCTCCAAACCCACATGTTGTTTTCAAACCGTTAAAGGGTAGGGGTAAGGAATTCTCAGATGCGTTCAGAGATGGGAGATGCTGGAGGAGACTCATGTAGTCTTGAGACTCTGCCCTCGTGCTGTCTTGAAAAGTCTAGAAAACAGAGAGATGTACGCACTGATTTTTGGGTTTTTCTTCTTTTTTTTCTTTTTCTGATGGCTGTGTTGTTTGGGGAATACAGACTGAACGCTGTATAGGGTCACGCGGTCCGTATCACCCATCCAGTACCCAGTATTAGTAGCCAGACCGGTGTTAGCTCTTACCGTGCCCCGTGGGGGGTTTCTGCCCTTTCCCCCCGCCAGTGCCCGCGGGCTACGGCCCGGCCCTTACCTGCGGCCGTGCCCGGCCCCCGGCACCGCTTTGTCTTCGGTCGCGTAGAGCGGAGCCCGCCGCAGCTGGGGGCGCGGGAGGTGGCGGCTCCCGCGGGCCGGGGCCGGGGCAGGCTGCGGGGCACTGTGTGCCGGGCGGGGAGCGGCCGCTCGGGGGCCGGGCAGCCCGCGGAGGGCGGGGCTGGGCTGGGCTCCGTCACTGCGCGCGGAGCCGGCGGGGCACAACGGGCGCCCTCAGCGCGGGGAGCGGCGGCGCTCGGCAGCAGGTTCCCGCGGCCGGCGAGAGCAGATGGCGGCCGCGCTCCTCCTGTACCTGCCCCTCCTGCCGGGGCTGGCCGGCGCCTTCAACCTGGACACGGACAACGTGATCAGCCGGCGCGGGGAGCCGGGCAGCCTCTTCGGCTTCTCCCTGGCCATGCACCGACAGCTGCAGCCGCAGGAGAAACGGCTGTAAGTGCTCCCGCGCCACGCCTGGCCCCGTCCCGGGCCGCCTGCGGGGACCCTCCGCCCTTCCCCCGCCGCGGAGCTTCCGCGGGTTGCGACCGACAGCCCCCCCCCGGTGTCCCGCTGGCGGCGGGGAAGGGGTCAGAGCCGGCGGAAGGGGGGCTCGGAGGGGCGGGCGGCACCTGCCGCGGCCCGCGGGGTGCTGCGGCACCGCAGGCCACCCGGAGGCAGCGTGCGCCGGGCTGAGCGGCGGGGACGTGCCGGGGAGCGAGGTGCCGCCCCGCCCTCCCCGGTGGCCTGCGGGGAACCTGGGCGAGGAAGCGGGAAGCGAGCAACAGCCCCGCCGGGAAACCTTACCGTCCCGGCCGCGACAGCGGTGTCTTGCGCGGGCCCCGCCGGAGGGGGCATGAGGAGGCTGGAGCGGGGGGCGGGCTCCTGCGGGAACGCTGACCTGCTCCGCCGGTGCCCCGCGGCTGCGGGTGCCTGTCCGGGCTCTCGGGTTTGTTCTCCATGTGCGTACCTGGCCTCGGGTAACGCTGGGGCTGCTGTTCAAGACGGAACCTGCTCGGAGTGCAAGTGGGAGGTGGTACAAGGAAGACGGGAAACATAAATCAGTGTTGGTGGCACATGAGTGAAAGCTAGGAGCTTCTTTTGGGAAATCCGGAAAGGGAAGTAAGGCTCCTTTGTATATCTTCAGGGTCCTTGCCTCTTCGTGACCATATCTCAGCATTGCCTTACCCCGTGTAACCAGTAGCACTGGATGGAGTGTGTCTTGTGTCAGGTAGTGTTATCAAATAGATGTGTCTTCCCCAAATATTTAGTTTTAATTAAAGGGAAGACAAGCCCATAATTCATACAGAGTTAATGGGAGAAGGAAGCTGGAAAGAAATGTTATCCTTTATAAAGTTAGCAGGTAAACTTACTCAGAAGTCCTGTGGCCCTGTTGTGCTAACGCTTGCCTTCTGTTGGTTTCATCAAAATTACAGTGTGTAGAGCAGTATAAATCACAAATGCCCACATTCATTCTTCCATCTAGTAGACTAAATGGCTCATGATATCCTGAAGAATGAAATATACATCTGTGAGCTTCTTTTCAGAGGCCTTTATCTTAATTCTTGATGAGATTACTCTTACGTTGGTCTGTGTTCTAAGAAAGCAGTGCCTGAAGCTTGTTAGTTTGCCACTGTATTGTCAATGCTGCTAGAATGAGTGTGTCAGAGTATGCAGACAGAAAGCCAACTACTGAGAAGTCAGTTAAAACACAAGTGCAGTCACAGTATTCAAGCTAGTCTGAAATACTTGGCTGAAATGCTTCAGAGATGACTAGTATGAAAGTTCTGTATTGTATGTATAGTAAGTGCTTCCTCAGGCAATCCAGATCTGGGGACAGAGCAGAGAGCCAGATGCTATCTGCCTTGACACGGCTTTCTGAATCCAGGCTTTCATAAGAAGCAAGTGTCTCTAATAGAGACAGGACCAGACTAGAGAAACTGCGGTTTATGGTGTTGTGCAATTCTGATGTCTTGGCCATTTTTAAAATGTATTCATGAGTGTTAGCATAAAGAATTTGAGTGTTACCCTGGGTAGCTGGTGGGTAGTGTTCTTGGAATGAAACCATTTACATCACGCAGGCGTGTTACAGTCACTTCAAGCATCATTTTTCCATCTGTAAGAGTAGCAGTGTGTGGCTGTAAGAGCACAAGACATTAAACACGCTGAACTGAAACTATCTTTCATAGGGACAGAGGTGTGTTTAGCTCATTTTGTGTAAGTTCTGTCTCATGAAACAGATGGGAGTTTTGAAGGGGAAACTTGAAGCTTCCCATGTTAGGCTGCATATTCATATTAGATAAAAGAGTGACATTGAACTAATATCAAATGATCTGTGTGACCTGTTGCATGGAAACCATATGCAGTTTCTAAATAGCTTGACTCTAGATGGGTGGAACAAACGGTGTCTGCTGTCCAGATACTGGTGGAAGTGAAAGTTATGGGAATGAAGGTCATGTCTTACCTGTACTGCAAAAGTGGTTTTATGTACAGCTATCTCTTAGACAGAAGTATTTCTTTTACCCCTTCTTCTTGAATGGATGCTAACTTAAATGCTCAGTTACAGTTTGAGTGTGAGCACTGTTGTCAAAAGTACAGAAACCCCATTTCATCATTGAAGCTTAATGAAAAATTATACTTGGGTGCTCATCTGGCAGCAACCCCCAACCTGAGCACCCATATACCCCTCCAACATCTTGTAACAGACATGTGCAAGATCAGTCAATCTTTAGAAAAATGAGCAAATGAGAGAAGGTGAAATACTTGAATTCTATTCGAAGGTTGGTTTAGTCTGTGGCTTGGAGCAAGGCTTGGTTAAACAAACTAAATGATGTGTAATTTTTCTCTTGTCTTGCTTAAGTGGTTTTTAAGTGAAATGGTTCCCTGTTCCTCACACTGGATAATTCAGTGTTAAGCGTTATGAAAATCCTCGGGGGAAAAAAAAAAGGGGGGTGGTGGTGGGGAATGTCTAGGAGGTGTGATAAAAGTACAGCTGGAATAGCCTTCAATTAAACATGGTGTTTGCTTTTGATCACCTTTTTCCTTAGTCACAGGATACTGTGGATTGTATATTAGCTTTGAATGGCAGTCTTTTCATTTATTAGTGTTAGCTACTAATGCTATGTTTGCTAATGATGAATTACTTAACTCCTTATGGGTACTTAGTTCCCTATGGTTACTCTATGGGTAGATGACTGTTCAACTGGTACCAAGTACAAGACTATGGGCTAGTAATAGGATTTTGTTTTTCTTTGTGAGTATCTTCATGTGAGAAAAGTTGGAAAGTTTGTCAGTTGGAGAGGGGAAAAACTTTATTAATTCACAGTGATTGAAAGTAAAGGCATGTGGGTGTGAAAGACAGCTAGGCGCAATCTTTATGTGCATCAGGGGAGCATTGATGTTGGCAGTACTAAGCGCAGCCTGCCTGGATTTCTGTGTACATTTCTGGTTCATTGTCAAGCACAATGAATCAGGTAGCAGAAAAGCCTAATGGAGTTCTAAGAGAGCTGGGCTTGTTGCCCTGGGTAAGATTGTTCTGCCTTTAATCTGTCAATATGACAAAAATAAGGGGAGTTCTGGTTCTGTGAGCGGGTGGTGGCACAACAGTAGCGTGTTTTGTTGGCAAACTGGATAAAGGTTTGTAAATTGCAGGGGCCTTAGGCTCAGTGACAGCCTAGCTATAGGAGTAATGTGGTTAAGGTTTAGGTAGTCCTGTGATTGAGAATGTGAGAGTGTATCTAGCATCTGTAAATGGGGATATGCTCACTATATATATATTGGCTACTATATATTACAAATACATTATGATTATAATAAATATATTATTACTAGCTATTCACTTTATATATAGTGAGTGTATTCACATGTGTATTTTTTTTATATATATATAATATCTATATAAATTATGTGCATGCATACTTACTCCAAGTAAGATGTCCAGCAGGTCTGTTCCAGTCCTTTTTAGTTGTAATTCACACTGATTTAAGCACATAATCTTGAATCGGAACACAAGCCCCAAGAATGCTGAAATTGGCGTATAAGTTCATTTGCAAGTAATTCTGATACTATTTGCAGTAGAAGTATAGAGCTGAATTCATGTAGGCTTCTTGGTATTTAAGGCAAAAAAGGATGAAACTGTAGTAATAGACATTCAAGATCTAATCATCAGCTGAAAAGCTGTGTGGTTGAAAGTTGTGGGTAGGCACTTTATGTCAAGACTGCATTGCCCATTAGCAGCCATAAAGTCCTACAAATTGCAGTATCTTACTGAAATTTTTACTTGTGGCAGGTTTTGCTGATACTGCATATGTCTGGTGTGAGTTGTTATATCAATACATAACAAAGTTGCCTTAGGTCAGCAGGGCTGCTGACATTGCTGTACTGCTGCCGTGCATCCTCAGTGGCATTGAGCCAGTGCTTCTGTGTTGACTGAGGGCTTGCGCTCACAGACACTTTGCTCCAGCAACAAAAGAGATGGATTATGCTGGTCTGCAATGGAAAATGACAGTTTCTGCTTGCGGAGGTAGTGTAGTGTAATTCAAGCTTCAGGTAGTAAAGGAGTTTGTCTATGTTTGAGATTGATGTCCTGTGGCAAAGGCCAGAATCAAATGGAGCTGGGAAGGAGGGAGAGTAGCTTAAGAGTTTCCCTGTAGTGGTAAGTGAAAGAATTTTGAAAAGAAGATCCATCATACTAACGTCATGGGTGAAAGAAATGAGAAGATTAAATTTACATCGCATAAGGGAGAAAAATGTGGGATTTCTGTAGGTGGAGTCAAACTGCAAAAGGCAAGCTTTTTCCCAGTGCTGTTTGTGTTGTGCTGTGGGTTATCTGTGGCAGAGACACAGCTGGCAGGTTTGCAAGTGAGGTATACAGAAAATTGGGAACTCTGTCATATGTCACTATCTGACTCCCATTTTTGCAGGTGGAAAAAAAGAGGTAAGTGTTGCTGTTGTTGTTTTTCCTCAAAGGAACAGGAAAGAATTGTGCACTTAGTCCTGCAGAACTCTGCTAAGGCAAGAAACGGAGCATTGAGCTGACACACACCAGGAAGTTAATACTAGTGTAACCGCTTCCCCAATGCAGAGAAAGGAGCAGACTCTCTAAGCAAGGCACTAGTGAAATCACAGGTCATACAGCAAAAACATGCTTCTGACAGGCCAGTTTAGTCCAGGTGGCTCTGAAGAGGCTGTGTCAGGAAAGATATGATATGGTACAGTCCTTTTTTGTTAGCTCTGTGAGTTCACAGGTTCAACTTCACTGCCATGTTAACTGGTGTGACAAATGTTCATAGCGTAAAGCTGGCCTTCCCACACAGTAAGTAGGAAACCTCTTATCCCAGTTCTCCATCCCCATGAGAAACTTGCTTTTCAAGACGTCTTGCACTTTTCAGATAATGTTTTGTTTTTTTCTGAAGTTACCTGTAGGTACAGAAGAATCTTAAATAACCTTGTGGTAGATGTGTTATTTTTCTTATGCTGGTGTTAAGAATTAACAAAATTCATTGCTGTACCTGGTGGGACCCTTCATGAGTAAGGACTGTATCATATGCCTTTTGTCAGCAGTGATGATAAATGGCCTGATGTGCAGGCTCCAGCTTTGAGTAACAGCCTAGGCTGTCAGCTTCAATTACAGCTCATAAAATTGGTATGCTCTTACTGGAAGATGCTTGTACCTGATATAACTCCTTGGTTTCATAGCTTTTTATTTTTACTTATGCTGAGCCTGATTGATGTATCAGTTCTTAGTGTAAAATGTACCATGTCTTTGGTGGGGTTGCTAGAGCATAATATTTACAGGGTGGAAGTGATGACAGCTTTAGAAGCATTTTGGCTTAGGCTTTCTTTCTTATTTTTAAATGTCTCATTAGATGTGAATGGAAATTTGTGGAGGCGCAAATTCCTCTCTCTTCAGGCTGTGCATTTGGAAAGAGAAGGGTGTTCTGTAAGCTGCTACTCTCTGTAAAACACAGACCTGCCAAGCCGTTCCAAGAACATTAAAATGTGATGGCTCAATTAACTAAAATTGCTTTAAGTTCCTCTAGTCCAAGTCTGTTGTTGTCATCCCTTTCTAAAAGGATAGAATTTATACCAAGTAGTTCTTATTAAATAATATTAGGATATAAATCAACCCTGATGAACACAGCATATGCTAGGCAAGCGAGCTCCATTGTGGCCAAAGTATTAGAAATGTCTCAGAAAGAGATAAACTAAATCTTGCATCCTCTAAAACTAGTAAAGTTAAAAAAGTGTAACTGGAACAGTGCAGACAAGGACAGACCTTGATCTCAGGAAGGAGGAGAAAGGCTTTTCGTGTTACTAAAGTGAATGAAAACTAATGAACTGCACAAAATATGAGTTAAGGACAAAGGAAAAGCATTCTTCTTGACAAGTTGTGGTTTTGAGCAGGGACTGTGGGTCCTGACAACTCTGCTTAATGATGCCCAAAGACTGGGCAGAAAAGCGTTGGGGAGGGCTCACAGTTGGAAAGACCAGCAACTATTCTCTTGCTTTTCAAACCAAGCTGATGTAGACGCACACAGATGGGTAAAGTAAACGTGTCTCTGTGCATGTCTGACATAAAGCCTTCAGTGAAGCTGTTCATTGTGTACTCCATTGTGAAAAGCACTTGCAGTCCTTAACAGGGTTTGCTCTAAATACTAAGGGGAGAAGTCATCCTACACTGTCCTAGTCTGATGTATAGTTCAGTTTGAGAACTGTAGTTGTAAGTTGGATGGGCTAAAATGTGTTTGAAGAGCATAAACCCTTACCACACAGAACCTGAGGTGGGAGTGAGCTGGAGAAGCATGTTTTTATGCAGTTCCTTTGCTGCAGTGCAAGGTGGGCTGCTGGGGTGCAGACTGTGGAGTGTGTGCTGTGTGCATGCCCTGCCCCAGTTCTCAGCTGTGTGGGCTGGAGCTGAGTGAATCAAGGCTCTCTGTGGCACTGGCATCCTGAAAGCCTCAGCTGGCAGACGGCTGCGTGAAGCTCATTGCTGCCCTGATCTTATGGACTGACTGGCACAAGCAAATTTATGGTGCTCTTCAGACTTAAAATGTGACTGCATCAGCTACAGAAGGGGAGAAAGTGAGTGAGTCAGAGAGAGTTTTGATCAAGATGCAGGGGTGTAGAGTGAACCATTCAAGTATCTGAAGTACGTAGTGTACACAACACAAGGCGCATTTTCTGTGTGCTGCTCTGTTCCAAAGCAGCAGGATTTGCAGTAGTCAGTAGTCCTGCAACAAGGAGATTAAAGGGAGCACTGTATTGTTAAATTACCTATGAGCTGGAATCTTAAAATTTAGCACTTCTGTTTGAGGGCATAGTTTTCTTTCAATTTCTGTTTTAATTTTCCGGATTTCCTGAGGTCTTGAGATCAGCAGAGCTTTCAGATGGGTGTGCACAGAGATAAGATGTACTGGAGGTACAGCCTCATTGGTCATGGAGGCACAGCTGTGTCAGAATTACTACAGGAAGAAGTGCTACAATTTCTGTATCAGTTTCACTCGTGCTGGCTACCTTGATGATGAATAAGGCTCTTTAAGATGGTATATACTTTAAGAATAAACCATAAGGCAATGCTACCATCAAGTATGAATCTGTCTTCATCCAGATGTGGAGTTTCATGTACTGCCTTGTCTACTGTTAATAATATAATTCACCCGTGTACAGAGTCCTAATTAATCCTTCCTCCTTTTTTTATTGTTACAATCTAGTAGAAAAATGGCTTTTACAGAAGCAGGAAACAGTCTGTGTTGTATCTTCTTCAGAAATGCTGGCTAACCCTGTCAGTCTGTGCCTGCACTATTTGATGGGTCCTGTCTGTAACTGTACAAGACAAATGTAAATCTTCGTTATATAATTCTCAAATTAAGTGTTTTTATTTAATTAAACATTTTTATTTACATTTCTGAGAAGTCTTTTTTACTGTTGACTGCCCTCTAGTAAATATTTTTCAGCGTATAGGCTCCTTCATCCAAAAATCTCAGCATCATGTATAGTGAGACTATAGTTCACTATAGGAATGAAGAGGAGCACAAATCACTGTTACGGTTCTTGCTGAGTGCAGTTTTCTGTGTAATATATGTTACTAATGCTGCTAACAATTTGTAAATAACAAAAACTTACACAGAAGCAGGACAGGTGGGTTGGCTTCTCATAAATGTTTTTCTTTAAAGGATATCAAGCAGAGAGGAATGGTTTACTGATCTAATTTGTTGCTGTCTGGATTCTCCACAAAATAAAACAGAACATTTCCCCAATTAGTATATTGGATTGCCTGGCAGGTTACAGTAGTAAATTATTCACTAGTCAGCATGGGCCGTTTTTGCCTCTGTTAAACTCTATCCAAAACCCTTTCTGTGTTTGCCAGAGCAGCTGTCAGTTTTTTAAGGAATGCAATCTGGTAAGTTTTCACAGGAGATACCTCATTCATTTCACTGCTGTTTAAAATCAGTTGTTGTTTAAATGTTTCAGAACCAGCCAGGCGCTGGATGAATCATTATAGCCATAACTATAGAAGTTCCACGTTTTTGGGGACATATTCTGCAGAATGGACACGACAGAGATCAGGCTGTTGGGCAAGCAGCTATTTAAAAACAAGCAAAAATCTCTACAATCAAATGGGCAGATGGTATATACTGTGAAACATTAGCTGGAAAATTAACACCTCATAGTGGTATTTAGCAAGGGTAGGTACAGTAAGAGGCACACAAGTACTTGAAGAAATAACTATATAGAATGGTCTGGAAAACACTGAATAATTAATTTATTAGCATTGGATATTGTTGATTGAAATACATATAAGTAAGTTGCTGCTTTGAAAGTAATGGCAGAAGAATACAACCCAGAAAAGCAAATATCCATGTGAAAATAAAAAAATCACTTCAATTTTTAAGGGAGTTATTCAGTATATTAAAAATAAATTAACTGAACCATGGGTTAATAAAGCTCCTTTCATGACTTTAGCATAAAATGTACTGTATTCTTGGTAAAAACCACTTCCCGTGGGTTAAAGGTATCGAGAGTATCCCATTTTCTAGGACTGTTTTGAGAATTCTATAACTTGCTTAGCAAAAGAGAATTGCAGTTATGTTGTTTTGAAGAGCAGGTCAGATGTATTCTGCTGTGAAATAGCTGAGATTAGATTTTGGTATCAAAATGATAGTAAAAGCCAAGAAGTTGTGGTTCTTGCATTGTGATTTTTGGAGCATTTGCTAGTATGGACTGGCCATTTTTTGCTTTGTTGGAGCACTGACTGTTTTTCTTGTTTCCTCTGACAGAACTGCATCTAAAAATGTCATTTCCTAATATTGATTTCCGTTAAGCAGTTGTACTAATTTATGTGAGGATGTTTTGACTGTGTTTGAGCACAAAAGCAAGAGGAGTTCACGGGATGCTCCCTGTCTACATGCTGTCTACAGCATAAAAATATACCCTTCCAGGTACATGTATGGATCCTGCACTGGGTTTCTCTGTCAGCTAGCGAGTTTCTAGTTACTTTTCAGCTGTATTCTTTGTTTTGTGCTTTCAAGGAGTTGAAAGGAGGAATGGCAGACCTTAGAGCCAGAGTGTTGTTTCCTTTCTAGTGAAGATGACAGACAATTTTTCAAGTGAAGCTAAATGTACTTGGCTCCTGCTTGTTTCACCTCCATTGTTACCCTTCTCAAAAGCAGGTCTATAAAATGTATCTTTAAAAACCAAAGGGAACCAGGATTGTAAATATGCTGGGAGCAACTCATGTCTGTAGTGCCCCGAGGTTGTCTGCTCAGCAGCACATGCACGGGTCAAAGGTCTGAGGGAAATTCATGTTTACCCTGGAAGTGCTCAAAAGTGGCAACCAACTGTTGCTGATGGCAAGAACGTTATCATTACATGTAGGTGAATTTTCTGCATTCTTCTTTTCTCATAGCTCTTTTCGCATTACCCTTGCAAGGGAATGACAAAGGTTGGTTAGCCTTGCACTTTGTCATAGGTGCTGACAAAGCTGCATAGTGGTTAAATCTGCTGGCTCTTAGACCGTAGTGATGTCTAGCAGAGTGTGTGAAACTAGATCAGAGTTCCTATTTAATTACCCATATTTGTTTAGCGTGAAACAAATCTTAGGTGAAAAGTCACATTATTTTCTTGGCCAAAGATGCTAAAATCAGTCTGGCGTATTTTTTTCTTGTTATATAGCCAACTCCTGTAGCTGCTGCTACAAATATGGCATAATCGTGTAAGTCTCTGTAAGCTTTTCATCCACTCATCTTTCTGCTACATCAGTGTTTGATAATTATGTAGTGTGGCCCCAGAATATTGCTGAAGAGGTAGATTTCTTTTCCACTCCCAGTCAAGCTGTATTCCATCATATAGTGGAAGAATAGTTGTTGTCAGATTAGATCCAGTCCTAGTAATAGCTGCAATACTGTTCGCGCAACTTTCGGCCTACAGAAAGTGTTAAAAATACTTGGAAACAATTAATTCCATGTTCTGCTCAAGTGAGAATGTTGGGAGTGCTGAAAGATGGAAAAAAGTACGTGTGAGGGGAGTCACGTAAAAATGAAGCATGTGTGCATGTGGAGGGGGAGCAGTATACAGTGCAAGAGAATGCAGTGGGTTTCTTGGCACAGTCTCAAGTAGAAGGTATTTTGCAAACAGAAAGATGTTGTTCTTAGGTTTTGCAAGCTGGTTGAAATTCTCAGAGTTTGTACATTCCTGCTCCATAGAAAAATATAGTTGCTGCTTCTTCCACAAGTGTGTGTATGGAGAAGTTTATTGTGAATATGTTTTATTTCTGTTGATCTATTTCATCAGTGTTTTGGTAGCTGAATGAAACATTAAAAAAGGCTCCCGAAGTGTCCCAGCTGCATGGGCATTTGTATGACTTGGTTCTCCTATGAAAATACCTTATTGGAGGGATGTTCTTCCAGGTGATTTGAATGTGTTTTCAGTTAATTTGAAGGGGGGGGACACTATGTGTTAGTATGTATACCCAGTGACACATCTGCTTTTGACATTAAGTTCATGGCTCAAGGAAAAGTTCACTCAGACTGTGAATCCTGGTGTTTAACCAGGACTATAGGGTTTGTTGTGGTTTAACCATGGTTGGCAACTAAGTACCATGCAGCTGCTTGTTCACCCCCACCCTGCCTGGGTGGGATGGGGAGATTGGAAAAAGGGAAAACCCATGGGTTGAGATCTGAACAGTTTTTAATAATTGGGGAGATCGGGGGGGAAGTAGAATATGATATTGACAACAATAATGATAGTTGTAATGAAAAGGAGATACTGAGCATGATGTGCTGTGGTATGGAATATCCCTTTGGCTAGTTCAGGTCCTGGCCCCTCCCGGCTTCTTCTGCCCCTCCTGACTGGCAGAACACGGGAAATGGAAAAGTCCTTGACTTTTGATAACCACTACTTAGCAACAACTAAAACATTGATGTGTTATCAACGTTTTTCTCAGACTAAACCCAAAACACAGCACTGTACCAGCTACCAAGAAATAAAATAACTCTCTCCCAGCCAAAACCAGGACGTGGTTGTAAGACTAAAAGAATAATTTGAACTGTGCAAGTGACTTTTGGCTGTCGACGTGTGCGTTTGCTGGCTGTTTGTGTACTTGTTCTCTGAAGCATTTGTTAAGGATTAGGTATTGGGAAGGCACATGCCTTTCCTACATGAGGAGTTCTTCAGCCTGCTCCCACAGGGTACTTCTCTGTGGTGCCATGGGCTTATGCTGGCAGCTGGGAATGCACAGCTTAGCTCAAGAGTGCCAGTGTTGTGTGGTGTGGGTGAGCTTCCCACTGGGGCTCTGGCTGATACATTTAGTCTTGGCTGAATGTGATGAACTTTTGATCAGATGGTGAGTCTGCCGAAGTTGCGAATTACCATTTCTGTGATTATGCACTTAGTGCGGGAGGTTTCTACCTGTCGTGTTTTTCCCTCTCCGATTCAGAGGGAGAAGGTGTTAAGTCTGGAAAAGAAAGAGCAAGAGTCTCAAATTTGATATATTGGTGAAGAAACGGTGGCTTGGGTTAGTTTGGGGAGCAGTCGCTCTTCAAATGCTACAGGCCTGTGGGATTAGTTGCTGTAGCATGTTATATTGCCCACTGATTCTACTGTGAAATGCCTTTCCCTCTTACTGTACTTCTGTTATGCCTCTTAATGGTTTAATTATGTTCATAAATGAAACTGATGTTCTTCATTCAGTAAAGGAAAGAAAGGAATGACATTTCAACCCAAATATTTGTTTTGTGCTGTATTAAAACTGCTGCAGGTTTTTTTAAATGGCTTTTGGCATGTTGATGGACAGTATATGCCTGTTATGGTTGTTAGCTTCCTAACAAGTAATGCCTTCAAATAGTAACTGAGAGCATTGCACTTCCAGATTACTTTTTTTTGAGGGGAGGGGAAGTGTGAGCAACTGTTTCCATATTTTGATTACTTCTGTTTGTTCTCCTAAAGCATGTACCTAGTAGAGATGTGATACTCCTTTCATTTTTCATGAACTTCAAATGGAGACAGCATGTGTAGTGGGGTATAAAGAAAAGCCCTGCAGATGTGAAGAAGTTTAAATTTGAATTCAGAGGTTTTTTATGGCATGAATGGCCAGCAGCCCAGGTGCAGGAGACTGATTCCTATTCCTGATTTCTGTCATGCACTTGCTTATTTGAGCCTGTGGAGTGAGCATGTCCACGAAACAGCAGTCACAGCAGTGGGGATGGTCAATTCACTCTTTCTGTGCCTGCAGGCAGCTGGGACTGTTGGGTCATCCCTGCTTTGTTGCAGCCACCCTGTCTCACTTGTCCTGCTGCTCTTGGGACCTGCACTTTAACCTTCAATGGAGAGTAGTTGGATTGTACCTAAATGACTGGCGGGACTCGCATGGTTTCAGCGAGCCCAATGCAGACAAGGTGCTGTGGGCAGGGGCTGGGCTGGAAGTGCAAGGGCCTTGGCTCTCAAGTTTGTTTCTTGAAATGGCACATTTGCCACTTTGTGAGTTAAACCTCATGTTAAATCATAAGAAGATTTCATGCAGTAACAGGCACTGCCGTGCTAGAAAATCTGAGTGAAAATCCTTTTAACGTTTCTTCTTCATGCTCAGGTCTGTTCCTCGCATGGGTGGTGGTCTTTTACATCTGAAGCAAGCAACGTATAGCTTGAAAGGCAGAAATTTAAACTGTATGTGTTATACAGGTTTCATTTGCTATTTGACAATATGAAAAATGTGTGAAGTATCTCCTGGTTAAAGCCAGAGAGTGGTGTCTGAAATGGAAAACTTTATTCTGAAACATGAGTTCGGAGCAGACTGTACCGTTTCTTGTAGGAAAAATGCTTTCTACCAATGAAAACGAGATATGCAAAACCTATTTCAAATCCATACAGGCTGGGCTCTAGACTGTGAGAGGAAAGGGTTTATTTTTCCATGTGACTTTCAGAAAGTTAATACGTGGCCTTTCTAGAACAACAGGTATCTTTGTCATTCCAGTTTTACTTTGTAGTAGCTTGCCCTAGTCCTTTTGCAGCTTTTGGCTTTTTTTCCCAGCCTCTCATAATCCGCTTCCCAAAAAGGCTGAATGAATAAGATGAAAATCTGTCCTTCAAATGCCAAGCCTCTAGGCGACAGAGATTAATGGTGTACTTGGCCATGGCTTTGCACTGGTAGTTGGAAAATGTAACTGTGGAGTAGCAGATTAGGAAAATCATCAGTCACTCAAAATAGCTGCTAATAACAGGCTGGTAGTGATGGGTATCTCTGTAAAAAGCATCTTGTAAAAAAACAAGATCCCTGCTGACACAGTTAGTGGCTGGATTTTGCTGGGAGGGTTGTTTTGGAGAAGCTGAGACCCATGGTCCAGCTCCAGTTCCCATTAGCAGCCCAAGCGAATGGAGGGACAGTCTCTTTGTGCTCATTAGTCTGTGGTGCTCCTGTCCTGTGACTTGTTTCTGTTGCAAGAAGCCAGATCCGGGCACAAAGCAGAGGTGGTGCCACCAGTATTCAAACATGGTGTCTGTCCCATCGAGCAGCTTAGTTATGTTGAAGTATTGTGGGGGTAAAGATTCTCCCATCCTCCGTGCTCGTCAAGTTCAAAAACTGTTGAGACCAAACCAGTGCAGAGGACTGAAGTTACAGCTCCAAGGAGGGCTCTAGATGTCCATGCTGGGATCAGGGTGCTCTGCCTGCAGGTTGTAAACATTTGATAGACAACTAGTGACTGTGCCTGGTGATTTGGTAGTAAAATCTGATCTAAATATGAGTTAGTTACTCTAATTTCTTCATTTTGTTCAATCCAGTGAAACTCTTTGCAAGTCAGTACCGAGAGTGTGAGAGGAAAAGGATGCAGCAGTGTGTCTGTCTAGTCAGAAAGAAGTTTCATAGCATTTAGCTTCATCACTTTCCAGATTTTCACACTCCCTAGTGTGTATGGAGTCTTTCTGAAAACACAATGAAGTGCCAAGCCTGCAGTGGCAGCACCGTTATCTGAGAATAGCAGCTTTAAATTGGACACTTGTGCTCAATGAAGGTTGCAAAAGTGGGAATTACTTGCACCACTGACTATTTTATTCTGCCTGTACGTGGAAATGGCTAATGGTTTGTTACCCGGGAAACACTTCAGTGATTTCTACTTCAGTCTCTTAAAGCTCACAGCTGGCACTATTGGTGTGTTGCTGTTACTTTTAAAGAAAGGATGGCAAAGATGTGCCTTGTTTGGGGTAAAAGATACCATGGAAAAGGAAAGAATTTAAGGAATTGAGAAAGCTTTGGGATATAGCAGGGTATCTGACTCAGTGCAGACTGTCATACTTTTTTTGTATTTGTTTAAATCGAAATGTAATTTACTCAATGGAAGGCTCTTACTTTGAACAGGATTTGCTTTCAAAAAATGTTCAAGATACTCTCCCTTCTTTGACTTGATTTCTTTTGAGTAAATGTTTATTCCAAAATAGAACTGTAAGGAACTGATGATATTTTTTTCTCTGAAGTATGTTGTGAAAATCCTATGTTGCCCGTAGACAGTTCCAGGATGTAAGTGAGGAAAAGAATTTCACTGCAGAGTGAGGGAATACTTCCAGGAGCTTAGAGGCGTTCTGGATTTCTTTTGATACGGTTTTCTCATCTTAACTGCAGCTTTCCTTTTGGAAGCAACCAGGGTAGTTTCATGAGCAATATTGGAGAGAGTTCAGATAGCTGTGAGCTCACTGTTGTTTCCATTAGCTGAGAAGGAGCCACAGCCAGCTACTAAACTTCTCAAGAATTACCGTGGAAAGCAGGGAGCGTTTTAAAACTTGCACCCTACTGCTTAATATTCTGCAAAAAATGAAAGGCCATTTCTGTTGTATTTTGCTTTGGATTTTAATAACTTCTTTGGGCTACTTTTGATTATATTAACTTAGAGCCTTCATGATGTTCACCTGGCTGATCTTACCGAATACTGGTCAACAGCAGTCAACAAATTGAGGCCTGATTCCTGCCTGGCTGGGCAGTGAGTTCCTACCTCCTTCCACTTCTTGGAAATGTGTGGGTTTATAAAAAGCGTTTTCTGCATACAGTTATCCACAGGTCTGGTCCAGCTCTAGATAAGGTCAATAAGATGTCTTAATGCCTTTTCTGAGGCTTGAGGAGTGCTAGTCATAACTAATGAAATGGAGTTTTTGTTGCATCAGATGTTTTGGTCAGGGCTGATGTAATACTGCAGTGGTGTAGCTGTGCCCTAGGTGCAGCCGGGGTCACCTGCATCTGTGCAATGCAGGCACCATCCACCTGAGCCAAAATTGTGTCTCACTGAGGTCAGTTAGTTAAACTGTGAATACATAGCAATCCTGGAGCTCTAATCCTAGAGGATTATCTCAAGCTTGGCCATGTATCTGGGTTGTAAGGGAGTAAATCTGTCCCTGGAAGCCAGCAGATGCTCATAATTGGCAGTGGGACATCAGTCATTATCACTTATCTCCAAGAAGTAATAAGAGAAAGCAATAATTTATCTAACTCTAACCAATAGAGCAACAGGTCTGATGCATTTGGTTTGAAGTTGGAATTCTAGTTTGAAATTGGAAGGTGTGTGTTTTAATTATGAGGTATAACTGGAGCCAAAGAGCATTGTAGTTCTGTGCCAGGGTATGAGAGAATTCTGATGGGTTCTTTTTTTTTTCCCCAGCATTATTACTTGATAGACACTTCTTCTAATCTACAGAAATGTAACATAATGCACTATTAATAGAAGTTAATGTAACACCTGTGCAGTCTGATTGGCTCAGCGAAAACCTCATCAGTTTATAGTATATATTTAAGCAAGATGAATGGGGAAATCAGGATTCAAGTAGCACAAAGCATCTGATTTGTACATGAGCAACAGTAATACTTTTTCTGTCTGATGTTCAGCTCATATGTTAAACATTAGATACTAAATCATCATAACTCAAATCATAAAAAGCTAAGGCTCCGTCAGGAACTGATGCTCAGACATGTTTGTGTTCAGTATGCTGTGTGGCTGAGCTGCTGTTTTCTGCACAGTAATAAAGCAAACTTGCCATGGAGTAGAAGATCAGTAAGATGCCCATATGTTGGAGTCTCTGGGCGTTTAATCTCTGACTCTGCAGTCTTGACGTTGGGACATTATTTTGGTACTGAAATACGTATTCTGGAGCCTGTCTTGGGCATTCAGACCTGAATTGACTGTAGTGACTGTAGCCCTTGCACACTTTCAGGAAGAAGGCCCGGTGAATAAAATGAGTCATCATGGTGGATGGGATGGCCACGGGATGGAGGGAAATGAAGAATTTGCTTTTGTCAGTTGTTGTTTGCAGAGGAAGTTCTTGGGTTTTAATGTCAGTGTTTTGTCTGCTGATACAAGGAGATAGCAATAGCTAGGAGAGCACCTCCTCACCCCCCCAACCTCCTTCCTTTTGCAGAAAGAGGTTTTGCTTGCCGCTGAGAAAGCTAAAATAGAACATGCAGAAAAACCTGACCCGCACCATTTGGCATAATGAGCTCAAACTTGATTGAAATTCTTCTATTAAAATGCAGCCAAGTAAGTAGCCATACAGTAATGACTGGAATGTGTCCTCAGTGTGGAAGGACTCTGTTGAGCACGTAGCACAGCTCAGTGTACAGGCTGATTCATTTGAACTGCTGCAGTCATGCTGAAATTCACACTGGTGCATGGCCTGTGTCATACTTTTTTAGTTATGTGCACACCTTTATTTTTAAATGAAGTGATTTGGCTTCTATAATTCTTATTTTTCAAATGTACCCCTTGAACAGTGGGCAGTGTGAACAGCAGCTCTGTTGGTCACAAGTCGCAATGTGCTTGACACACATGACATGTTTTGCTTAATTTATTAAGCCAAAGACTAGATGCACAGACTTTGAGTCCCTAATAATGTTGATGATCTTCATAAACATTTATAATCCGCATCATCTTAAGTAACTTGTCTTGCAGAACCTGGAAGCACAAGTTTAATCTTCTCTGCTGTGGTCTTTAGGGCAGATAAGTAGTGAAGAAGTACAGAGGAGTTATGCCACTTTTTAATGGGTCTTTTCACTACTACTTGAAAATACATTTCAGGATTCACCATACTATCTACCGAACTGATCTAACTCTTTGCAAGCGCCTGCTCATGGTGCATGCTACTGTTGAACTGTGTTGTGAGTAAGGACTTGTAGCGATGTACCTGACAGGATTCAAGACTTTTGCATTTGATGAGCCTTGAAAACTAGTGACAGGATTCCTGACAGAAGTTCTTTGAAGTCTGTAGGGTTTTAAATAAATCTGCTTTGAAATATTTCATTTACGGTGGAAAGTAACTTATGCAAGATTTGGACAGGGGGTATGAGCACTGGGAGGAATCTAAGGTTGCCTCTTTCCTTTGAGGTCATGTTGGATTGACACTCCTTTTCTTTAAAGAAAGCTGAACAATTGCATTTTTCATTTACTGATCTCAACAGGTGCCTGTTTGAGATGCCATAGAACGTTTGGGGCATCTTGTATCAGGTGCCCCATCTTTCCACTTTATCTTCTGTTGGCTGCACTGTTTATTCCCTGATGCCTCCATAGGTCTTCCCTCTGGCTGAATTGCCATTAAGATCATGGTATATTGTAAAAGGTCATATTTTAGTTGATCTGGCACCACTGCTGTCAGTAGTATGCAGATGGGTGGATTAAACCAAATTAAGTATTTCAATTCCAGCAGCTTTTAGTTGTGTTCACAGTGTTGAAACAAAAGGTTTATGATCAGATTTCTGTAAATGAAATTCAAGACATGATTTTTACCACCAAGCTTAGAATGAAAAGGTAGAAACACTGAAAATCTATATAAGTTGGGAAATCAGTGCCTCTACTTTCTTAAATTTATGGTTGTTAATGTAAAAAAAAAAATAATATAAATCTCATCTGTCTTTCCCTGGGCCATAACAGAACTGAGAAGAAAATGTATCTATTCCCACATCAGGACTAGCTCAGAAACAGATGCTTTGCGAAAGAATCACTTAAGAGATTACAGTTAGATGCACTGTTGCCAAAATTAGGAATGAAGTTATTAAATGGCCTTTCTGAAAGCGTTGTTTGTAATCCAAACTCCTGTGATGACTGCTACGTTTCTGAAAAAACCTTTGAAAACGATGCCAGACATATGTAGGGGGAAAAGAAGGAAGCACTTTAAACTAAAACCCACCCACATGGTATGTCCTGATTTTATATGTGTACCAGGCAAAAGTGAGTATTTTACCTGAAGGTTTCACCATTCAGGGGTTACACTTCACAAGGGCAAACTATGGATTGTGGGAGCATTTACTTCTGTAAAAGTGGTGAAAATTTAGCTGATGTAATTTTCTGTATTCAAAAAAGTGTGTTTTCTTATAATACATCAATTTAATTGTGTCCCATTCAGTGACACTGAATAACAATGTCACTGTTTTCTTAATAACAAAAATTATGTATTGCTCTTAACTGATTCAGTCTTAACTGTAGATATGAATAAAAGTGAATCTTGTTTATAGTAGGAAAAGCATTCTGAGGGACAGCACTGTGCTATAAAGCATGCAGAAAAGCTTTTCTCTCAAGCAAAACTCTATAGCTGAAGCCTTAAAGAGGGTCGGAGTTCATTTTTGAGCCTTGTGGATCCAACAATAGTCCCAGCTTGTCCCTCCTTGACAAGGTAATGTCAGGCATCTCTTCTCTCACATGTTTTGTACCAAGGACAGGAAGCACATGGAGTCTGGTCCATCCATCCATCATGCCTGTTGTGTTGTACCTATCCACACGTTGTTCTCGTCCTTGTTTTTTCAGCTGAGCATGATGTTTCTTGTTTCTTCCACAAACTGTTGCATACTGGTTGTTACTCATTTCAGTTATCTGCTTGAGGGGCAGCTGTGCTTTGTGTATGTGTGTCACTTCAAAGAAACACAGGCAATGTAAGGTGTGTGGTTTTATTTATTTATTTTTTTTTTTTTTTTGGCTGAAACCCCTATTTTGCAAGTAAATATGTCTACTGGTGATTTTGTGATAATACTCATGGGAGGTAATGCTCATGGGGATGCAGGAAAACAATTTGCTTTATTCAGTTTTTATCTAACAAGGAGGGCTTGTTAGAGTAGCCTTTTTATAGGAGAAATAAGTCCTTTGTGGGAATGGCCTGTTCTTAATGAGAGATTTGTTGAAGTCCATTTTCAGCTTCAGGATGGAGTATCTGGCCAAAGGAGTGAAGAGGAGAAGTGCATGTGTGAACACTTGCTTGGGCCAGGAGGGATCTTGCTTTGCTTCACGGGTCGAAGATACTAAGGTGCCCGTAAATTCAGCCAAACAGTGGCACAGGACTGGTGTAAAACTAGAAGACAGCCCGAAAGCACTTGGATTCACTGCTCTGGGGGGTTGTGGTCATTTTAGTAACAATACTTTTCCCACCCTTACCAGCAGTTACTATAAAAGCAGTTACTATAAAGTTGCCACTCGACTCCCTGTCAGCAGGATGGTTTTCACACAACTGCAGACAACTACTTTTATACAGTTTTTATCAACTGCTCCCAGTGAACATTGTCACAATAACAGCAGCAATAACAACACATCCACTGGTTTGCAGGTCCAGTAATCACACAACAGTTACTGCTTTGCAGGCCCCCTTTATTTTTCTTTGAGGAACAGTGCTGTGATGTAGCTTTTGATCCATCTTCAAATGTTTGCATGTCAAACCTCTAGCAACCTGGTGAAAAGAATATTTCCTCTAACAGATCCATTGAAGTTATTTCTCCTTCCCTGCAGATTGCTGGTTGGAGCTCCTCGGGAAAAGGCCTTTCCAGCCCAACAAGCCAACAGAACAGGAGGGTTGTACAGCTGTGACATCACATCTCCAAATGGACGTTGCACACGTGTTGTATTTGATGAGGAGAGTAAGTTCTTTGGAACTTTTGGATTGAAACAGTTGTCTGATTTCTCTTACCTGATGATGTGGCCCTTTCCAAAGGCAGTGCATCAGACAGTTATTTGTATGGATTTATTATACATAACATTTTTTGCAACAGAATAAGTTGTAGCTTAATTGGTAAGATAGTAGCACGAGATGCTTAATTCTTGGTAGATTTGGATGTTCTTACTCTTTCATAAATTGATGTGGCATGAAGTAATACGCTAAAACCATTTAATAAAAATGCATATTGTCAGTGATAAAACATGCAGATACTGCCACCTGCAGACTGTGCCGTGTACTCTATGAAATGCCTGCTCTGACAGGGACTTCTAAAAGGGGAAAAAAAGAAAAGGAAGAAAGGAAAATAAAGTATTTAACTGTTGATATTTGACGCTCTGTTGTGATACTCTGCAGCTGACCCAAAGATGGAGAGTAAAGAAGACCAGTGGATGGGTGTTACTGTCCAAAGTCAGGGGCCAGGAGGAAATGTGGTGGTAAGTCCGAAGGACTAACTTAAAAAACCATTTTTGGTCTGCAGTAAATGTTGTGAATAGTCTGTGTTTCTATACAGCTTTCTGAAAGGCAACTTCCCTATGTTTGCTCCTGTGATTTCTTCTAAGGAAGGACTTGCATGTCTCCCCAGCAAAGTAAGACACTTGAGATTGTAAAAGCTTTAAGTTATTCTTCTAACTCTGAGTTAGCCTTTCTTTATAACCTCATAACAATCTAGGATGGGAAGTTCATTTTCAGGGTGTCCACTTATGTTTTTTTGGTGATACATACCTTGTTTCTTTTAAATGCCACTGCCTACAGAAATAGGGAGAAGTAGCGTGATAAGGTTGTAAAAGTAGCAGGATGTCATCTGCCTGTTTTCCAGGATGATCAGCCTCAGTAAACTGTTAAAACTGTCACCAGGGGCTTTGTCTGAGTTGCTCCTATGAATTAATGAGTCCCTTGCACTGCAGTAAGACCATGCAGTAGTCTTTATTTTCTACATTACAGAGATATTTTATACAATACAGAGAGAAAAAGCTTTCGGGAGTTCCCAGAGAATGTGACTTTCTTAGCCCATTCTCAGTTAAATAAACCTCTCCTGGTGCTGTAGGATACTGGCTACATCATAACATGGGTGTGCAGTGAGGCTTCCCCATCTAATTATATTCTTGCAAGTTAATATCAGTGCTTCCCAAGCTGGAGGCAGGCAACCTCAGGGTGTGAATCTGGAGTCGTTTAACAGTAGAGGCAGTAATAACTTGCCTCGGTCTGCCTTGGAACCCAAAGAGAGAGGAGAGCAGACAGCGAGTCCTGCTCATTGAATAATTAATCATCAACTAATGCTGTCTTGTCTGAGAAGGAGCTTTTCTTTGTAAGTGATAAGTGGGAAATGCACTTATTAGGTGAGGTGTGGGCAGCATGAAGGTCACTGTGCAGCAGGGCAGTACTGCAGTGCTCTGAGAGTGGAGCAGCTGGACACTTGCTTAGTATTTAAGCCTTAATAGGAAATGTAGAAAAGGTGTGTCAGATGAGAAACCTGGCTTGCTTATGATATTCACATACCTACTGCATCTGGTTCTGCAAAAACACTGCTGGTTTGATTGTTCCATCTCTTTTTACAATGGTTTGGTGTTACACCACTTACCCCAGTGGCTATTCATCCTCTGTGTTAAATATTTGATTAGTATTTTGTTCCCAGGTGACTGATCTAAAAGGTTAAGGAACAGGTTGTGCTCAGTGCTGCTGCTCTGTCCCAATGACAGTTATTCTGTAAGTGGAACAGCCAACATAGGAACAACTTCCCTTCACTGGAAGAGCTTTCAGCCTCTGCTTTAGCGCTCTTTCCTGGCAGGGGTGTGTTCTGGATAGTCTCAGGTACATGGTAGTTGAACCAGCTTTGCATGTTCTGCACAAGCATGTACGTCGTTTAACTGCCAGCTGTGGGGAAACATGTCTGCTTCTTTCCTTACAAGAGATAGGGTGGTTCCCTCCTCCCTTCTTGAAGGAGAGGTATTGGGTATCAGGGAAGGCTTTAGGGCTAAAACCCCGAAGTCTCACAGAGGAGAGGGATTTAACCATGCGGCCTTCCTTGACCATGAAGCTGGTTGCTCTGACTTGTATCCATAGATGCCCAACTTTTCCCATACATTGCCCATAGGGAACAGTGAGCTCTCTCTGCATTGCAACATGGATATGTCTACAAGGTGACTTGCAGCATTGCTAGCATGAAGTATTGCTAAAGGAGCCCAGCCTTCTTTTGATGACTTGCATACAAACATACAGAAAGCATCACTTGTTATTTCTTCTATCTTGCAGACCTGTGCACATCGCTATGAGAAAAGGCAGTATGTAAACACAGTGCAGGAAACACGGGATATCATTGGAAGGTGCTATGTGCTGAGCCAGGATCTCACTATTAAGGATGATATGGATAATGGAGTATGGAGTTTTTGTGATGGTCGTTTAAGAGGCCACGAGAAGTTTGGTTCCTGTCAGCAAGGCGTTGCTGCTACTTTTACTAGAGACTATCATTATATTGTGTTTGGTGCCCCAGGCACTTACAATTGGAAAGGTATGACCTGGTTTCCTTCCTGCCTATCCTTCCCATTTCCTTGCTCACAAGAGTTGCATCTTAAGGTTTGTGGGGTTTTTTTGTTTGGGTTTTTTTTTTTTTTTTTTTTTTTTTTTTTTTTGGAAGGGGGATGGGATAACAGGAATCTAATTATCTTGTTCTCACAAAATGTATGCTCCTATATCAAAAGTATTTACTGATGTTCCTTTAAATATCTTTATCCTGCAATATTCTCCATTTTATTGTTTGTGAAGTCTGTGGAAAGTAGGACTTCCCAAATTAAATACTGGGAGATTGCAGGAAGATAACTGAACAGAGCCATACTACATGTATTCATATCTAAATCCATGGATAATCCGTCTGATTAAGAGCCAAGTACTCTGTATCATCTAGGAGATAATCCAAAACTGAAGGGGGAAAATAACCATGGTTTTTCTGTTAGTTTATACTGAGAAGCATCTAAATGGCCAGCTCTGTCTGAAAGTGATTTTTCCCGTCACACTTCATTAGACCAACAGCTGTAAATATTTCCCTCTTTAGAACATCTGATCCTTGAACCATTACATTTTTCCCTCGTACACCTGCGCCTGCTACGTGAACCGTGCAAAATCTTTGAGTTAAGCTCTGGCACAAGGTGTACTTTAGTGAAAACTTAATCTTCCCTGTATCTGTCAACAGAACCTGACCAAGCTGAAACAGCATATTGAGTTCACACACTATTTGGCTTTAATTGCAGAGAAGTGCTACGACAGTCTATCAGTCATAAGAATACTCTTCTGTATCATGGAAAACATGTTCGCGATTGCCAAAATGTTAAATATGCCCCTTGATAAAAGGGGAGCACGTATTTTATCGACCAATAGCTCTTTTCCCTGTAAATAATATTTTCTGAATACATCACCAGTGATTGTCATAGCTGAACAGTCATTTTTAATTATTTTTTTAATTCCTATGTATTTACCTCCTTTCTGATGCGACTTTATGAGGTTAGGAACTGTGGGATGGGGGTGATTCCTCACCACGTTGGGCCAGTGTTTTTGCCGAGAATTTTCTTGGTCCCATGTTTTCCAGACCATGGCATGGCCTCTCTGGAGAGCAGCCTGAGTGGCACACAGATAGACTGCAGAAATTCATTGCCTTTGAAAACGCTTTCACCCAGTGCATTATTCTGTGTTTGTCCTATTTAAACAGCAGTCACTATCTCATTCATTATAATTAATGTCATTTGGGAACCATTTATCTGTTATTTTTCTCCCTTACCATTCATTTGGTTTTATTTTATCATTTCATTTCCCTAGGGGTGGTTCGTGCAGAGCAAAAGAATCAGACATTTTATGATCTGGGTATCTTTGATGATGGGCCTTACGAAGTTGGTGATGAGAGCCGCCAAGATAAGAATCTAGTTCCTGTTCCAGCTAACAGTTACTTAGGTAGGATTAAGTACATATGGTGAATCTCTTCAGGCGTAAGTGTTTATTTGTGATCCCAGCCTGATGTGATGATATGAAATGAGAACAGAAAATCCTTCATTTCTAAAGTGTTAAACCATTTTGGATAATTCACATTTCTTTCCACGCTCACAGACCAGTTTTAAGCGTAAGGTGATATTCTGCTGAGGCACCTAGAAGAGCTGCTAATGTAAGGAGAGGTTTAAGAGCTGTCATGAGGACCTACAGATTCTCAGGGAGCGATAATAATCGCTCTGATGGTTAAGTACAGTGTATGGATCTGTAGTCCTTAGTCACAAGGTCTCTGCCATGTGGTATCAGGAGGTTTATAAAAATACAAGTTTCTGGGTGTAACTGTCAAGCCAGCAGCTTCCCTCCCTTGGTGAGTGAGTGCAATATTTTTATTCTTCAAGTTTTTATATCTCCAGTGGCCTGTTTACAAGCCATTATAACACCATAATATGAGTAGTTACATATTTAAAGTGTGTGTGTGTTGCAGGAGGCGAGCCTCTTGCACTTTGTGCGTGTGTGAAAGCAGAAATATGCCCTTGGGCCAGTGGATGTTACTGTACACCAGTGAGATACTTCAGTGCAGAGAAAAGGCTACGCTGCGTTTTTGGAAAGGTCTCAAGTGTAAAGGACCTTTGCATTCTAGTACAGGTTTCTGTGGTGCATTGACCCACTGCTTTTGGCATTTGCAACAAAAACAATTTTGGCAACTTGAAAATGGAATTTCTGTGTGAGTGGTGGAAACTGAACAGGTGGGAAGGGCATCGCTAATCCAAAAAGTAAAAGCAAGTCAAGAGAAGAGCCATCGTAGAGCTACACATCTGTTAGAAGACACAGAACATAAACTTTCATTAAGTAGCAGCAGTAATTACTGGGCGTAAAAAAAAAAAAACAAACAAAAAAAAACCAAACAAACAAACAAAAAAAAAAACAAAAAAAAAAACCCTCCTAAGGGCTTAGGTTAGAAAGACAAGCTGCCAGCCTCTGCTGGTGAAACAGGAATTGGCACGGTGAGGAGTGCTGCGGAGGTGTCTTTTGCTGTGAACAGAGTAATACGGGCTTTTTGTAGTTTCCTAACAAATGCGTTTATCTCCTAAATGTAAATGCTGCCTTTGATGTGTCACAATCAAAACCACTTCCAGGCAAGCCTGCTGTGCACTGGCATTGCTGTTCCCTCTGTTTAGGCAGTAAATAAACACGGTTATAGCTGCTTTGCTTAACTACTATTTTTTCTCTTCAATCTTTCACTCGTGTTTGCAGGTCTTCTGTTTTTGACAGCTGTATCTGATACTCATCCAGACCAGTTTGTATACAAAACATTGCCTCCTGGCACACAGGTGGACAACTCGGTGGATGTAATGATGAATAGTTACTTAGGTTTGTGACCACCTGAGGTGGCAGCATCTGGTTAGACATAATCTCCAGACCTGTGACATGATCCTTTCCCCTCCATCCCCTCCTCATCTCAAATACATTGCAAGTAAAAGCATGTAAAGATGGGGATTCAGACGAAGAGGAGCTTGCAAAATAACATGGCTTCAGAGAAACACTGATCTGTCATGCATTTCTCCAAACCTCTCATCCCTCCCCCAGATGGGGCTCCCTGAATTCTTCTGAAACTGTCTCATTGTGAACTGCTGTAATTGAGAATTTTCATGGTAGTGGTGAAGTGTTTCAGAAGGGAGGTTTCTGGCTGCTGGCTGGTATCTTTCTTCCTCGCAATGAGTGTTACTTTCTACTTTGGCTTTGACTGGATATGTTGGCATACGCAGTATATTCTTTTAATGCAGTTTTGATACATTTAAAAATGTACTGACTTCTATAAAGAATACGTGGAACTAAATCCACTTTAGGGATTAGTACTTTAGGGCTGCTTATATCAAAATTGCCCATTTCGCCATTACTGTGTAAGGTGATTCTCAAATAACTACGTACATCCTTCATGCGAGATACTGTGCTTGTGTGGTATGTTGTGCATGTTTGCAACTGAATGATACTGACTTGTACTTAGCAAGGCTTAGAATAATTTTGCCAGAGGTGAAACACTCATGCTATATTCAAGTGGTAAGACTGGTGTTCAAGTTCTAAGCTGGGATGTTTAAAAATGATCTTGTATTTGGTGTCTGTGAAAAGTAGATCTGAGTGAGCGATGCAATAATAGGTTTAGTGAGGGAAATATTTAAATGTTACATATGGTGGAGCATAGACTTGTAAACATGCATCCACCAGTCCACATAGAACCAGAATTCCCAGTACACTCTACTCTATTGTAGGCACAACTTGCATTCAATATACCACTTTAATATAGTAGGGGAATTTATTTTTCCTATCAGCAATACAAGCTGTCAGTTTGTTTGTTTATTCATATTTTATTTCTTTCTCTGTTAAAGGTTTCTCTTTGGACTCTGGTAAAGGAATTGTCTCCCAAGATGAGATGACTTTTGTGTCTGGTGCCCCAAGAGCCAACCACAGCGGAGCAGTCGTTCTATTGAAAAAAGAGAAAAATCAGAGAGCGCTGTCACTCGAGCACATGTTTGAAGGAGAAGGGCTGGCTTCTTCCTTTGGCTATGATGTTGCTGTTGTGGATCTCAACAGTGATGGGTACGGCCTTGGGTAACTCCTGTAACGAAGGATGGCAATCTGGTTTATTTCTGCTTTAATTTTCCACATTAGAAATACAAGGAATACCAAATCCCATCTTCCATGTTTTGCTGGAGGAAATGGCGGGCATCTCAGAGAACCAGTCAGGACACAGTCTACATTTCTAATTACAGAAAAGAGTTTTATTTGCATTTAAACAAGTAGTGAAAACACAGAAAGAAAAAACAAATCCCATATCTGACGAAGGCCCTAGAAGATCCTTGTATGTCACAAAGGGAACATGAGCAGCTTGTGGTTTCAGTGGAGCTGTTGTTGCTCAACCAGCTCAATGTACTTTTTAGCCTTTGTTCAGCAGCTCTTTGGCCAGCTGACCTTGAGACCATGGTCCAATCAGTCAATCAGTTATTTTCCACAGTCTGTAAAAGCACCCCTTCTTTTTTTCCTCTAAGGTGGCAAGACATTGTTATTGGAGCCCCGCAGTATTTTGACAGAAGTGGAGACATCGGTGGTGCTGCCTACATCTACATTAACCAGCAAGGCAAATGGGACAGAGTAAAGCCCATTCGCTTAAATGGAACCACTGACTCCATGTTTGGTCTTGCAGTTGAAAATGTTGGGGATGTTAATCAGGACGGATACCCGGGTGAGTGAAACATGACTGCAATACAAATGTATGGGACCTTCTTGCTAATGCCAGGGTTGGAACACCCCATACATGATACCCTTAGTGTGACTGCAAGCTGCAGAAAGAGCAAGAATGATTTTAGATGTCACAACTTCTTTTCAACAGATATTGCAATAGGGGCTCCCTATGATGGTTTTGGCAAAGTATACATTTATCATGGATCCAAGAATGGAATAAACACAAAACCAGCACAGGTAATGAAATAACCTTTAATATATACATTTAGTCTTACACAAAATGAAAGGAATGTCAGGGCTATCAGTCTTCTCCCTTTCCACCGCTATTAGCGGTGGGGGATATGCAGAAAAGTCACAGGGCCCTTCTAAGATTGCACTGCTGACCAGGAAGTTTAGGAATTCTTGATTTCAATTCACATTTTTGCTTCCTGGGGCAGTCCTTTGGCAGCAATAATACGTAGAGAAGGAAAAAGGCATGTAGGTGTCTAAGTTTGGTTTTTTGAAAGAAATTTTGGGATTTTAAAGTAATTAGTTTGTTCATTTTCTCTTGCACTACTGCTACTTCACTTTCCTTTTTAAAAAGAAATGTTCATGCCTTTTTCTTTTTTACTTGAGGACTGCTGTGTTCAGTTTGCAAGGTGAGGCTGGAACTTGATTACGCTTCCTACAATACTGTTAGAATATTTTCTAGATAATTTTTCAAGTGCCTCTACTGCATAAATACTATAAATAAAGATAAGCTAGGTTACATTTCTATGCAAACCAGTAATTTCTGGTACTCACTGCTACTGCAAAGTAAGTTCTTGGAAGAAAAGCAAATCTTGGCACTTCAGTGGCATTTACCTGAACACAGAGATCCCATTTCCGTGTATCTATTTTTTTTCTTCTGGCCATGAAAAAATGATGTTCACTTGTTACTTATTTCACTTTTATAGCTTTTAAATGTCTGAATTCCCTCAATCTGTTTGATCTTCAGATTCTTGATGGTGAAAAAACAGGCACCAATTTTTTTGGTTACTCTATTGCTGGAAACATGGACCTGGACAAAAACTCCTACCCCGATATTGCTGTTGGTTCCCTTTCAGATTCTGTTTCTGTGTTCAGGTATTATATACAGAACTGGTATTATATACAGAACCAAGGTTTTAGGTTTAGTTTTTTTAAAAACCAGACTGCTTAGAAGTAACAAAAAGCTGTTTGGCCTGGAGTGTACTTTTTCTTCTAGAAATTGGAAATTCTGGAGGAAAAAAATTCCATAAATTGGTTTGTTACTTTAGCCCTCTCTTCCCATTGAGAAGCTGCCTTACAATCAGTACAGGGTAAGAGGGTGAATGTGGACAGTTATTGTGGAGCGTTGATGTGTGCAGTGTATCTGTACCCTAGCTTGGCCCGGTGGTAACTTACTTGGATGCCCATGTCCTTTGATGAAATTAAGGGTCATAAGTAATTCTTTTGCCTTAAGAAAGGAGAAGTTAACTGATACATTTGCTAGAGCTTTTGTTTGCTGCTGTTACAAATCTAACCCTGCTGTATTGAAAATGGAACAAAAAAACCCCAAACCCCTCTTTCATAGCTGAGGATCCAAAAGCAGCGAGGTACACGGCCTTGCTGATGTTGCAGTGGGTCCATGGGACAGCTCTGAGGCAGACAGGATCCTTTTGGATTTTGGTGGCATATGCCTTAATTAGGGATGAGGTCATGGTCTTTTGCAGACCTCTGCTTTTTTTCCAGTTTAATGTACTGTGAATCACTAGTAATGAGCAGGAAGAGGACTGTCTCCTCATCAGAGCTGTGACTGCTCTGTCAGCTTCAGGTCTTTGGTGGTTGCTGTCAGGTCCCAAAGGAGGAGGAACAGAAAATCACAAAACTGGTTATCTCAATTTTGGGTATGGAAACAACTCTACTTTTCAGACAGACCACCTTTCCTACAATTTTTTTTTGACCATCCCATCTCTAAGGTGTATAGTATCTGTGTACTTAATTGGAATGTTCTTAAATACACTGAAACAGGAGCCAACAAAAGCCACTCACATTGCTTGTGGAAGAGAACAGAGTAGGTGGGAGGTCGGTTAGATTATTAAGTGTTCTGCTTACTCAAAAGGAGCTTTAATCATTTGCTGATAAGGGCAGTATGAAAACTTTTACAAAGATGAGAATGAAAACCTTTGTGGTGGCCAACAGTGGTGGCCTGCTTAAAAGAAATGTGCTAGAAGAGGAGGCGGCGGCGGCTTACTGGCCATTTTAAACAACCCTTAGATGCTTTGATGGGATCAGCTCGTTCATTTGCTCATGTGAACTGTCTTTTCTTGTCCCTTCCAAAAAGGAAGAGAAAGGAAAAGTTGTCAGGCTGAATTATGGTTACAGCCTACATGCAGAGGAGTCAGGAAATGAAAACATCGTTTCCCACAGCCACCCAGGCTCTACATTAAAGCTGTTGTGAACATTAATCTGAATGAATTTCAGTACCTACAGTAGTTCACACGGGCTGAATTACCATTGGGGTGGGAACCATCACTGTGAATTTTCTGGTTTTTATACGTGACTAAAATGACAACCACGTTGTCACATTAACATACCCTGCTTCTCAGGCAGGCATTTAATTATGATTGTGTTGGGTTTTGTGACTTGCTTTGCTTAAACTTTGAGTAGTTTTGTTTCTAACTATTATCAAAGCCTAACTCTGTTTCCTGGGGTGTCTGTTGCAAACCCGTGCAGGCATGGAGGGTGTCTGGGATTCACATGAATTACTACATTAATCTTAACAGAAACTTTTCTTTCTTTTTTTACCCCTTCTTTTCTTTCCCCATCTTTCCCCCAAATGAAGATCTCGGCCTGTGATAAGCATTAAAAAAAGCATTACGGTACAGCCTGACCGAATTGATCTGAAGAAAAAGAACCCTGAGGACCCCAGTGAAATATGGTAAATTAAAAAAACAACAAACAAGTGTATCAGAAGCCTTGGTGTATTGGGTTTTCTGTTGTGATGATGTTGAAGTGGAGGGCTATGACAGCCATGCAGGTTAAGCAAACGTATCTCTGATCATTTTGATCATGTGATCATTTTGACTTCCTGAATTTGCTGTGACCACTTTGCTGCAGACAAGGTGTGGAATATGTTCTGTCCATAATGTCCATTTTTGAAAATGAATGTTACTGCCACTTCAGATATTTAACAGTTACAAGTATCTTAACTTGAACAGCTCTCTCAGTAGAGATGTAAGAGCAAATGCCAGAAAATACTTCTTTTAATTGCTTATTAACCATTTTTTCTTGCTCAGTAATTCCGTTTAGTAAGCAGCAAATTACTGCTCTAGCATGAAAACCACAGTCCTAAGACTGATAGTATCAGTCAATGGACTGTTAAAACTTTTCAGCCTGTTGGACCATGCCTTATTAATTTCTTGTCTCTTTTTACAGGATGGATGTGAAAGCCTGTTTTCAATATACTGCAAACCCCAGTGATTTAAATCCACGAATAAGTAAGTTTTGAAGATAAATATTTTTGATGTGTTTGTCTGTCATGTGGTCTGTGTTTTGTTGTGGGGGTTTTTTTTATTATTGTTATAATTTGGAGCATGTAATGGAAGAACAGTACTCAAATTGTAGTGACTAACCTCAGACTGTGACTGTCAAATGTAAAATGTGACTCGGTACTATGGTTAGTCAGCTACCACACCATCTGTATTTAAGAGTCATGCTGGTGTGTTATGAAGTTCATGACAGACTGAACTGAAGTCTTCTAGGTAATGTAACTGCCAGTGAGCAAGAGGCTGCCGTACAGACCAACACCATTTTGCTTCTCTAGGTTAGTGCTGCTTTAGAAAGCAGTTTTAAAAGCCCATCTTATAAATCATTAGTAAGCATTATTTCTTGTTGGAGACTTATATAAAACAGCATTCTGTATTGATGAAAATGGTTTTGTGGAAATCAGTAATGGAAATAAAAAAAATCTTTTTATTAATAGGAGCCTGGGAGACTGCCATAAATATAGTTAGAAACATAAAGCATTAGTTCCTCATGTCTCCTGTTTTTTCTCTTGTTACAATGCTGCTGTTATTACATCTCAGAAAAACATGTAGGATTTTGAGAGGAAATGAAAAGAATTTTAAGCCCAACCCTCCTTCTCCCAGTTACTTGTCA
Source organism: Strigops habroptila (assembly GCF_004027225.2). Lineage (NCBI taxonomy): Eukaryota > Metazoa > Chordata > Aves > Psittaciformes > Psittacidae > Strigops > Strigops habroptila. The sequence continues at coordinate 19,585,242 of NC_044281.2, read as the reverse complement.
AATCCATAGGATGTGCCTGAATAAGATCCTGGTCCTTCAACAGGTCAAGTCTTCCAGCTCTCAGAGGCTGCTTATGTGTGCCCGTCTGCACATTCCCGAGGCCTGGAATGCTTGATGCTGTTGCAATCCTTGCAACATTGAATTGGCTTGGTGAATAGAGAGATGGTTAAAAGATGCAGAGTTCAGATCGGTCAAAACATGCCTCAGCATACAACTAGAAAGCTGTAGTCACACTTCTGCTTTCAGTGTTAAAATTAACAGTGTACCTTGACCTCAAAACCCCGCTGGCTGTTTAGGTGCCTTTTGGGATAAAACAGAAACCAAGGGCAGCCGAATCGGAGTATTCACAATATTTTGTATGTCAGCCCTCTACTGGCTCCACAGCAGCAATTACAGCTCCTCCAGCCAGCTCTGTGTGCTGTTGAAGTAACGGGGCACTTTGGGAATAAAGGGTTTGGTGTAGAAGTTGCCTTTAGGTACACACACAGGGTTCCTGGCCCTCCACTGGAGAGGGGCAAAACTGACACATGGAGTTCTGTAAATAACTGAGAAGAGTTTGTGAAGCCCAGCACTGGCTGGAACAGTCTTCCAGAATAATGTTGTAAAGGTCACACCTGGAGAAATTAAAGTTCCTTTTAATAAGGCAAGGGTTCTTTTTATAGTGACTTACTTTATTTGTTCATCTAGAGATCACGTACACATTTGAAGCAGAAAACGAGAGGAGGCAGTTAGGCCTGCCGTCCAGGGTGCGGTTTAAAGACCATCTGTCTGATCAGTTCACTGCAAACACAACCCTAAGGGGGCAGAACTCAAGAGAGTGTGTGACAACCAAGCTTGTACTGCAGGTAAGGCAGAGTATTTTATTTCATTTAGACCCACTGAAAACAAAAGCATGCTTTTTTTCAGCCTCATGGTACCTTTGTATATAACTTAAAAGTCACATGCAATTTAAAGCTTTAAAAAAAACAATTTAGTTGAGTAGTACCTTACTATTCCCTGCATGCATGCTGCTTCCTCCTGTTGCTTTTCTTACAAAGCATGAATAAAAGTTGTAGCCACTGCAGCAATAGACAGGGAATAGATGCCAGAAATGGAGAGCTGTTTCCAACAGAAGTAATTGTTATAGAATTTAACAATGTCACTGGCTAGGAAAAGAATTCTAACCCATGGGTTTTGGAGGGGATGACTGGGCAAGACAAGAAAGCTTGGTAAGTGCTCTCTGACTTGGCTGCTACACCAGCCCTTAAAGATGGCATTGCTCCAGCAGCTGAACAAACTCTCTGCCTGTGGCTCAGCAGTAATGAGCCAGCCTCCAGGGTTGCTTTTGACTACAGCAAATTTAAACAGCTTGAACTTAACGCAGCAGTAGAATCACAGAATGGTTTGGGTTGGAAGGGACCTTAAAGATGACCTAGTTCCATGCCCCTGCTACAGGCAGGGACACTGTCCACTAAACCAGATTGCTCAAAGCCCCATCCAACCTGGCCTTGAACACTGCCAAGGATGGGACAGCCACAACTTCCCTGGGCACCCTGTTCCAGTGTGTTATTTTACTGTTGTAGTGTGAATTTCATTTGCCTGATTTACCATCTGTTATTCCTAGGAACATTTAACAGTGAGAGAAATCGTCACTGGGAAGCCAGGAAAAATACCCAAACCAGCCAGCCAGTAGGGTTCTTGTGCATTTTTAGAGAACGTTGGGTTTCTATATAGTGAATAGTTTCAACACTGGAAAATGTAGCAGGAAAGATTTTGCTTTACTGCTTGTTTTAAAATGGATAGCAGACACTAGTCTTTGTGTTGCTTTTTCTTCTCTGCACCGTACACTAATTATGCCATTTAAAATATTTCAACAGGAAAAAATCAAAGATAAGCTACGACCCATTCCAGTGTCAGTCACTGTTAAAATTGCTGGCCTAGAGTCAAGCTCACCATCCACCACAAGAAAAGACAGAGCACTTCCAGATCTGATACCAATTCTAAATTCAAATGAATCTGAAACAAAGACCACAAAAGTAAGTCTTTGATATCACGTTTTCCCACAAATCTGCACTTTGATGGATTGCTGAATTTTAAAAACTGTATAAAGCTAAATTATGACCAAAGGAAATAACTGGGGTGGCTTGTATTTTGTATCTGTTAGGAGCTTGTTACGGAATGTTATGAACTAGATCCTGTGTTTCTTTTGCAATAGGAGTGGAGATAGTATAGCTGCCAGGTTGTTTGTTTTTGTTTTGTGGTTTTTTTCCTCTCCACAACAAGTTTAGGAAGAAATGTACTTTTGATTAAAAAATGGAAATCCTTCCTCTCCTGCTGTGAATACTTGGACACATCACAAAGTAATGTACTTGTGTAGTTTTTCCATGGTTAGGATGCTGTAATAGTGTTAGAGCTCTGCAGCAGTGACATAAAAGAGAGGGAGTATCTTGGATAAGAGATCTCATTTCCTCACCACTCATTAAAGAATCAGACTTAAGGATGTTTTTCCTTATTAGAAGTATGTCTCTCACTTAGAATTATCTAACTCTACCTTTTGGTCACATTTAAAGTTCTAAATTTATAAGCACCAAGGGTTATGTCTCACGAAGAAAAACACTCTTGACAGGCAAGAGTCAGGTTAAATCTTACTCTATCCAGGAGAGTGTCTCTGATGCTTCATGCAGTGTACGTCAGGAATCTTGTTTTAAGCTATTACCATGTGACATGCAGTAAAAGTCTTTTGGTTTTATTTAGGTGGAGTTCTTAAAAGAAGGATGTGGAGAAGACAATGAATGTCACAGCAATCTGAAACTACAGTACCGGTTTTGCTCTAGAGAAGGAAATGAAGACAGGTTTACTTACCTACCAATGTAAGCCTTGATTAATGTATTGCTAAAATTCAAATTATTAACAAGTGCTTAAAAGAACTTCTAGGAGAGGGTTTTGGGCAATAGAGCAGCTTTGTTCTGTTAGTCTGGCAAACACAGCCCTGTGCGGCTGTACTGTCAGGTGAGGAGGGTGGGGTGTGGGGATGAGCTGGAGAAGAGCAGCAGTGGTGCTACAGCCATTGGGTGCAAGTGACCACAACCGTGCACATGTGGGCTAAAAGTTAAAAAAGTTTCTGACCCCTGGAGAAATGTGATTCTAAACCAGCCTTGCAGAAGTTTATTGTGTGTGATACCATTAGTATATGTATGATATATTATAGTGTTAACTATTTCTGAGTTGAAATTTGTGAGTATGACAACATGATATACTATAGTCTAGTAGCCCAAGACAAGCACAGAGAAGTGCTTTCACTGTAACACACACCTAACATCCTGCTGCATCCCTCCTCCCTGAAGGACTAGTGAAATTGGAAAAAAGGGGTACAACAAATGAAAGGAAATATGTTCCCTTACTGTCAACAGTCAGTCACCTTTGGCAGTGAGTGCCACAACCTGACTCAGAAGCCAAAACCATGTGTATTTTACAAGAAAAAAAAAGTAGGTCAGTAAATTTATTCAGGGAAACTTCACCACTATTAAACATGAGCCAGAGACAAGTGCTGGTTCAGAAATACTACAACCTCTTGATCACCTAAGGGGTGTATCAGTCTGTTCTTCCTGTTAACTGCTGGCTACTTTCTGAGACAAAATACTAGTCTGGGAGAAAAACCTCTGACCATTCATACGTTTATGGTCTAACAGCAGTTCTTCCCTAATGGAGGGAATTACATTTGGGCAAACCATACCAAGAAGCAATTCCTAATGTACAACCCTGTATACTCTGTTTCTGTAGTGAAAATGGTGTGCCGGTGCTTGTTCTGAAAGATCAGAAAGATATTGCCCTGGAGATAACAGTGACAAACAATCCCTCTGATGCAAAAAATCCACAGAAAGATGGTGAGGATGCATATGAAGCTAAACTAATTGCAACTTTTCCAGACAGTCTGACGTATTCTGCATTCAGGGAGATGAGGGGTTATCCTGTAAGTATTTTTAAGAGAAAAGCTGCTCAAATTTTAAATATGTTCAGCATATTTTTACTTTTAAATGTATTCTGTTTCATCAGGAAAAACAGCTAACATGTGGTGCTAACCAAAACGGCTCTCAAGCAGAGTGTGAACTTGGAAATCCTTTTAAAAGAAACTCCAATGTAAGTTGCACCTATTTTACTCAAGTTATAAAATCTGATTCCCGACTGCAGTTGTCCAAAGTTTCTGTGTGTCATAACTGGAAATTTGATTTTGATCTTTATCTGTCCTTTTAACTCTAAAACTTGATGGTGTGTTTGTATAATACTGTATTGTTCTTTCTTGTCTAGGTAACCTTTTATCTGATCTTAAGTACCACTAAAGTTAACGTTGACACAACAGACTTGGACGTCAACCTGAAGTTGGAAACGTAAGTTTTCTTTGTGTGCATGTGCTATGTTTTGTATACAGTTGTAAACAAACAATTTGAATTAATTTGTTCGATTCACAAAAGCAATAGTAAGTAAAGTGAATACTGCTGAATCTGTAAAATAAACAGCATTGTTTTGTTTTCATTGTAGAACAAGCACTCAAGTGAATTCGACACCAATTACAGCTAGTGCTAAAGTGGTTCTTGAACTGCTTTTATCACTCACTGGGTACGTGTTGATAGCATAATGAATGGCGGGCTGGGGACAACAGTTTTGCCACAGACTTGATTAAAATCTGTTTGTTCTCCTTCCCCACTCCTACCTGAACAGAGTTGCTAAACCTTCTCAGGTGTATTTTGGAGGTGACATTGTTGGTGAGAGTGCTATGAAATCTGAAGATAATATTGGAAACCTCATAGAGTATGAATTCAGAGTGAGTAATTTAGATTAATGCCAACAGTTGCTTTTAATCAACAGTTTCTTTATGCATATGAATACTTGAAAAGGTTGCTGGCTTTAAATGGACTTTTCTTCTCCCAAAATCCTGACTTCCCATGAAGAAGAACGTGCAGTCTGACTGCAGACTAGAGGTTCTTTTTAGGCCTTGATGGGTTATGGTCTTTCGAGTAAGTGGCCTGAGACTCACTTGTTTTTCCAGAGCAGTTCATGCACATTCAGCTGTACAGCATACACAGGTAGGGAACAAAACTGAAACACAGAACCCTAACTGTGGTGTGCTCAGGCATTAGCTGATGCCCACAGACAGTGAGTATGTGTACTTGCTGCATGCAGGACTGAGCAGGCATAAGATGACACTGTGGGAGCCACCTTGAATATGTGGGTCTTTTTCACTCTTGGTCTTCTGCTTAATTAATAAATCAAGGAGAAGGCTGAAAGAGATTACTTTTGTTCTGTAAAAACTCTGTTTATCAATCAGCAAGAGAGTGGCTTTTCCTACATCATTAACACAAGCCCCTTTGTATATAGTAGGTTGTCAGATTAAAGTCCATCTCTGTCAATACTTCATGTTCTTCTGTATCTGTGTATATATATATTAAAGTAGCAGCAGTTAAAATATCTGTTTTAGAACTTGCAACCATGAACAGTAACACCAAGAAAGCAAAAAAATAGGTTAGGTGGGAAACAACTTAGGAGAGCAAGAGCTGGTTCTCTTTGTGTGTCAGAGTTCCTCATAGACTTGCAATTTGCCTCACATAACTGAATGATTTTTTTTTTTTTTTTAAATTTTAAATTGGAGTTGTTGTTTCACATGAAGATAGATTTCTAAAAATCAACACCTTAAAGTTTATGTTAGGGAATTTTAATCCTTATGTTTCAACAACTCTCTAGTTACTTGCTATCCAAGCATGCTAGTTTTATACTCTGCTAGTTTTATACTATTTCTTACTGTCTTTCATCTGCTTTTAAATTTCTTGTTAGCTGCATGCTTAAAACTTGCCTGTCAATAACAGTTTTGATTGAGAAGAAAATCCCTTTAAAAAGTATTTCACAGTTTAAAGAATGTTTATTTTAACAGGTAACTAACTTGGGCAGACCACTGAAAACCTTTGGTACCGCTTCCCTGGACATCCAGTGGCCGAAAGAAATTAGTAATGGCAAGTGGCTGCTTTATTTGATGAAAATAGATTCCAAAGGATTGGAGAAAGTCTCCTGTCAACCTGAAAATGAAATCAATAGTCTGCGTGTTGCGGTATGTTACCCTGTCTTCTGTTCATGAATTAGTGAAACATGAAAGCACTGCAGCATGTGGCAGTAGGGTGTAAGAGATTGTCTCCAGAAGGGTTTTTTTGTCTTAAGCAGCTCACAAGCACAATACATGAACAGTATATCAAGGGTTTAGCTTATTAGGAGACTTCAGCTAATGAGGATAATGTGCTTAAGGATAGATGCTCTGTCATTGTGGTGGATGTTTTTGCAATGGGCACTGCTGTCATAAGCTCTTAGAGGATACAATTGCTGACTGCTTTAACAAATTTCATCAGCATTATATTAGCATTATTGAAATCTGTTCACAATAAACAGTAAACATCTCCCCAGCCTGAGGGAATTCCATGTGCTTTTATTAATGCCAAATAAGCCAGCTTGCATTGAAATCTCCTTATTTACAACAAATAAAATAAAAAATTTCTCAACCAAGTGTCACAGCCCTTTCATCATGCCTATCTAGAAAGATTCCCCCCACCCCCCACCCTGTAATCTTAAGATCATGTTGGAGGAGTTCTAATTTCCACTATTAAAACTGCATGCACATAAACCCATTCTGGTCCGATCGCTTCACCAGTTAATGAACTTTCATTATGAGCGTAATCAGTATACAGTTAAAAAAAATTCATCTAGTGTACAGTTAAAAAAATTCAACCTTAGCAGAATCTTATTCTTTTAGCATAGTAAAGTCACATCAAAAGCTTTATAAAAATCTAAACTTTTGACCTATTAAGGAAAGTAATCAGTTGACCTCTAGATAATCTCAAATTCTAGTAGTTGTTCTGACTCTACTGTTGGCAATGAATGTGGGTAAGTAGGGATATATAACAATGTCATTCATGCTGACCTTGGCACAAGAAAATACAGAACTTGTTTCTCTGGTTGTATGGGGTCAGAATTAAGAGATACTTACGATAAACCACTAAAACTTTTTCTTTCCTTCTTTTAGGAATCTCATAACTCAAGAAGGAAACGTGAGGTTGCAGAGAAGCAGATTACAGACAGCAAGACACTTTCTTTATTCTCAGAAAGAAAATACAAGACCTTGGTAAGCACATTGCACCAATGCAGTGGTGACAGACAGCACCCTCTGCGCTAGTAAGAGGGCTTTTCTGAGTTTGCAAGGGTGAAAGATGGCATCACTTTGCTTTTGTCTTAAATCCAAGTATCAATTCTTTTCAAATTTGTGCATTTACATTATTTACTGATGCGAGAGAAATAGGAAAGAATTCCTGCCTAGTTATCTACATTAAAATAAACAAGTAACTGCATCTTCCTTGTGTTTTCCTATTGCTGTTAGTACAAATATTTTGGTTCTTGCACATAAATAAGCTGCATATAATCCAATTTTTAATCTTGGGGGAGAGTGTGTTAAACAATTTATGAGTATATGTTTTTATTTACATGTAGAAATTTGTAATTGCAGGACTGCAGTGTGAATGCACGCTGTGTGGACGTAAAGTGTCCCCTGAAGGGTTTAGACAGCAAGGCATCTATCGTGCTGCGTTCCAGACTGTGGAACAGTACTTTCTTAGAAGTAAGTCCCCTTACGTGCCCTTTTTGGAATGCCAAAGCTCTTTCCTGTTCTGTGTTTAATGTCTGTGTTTTATTTTGGAACAGGAATACTCCAAAATGAATTACCTGGACATTCTTGTTAGGGCTTCAATCAGTGTTCCTGCTGCAGCCAAGAATGTTAAGCTCACAAATGAAGTTGCTCAGGTAGGTTCAACATTTAATGCTAACCATAGGTTGTGGCTGTGATGTTTCCAGCTTAAAGCAAAGGCTAGGGGAAAACAACAAAAAAAGCAAACAAAAAACCATCAACAACCATCAACCAAAGGAACAAACCCACCACGAAACCACAACCAAACAAAACATAAACCCCCCACATTTTAAAGTAGCTAAAAGCTTAGCTTTTTAATCAAGTTTTGAATTATTGATTGCTTTTACCTTTTAATTGGGCTGGAAAAATTCACTACCATATTGAAGTAATACCAGCAGGAACCTTTTCTTCAAAAGCATTTTGTAGGTGAGAGAGAGAAGGCATCTTGTTAGAGAGAATATACTGCTACAATCTACAGTCTTAAACATGGACCCTTCTGAAATGCTCTTTCCATCTTGACATGCTTTCTCTCCTTTAGGTGCGTGTTACTGTCTTTCCTGCAAAACCAGTAGCCCTTTATACAGGAGTACCTTGGTGGATCATCGCAGTGGCTATTTTTGCTGGTATATTGATGCTTGCACTGTTGGTATTCTTACTATGGAAGGTGAGTTCTTATTCATCTGGTTATATTTCTTGGTCTACAACTGACAAGACAGCATAATAATTAAGCAAATGATTAAGTATTATGGTTCGTATTTGGGACTCAAATTAGAGCAAAACTGCCCAAACCATACACTGCCGTTGGGAGTTTCAGTTTTGCAACATTTGGAATTAAAATGGTTACACAGGACGACTTGTTACAAAATTTTTCAGTTTCCACATCCTCAAAAGGAAGTATTTCGAGCTCTGTGCAAACCTTGGATCAGGGACTACATTTACTTTGATATGGATGGATACAACTAATTGGGGCTTCTGCAGTTAGGTGTAAAACTTCATGTGAGCTACCTACAAATGTTTTAGCAGGGCTTTGTTCCCAATAGCATTAGAAACTGATAGCATTAAACTGACAGTTATCACAGAAGGTATCACAGAAGGTTAACAATTTGCAAAATAAAAAGTACTTATTTTTTTAACTACCTTTGGCATTTTTATACTGTTCCAAGTATAACAGGGCAGTTCTTTCATTTTTAGAGACAGAGGCAGTTAGTATGTGCTGTTACAGGATAGCAGAAGGTTACTTAGAAGAGGTGATGAAGAATATCCTGTCACTTACTTTCTTCTGGAGAAACTGCAGCAATTAGCTTTGCTGAGGAGCTCCTATTTACTGCACATAAGCATGCATGCTTTTTTTCCACATATACACACGCAGCATAAAATGAATCTTCTGATGACAAACACTGTGCCATCTTCTGAAGGACAAACGTGGTACTTCACACAAGTTACATGACTGCTTTAAGACAAATGCTTCTGTTGTACAACTCAAAGCAGTGCTCATTTTTGTCCTACCCTATGTTTTTGTCTGTGCTGTGCACTAGTCCCCAAATACATTTCTGTATAGACTTCTTTCTGCTCTTCACTGCCAGCTTTAGTTGCTGTGGACCTACTTTATAGTAGCTTTTCTTAAAAAACAAAACACCAAACCCAAACACCAGTTGCATTACAAATTCAACAAAATGCTTCTAAAACAGTATCCTTTACCTCAGGTTATTCTGTTATTTTACAGATTGAGATAGTCCAAGAAGTTCTCAGATCTAGAAAGTGCTGAGACCTTGCAATTTTTTTTTTTTGGGGGGGTGGGAGGGGGAGAAGGGGACTGTGAAGGGATAATGGGAAGACAATTCACAGAGTTAATTTAAGTCAGTTTTAATAGGCTTGACTACTTCCAGTCCGCAAAAACTGACTAAATACCTTGCTTCCTTATAGTGTGGTTTCTTCAAGAGAAATAAGAAAGATCATTACGATGCCACATATCACAAGGCTGAGATCCATGCTCAGCCATCTGATAAAGAGAGGCTAACTTCTGATGCATAGTATTGATCTACTTCTGTAATTGGTAATTGATGGTATTTTTTAATTTTTAGCTGTGGCACACGCTCTGGTTGTTGCGGTGGCTAACTATGGAGCTTTACTGCATATGTTCTATTAACTTTTGGATTTCAAACTATCACGCTTGCTCATTCTGTTGATAGATTTTCAGCTTTTCGTGCACGTGAACACACACCAGCATTTACCTTGGTCTAAAAAGCTTCTTATTTATTTCTTTAGCAAACATGCTGATCTCTTGCAATGGTTTTTAGTCTTAATTTTTGTTTTAGCAGTACAAGCAAGTTTTTATGCTTGAGAGATGGTAATCAACACTGCAGAGTTAAGATATAAAGCTAAGACTACATGGACAATAGATAAACTTGCTTTACTAACCTTTAATGCATGCTAAAAGGTACACGTTGCTTATAAAGAAAGGGGTTTTCATAATGAGAATTTAATTGCTGTGGAAACATCTGTTTTTCTTCAGTTCTAAGGTATACTTTTCTAGGAACACACTTTCTTCTGCTGAAGCTACTAGATGCATGATGATTTACGCTCCTAGCAACCTTTATTCAACTTGAGATATTACATGCATGTACATTATATTAATAAGTGATGCTTGGGATGAGGGGCTGGGGAGGAGTTATTAACTAACATATGTCATGTAAGTGTTTAATGAAATCTTAATTAAGCAATGGTTAAAGATTTGGCCTATGTCTCAGTGCAGTTTTTTAAATTCAGTTTCATGTAAGTTTTAGTATTGTTTAAAAAAAACCAAAACAACCCAAAACCCAAACAAACCCAGCAACAACCAGACAAAAAGAAAAACCCCATCACCCCAAATACTGTGAACAAAACCATGCCACTTGAATCTTCCCCTCCTCCCCCCCGCAGTACCTAATGACAGCTGGATGGCACAAATGTCTCTTAATCTTACTCTTGACATCAGTGACCCCTGAGCATGTGTCTACCTATCATCATCTTTGTAACGCTGCGGCCATAACTCCGTTCTGTTTTGAAAATTAATTTCAATCCATTCAGCAATATTTAAAATCAGTTTTTACAGTGGCTTCGAATAAAAACTTGCAGGGCACAAAAGCTGCACTAGGTTTCACCAAGGGAGACTTGTGTCATGGCATGTACAAAGCTTTCTAATTATGTCTGGTTTTTTGTCCTATGCCAAGCTAAGCAAGAGCCATCTTCTAATACTGTGTATGGGTAGTTAATTCAGGTGACTATAGTTGAGATGGTGCTTTGAACACCAAGGCCCTTGTGTAACTTTTCTTGAAGGTCCTGGAAATCTTCCTGTTGGTCTTTAAATTATGCCACTGTCCAGGAAGATACAGAAGTGCACACCACCTTTGATTCAGGAGAAGCAAGCTTTCCTGCACTGTATCTACTGCTTTGTGTAGCATTACATTCTCTCATTATATGATTGAATAGCTTTAGAGTAGATTTAAGACTTACAAAATAAATGCAGGAAGTTAGTAGAGGGACTATTTTTAAGGTATTAGATTACCAACAGATTGTCAGACTATGCCATTTGTCTTCAACTGCTGCTTGAACAAATAACGTACACCCACTGGCTCGTATTTTTACAGCTACATATACTACATTTTTGGCCTGCCTATTTTTGATTTCAATTTTCTTACCTGTGCAGAATTTACCATCTCTGTAATTGTAGCACTTTGGCAGCAACTTAAACCTAATCTGTTCTTTTTCTTCTCTGCTCCAGTGCGGGTTCTTCCAGCGTTCCAGGTACGAAGACAGTGTCCCCCGGTATCATGCTGTAAGAATTCGAAAAGAAGAGCGACACATCAAAGATGGGAAATACAAAGAGCTCGAGACAAAACAGTGGTTCACAAAATGGAATGAAAATGAAAATTATTCTTAGGGAAAAATCCTTCTCATCACAAAGTTCAGACAGAAGTTAACGTTTTATTAATGGAATATTGATGGAGTTAGACCTATGAACACTACGGACATTCACCATTTGATTGTAGATATTACTACTTATATTGAGGCTTTTGTTTGCACAGTTAACATTGCTTCAAAAGACTTTATTTGCATTATTTAATTTCCAGACTGCCTCTTTCCCCCTTCAAATCTAACTCACGCTTCAGAAGATGCTGTGTTGATCTGGTGTCTTTCCTGCAAAATATGCAAAACCACTACAGCAGACCTCTTGCTGAGATCCTAACCTCCCTCCTAGGGATGCAAGGAATGGACAGTTAAGGTCAAGATAAGTTCTCCATCCTTCCCTCAATGCATAGTCCATTATAAACACGCAGTTGCCTTAACACATTGTTCAAGTATACTTTGAAGACCTGCCAATCTACTTTAGTAATAAACTTTGCCTGGTGCAGTAGTTAGGGCTTAACAAAAAGCACCGTCTTTAAATTACATGTGCAATAGGTCATTTTGCTCACATTTTTTAAGATCAGATTGTCTGACTCTTGCTCACAACAAATATACACAGGTTCGGGTTTGGTTTTTTTTTGTTCTTTTTGGTTGGATTTTTTGAGAGGCTTGAATATTAGATGTACTTTTTGTGTATATATATATATATTTTAGTCATTTTTGTATTTATTTTTGTTATAAATCATTGTCTTTGACTAACTGTTAGGCCAAAGACTTAACTGAACTTTCAAGTCCACTGTGTTTTTGAACTTCAGATTATGAGACCCGAGGCTATCACTGCATTTTAATAAGTCACTGAAGGTGCCAATGCTTTCTAAAATTGTAAATACTCATTCCAGTGATGTGTATGGGGGCTTTTTCCTGATACTTGTAACTTTATGTAATAAGAATGATCAGGTCTCATAACATGATCTGTATAATACTTCAGACTATTGAACAATTTGGCCACCAAGCAGAAGAAGGGGTTTTAGATACAGTTTTATGCTTACTGCAAGCGAGAGGTTCTCTGGAAACAGCTTTCCAGCTTCATAAGGACTTCCTGTTTGGCCAAGGCATTGACTACTGCAGCTGTCACGTAGCACTTGAAGGAAGCTTACCTTAACTAATGGGTCTGAGCTGATCCATGTTGACACTACTGAATCATCTTGAATACCTGAATGTTGATAAAAGTAGAACCACAACGTTGTGTTTATCAGTAATCTAGTTATTGTAACATAACCGATGAAACTATTTGAAGAGTTTACTTTTTTACCCATGTTCTAAAGCTTTGGTACTATTTAAGAACAAAGATTTAGTTCACAGTTGTTTATTCCATGTGAAACAGAATTCATAAGAAGTATGCATGTTAAGTGCTAGTAGTTTGAACTATGCAAAAACCTCTTGGTACTTTTTCCCCTCATAGGGTAAAAACCTGCTAGGAGGGCAGCTGTCAAGTGTCTTATTTTTACTACTAACTTTGAACATACCTTCTTGAAGGTGTGGTCATCTAAAAAGTTATTATAGAAAGTGCATTAATTTAATAGACTCTTCTTCCTTCCACCAAATAATCTCAGTATGTTGTGACTTTGTGAACACTTACGTGTGTATTTAGCTGTTACCTGGTTTTTGAGCTTTTACAATTCTAGCTTATTTGCTGAAAGGCTCAGCAGCATCAGAAGCCAGGCTAGTCCGGGCTAAGCCTGACAAGTAGCCTTGGATTTAAAAGCAGATTGTAGCCCTTGCCTAAGAACATGAACGTCTTAGCAGTGTTAAACTGAAAGTTCTTGAAAAGTCCTGTCACTGGTATGCATTTATCTCAAACTTTTTTTTTATACCAGGTAGCAGTGCTACATCATTCTGTCATTCAAAATTACCTGTGGATATTTGTATAGAAGTGTGAAATAAATTTTTTTCTTTTTTTTAATTAAACACTAGTTTGGTAGTAGTGATTTCTTATAATTAATATCTGAGGTAGCCATAGCCAAGTTCACTAGAAGAGTAAGCTGCAAGCTGTAACAAATTGTCTCGTACTCAATTTTGCGCCATGACTGTGGGTGCCCTCCCCCATGCAAAGGGCAGACAAGGCAGCTGCAGGAGATAACATGCAATCTTGTGCTCACAGGCTCTCTGCTGCCTGCTGCAGTTCCCAGCATTAGGGTGAAGTGGGCATGGAGTCTGGCAGAGCAGGCTCTGGCAAAGCACCAAGTGTCAGCTCCCATAGGGCAGAGCTACCCTCCTTTCCCCTCTCTCCACACTTCACCTCTGCTGCCCAGTGTACTTAAAATGCACGTGGTCTTCTAAAAGCTCCCTGCCCTGACAGGTGTTTCAGTAACTAGGAAAGATGGATGCATCCCCCAAAATCAGTCAATGACTTCTCATACCTATTGTAATTAGCAGTGGAAGTTTGATACTGACACTTACATGATTGCAGGGCACAGCTTCAACTCCACCAAAAATAGCCCCCCAAAACAAACCCAAACCATAAAAGCAAAAAAGATACAGAAAAACAACAGGAAACTTGTGGTTTATCTCCATTTTTAAGACACTAGCCTTCAGAGGATGCTTGGCTTGCCTTTGCTGGGAGAACAGCTAACTAGCTGATCAGAGGAAATATAGTACAAATATAGTGTCTTAGGTTTTATATATACTTATATATACTATAGTACTAGATGTAGTATATACTACATACACAGTAGTACACTACTGTGTATGTGTATTGTATATATGTGCATATATAAAGCCTAATGTACTGGGGTTTTTTTTTATATATATATAGTGCATGTGTTTTTGTGTAGTAGTGTGTGTGTGTATATCTCTCTCTCTCTCTCCATCTATATAAAATAAACACACTACATAGCCTAAATCGAACCCTAGTAAATTGCAATACTTTACTTTCACATATATTTAACTAACTGTCACAGCACAGGACCCATACCTTATGAGAGCAGCTTTCGGTATAGGGACTATCACAGCATCATTTCAGTCATTGCCTCTGCAGAAGTTAAATGTGGAAGAGGAGACAGAACAGGGGTCCTGGACACAAAAAACAGGAATCAGCACGTAAGGTGAAGAGCAGCTTTTGAAGCAGCACTAAAACACCAATCCACACTTGGAACACCCACCTTACCTTACAATGCTAACTGTCTCTGCAGCAGTGTGTCTTAACTAAAATGAACAGACGACTACACAGAACCAGAAAGCTGCTTAGATACAACCAGCTGAAATAACTTCTCCCAGCACAGAGTAGGCAACAGGACAGTGTCAGCAGCTGGTTTGCAAAACCCAGGAAAACAAACTGTGATGAAACAACCTGGTAGTGCTCTCAGCCAGAATAGGCATATTTACACCTCAGCTTGCCAAGCAATGCACTCGTGGCTGACAAGAAGAATGTGAGCTGTGGTGGCTGCATAAGCAGTTGCTTCATTTTTTCTCCCAGTCCTCTGTCATCTTCAAACATCCATTTGTCTCCCCAGGTTGTGGACTCGTGATTAATACTATATACATTTTACAACCTCATAGCCTTGCTGGAGTCCTAACCATGATCCTGGTGAGAAAAACACAGCAACTCCTTACCTTGAGAAACTGTCACAGAAATCTGCCTTAACCCCCTGGTCAGGGTGTGAAACTGTTGCTGTACAGGGCTGCAGATCTGCCATTTGCGTTTTCCACACTTGAAGCCAGACCTTGTTCCTCCTTAATCTTCTAGCTCTGAGATGATACAGTTGTTTGGAAGCGGCACCTTTTCAGGCCTGGACCTGCCCCAAAGATCCTAGAAAAGAGAAGCAGAGAACTGAGTTTTTAACAAGCAGAGGTGTCCTTGCTGCTGCTTCCCTACTGCAGAACAACATCTAGCCCCCTCACCATTGATACACAGCATTAACTATTTCCTCTCATCTCTCAATGTCTCCAGGATATAGGGGAGGAAGGGACAGAAAAGTCAAATACTTTTGCCAGGAGTGTATGAAATAATGCAACGAAGTTGATTAAAATAAATGGTTGTGGGGTATTGCTTGGTTTCTTGCAGCAGAGGGGACCAACAGGTAACATAACACAGCTGAGAAGCATCATCATTGCCAATGGCTTACGAGACAAGCCTGTGGCTGATTCCAGCTTAGCAAGGAGAAACAGCATAAAAATTGCCATCCTGGGCTAGTCCACAGACCCACCTGAATCAGGATCCTGACTGACGACAGCCAAGGGTTAAGTGGCATGATGGTGATACTGTGCTGCTCCTGTTCCCACAGAACATTAGTGCTCAACTTCAGTAGTTGTGTAGTGTAGTTGTCCTATGGAAGAACAAGTCATCCATGAGAATCATAAAATTTCTCCAACTGCCTTCTGATCTTCAGTCACAAAGTTAAACATGGCAAAAATTCACAAACTCCAAAGTTCAGTTATACACTGGATAAAAATAGGTAACCCCATATGTATGTTCTTGTACCTCCTATAATTTGACAACTCACACAGAAACCCCTCCATATTTCTGATCAACTCTGTTGCCATTTTTGTATCTTTTAATTTCTACTCCTAAAAAAGGATACCAAAGCCACATCAAGCCAATCCTAAGAATTTTCTAGCATAACAAAAGCAGCTGAACTTACTGACAAAACCCTAAGAACAACGACAAGCCTCTGTGCAGAGTAAGTACGCAAGCAGAAGAGAGACAGGGACACAAGGACCAGATGACTGTGCAGACACCACAGCAAGGCATATAAACCGCTGAAAAAGAAGAAAGAGAGATTCTATGGATATCCATACCTGGCAACTTAAGTTTTTTTCTTAATCCATGATGTGCTCATTTTGGAGGAAAGGGAGGAAAAGAAAAAAGCATCAGCACATGCAACAACCAAGAACAGTGACTTCCAGTAAGGGGCCATTTATAGTATCGACTTAACAACCAACAACTCTACTGGCACACCCTGCAAGAATGCTTCCAACTGCCTCATTAAACCTTACATTGAAAAAAAAAATATTAAAAAATTAAAAATGTAATGCTTAGATTCAAATTAATTGCTATGGTTTCAATTATCTTGACGTGTAAGTTGTTCTGTCCCGTTTAAATTACGGATCCAGATATATTATAATTTCAAGAACACCAATAAGCAGGACTATGAGTAGAAAAATGCTAAATGACAAAAATAATGCATTTCTCCTTTTTTACTTGTGTAAGATTTTACAGACATTGGCACATCAGAACTCCAGCTTGTGTCGCACTGGATCAGATCAGAGTTTACATGGATCACAGTCTCTCATCAGTAGTTTAAAAAAGACCAACGCCTTTAGGTAAACAGAGGTTTGTTCTGCTCTGAACACATCACTTAAAGAATTATCCACAATTCCTTGCCCGCAGTTACTGCTCACCCAGCACGATTTTCCCCAAGAAAAGTGCTCACTGTTTACACTATTGGGAATGGGCTTACAAAGTGCAATGCTTTATGTAGCCTTTGACAGCCCTTTCCACATCTTCTGCCTGGGGACTGCTATCCAAACTTGACTTCAGGCAGCAGGCCAGTTTTTAAGGCATGCCGTTAAGCTGAAACATCAGGCATCAGGACAGCAACATACAGGCATAAAAGATGAAGCCAACCCAGAGCCATCATAAGAAATTGCAACAATTTACAAATACACAACTTACTGCTTGTAGGCACTGTTTTAAACTAGTGCTGGCTCACAACTGAGAGGCCGTTATAAAATGGTTGTAAAGCACAGCAATTCGTAGAGAGCCCCAACTACAAACTCAAGTTACTGTTTGGTGCTTCTGGGGTGGCCCACAAACAGCAATAAAGCAAAACCTCTCTGTAACCTGTATGTGTAGAAGACTTGCAGAGACAGACATGCTGCTGGTTCGCCCCACTGGCCACCACTCCCTAGCCGGAACAGAACAAGCCATTCATTTTTTGGCACAAGATGGAGGTACAGCCTGATTTCAGACTAGATGAAGCAGTCCAATCCTGAACTATTGCTTCTTTTTTACATACTGCTCAGAAAATTGCCTCTGGAGGCAGACTAGATCAATGTTTTCTGTATTTCGATGCAACAGTAAGAAAAAACCAAAACCAACACCTGAATTCATGATGGTATCTTCATCTCTCTAATGGGAGGCTCCAAGCAAGCCAACAGAGCACTGAACAGATCCATGTGCCAGAAACACCAAACAGTTCCCACGCTAGTGGAGACTGGTGGATATCTATCCTCACTATTGGGTCACGGACAACTCACAGGTACAAAATACATTACAAGACACATTTAAAGGAAACCAAGCAACATCTTAGAGTTGATGTCACATGATAAGCTTACAGGGCAATACAAGTATCCACAATAAAAGCAGCAAATTATACAGGGCCAGATCTACTATGGTACTGTATTGTATAGAATTTGGATTACAGGATTCAGGACCTACACTGCAGTAAGTTTACTAGAAATGCCTACAGTCACTCTTAACTGCCTTTTTTTGTTAATGTTCTAGATAATTCTACCTGAGTACTACAAGAAACTATTAAATACCACTGTTTAGTACCTCACATACTGCATTAGTATTCTAACAGCCAAGTGATTCAGTGTGACATACGATTCAAGTACTTTTTAACCAATAAATTGTGCACGCTGACCGATAGGGAGTGTATCTGTGCAGACAGAAGCCCTACTTTTCCTCTATATTTTTCTGTTTCTCTTTTTCCTGATAGCCGACACACATTATCCCTCCCCTCGTTTCTACCGCTCGCACGCTGTAACACAAGGGCGGGCTCACAGTGCCCCTTCCCAAACCACCGCGCCGCCAAGCCGGCACACACGCGGCAGTCCGACCACGGCCGGACCCCGCCAGGTGAGGCGCTGCCCTCTCGCCGCCCGGCAGCGCTGAGAACAAAGCCGCTACTTTCGGGGGTTACCGCTACCCCGGCTCGCAGCCCCGCGGGTCCCCGCCGCCACCGAGGCTTCCCCCGCCCGTTCCCCGCCCGCGGCAGGCGCAGCGGCAGCCCCTCGCCCGCCCGTCCCCCCTCCCCGAGCCCGCCGTTCACCGCGCGGGACAACCTCCCAGACGGCCCTTCCAGGGCGCGGTGCCGACACGGGGCACGACTCGGCCTCGCTGCGGGAGCCGCTGCCTCCGGTCCCCTCACGGCTTCCCGCCCCGCAGCCCATCGCAGGGAAGGCGGCGGCACCCGCCCCCGTAACACCACCGCACCTGCCCGAGGCTGGGCTCCTGCGCGGAGCGATCGCCGCCTCCTCCCGCACGCAGCCGGGCCACAAGGCACCGCGGCGGCCGCCTCGGGGGCTGCTGCTCCGCCCGCGGGGACCGGGGAGCTCCGAGCCACCCCCCCCCCGCTCCCTCGGAGCCGCCCTCTCCTCCGCCCCGTCGCCGCTGCGTGGGGCTGGGCCGTGAGGAGACACCCACCCCTTCGGGCACCTCCTCCCGGCCGCGCGGCGGAGGAGGCCGCGGCCTGGGCAGGGGCCGGGGGAGCTGGCGTGGCGGGAAATGGCGGCCGGGCCAGGCTGAGGGGGGACAAGACCGCACCATGAGGCTGCTGCGCGCCCTGCTGCGCGGCGTCTCCCCGGGCAGCATACCGCAGCAGGTGGACTTCTACTCACGCTTCTCCCCGTCGCCGCTCTCCATGAAGCAGTTCCTGGACTTCGGTGAGTCCCCTCCGGGCCGGGCTCGGCTCCGCTCCGCGCTGGGCCTGACCACCACGCGCCGCCTCCCCGCAGGTGCCTGTGAGGAGCGGGGCGGGGGCGGCGCGGCCCGGGCTCCCCTCCCCCCGCGCTGTTCCCGCTGTGTCTGTGGCTGCCGCTGCTTGGTGCGGTGCTTTAGTAAGAAAAGGGCTCCGCTTCCTTCCGCGGGAATGGAGCCCAGCTGGCTCCGTACCCGGCGGCTGGAAGTGGGGCAAGGTTGAGATTCCGCTGAGCGCTCCATGTTTTGGCATCGCAAGAATACTTTGTTTTTCGCTGCAAGACCTGCCGCGCTGGGAAGGGGGGGGGGGCAGCTCCGAGCGTTGGTGCTGTTAGAGCGCGGCTCAGAAAGGGTAGATACAGCTTAGAAATCAGGAAGAAATTCTTCCCTGTGAGGGTGCTGAGGCGCTGACACAGGGTGCCCAGAGAAGCTGTGGCTGCCCCATCCCTGGCAGTGTTCAAGGCCAGGCTGGACGGGGCTTAGGGCAACCTGCTCTAGTGGAAGGTGTCCCTGCCCGTGGCAGAGAGTTGGACTGTATGATCTTTAAGGTCCCTTCCAACCCAAACCACTCTGTGATTCTATGATGTGTTAAGCCTTTTGCAGGCTAGCAGCGTGCAGCCTTGCGAGGTGTGCCGAGCACAAGAACGTTTAACCTTGGCTGGCGCCCGGGAGCTGAAACGATCATGACCCTAGTCACATGCCTGTGCCCTACAAAAACACCCTACCCAAACGCTGTTGTTCTAGAAGATGTGTGAGAGAAGGACCCATGCTGGAGGACTGGGAGTCTAGCCTCGAAAATGACTACATCAGCAACGGGATATTCACTCTTACACTCCGCGCTAAAACCACTTGCAATGCTCCCAGGTTTGAGTGACTGCTTGGAAACAAAAGGGGTCACCGGAATTGTACTGCTTCAAAGCAGACTACACAGAGAAAGGTCCTGTAAGTCGCACCGAGACACCTTTTCAAAGCCTCTGGATGGAGCCATACTGTAATACATTCTGTTTCTCTACCCAAAGCACTCTCATGTGCATAAATGTTTATATAAATGTTATATATAAACACTTAACTAGTTAATAGTTGTATTGCTTTTTGCATTTTTGTAAGTAAAATATAACTGAGAACTAGAACCCCAGATTTGTATAACTAGGAAGACTTACAAAGAAAAGTTGCTCTTAACTATCCACAGTCATTTCATCCATCTATTCAGTGTTTCATACACTGCCATAAAATGTGTCCAGTATTTAAAACTCCAGATTTGTACAGAAACCCCACCATATATTCTGTTGCTACCATACTTTTAAGCAAAAAATCATGCAATTCAGAGTTCGCTTTGACCTGCATTATTCATTACTAAAATACCAATAAAATAATGCTTACCTTAAAATAGGTGTTATTTTCAAGCCACAGTATTTACTCATATCAAAAGTTAGGCTACTTTTTTTTTGCTGTCATTACCTGAACATAAGGTAAATACAGTCTTGAAATTTTTTTCTCTCTTTTGCTTAAGGATTTAATAACAGTAAAAACTAATAACAAAGGCAAAAAGTGTGGAATGCAAGACTTGAGACAGTGTCTGTCTGTAAGACATTTTGTAGCCGTGAGAATCTGATGGTGTTTTCAAGTGAGATTTTTTGGCTCCTTTGACTGGAATGAGAGCAGTCAAAGAGGAAATCATAAAATCTGGTAATGCTAAAAAAAGAAAAGTCTGCTTCTAGTTCCTCCAGGTTTTGATCCAGCAAATGAAATACTCCATAAGCAAATTTAAGTCTGGATCATACACATCAGTCATATCTTGGGTTATAAGTGCACAGTACTTTCTGTAGGAGTCTTACCCATTCCTTGAGTAGACAGACTGTAGCTGCACAGGGAAACAGTCATTTGCCCATTCACTGAAGTCTTGCATACCCTAAGCTGTCTTCCATACCCTAAGCTGTCTTCCATATATGACCCCAGATTGCAAAGAGACAGCCTCCAGATACAAAACTAATTTGTGGAATATCATTTGCTGAGTATGAGGCATTTGAAGATGATCTTTACATTGTAACACCTTCAGTCTGATTTGTTCATGAAATTTTACCTGAGAAAAGAGAAAGGCCAGGAACAGTCATGCCTGAAATGCAATGTGACTAGGGAGAAGAATGAAAAGTTTCTGGGCAGAGGTCATATGTAGGCAATGCATAATATTGGTGTCACTGGGGAGGAATTTCTTGTCAGCTATTCACTTTTTTATTAAGTTAACCAACATCCTCTCATCAGTGTAGTTTGTAACATATATGAGTCTGCATGCATTAAACTAAACTTCTCCATTTCAATTTGGTGAAGATTTCTCCTGTTTAAGACACTCCAGCTTCCCCTTTTCAATGTCCCTTCCTTTAATCTTCTTCACAAATCCCCCTTGCCAAATGGAAGGAGTGAACTGAGCAGAAACACGAGAGTTAATTTTTAGGAGTTACCTGTTACGAAACAGCAAGCCTGAGGTATGTACTTCTCATCAGCAGATGAACAGGTTAGTAAGTTCAGGTGCTGTTTACATGACACTCTGAAGTCTAGAAAGAAATCTGGCTGAGAATAAAGTACAGCATTACTTAGCCTCTTCCTCACTAGGCACCCTCCTTTCTCGCCTATTAAAACAGGCATTGTAGGAGTAAATTTAGGTCTTGATCTTAATAACCACATTTACTTGCCAACCATATTTAACTGCCACCCACACAGATCACACCTGTCCTTACAAAAGGATAGGTGAGTTGTCAACAGATGCAGTAATTTAGCTTTTAGCTTTTAAAAATATACAAAGTAAATGTATGGGAGAAGTAGCATTGTAATGACTAAGCACTGTAGCTGTTCATTCATTTCTCTCAAAATTCATGTGAGTTCATTCATCCATCTTCTGTTCCTGTAAGACAGTGTATTTAAACTACAACAGACCTAGCTGAAAAGGAGATAAACATTACAGAATTTATTTTCTGAAAGTGTTCCAGTGTAAGTTATGGTAATTCAGTAAGATCAGTGATTGAGCAGCAGGTACGGGACCATGCTTTCTCAAGCATCCTTCCCATAAATAGTTTCTTGTGCTGGTTTCATGTGCCTCTCTGACATGCTCAGAATGACATACTGTTTGATCAGTGCTTGTTACAGTTAATGTTTGCTGCAAATAAAATGAACACTTTACATGGATAAGGTGATATTTAAAGTTGAATAGTATGGGTCTGCAACTGTTGTACTAGTTTCTCTGTATATATTGAAAATTCTTATTAGCACAACAGGGCTGGTAGGATTCAATGTGAATTTACATTTTGAAATGTAAATAGGCTGCTGCTGTGAAAGGCTGGCCGAGTCAACTTTAAAACCAAATCACAGACCTCTTATGCAAGAAAATAAGAGTTTGTGTAGTTCTCTACTGTATGTACTTGACTTTATTCTGATGTCATCATATATTTATTTTGGTCTTAGGATCTGAAAATGCTTGTGAAAAGACTTCATTTATGTTTCTGCGACAAGAGTTGCCTGTGAGATTGGCAAACATAATGAAGGAAATAAGCCTGCTTCCAGACAACCTCCTAAGAACACCTTCAGTTCAGCTAGTGCAGAGCTGGTAAGAAGAGCATACCTTTAAGGGTGACTGTATGTGTATACACGTTGGACGAACTTGTTCTCTTCTAGAGAAAGAACATTTCACATGCTTGTTACATGAACATCACTTATTTAGACTGAGTAAATATTCCAGTGTGACATAAATCAGAAACTAAATTTACAGACTTGGAAAAAACCCTTTAGGAGCAATTAGAGAACCCACAAGGGAATTAAAAATGATCAAGTATTGCAGACAGTCGTGTATGAGAATTCAGTAAAAGCAAAAATTCACCAGAACAATGTTTAATAGGGGACTTACCTAAATTGAAGAAGCTAGTTGAAGAAACCAGCAGAAGCAGGCTAATGCACAAATGCTCGCAGAAGGTAGTAGAAACCATTTAAAAGACAGGTTATTGCAAACTGAGAGTAAAGGTGTAGCAAATACAAAGAAAGAGCAATGGGAAGCTCCCAAAGCCAAACTATGTAAAACAACAGAAAGAATACGAGGCTATTAAAATAAAAAAAGACATCCTTTGAAAAGTAAAATTTGCTTTGAGGTAAGGAACTTGCACATAAAGCATAAACTTCTGTAAGATGAAAGGAAAACAAAGAGATTGCGTGGCAGCTGCTAAAGGCACGTGGCTATTTGGAAAGGCTTTTAAAGTTAAGGGAACAGAAAATCTGCCAGTGAATGGTGGGATTGATTAGATGACTGAATATAAAAAGAGCTATCAATGAAGATGGAAGCTCTTAATGAAACATGAATGCTTAAATTCTTATGATACTAAATGACACTGATCAAATGGGAAATGAATTCCATATGGACAAGTACAAAGTGGAGCACAGAGAGGAACCTCCTCTCCCTGTATGTTTGCTTGCTTACAATGAAAAAAGACATTTTGGTGCTACTGGAGATATTTTTCTGAATGTGTCAGTTGATGGGCAAGAAGGCAAATAGTGTTAGGAACTAAGTAACAAATGGGGAGGAAGTAACAAATGGGGAGGAATATAATTGTACCACTGTGTTAGCCCATTATTCGTCTGAATTGCATGCAGTTTTAGTCGCTCTGTCCTGAACAGAAAAGACCAAGAGGGATAATCAGAGGGCTGGAACAATTTCTGTGTGAGGAGAAACCAGACAGAATTCTTCAGCTTTCATCTGAGGAAAGAGACGGCAGAAATACTTAAATCCTGAACAAACTGGGAAGATTTTCTAATAACAAGGGACTCGCTGGGGCTGCAAATAAGTGATCACCTACTGGGTTTAAAACACAAGATCTTTTATGCATTCTAATTAAATTGTTGAATTCATTGCTGTGGACATCTTGGAAGAAAACATGAATAGATTCAAAAGGGATCTAACAGAATTCACAGGGGATAGGTCAATGGGATACATCAAATACAATGATTTGGAAATAATAAATTACTAACCAAAGGGATCTGGGAAGGCATATTAGAATTGGTCTTTGTCACGTTTTCTTTCGTTTAAAGGTATGTCCAAAGTCTTCAAGAGATCCTTGACTTTAAGGACAAAAGCTCAGAAGATGTGGAGGCTGTTCATAGGTAAGGATTTGCTGTCACATGATGATGTTAATGTTATGTAGAAGGACTGGCAAGAAAACAATAGCTTAATAAAAATCTCAGCTATCTCCAAGCTTAAAGAATTGCAGTAAGGTCACCCCCTGCTCCCAAAAGGAGGGTGCATTAAAATGCGAAACAAAGCACTTCTGTGCCATATCAGTCTGGTCAGGGCTTTTTTTGTTGCACTGAAGAAGCTATGAATGCGTTAAACTTGACCAAATGTTTACCAATTTCTTGTAATGGTGGAACTGATTTATGGAACTTTTCACCTGTAGGGTAGGTTTGGTCATCACTGGCTGACCACAACTGCCATTTGACAGACATGGGATGATCTGCATCAAAATGGTTGGCACAGTTGTCTCTTTTTTTGGCAGTAATCGAGATAAATAATAATTTTATAAATAATCAGTAATGGTTGAGTACTGATTGTTTCAATGCTAGTTGCATGAAATATGCTGTAAAGGCTGACCTGTCTTCATACTGCTGTAGGCAGACCTGTGTTATTTCTGTACGTATCAGTCTTCATTTTTATAGGCAGATACTGTTTGCCAGAGTATTAAATTCATTTGAAAGTGAAATACTAACAGTGTATTAATTTTAGTTTTACAGATACTGTGATAAAAATCCGGAATCGACACAATGATGTAATTCCTACGATGGCTCAAGGAGCGATAGAGTACAAGGAAAGCTTTGGTATCGATCCAGTGACCTCACAGAACGTGCAGTATTTTTTAGACCGTTTCTACATGAGTCGCATTTCAATTAGAATGCTCCTTAATCAACACTGTAAGTGCCATTGTAGCAAGGAGGGGAAATGAGACCTGTACTATGTCAGTATATTTTCTGTTTTTTTTTTAAGTGCTTAATATGTACTTAAATGCTGCTTAGGAGTATGCTATTTGCCTTGTTATTTATAAACTCATTCTTAACACAATTCTTAAAATACTGACTAATAGTAGGCTTTCAAGTATGGTTAAGACTGGAATTATAGATTGCCTATAAATTTCTGTTTAGAAAAACAGCAGACAAATGAAAATTATAAAATTCTATTGGGTATTAAATAATATTTTCTTTTTTTTGGCAGCATTACTGTTTGGTGGGAAAAATAATCCAGCTCATCCAAAACACATTGGAAGCATTGATCCTAGCTGCAATGTTGTTGAAGTTATTAGAGGTAAATCCAGCAGATAAGAACAAGAATCCGTAAAACTTACATGGATGTCTATACTGAGAGCCAATACACGTCTTGATATTCATATACTGTTTAGTTCTTTCCTACCTGAAGCAGAAGTTTCATTTCAAGTGTAATATAGTTTTGTCACTTTTCCCTATGAGCTCAGTTTTTGTGAGAAAATACAAAATCTCCCTGACACTGCACAGTGTTTTAAATTCTTGGTTTTCTTTTTAGCAAACTATAAGGGAGAAAACTGTAACTTTCTGTGTTTTTATTATAGATGGCTATGAAAGTGCCAAAAGACTTTGTGATTTATATTACATGAGCTCTCCAGAACTCATCCTTGAAGAGTTGAATGGTAAGTGGATATGGGATGAGGCACTCTCTAGAACATCATTACGGCTTCTTCTAAAGTAGCTGGTGGTGAAATGTTCTCCTTACACTTTTCATATAGTTAATGTGTTCTCTGCATCTACTGTCATAAACGTTTGGTTTTTATTTCTTAAGTCTGGCAGAAGGCTTTCCCTATTTCTCCCTTTAATTGGAAAACTGAAATCAGTAGAAAGATTTTTCACACTACAGCTGTTGATAGAACAGATTTTAGGAGCCTGCTTCCCTCCCTAATGTTTCTTGCATGTCTTTACCCTACACTGTCTATTCTCTCACACTCTACATTTCTTGTGACACTTTTTAAGATTTATACTAAACATTCCATTCTAATTTCTCTTGCTTATTCAGCTATCATGTTCCTGTAGCTGTAATTATAGTATACGCGAGTCACAGTAGAAATTTTTTGAACATTGGCTGTGACTTGCAGAAAGTTTACACCTGTGTTGCTATGAACTCAGAGGTCAGCTGTTGTCCTCATAGTCCTGCAGAATGCTGAAGAGCCTTTCTGATATTGCTTACTAGAGTACTTTTAAAGATACTAAATTCCAACTTCGACCAGACCTACAAAAACAAGCAATCAAAATTGCTCCTACAAGTAATTGCAAAAGCCAAATTGCAACCACAGTAACTTGGCCTATGAAGCTAAAGGCAGTGTGACCTTGAGTACACATTCCAGATTTTCTATTCCTACTGTACAAAACCTGTCATTTTGTATCTAGGTTAAAGAGTTTACCTCTCTCCATCTTTGGGGCATGATGCTAAAAACATTTGTAGGAAACTGTTGCTAGCTAATTCTCTATACTGAGGGGTCACTTACTCGTGTAGGTACTTCAGAAGCCAGAACAAACAGTTCAGCATTTATAAAAGGAGTGACCTTTTGCTCAGTGAATTGTGAAGGCGAGTTAAACCTGATCCAGGTTAAATGCACATTCCTTGCCCACAGCTGAGAGTGGAGACCATTATTTAAACCTTAGGCACGCGATTTGGGGGTGGAGGCATGGAGGGAAGCAGTTAACTTGAGCACAGGAACCAGACATATTTTAAAGTGTGATTCCCATCCCCCACCTCCCCCACCCTTTATCTTTGCTGGGTACATAACTGGTACTAGATCTTTTGACATCACTAGTCTTCAGCATTTATGTTCATAAAGCACTGGTCACTAACAGAGTCTGGTAAGAAATAATTTGTTAAACTGAAAGAACCTTAAGAGCCAGCAGAATTTTTTGAGCAACTTTTCCTTACTTTTTGATATCATGAACATGTTCCCATGATGCATTTTCTGGAATTTATTCTTTAAAAAGAATTTTGAAAACTCTACCGGTTTTATAGATAGTATGTACTTTTTGTCCACTTCTAAATGAATCCAGGAATAGGCTGTGCTGTAATTATTATCTGGTGCATTTATAAGATCATAAGATAATTCAGATTGGGAGGGACCTCAGGAGGTTTCTAGCCTGACTTGCTGGAAACAGGGACAGCTACAAGGTCAGACCAGGTTGCTCAGGGCTTTATCTTTATCCAGTTTGGTCTTATAAATCCTTCAAGGATGATAACTACATAACATCTCTGGGCAACCTGTTTCAATGCTTAACTGTCACAGTGGAAAAGTTTTTCTCTGTATCCAGTCTGAACCTCTGTTATGTTATCCACTGTTTCTTGTCCTCCCACCACCTGAAGAGCCTGACTCTATCTTCATCATAACCTTCTCATAGGTTATTGAGAGCAACTATTATATGCCCTAACCAGTAACGCCACAGTGTTTTAAGAGTTTCTAAGGCAGCAAGCACATTTGAAAATCTTGAACATGACTTTTGATTAACATACAACTTCTTAGAAGATTTCTGTTCAAATTTTCCTTCTCTGATAAATTCTCTCAACAATACAAATATACATTTTGGATTTACTGTGGGAATGAATAAAAGATTCCTAGTTTGCTGTTTAATTAATTAGCATCTCTTTTCTCCAGTTAAATCACCAGGACAGCCCATGCAAGTGGTATATGTGCCATCACATCTCTATCACATGGTTTTTGAACTTTTCAAGGTCTGTGCACTTACCATTACACAATTCTTTTATACATCTTTGTTTACTGAGATTGCATTTGTTTGACTTTTGGAACCAATTCTAGATAGCAATGTGTTTTTGCAAAGCTCTCACTTTTTGACTGCAGGACAATACCTAAATTGTACTATTCAGACAAACAGTAACTGCACAGAAAATGAACAGCTTTGGAAGACGTATCTCCTTTGCCTAGCCAGTGAATACATCTGAATCTTCTGAGTAGACAGCTTTGTCAAAAAGTCTTAAAATGTATACAGACATTAATTAAACAAGTGAAAATAAGATACCAAATTTGTGAGACATCTTCAAGTCTGGTATAATGTGTAACAGGTCCTGTAGAGCTTTCCTTAAGCAGTTCAGTCCTAGACTGATACTTGGGTCATATTGCATATACTATGCATTATAAATAATCAACAAATAAAATTGTACATTAAAATATTCAGATGTTCTAAAAAAAATAAATTAGGTCTCTGTATTCCTGTAGACTATATAAATACTATACTGAATAAATAAGAAATATTTAAAAAAGCTATTGTAAAACCACATGCTTTTGCCCCGATTCTGAAACATGATAAAAATAACTTTCTTAAATTGATGTTTGAAGAGAATATACAAAGTGGTAAGAACAGGATTTAAGTTGTACTTGAAAATTACAGAATGCAATGAGAGCCACCATGGAACATAACGCTGATCGATGCATTTATCCTCCAATTCACGTACATGTCACACTGGGAAATGAGGATTTAACTGTGAAGGTACCCACTTTTTTGATTATTTTGAAAGTTATTTTGATTATTCCCCCCCTTCTCCGCTCCCACCCTGCCCCGTCATAGACAGCATATTATTAACTTTAGCTGGTGATCTCAACAATGGGTTCTGTGTGATGATGTGGTATGTAAGTAACAAGACCATTATGGAATTTCACATACTGCATTAGTAGGAAATTCATTAAGTGGTTGCAGCGTCATACCAAAGGCTCTGTAATAGAATTCTATACTTTTGTCATGCTTTTGTCCTTGTTAGCTTAACAAGCAAGCATGACTAAAATAGTATTGTTCTAAAAAGTAGCATCTTTCTAGAATTCTGACATCAGCATTTTGTATGTGACAATGACAGAGCTATACAGGCGTGAAACAACTGAAAAAAGAGAAATAAACATTGTATATTCCATGCAAATCAAACCTCCCTGCAGTACAGTTTGCAGAGTAATTTCTTCTTTTTCTGTACCAACTGCAAGCACGGGCTTTTTTCTAACTAAACCATAGTAAAACAACTCTTATGACTTACTCCTTCAGTAATAGGTTTTAATAGATTGTATTTAACAGGCAGTATTCCTGAGGAATAAAGATAAAAATACAAAGAACCTGGTATTTGCTAAAAGGTATAGATTTTGACTTCAGACAAAATTGAGTTATGAACAAGATAAAAGCCATGCACAATTTAAGTAGAATTTTCTTGCTTCCAAGAGATTATGAATGCTTCTTATGGTAGTATTTCATTTAAATGGTTTGGATAAGGGATGAAAGGGAAGGATTCATCTATCTCTGGTCATTGCTATAGCTGAGAGATGAGAATTTAAGAAAACCCATAATTTAATTAGGGTCAACTTTATGTTTTACCTGAACTTTCTCTGGATCATTGTTTGAGAGTAGCTGTCTTTTACAAAAATGTATTCAGAGACATAATGCTACATTTTCCTTCTTATTCCAGATGAGTGATCGTGGAGGAGGTGTACCTATGAGGAAAATCGACAGACTATTCAACTACATGTATTCAACAGCACCACGTCCACGTGTTGAGACATCACGAGCTACACCTTTGGTATGCAAATCTTCTATACCTTGTCATCTTGGATATGTTAAATTGTCATAAAAGAAGCCATTTAGACAAAGCTATGAAGTACTGATTTTATAGATACAATGAGTATCACCATTTGAATGTTAGCGCTTAATGCAAGTATTTTTCTGAAAGTAACTGGAAAATTGCATAAAATCCTAAAATACTAAAAATTATTTAAACTTGTTCAAGATTCTGTTTTTCTGCAAATATAAAGATCAGCTACCTCAAGCAGAACACTTAACTATGCTGCATGCACTGCAGTAAGGACAGGACTAAATTCTTGCTGTGGCCACTGAATGAAAGGAAAAAGAGTTATATCAGTGATTCCAGATCAAGACCCTAGTTTTATTTGTACTGTGTAGTGAGTTGTACTATTCCCCAGCAAGGATGAAGGTATATGTTCATATGACAGGGCATATGGGGTGTATAGCAGTAGTTCTGGGGGGCATAAGAGTTAACATTTGAACTCCTCTCACTGTCAAACATCATGCTGAGTTTGTCTATTTACCTATTAAGTTAAAACAGAAACCACCACTGATTGATGCAATTAATGAAAATACACTTTTTCTCCTGGATCAGGCTGGATTTGGTTATGGCCTACCCATATCACGTCTGTATGCCCAGTACTTCCAAGGAGACCTGAAACTGTATTCCTTAGAAGGCTACGGTACAGATGCAGTTATTTACATAAAGGTATGATGTAACACTTTACCATTTTAAATTTATCAGCAACTCTAACAGCTAATGGAACTCCTTGTTCTGTTAACTATAACTTTGATTAAAAAGAATTGTTAGCTACAGTCTTCTCTACTTACAGGCCTTATCAACAGAATCAATTGAAAGACTCCCTGTATATAACAAAGCAGCCTGGAAACACTATAAAGCAAACCATGAAGCAGATGATTGGTGTGTGCCAAGCAGTGAGCCAAAGGACATGACCACTTTTCGTAGTATATAGCTTTTTCCTCAACAGTTCATAAGAAGTAGGTATGTCTGTAAAGGGAATTAAAAAGACCTGATTTACACCAAGACGCTGAGCCACACTTTAGGTGGAAGTAATATTAAGTGGAGTAACAAAAGGTTTAATGTAATTACTCTTTCCTGGAATAAAAAACCCCCAACAATCCAAAACCCAAGAAAACCTCCAAACCTGTACATACATTTAAATTTTAAGTGAGAAAGTCACAGTTAATTTGTTCCACTTCGTATTTTGTAGCTAAGCCAAGGGAGCAGTAATTTTGGGTTTTATAGGATCAACGCAATCTATGCCACATCTGGTGAGAAATGTATTCATTCATGTAATTACAAAATGTTTTTAATAGAAGAACTATTGAAAAAATCTCACCAGAGCATTTTTCCATTATACAGTATTACAGATTAATGGAAAAACTCATGTAAGAAATACCGAGGAGCTCATTGCTATACTTTTGCACCTGTATAGCACTTTCTATTCTTTAAGCATGCTGAAGCCTGGTTTTGCAAAGTTAGTTATGTTGCCTGCACACCTTAACTACATTGAGGTTTTTGCAGCTGTAGAAATCGCACTTAGGTCTTGAAATTTAAAGAAAATAAATCAGTTCTAGCTGCTACCGCTGGTATAATGTATCTCAGGTATGGGATATTGGTCATATTTCTTTGGTTGTAAAGTGAATACTTAATACATGTGCAAAACCTACTTTGTCATGATCCTTGTGAATTAGCAAATAGTGATAACTTGTGTACAGTAAAGATATGCTGTCTTGCATTTGCTTATACTTCTGTATGTATCAAAATGCAGTATCAGTGTTCTAGCCCTAGTAAGATCTCAGATTCAGGTATGTCAGGTTACGGCTGTAAATGGGAACTATTTTAATAAACAGGTTTTTAAAATGTGCCCTTAATAGGGCATCTCTATTACTTTGACAATAGAAACTACCTTCTCAGGTATATTTAAGGAAAAGTGGAGTTAACAGTTTTCAAAAATACCTTTGTATCTATGATGTGCTTCTGGCTTCGTTTATGTAGTAACTGGAAGTCACACTATAACATCAATAAGGTAAGCAGAATGTGTTTATCAGTCAAAGGCAAACTGTCAAAACGTACTGCGGAAGATAGAGGTAGAATGAGTATTACATTTCAGGTACAAAGTCTTTATTTTAATAAAAGATTGAACTTCTTTTAATGCCTGTTGTGCCAGCTTTGTTCAAATGGTATACATCTGTGTTGCACCTTGATCCCTGTCATTCCTGAACATTTGAGGACTGCTGCAGTTAAAGACACCAAGACCTAATTATTTTCTCAGTTAATACATTGCATGTAATTCTGTGATTTTTGGTCTGCAGCAGACATGCATAATCCCTCTCAGAAAGAATAAGCCTAAATTTTGTTAGTTTACTCTCTCTGCGCAGAGCAGAAGGCGAGGTACCACAAGTGAAGGGAATAGCTGGCATGTTAGAAATTGAAGTCATGCTATTCTAGTTGTAGTTGAGCCAGATTGAAGATTTTTCACCTGCCACCTCCCTAGCCTACTTCTTCCAGACAATAAAAATGGTGTTACACCCTGGTGAAGGTAATGTAGGTCACTTTAACAGGAGTGATTTACAGAACGGGCTGTATACACAGTTAAATTGACACTGAGGGAGGATTAATTGCCACCAGAACAGTTACAGTTACCTGCTCCACTCAAGCTTGTGCGTACTTTGAGAGGTCCCTATTTTAATTCTTTACAAGGATACGAGGTGGTGACTAGCATACCTTTTCCATGTGCATGGCTACATGGATGTGAGATGGATGGATGTGAAATTCCTCATATTGTAAAATGGAGCCTGTACAAAAGAGGGAACACTTGCAGCTACGGCTTTTGCTAAACTAAAGCTGAAAGTTACAGCAAGGGATTTTAAAACCTTAACTCTGAAGCCGAACATTCTAGCTTTTACACTAATTTTTAAATGTATTAACTAACTTAATTGAACTGACTTTTGTAATATCTGAGAACTAAAAGCAGCATTTCGAAGAAAAGCTAATAGTTTACTTTCTGGAAAGTCTACTGAAGTATTTCAGATGGTATTATCAAAATAATACCTCTTTTGTACTCTCAACTAGCTACCAATTAATTCTGATCATTAGAACAACTTGCTGTGTAATTATATTTCTAGCTGTCTCCTCACCCACCACCCAAATGATTGTGATGAAAACAAATGTATACTATTTTGGTTTACAATGTTTAACCCTACTTACAAGTTTGATCTTTGATTACTGTTGATTCAAATAGATGTTCATAAGATAATTTTGTGTTCAATATTTTCATTACTGTACTGAAGTCATTGCTAGCACACTGGTTAAAGTTGAAGTGAATCACTGTAGAAAACTGGTATACTAGCTCAGCTATCCAAATGCTGACATTAATACTTTTGTATGTAAATGAACTCAGTCTGGCACTGTGAAATTAATCTTGGTTTGCGTTAACTTAATTTTCTTGAAAGAATCACTACATTTCTTCATTAAAACTATTTTAAAAATTAATCTTTCAGTTGGGTGATTTTGTGGCTTGGTACTAGGCTACTTCGGTGGAGCTACCCTTCTTGTTTAGCATCTGACAGATGTTAAATGCTGTAGTCTATGACAGTCTTATGCTCAGGTGGCAGGTGAGTTTATCATCCCTGCTATGACCCCCATTTAACTACAGCAGCTCAGCACACAGGCCAAGCTCTGAAACTGTGATTTCCACTAGACTCCTTCGCAAGAAACAAACTTTTCAGAGGGTGCAACAGTCAGATCACTAGGCTTAAAGGAAAAACATAATACATAGTTGTATCAATATTCTCTGTTTAGCTGAAAGCACTTAACTGAGAAATAAACTTCCTTGTGACCGAACTGAAGGATGGTTTTACATATTTGATCCTATGCAGCTGATCATTCCGTACTTCTAATTCCCTCCTCTTTTGTCAGTAGGGCAGCATTCCTCTCTGGCTTAAGGTCTGTAAATTTGGAGTACAAACTCAAAGCTACTGGAAACAAAGTAGATAAGTTAAATCTTGACCAAAGAAAAGAATTGTTCGTTAATGCACAAAACTGAAAATTGAACCTGTTCTTAGAAGTAATTATTACCAAGATTTTCAAACTTTATTTTGGAAATGGGCAGTGTGCAGAAGCATCTCCACACAGTCCTTTTGCTGAAGTTCATAAGACATTTATACAAAAAAATAACAACTGTGAAACACCAACAGTGAAGTTCATTCATTTAATTAAAATGAAAAACAGTCCACAGATTTAAAGGAGAACTTGGTCCACATAAACAGATAATGCAAGTTTTGTTCTAGTCCATTCTATGGTGGAACTGATATTTAAACTAGTCTATGTTTCTGGAATAATCTAATTAAGGAAGTGCTGTTGTAGAAGCTCTAGAAAATAGTATGTAAATATACAAAACACCAATTCATGTTCTAAACTATTCTGAGAATCAAATCCTCCTTTAAAGAGAAATAAACTGTAGTCTACAATTGAACATTTAAATACAATGCAGAAACCCAGTGCTTCAGTGATAATTTTCCCTACAATTCTTCCCTCAGTATTTTAAGTTTGAAAAACAGTATAGTTTAAAATTAGCAAATATATAAATTTGGTCCGCAAAAAATCTTGTAGCAGGTAGAAAAGAGAAATACATGTATTGCAAATTGATCTTATTCATAGTGTAAATCTATAAAACTATGTATTATTTAGGAAAAATAGGTTAAAAAAGATCTTATTTATAGGTTTAAACCTTGTCCCAGCACCATATGGGGAGTGTACAGAAAACTTTGTATTATGTTTCGTGCATGTAGTCTGTGAAAACTACTTTTCTTGTTATTTTCTCAGTAAACTGCAACGCATAAAACTCAAACCCAATGTGCTACTACAGTGAACTTTGAATGAAAATCCCAGAAATACAAGAATTTAAACAAAATAATCCATAAATTTGAAATACATGCTTTCTTTTTAAATTAATTTGACATTACTGTTTTCTTAAACTTAACTTTTAATATACATCTTTAGTGGCAACAGATAAACAAGACTATCACAGACTGCATTTGTTGGCAGGATTTTTCTACTGTCCCTCTATCAGGTTCAACTCTTATCAAATTGGAATGATTTTTAATACAGTATTCTACTTTTCACAAACAATTTCAATGAGAAGGGCATCTCAGGTCTTAGAAGCACAAATATTACTTAAGGCAGAAAGTTAAATTATTGTCTATTAGTACAGGCAGAGTCAACTAGGA
This sequence comes from Strigops habroptila, assembly GCF_004027225.2. NCBI lineage: Eukaryota > Metazoa > Chordata > Aves > Psittaciformes > Psittacidae > Strigops > Strigops habroptila. The sequence continues at coordinate 19,550,107 of NC_044281.2, read as the reverse complement.
ATAAAAATACTGAAAACATCATTTCATTGGGTTGTAATGGGGAGGGACCATAATTAAAAAGTAAAAAACCACCTACCATGTGAAACTGTTGCACTTTCCCTCCTCCCTCAATTGTACAATTATATACAAATCTGCTGAACTTCCTCAAGATGAAACAAGTCTGCACTAAAATAAAACAGGGTCATTTTAGCAGCTTGATTCAAGAGTGGTTACCACTCTGCCGGTCTTGCGAACTTCTCTCTCCTTCTTTTGAACCTTTTCCTTCTGCTTTTCCAGTTTTTCTTGAGTTTTTCTAATATCCTTAATTTTTTTCTTTATTGTTGATCGGTCATTTTGACTGGAAACTCCCAAAGCCTTTTGGGGGAAAAAAAAAAAAAAAAAAAAAAAAAAAAAAAAAGAGAGAGAAAGAAAAATACCTCATCATTATTTTTCCCAACAGCACTGTCAGCAGTACATGTGTGTATGAACAGTTAGGAAAGTATTACTCATTTTGCTGCAAGATAGCCAGTTTATTTGAAAAATAAGAACCTCAAGAGCATTGTAAATGATCATCCGGGTTTCAAAGTAAGTAAGGAAACCAGGGAGTACTCTTGTTCAGTTGTGAAATAATAGCTTCTTGTTGCATTTTATATACACGTAGACACTTGAGAATTTCCAGCAAATAGCACAAGAAGTAGTAGTCTCAAAATATTTTTCTAGCTCTTTTTATACAAGTGGAATTTATATTCAGTAACTACTCTTTAATTTTTAACGTTAAGGACTTTAAAGTGTATTATTAAAAAGTGTATCACTAAGTAAACGGCACGCACTGATTTTTGATCAGCAGGTGGCAGTACCCGATTCCAAGTTACAGACAGCACTCGTTCATGCTCTATGGAACGCCGAATGGCATTACGTGTAAATTAAGCTGTAAGCATCAACATCCAAAGTTCCCCAGAGACAGTCATTTGATAGACCAGTAACGGGTATTTCATCTGTGTCCAAGGAAATACTTATTTAACAAAACACAGGACATTGTGCTGATGTGTATTCTAAAATGCAGGTATATTTTGGAGACTGAAGTTAGACACTTTTTTCCCTTGCCCTAAAACACTCAAATCCTACTATTGATCATTAATAATTTGCCTTATGCCAGCATACACAGACCAATGAGCCTCATTTTAGTCACACATCTTGCCTGTCCAAAATGCAGTCCAATAATCTAACAAGAAAGAAAAAGTGAAAGTTTACTAGCACTGTAAGAGGATACATACCATACTGCTTTTCCAGAGGTAATATGGCAAGAAAAGGCTCAAACATAGATTATTTTTTTTTCTTTAAAGCAGGAGTAAAAACCAAACACACATTTAAAAAGTCACCAGACAGGATTTTAGCCTTCCCACTTGAAGAGCAGATGGTAGAAGAAACAAGATTGCTAAAACTTATTCCTGCATTTTTATGCATTTGAAATGGCTGGATCTTGTTTTGATATGACCTTATGCTGAGACTGAAGATAGATGTATCAGGCCCACTTGGAGAATTATGCTTACTTTGATTTCCTCAAGATACAAACAAGGAAGAAATACTATGTATTTTTCTGAAAAATGGCTAAAAAAGGCTTGTCTTTAATTGTACAATCAGTTACTAAATTCTCACCTAACTGTACAGTCTCCAAGTATTTAAAAAGCAAAATTCTAGCCCTTAAAAAGCCATGAAAATGGGAAAATATGTCTGAATAAGTAGTGAAATTTACACAGTTAAAAATCTATCCTGGGATATTCACATACCTTTAACTTCTCACTGTCGAGCTGCATTAACTGCTGTCCGTCTATGTTCATAGCTGTGAACTCTGTAATATACTGCTCCATGTTCATTCCCATTAACCAGTGGCATACTTGCTGGGTGGTCCATTCAGAAATAGGTCTACTGTGCCACTGATTTTGCTTTCCTGTTGTTGTAAATTCATCATCTAATGCCTAACCAATCAAGAAAAATCACCATAAGCAATGTTTTACTTGACTATATGTTGAATTCCAGGTGCCAACTGAGTTTGATTAACAAAACACACATTCAAACATACTCTAGTGCCAAAAGTTCTTGAGATCACAGCTTACAGTCAGTTTGCCTAGGATGCTATAAACAGAAAGACACAACATTCAACACAAACTAAGTCAGAAATAAAGAACATAAATGGTTTTCTCTAAGAAATTATATAGCAAAGCATTAGCTTAAATTTGATGCATTCTAACATTGAAGAAGGTCCCTCAGTTAGTTGGTTAAGATAGCTCAATCCTAATGTTATATACTGCCTTACACAGCACCAAAGAGAATCAAGTAACACTTCAACTGTATTACTGATTAACGTTAAGTGAAGGAAATCCAGAACAAAAGCAACTCTAACAGTTAGTAAATCTGGTGACTGTTCCAGGTACAGTTTTACTAAATTTGGTACATTTCCAAAGTGAGAGGACTGTGTATTCTTTCATCTAATGCCATCACATCAACATTTTAAAGGGTCTGTCTAGTAGAAGACCATTTCAGAAACGTAAGAGCTTGTGGCCTTCCACTGAAAGTACGCTTTGCCAGTGCATGATGCTTTTGAAGCTCCCTGCTTCAATTTCAGTTGGCTTCTGAGGGGAAAAAGGTACTGCTGTTCATCCTGAAGCACTCTATGACTTAGTCACAAAAGAAAAGCTACATAAAACACAGCTCAGTGTCTGTACAGAAGAAATTCCAGGTGTGACAGTTAAATCAGTAACATCAGAGTTACCTGAAGTTTTATTAACTATCCAAAATGATCTTTCAGTAGCTCACGATTGAGTACAGGCTGCATTAGACTTGCAGACTGCTCCACTTGTAGGCAGCTTCCACTATATATCAAAGACATTTGCAAAACAGCAGAAAGCATGCCCACTTTTTCCAGCGAGCCTTACGCATGTCATTTGTAAACAGAAAACACAGAAATAAGCATCTTCCTAGTGATGGATTTGTGACAGGACCCTGTTAAAGTTTCAGGAGAACAACTACAGCTTCCAACAGGAGAGATCTCTCAAGTGACAACTCCCTTAATGGAAAATTTGGGAGAGTTGATTCAATGTAACAAAATAATTCTGGTGATTGCAAGTGAAAGATAGCAATACAGTTTATCATGTCCCCATGATAAACTGTATTGTCAGATACAGTTTATCATGGGGACATGCCATGATAAACTGTATCTGAGAACACAACATAGAACATACACCTGGGGTGAAACAAATACAATTTTAAATTTCTGCTGTATCAGAGGACTACATCTAATTAGAAACTGCTTTCCTTGGTCTGTGAAACAAAAGGACAGTGGTTACATTAGGAAGTAGCGCAGTTAAGTATGAACAAGTTTGTAGAGCAGAAGAGTTTGTGCTGATGTCCTAAAATACCTACTACAAGCATTTTGACAGATTTTTCCCTTGTAAATAGCTCTAGTCTGGTCACACAGACTCAATGGCCACTAGCAGCTGGAATGCACCAGGCACACTTGGAGCACATCTTATTTGATTCCAAGATAAATCAAATTAAGGAAAGATGGGACTACCAGGAGATTTACTTCAAAAATGAACTCCTAATCCACATTAAAATGCTTATTTAGATGTAAGAAGTGTGAACACATCCACCTTCCTGATGTGCAGAAGGAGTAATTTTCATAAAACAGCCACAAAGGGCTTTAGAAGAGGTTTTGCTTGAAGTGTTCTGTACAGCATCTGTACCAAGACAACTGGGGCACAGTGAGTTTTCTATGCAAGCTATCAAGCTACAGATGCTCTAGCTTGATGGTTCTAGAAGCATCCCTGGATGCTTCTTCAGAGGAAAATTCACTGCTTAGATTACTAAAGGAATTTCAAAATGCCAGTCTATTTTAAAACATTTTAGATAAGAGTACTCCTCAATCTGACATTATAATAGAAAATATGTATTGGTAGCTTAATTTTGCCTTGCACTAGCAAGTATTCACGGATAATACAGAAAAAAGGGGAAACTTTTTACATTTCGAGTTTGACCTGTGTCTCAAGAGTTGTGGCTGGTCTATCAGCAGCCAGAAATACTAAAATATATATTGCCACATACATATTTTTTATATGTATCTACTATTACCCTTTATGGGGGTGGTGTGTGTCTGTGTATACATCTCTCTATAGACATCTCCTTTACACTGCAAAATGTGTAAAACGTTGTATTCAGGTTGGAACTCACTCACAAGTTTTATTTCATCTGTGCTAGCCATGCAACAAGTTTTGTAGTTTCAGAGTGTAAGTATTTGAACAAGGTGTACTCCTGCCAAAGAGGCCCAGATTCATTCACTTCACCAAGGGAATGCAGTCTCCCAACAGAATCTTGGGGAGACTCTGCACCAGTTCCTCCAAGCAGCATGGATTAGAGCAGCTAACAGAAGACCTTCAGACTGAGCTACTAATTCCAGTCTATGCTTTCAGCATTATCAGTTGCTAACAAACTCCTCCTACTTCATATTCATAAAGACACAACTCTAAAACCAGAAGTTGTACCAAAAACTGAATCAGTGTTGAAACATTTGGACTTCAACTCACAGAACTGAACAAGAGGATATGTAATCCTGTGTAATTTGAATTTTTCACTACTGGGAAAAAAGAAAAGCACACCTGAAACTGTTTTTTTTTTTTTTTCCCCCCAGAATATGAATAGGAAAGTGGAAAGTGTGGAAGAAAAAGGTGAAGAATACTGATTTTTCGAGTAATTCTTATTGGCCATTAAATAACACATCTACATCATTTTTTCCCAATCCCTTACTGTTCTTCCAGAGACAGAAGGACTGTCCCAAGGTGGGTGTACATCAGAGTTACAGTCCACAAAACAGCCACCATACACACACAAAAGATCAGCTGCAAATTCAGAAAGCAGAACTAAAACTACTTATAAGGCATGGAAACATGAGAAAACCATGTGCTGCTGCATAAAAATGCAGATGATTCAGAAAGCAAATGCAGAAATACTGAAGACTCTAAAGATAAAAATACAAAACCCAAGAACACACCAATGCCATCACATCATTTAACAGATTCAAGGAGGGTTAACCAGCTAGCCTGCTAACCAGCTGTGAGTGGAGGTGTCTTTCTAGGATTTGCCGGGCAGACTGCTATAGCCTACTCCTCTGAAAGCAGGGGTTATGTGGGCTAGCGTGATCCCTGGACGGGTTTGTAAATATCCATCAAACAACAAGCACCAGGTAGAAAATTCTACTTGTGAAGAGTCTAAGTTAAGGATTGCTATAATTGCTTACTTATTTTTTCCTAGACCTCAGGTACTGCACTACTAATTAAGAAACCACAAGAACAGAACTATTTTTCTGCACACATACTGCTTTCCAAAAGAAAAATCAGCTCAGAGATACTTATCATTAACCTCAGAACAGACCCTATAATCAATATAATTACTGAAAAGGTACAAACAACTTTCACTTGTCATATGCGTAAGCAACATGAACTAGAGAGAACACTAGAATCTGACTAATCTATAACAAAACAGGCTTAAATCACCACTTTACATGTGCACAATTAATGATAGACAACTTTTGTTTGACTTTTAGAATTAGAAAGTTGTAACACTGATCAAAGAACAGCAGTCAAGAAGATATTTAGCTTTGTTAAAATCTTAATGATTTCTGCTGCTTGAAAGTTTTAGAAACACATATTCCATTCATGAACCATTCTGTTCAAGAAACTGCAGGGAGTACTTGCAATGGTAGATTTAAGGAAACCAGAGGAACTCCAGTTAATATCTATGACAGTCATCTCTGATAATACCAATCCACTACTGAAACCTGTAAATCAGTTAAATGATTTTTGACACCCCAGATTTTATGTTAGGATTTCATATTTATAACATTTTTTGTAAGACTGTTCTGACTTCCTAGATATTACTGGAATACTTTACGATTTTCACCGAAGCCGGGTTTAAGACAGTAAATAACAAACCCCCACATTCATGAATCACTATTTAATTTTTTCTTCAAACATTATCACTACTAGTTTGGCAAGCCCTCCAACTCATTTCTGGAAGATGACTTCAGCTTTTAATGACTCCTCCTAGGCTATAACGGATTTAATCTATAAAAACGCCCGAGTCCAACATTGCATGAAACAATATCTCAGAATGTTACCAAAGCATAGACTTTAGGTTTCAGCTGTAGCCAAAGGAGCTACTTTCTCCAGGGTAACGAACACTGACTTTCAGGTATCTTAGTTCCTACTTACATATCAGAACCCTTATAGTCTGCCTTTTTTATTTCCTTTTTCTTTTTCCTTTTGTTTGTTTTTATGTAGATGAAATTTTATGGCAAAACAAACCTGCACAGATGTGAAGGCAAGGTCAAAAACACTGCAGTTTTCATTCACCCAGGAAGTTGCTTTAAATCAGTGGAACAGAAAGGTGTTATATTTAAAATTAAAAACTGCAATTTAATCAGAAAGAGTTCATTCCAACTGCTATGCTATAACTAGGATCAGAATACAAAAGGCTGATAAGGCATCTACTAGTCAGTATCCTTAGTTCAGTAACAACTCATGATTCTTTACAGTGTTCTCAACATTCAAATATGGAAACAGCCATCTAGTGTCACATTACACACATCTGTCTCTATTAAACATGCTGTAGTGTGAACAACAACATCAACAACACACATATACACACTTTGAAACTCACCTCATTTGAAGAGAAGGTTAAAGTGTGTGAACGACCTGACAGATTTGGTTCTGTCACTAACCCTGAAAGTTCACAACTTGGCTTGCTATGGTATGTGTCATCTATGACAACTCTACTCTGCAAACAAGTGGAAATAATGTTTTATTAACTCACTCTTTGGAAAAGCAAGTCATAAGGTGACATTCTAGTAATTTTGACTTTTGTTAAAAAAAAAAAAAACCAAAAAAAACCAAAAACAAAAAAAAAAATCCCAAACCAAACTACAATTTAGTTATCTTTAGATTACATATGACATGCACTCACTACATCAAGCATCTGACTTGTTTTTGTTAAATTTATGAATTCAAAACCATAGCAACAGATTTAAAGCAATATCCCCAATAAGAGCACCCTTGTGTGGAGAATCGGTCATAACCTGAAATGGCATTTAATACACAAGGAAATACATGCAGTTACTTTTTCAGCAGGCATACCACACTCAAGGAGAAGCAATTGGGTGGAATGATTCATACTGAATTTGTATTCCACTGAAATCTACACAAATACTATGAATGTGCTTCAGAAGGTGCTGTTCTGTTGGTGAGATAAAGATCAGTCCTAATTGTTTATTGTCATTAAGATTCTCATGGCACAGAAGTGCCCCCATAAATTCCAAAGTTTCTGAAAACAAGAACTAGGTTTAGACTTCGTAGTTGCCCATTATCAAACCACTGCAGTCAGCAGTGAAACGAATAGTCTGTCTTTCCCTAACATACACTGAGATTTGGAATAGCAAGGAGCTTTCAGCAGCCTGCAGACCAGGGTTCAAATTAGTTCATGAAGAGAGAATACAGAGCTTGCCTAAGGACAAGCTTTCCAGAACTTTAAATTCTGATTTAAGATGTTGTATTGCATTGCTGTTCATTTTAACAGCTTTGATGAAGGTGGTGAAGCACTGGAACAGGTTGCCTATAGAAGTGGTAGATGCCCCATCTCTGGCAAGATTAAATGCCAGGTTGGACAGGGCTCTTGGCAGCCTGATTTGGTTGAAGATGTCCCTGCTCACTGCAGGGCGTTGGACTAGATGACCTTTACCTTTCCAACCCAAAGTATTCTATGATTCAGTTTTGAGGTGGCTGCAGTTGAGGCACAGAATCATGTAATCTGAAAATTACCTTAATATAAAAAATACCACATAGATGTAAAATATCTTTAGAAAATTTTTTTATAATAAATGGACTGTATCAAGCTATGTAAAATCTTCATAGCTAAAATACCAAATAGTGTAAAAACAGTATGACAAAGCTGAACATTTTAGAAATTAAACAATTACTTGGATGTCTTTACAAAAAATGGTTTAAATCTACAGTAATTATGCAGTTTGACAGCCTGAACAGATTATTTTCAAAATAGAAAACTCTTCTGAAATGAAAGATTTTGAAAAATTTATTCTTTTAATAAATTACTATTATATTTTTTTAAAAACTAACAAATTAAAGTTCAGGTTAGACATATGACTAATGTAAGAACTATCATATTGAAATCTTCATAGCATTTACTGTTTACATTTAGTTATTATACTTAGTTTGTGTTTAAATGAAGCTTTTGGATCTGTATGCCTGCCTTTGCATCTAAAACCAGCAGGATCTAGGTTCAAATTTATCCAACAGCCACTACATGTACAACTTCGGGCAGGTTAACTGAGCAGCCTATGACCCAAGCTGAAGACTACAAAAACCTCCCAGATGCTACACGTGAAAACTTCACAGCAAGCTTGGTAAGAAAATCCTGCTAAAGAATACCAATGTATATGTTTCACAGCATTTTTTCTAGTTTAATTACCTCCATTTCCAACTCACATCCTGACCTCTACATTATTTTTGTTTAGTGAGTGAAAAATAACTCTGTCAAAAGCATGCCTCCTACTTTTGCCTTTCTAAAATTTATTTCTCAGCACTACCCTTTGATGCCTACAAACAGTAAGCAATTATTTACCATAATTTTCTCTGTCTAATCAAGTAACTATACTTTGTAAGGATGTCATACTGTATCCCTATATGCATAAATAATCTGAGATCCTAAATTAAACTGATGTTACAGACATTTTTCTTCAGTAACTTACGCTCCTATAATAGAACTACGTTTTTGCAGTTGTCTTCACTGAGTACTTCTGTATTTGTTCTGATTTCAGCTTAAGCTCAACTCTAAATTTTCTAAATTCTTCTGGGCTTGGCTTTAGGGCGGATACTTGATCTTTGCACTCCCTTTTTCCCCTAAATTACTGCTACGCATTTCCAGTCTTAACAAAAAACCAAAACCAAACCAAAACCACAAAACAAAAAAACCCAAAGAAACAAAACAAAACAATACCCAAGGAAAAATCCACCGCAACTGAACCAACAAACAAGAAACACCCCAACCCAAAGCACAGCTTGAGTTTTCCTGCTGCCTTTCATAAGGTGGTACTGTACGTAAGTGAAAAATGAAGTTCTAATTACCATGTAGATTATTTTATAAATTACATTATATTTTAGGGACTTCTTCAGTCTTTTAGATGTAAAAGGTATTATCAGAAACAACAACAGAATACTTTGTCCATCAACCTATTCTCAAATTAATTTCAACCCCAAATGAAAACCTATTTAGGAGCTTTTCTTTTAGCCGCCCTCAGTTCACTCCTTCTACTTTTGCAGAGCAATCAAGAGCAGTTCAGAAACAAAGCTGTACCAAAAAAAAAAAAAAAAAAGAAAAAAAAGACAGGATGATATTAGAGAAAAATATTTAAAGAGACCTTAGAAAAAATATGAAGAAAACACAACCAAAAGTAAAGCATGTCAGCACCAGTTGTAACGTTTTCTCCTCCCCCTGCTCCTATTTGGTTTAAAGAAGTAGTAGCTTTAAGGATTGAGAGCCAGTTGCAAAGATTTTTTATTCTAGAATTTGGATAGAAGAGATTTTATAGGTATGCTTCCTAAGTGTTGAGGTACTAGGATATCAATAGTTTACACCACAGTGCTCTTCCTTGCAGCTAAAATTAAACACTGCATGCAGCTAAATATGAGCAGTATGTATGTGTTTGCATTGTAGCAACGGGACTAAATCAAGGGGTAGATTATTTAAAGGGACTAATTTATGAGCTGTGTAATTTAGAAATCTCATAAGGCTGAACAGTCTGCAAAGACTCAGATCACAAAATTTTAGTTCTTGTTTTTTCAGCTTTTACACGGAACAAGAAGTTGATTCATTAATTTGCCAAATTGAAAGTTTAAGACTAACTTCAGAATCATTTTAAGAAAACAAAATCCTTCTAGGTATCATAATTTTAAAAGGCAAATTTTACAGAAACAGAACACAGTTTAAATTTAACTTAATTCCTTACACCATCATTATTAAAACTCAACTATAGAAATTATAGACAATGCAAAAGACTCGGTACAAAAGTTAGAGATTTTTACATGACAAAGTTCTTAAGTTAGGGCTTCTACTTTTACCTGCTCTTTATAAAGATTTTCACCTGATCATATGGGATACTACAGACATAAAAGCAATAAATATTACGGAGTTAAAGTCAACAAAAAGGAGTATTCTTTCTTTAAATTCTGGGAAGATGATTTTGTCCCTGTTATGTTCTTTTAGTAACAAGACTCACTGCTGAGTGGTCAAGCACAGTTCTTTTTCGGTTTTAATGTATTTTCATAGTGAGGTTTACCAGCCAAAGCCTTGTTGTTGTAGTGCAAACTTATTGATCAACTGCAGGTTAAGATCTGCAAAGATTAGTCATTCCAAACAGTAGCTACTGTCTCACTGCTGTCTTTATAAAAGACCCCAAATGTTGCAAAGTAAAACCAGCCTGACTTTGGAAAGCCTAAGTATGATTTTAGGATTAATTAATGTATGAGAATCTCTTCAGCTTTCTACTATTTTATAAAGCAAGAAGATAGTTGAAGACTTATACATTCTTCCAGCTGTTGGTTTGCAACTGGCACTAAGGAAGAGAGCAGTAAACTGCAATTACATACTGGAGCATGAGAAGGAAACAAAAAAAACCAGTAGGCAAGAAATCAGCTGGAAGGTTAAAGTGATAATCAACTTAAATACACAACGAGAAGAAAAGGCTACTATTTCAAGGCAACGTGGAAAGGAAGAGAGCACCCAATCTGGTAAGATCTATACCTTTTTGATTGCCAAGAAAAGCATCTATACAAACATCATTAATGGGTGCTTAAGCACATTACGTGTGCTTATAGTAGAAATGCAACAGTGGGACTTCTACTATGCTCAGAAAAATTATTTGAATCAGACAGAAAGGATGAATGAAGAGGGGATGAATGGGTTCTTCTGAACCAAAGACTTTGAAAGCTAAACCACTGAATGTTTATCTACACGGAAAGCACCTCTTGATAACTTTGCTACAGCCTATTAAGAGATCGGTCATGCGCTCCTATTTAACCAAAAATTGTACCAAAGTGTATGCATATCTCCTTCAACATGGATCTTGCACTCCCAAGACCCTCAGGTTATTTACAGAAATATCTTTTGGCCACTGCATGCTTCAAAAGAAGTAACCAACACAGCAGCTGTAAATACACAAGACTGACACATACTGGACAGTATTCTGTAAAGTCTTAGTCTACTTCAGATATTAAAAAGTTCCTACTCTTCTTAAGTTCCTGTGCTATGGTAAGTGGTTCTAAAACCACTTTACCAACTGTGTGTGCAGACAGCTTACTCCTATCACAGGGACTGTAAATTCACACTAAGAAAAGAAAACGTAATTTAACAAATTGCCTTTGCAAATTGTCGGTGACTTCATGAACTACAACCCGGAAAGCTTCTCTTCTAGACTTGTGACTTATTCTCTTTAACAGCACAGAGAAAAAGGAAAAAGTGAAAGGGTATTTTAGACAACCAAAGTGAAGAAAAAGTGTGAAACTCAAGAACAAACCTGGCTTATGAAGTTACTCAAACAGCTATAATTTTGAATTTGACAAAATCCAAAGGAAACAAGAATGGAGGTAAGTTAATAAGATTGTTAGTAACAGTCTTACACTGAAATAGGTTTTAACAAACTATTTAGACAGCACACACTACACTTCTTACTTTTTACAGCCATTACTTTCCAATAGTTTGAACTGTGAAAATGGTAACTTTATGATTATAGACTGAACTGTGTAGTCTCCCTCTTAAGATTTGGTTAAAAGGCTTTAAATTATTAGAAGGCTATCCATTACTCAGAAGCAGTTTCCTAGAAGATACATCTCTTATCTTCCAATACTAAATTCGTTAATGAAAACCAGGATGCTATCTTCATTCACCTGTTTGGCACTCCACCCCTACATATCAGTTATGGTAAGAGGTGGTTGGCAAACTGCCTTGGAAGCTGACCTCTATTTATGTACACTTCCTCCAAGTATTAGACTATATCAGACAGGGAAACATATTTGGCTTTTAAAATTATGCTGTCCTAAAGCTAGCGTTACCTTTAGCATTATAAACCAGTGAAATAACATACCCTGTGACTTTTTCTTAGATGCTATTTCAGCCTGAATAGCCTCCACTGATGCTTCAACTGAACAGGAGGGAATAGGAACACTCACACAGTTTCTGCTTGCGAGGACTATGAAGTCCCAGACTTCTGCATCAATGTTTGTAAGAGGTGATGCGGTCAACGATAAGTCATCAAGCTTCCACATACTAAGGACTGATATTTTTACTTTAACAAGATGCAATGCTCGAACATTCAAAGCACAAATTAGTCATCTTTACCTTGCTTCTACTCCTCTCTTGACCATGTTCACAACTGTCCTGCCCACTCTGAGCAACATGCGAGCTGCTACTAGAAATCTGGGGCTCTTTGTGGCTGTCTCCAAACCAAGAGAAAGGCATGCAAGTAGGAACAGGGGAATCTGAATCAGATGCAGACAGATTGTTGCCAGAGTCATCCAACAGTTCCCGGGAACCTCTGAAATAAGTAGATTAAATTGTGTTTAAACAAACATGCTGTCCCCAAACACACAACCCACACACAATAAAACAACAAACTTGAAACACACACCACTAAGTTTTATCCTTTTCATAGCACAATTGATATTTACAATGAAAATTGATACTTGCCTTTAAATAACCATCCAAAATAATGTGAATTATTGAACAACAATAATTTAAGTGTTTTTGCAGTTATTCCGCATAACAATTTAACAATTTTAAATAATTTGCTAATTTAACTTACTCAACATTCATCTTCCTAAGCAAGATACAGTTTTTATATTTAAGACAGGCTACAATATGTTAATCTTATGAGCCACTTTAAAACGTAACCATGCTGTACTGTTTCCTCTATACTATTCTATGTATTTTTCTTTTTTCCTGAGATTAAGCTCATGTTCACATCATCTTACCAATCATCGTATTTTACCACTGTTATACTTGAATGTACTTTAAGATCAAACAGTAATGATAGTTTTAAAAGAGATTCTTAGTTAAAAATTTTAGGAACACAGCATGTATGTACTAAACAAACAAAACAACTACCTGCTATCCAGAGAACCTCTTAGGTTTTCCTTTTCGTGTTTCTTGCCCTTGCCCCCAGATTTCCGTAATCCACTGAAGTGAAAAGAACACAATTTTCATAAAGCGTTTACATTTACACAGCGCGACTTTTTTTAATCAGCAAGCTAGTTTCTACATTGGTTCCAACTGTTACAAAAAGCCACATTTATGTTGTTATACAAAGCATGATTTGCAGATTAGGCATGTAATTAAATAAAATATCCATGACAGTACTTTTTCTTAGAACCATGACAGCATTATGCAACTACCTTTCAAGGACCACATGTAATCAAAATAAACAAGGAAAATGCCCAAAGAAATGAAACATACAGTGGATACAACCAAAAGTAAGAGCACAGTATTACTGCTAGATAAATGTTCCTATGCAATGCAGAGTGACTTGAACTAAGTCACTAACTACATTATCTGTGTATGAAATATGTTATCATTTTTATGGTATATAATTTATTTGTTGCAGTACCAGTTTGAGTCTTCAACATTAGCTGGCTTCAACAAGCTTTATACCTGGCTCCAAAGGAGCAAGGCTTATTGCAAAATGTAGCAACTCTTCTCACAAATCCCCAGAGTTTAGTTACCACACCACATTTCCAGATAATATGCAGCTTGCACTTTTTTTACCCCTGTTCACAGTTTCCTCTTCTCAATGAAATTCAGAAATCCACTCATCACTATTGCTCACCTCCAGGCAACATAAACAGCTACTATAGCCAAACCCTATGTAACGACACCTCTACTGTAAAGCAATTAAGGCAAGACAGGTATCTATTTTATAGTGTAATGCCAGCAGGACATAACATCAGAGTCTATAGGCTCCAACAATATTTTGGCATAAAACTACACATGGATTTGCAATTTAATTCATAGAGCAATTTGTATTCAGATAAAAACCGAAGAACCCCAAGAAATTCTCTGAGGGAAAATAGTACAGATAAATAGAAATAAAAATGTGGTGGAAACACAAATGCAACATTACAAATTCCAGATCAAAAGACTCTGTCCAGTGGTGTAGCTATGAAGCAGCATTAATAAATGTCCTCAACATTTCTTTATTTTTTTAATTAAGAGAACATGATACTTTCCAAAAGTAACACTGAAACCCCTTTATCCATTTATGTCCAAATGAACACAAGAAAAGTCTCACCCAAAATCTGGAAATCTCCTTTTGGACTTCCCTGATGATGTTCCTTCATTTGTTTCTACTGTCCTATCTTCATTCTTCTTTTCTTCTGCTTTTCATAGTGGGGTGAAAAATAAAAATGTTATTCTAAAAATACTTGCAAGTTTCAAGTAATTCTGAAGTATTGTAAGTAAATAAGTAAATAAGATACTAAAATATGAGTAACTTATAATTCACATTGACACATACAGATACTAGCTGAAAATACTACAGCCATATCAACATAAGTTGTTCTCTATGGCATCTTCCCATCATTCTGGCTGTGCTGTACCACTGAAAAATGGCAACACAACAGTTGCTTATGACTGATCAAAACCATTACTTTTGATAAACAGTAATTCTATGCTGCCTACAGAAAGATAAAACGTACCACAGCATTTTGCTTCAGTGAATTATAAACAAAGCGTAGTTTAAGATAGGTTTATGAAAAAATACCTCTTTCTTTTGCAAAATGTCAACCTTAAAATACACCAACTAGATAACCAGTATAAATAAAATGCTTTAAAGAAACTCAGTTTTAAAGGAACAGTTGAGCAAATACAGCATTTAACCGTCCTTTACTATGCTTTAAAATATTATAAGATGTTCATTTTGCATTTTCCGGGTTCAGCAGCTAGTCCAGCTAGCTAATTGGAACATGGGCTAGCAGAATGCAAGCTGCTAGCTCCAGAAAATGTGCCAAACCAACATGATAGCCAGTACCTGGAGAGCAGACAGATCCTAACAAATGGAGTTTCTTGGAAACAGTATACAAAATGTGACTATTCTGAAGAAATAATTGGAACTTTGAAGGTCCTCCAAGGCTGTTGCATAACTAAGCTGCCTATGAAAGAGATAAAGCCTGCTTTTTGTGAGACAAAGTAGGTTTTTAAGCTCTGTCTTCAAGATTACAACTGACATGAAGTAATGTACACACATGCCTTCAAGGATCAGAAAAAACAAAAATCATGTTCACTACACAAAGCTGAGGGCAACAACTATCATCACCCATCACCCCATCAATTAATAATCTTTCCTGAAACACATAAATGGTTACCTCAAATTTTACATGCTGGACAGTCGGGGGGTGGTGGTGGAGGTGGTGTTCCTCTCCCCTCCACTCCCCCCCTTTTCACATCTGATCAGTAGTTTCTGATCAATATCAGAACTTTATCTAATTAGTTAACCATCCAATAAATTGTAACTACCAATTAAACTGGTTATTTTTTCTGTCAACTTAAATACAAAACCAGAAGAATTAATACTGACATTTGTTTCCAGATCTCTCTCCAGAAGAAGTATTCTAAGAAAAGAGGCAATTTCTAAAACTCAGTACAATAGGTTAAAATACAGAATGATACATGAATGGACAGGAAGGTAATAGAAAGGATTATTTCAATGAAATAATAGGTAGACATTTAAATATGGTTAGAATGCAACAAGCTAGCAGAAAGTAGCATTTAGTGCCATTTTGACTACAAAGAGCAAGCTTTCAATACTAATCCTCATCTTTGATGTACTGCATTAATTAGCTCTTCCAGTGACTGCCAATTTTAGGAAAATGTTTACAATGCTTTATCCATCACCAAAAAAATGTAGAGAAGAAAGGAAAATCATCTATATATGAAGTACTTGTTTTGGTAAGTTGTGGGGGTTTTGGTTTTGGTTTTTTAACTAACAAAAGGTAGGGTAGAGACTAGTTTTGTTTCAAACTTTATAGAAACACATAGAATGAGGAGAGTATAAAACAAATCCTGTTTTCAGGGTATTAAAAGAAAGGTTTTGTCTGAGCAGTACAGAAAAGACAACAAATATAATCTGCTTTTATGTATTGTGCTGGCTGACTAGAGGAAATATCAAGCATTTAAAATATTTTATCTGATCCCTTTTTCAATTATACTTAAGAAAAAAAAGCCAAATATTTCAATCAAATGATGATTAGTAGTGACTAAGCTGATTATAATACCTTCAACCTTTTCCTAGTGAGAAATATCCTAAGAGGGCAAGATGAATAATGCAGTAATTCTCATAATATTCAGAATCCGTATCTTGTTTAAACACCTGTATAACATCTGGAAGCACAAAGCCAACACGGGGAATCAGGAAATCAGTCAGACTTACTCTCCAATATATTGCCACTCAAGAGGCTAGTGTTCTGCAGAAATGTCTTAGGACCTTTACTGGTTATCCACAGTCAATGACTTACGTCCCCTTTAGCTTACGTCAAGGCAACCATCTAGACTCTCTAGATTTATAGGTTTGAGCTTTTACCAAACTGATTTAGGCCTACTCTTTTCCGTAATTTTTATTGAAACAGCATTTATTTTGGAGGCACCTTTTAGATTCTTGGTGCTGTAAATTATTTCGAAAATGTTGAGCTTTTGTAGAAATTTGGTAAGGAACTTGTTGCAGATGGAGGAATTAAAAGGATAAGCTTATTTTCAGAACATACTACTACCACTTACTTTCAGTAAGTAAAACCAGAATACAATGAACTCACACACATTTTGACAACTTTAAACTTTCCTGAAGAGTTAAGAACTGGTTTTAGAGCAGGTAATTAGCTCTGTAGTCAACTCACTTTCTCTCAAAGTAGTTTACTGTTCAATATTCAATGCTATCCAAAATCCGTAATACTTTAACTCGAAGGATTAAAATAATAATAAACCCTTAAGTCTTACCCTTGGCCTCTTTCCCTTTCCCTTTTGCTTCTCTTTGCTTAACATTCTTGGAATACCCTTGAGGAGAATTTGGAGCCATCTCTTCGGGAGGAGATGAACAAGTGGTGGTTGTGCTATTTTCGTTGTTTGGTTTGTGTACTGGAGAAGAGTGTGTGGAAGCAGAAGGACTTGACTCTAGAGGACTTTCTGTGCTTTCTGTTTGTTCAAGCTTTTCACTCTTTCGATCTATGTCATCCAGGTGTGGCAGAGTTAATTTTTCACTTGTTTCTAAGGTCTTGGTTAGGTACACAGGGGAAAGTTCTCTGTTAAGAACAGTATCTTCTGAATCCTCATCCTTCAACAAATTCAAAAGATATTTTATGACAAACATGACATATAATTACTATCTGATCTTCCATAAGATGTAAGGATATGCTGTACTACATGCAAACTTACTCAGTTCAGAAAATTTTAAGTTACATACACAGATCCTTCTGCACATCCCAAATCATCTTTCTCCAGCCAAGTCAGAAATGTTCTGGTATATCTTGGCCATTCTAATTCAATGAAACCACTTTTCAGACTAAGTAAAGTAGCTCAATTTTCTCCCTCTACAACAGGCTATTTCATATACTAACTATACACACCTCAATTAATCTGCTTTCCAGAAACATACTAGAATATTTTACTTGTACACTTTTTGTGGGCTTCAATGATTATTTATGGAATAATGAAGCATTTCAAGGTGCTTAGTTTTTGAAGAAATTTGGTAACTAACTTGTTTAAGATGAGAGAATTACATGATAAACATATTTCACAGTATACCACTGTCACTATAATAAAATCTTTGAATAAGTAGAAGCAGAACACAAGTTTGCATATTTCTTTGCTAACTTCAAATTAACTGTGCCAGAAAGAACATATCAGAGATCATATATGTGGTATGAACCCAAACAGGGTTTTTCATTTACAGCATAAAAATATGATGCTTTGGCACAGTATGAATGAAGCACAGACAACACTTAAAATTGCAAATACAGATAAAACTGAACATATATTCAGGCTCCTGAATGCATAATTATCTACCAATATTGGTACCTGTAGATCTGCAGTCTGCTGTCCAGCCCCAAGAGATTCTTTCAGCTTTGATCGAGAAGGTGGTTGGCGTTTTACTTTCAAAGCAAGCTGAGCTTTTGCTTTGTGGGCACTGGTGTCTAATCTGGGAGTATCCCCAACAAAAGCATCAAAATCTGCAACAAATATGTACTACTTTAAAAAAAAAAAAAAAAAAAAAAAAAAAAAAGGTCCAAAACAACTGGTAGGCAAATTCTCCAACCCACTGTCCAGAAGAATATTCAGAAGTTAAATCAGAATTATTTTACTTGTTAATCATTACTATGTGAAAATACTGTTTTATATAATACTATAATATTTTAACATATTGCGATAGCAAATTTTAATTATTTTTAAATATATTTCTATCCAGTTTCTTCAATTAAAAAAAAATAATCCACCAGATCAGGATATAATTGTATTACGGCTTGAAAATGGAATTTTATTCTCAAGTAGATGAGAATTTGTGCCCAAAATGTACCTTCCTATCCTTGTTCTTAAAGGCTCTTTAAAGTACATAAGCATCCACCAAATCTTTCAAAAATGTCCTCCTTTAAACCACCATATGATATCTTATAGCATTCTAGACACAAAATTACAAGACAAATTAAAAACCCAGCAAGTTTGGGTGTAAATCATAGCTTAAAATCAGTGGGATTTTAACTGACAAATCTTGGTGGTTTAGTCCCACTATCAGTTTCACCAACAGAGAACCTGAGGAACTGCAAAGATGGATCTCTCTCCACCTATCTCCTCTTCCCCGCAGCATTTAAAATAATATATGACTACAATATGGAAAATGTTGGGGGACCTAAACAAAAATACCTGCACTCATTCAGGTCAAACATTTACCCAGTTAGTAAGAAATAGCAAACAAACAACTACTACACATACAACTATTAATTTTTATTGAATGCAAATCAAAGATCCTATAACCTACTTACCAGAAATTAACATATCGGAAGAATGTAGTCTGTCTTCTACTGATTCAGTTTCTTTTTCATTTTCTTCTTTAGTCTTCAAATCTTCATTATATTGGCCTGGGCTTTGACAGACATCTTCCAATAAAGTCCCACCTCCAAACATATATGGCATTCTCTCATATACTTTTAATTTGCTTTCAAGCTCTGAAATCTGCAAGAATTAAAATTCAGAAGTGAGATACAACTCTCCAAGAATGCAGAAGTCTATTTCAAAATATAATACTCCTTTACTTTTTCCTGATATACTCTCAGCTGTTCTGCATATTTCTGGTCCCTCTCTTCAAGTAGCCTTGAATGATCCTCTTCTTTTTTCATAAATTCTGTTTCTCTGGTGAAAGAAATGTACACATATATATGAAACAGTAATGTATAGAAATGTAGAAAAATACATAAAAATACGCACAGTTGCATTTACTAAAAAGGACTGTTAGTAAACTTTGAAAAAAACCAAACCAACCAAAACAAAACCCAAAAAAACCAGCCTGTAAGGTATAACCAATTCATTAATCTTGTAATGTCATAAAATGAGCTATGTATTTGTATGCCTCTACTGCCTTCAAAAAAAAAAAAAGGAAAAAGAATATATATGACACCATAATTTACTCTGGGCTGAAAAAGGATGCGTTGCAACACTTTTTCTACAAAGTTACAACCATCTCTCTACCTTCAAAAGTGGCAAGTTGCATACACATTTAAAGCATGAAATATATGCATGACTCCAATCATTACATCTTACACAAAGATACATTTCTCTTCCACGTAGATACATGCACACACAGCATTTTTCTTCCAAAAGCTATGCTAAACTTCTTTATAGGAGAACAAGTTGCATTTCAAGTTTCTACTTGGTTACTCCTTCAGAAATTGCAGCGGCTGGTTTCACAAAAAGAAACAATGATTATAAGAAGGAAACAAAAATAAAAGCGGCTTCTTCCTGCAAGTCAGATGGAATAACATACAAACACAGAAAATCAGCATAGAACATCTACACAAAATGCAAAAGCTTCAGGGACAGTCAAAGGACTAATGGGCATTTGCGATACAGCGAGGAAATGGAAACTAGCCTGTTAGCAGTCATCTTAACGTACTTTTGAGCTTCCGTGTGGATAAGCTTGGGAGAAGAGGGGAAAGGAGACCTTTAAAAAGCTCACCAAAAAGCACAAAATGCACTTGGAAAAGCAACATTTCCCAATGTGGACTACAGAGCTAAAGATAATGCAAGCTGCCTTTAAAAATAAGTAGCAAGTGGAGATATTTGAGATACGCTTACAGAAACCACCGAGATCAATGGTTGCATTCTGTATTATCAAGATATTTCTATATGTATTTTGCATTTAGCTCCCATTCAGCTAAGAGGAAAAAAAGAACAGACACACCTGTATGACAAGAGGTGTATTGGATAAGCAATATTACCTGTACTAAAAATCCCAAACCTGTTAACAGATTGAACATACTGTTTTCATGCTGCATTTTGATGGGCTAGGTACAAAACCCAAAACCTTAATTCTTCTCAGAAATCCTTCTACTCCCCCTGCAACTCCTGACTCAGACCGAATCACACTTGTCTGGCTCTTATTATACGTCCTTTGATGCCTACTCTATCTGGAACATTTAAGTTCGTCAAAACTAGAGGGTTTTTCCACAAACAGCAAAAGGTATTGCCAAATACCTCATGCCAAATTTCAAGCAGTCCTTCCAAAAGTTTAGATGCACTACAGTTTCTCAACTGTTTTAAAAATTTGTTATTGAAATATTAAATAATTTTTCCTAAGCTTAGAATCAAAAGCAGCAGCAAGAACCTTTCCAGAAGCTGGTGACTTAAGGTACGTAAGAATTCAGCATGTATAGCCCACTGCTTCCCTAAACTCTGACAAAATGCAAAGAAAGTGTGTTAAGCAAATCCGACCCCCAGGTATTGCTGTCAGCTTTCCCCATAATGTACAAAACATACAAGCAAGAAATAGAACCTGGCATTTTGGAGTACTTACTTTTGTTGATAATCTTTAAGCAATTTCTTGGCCTTGCTGTATTTCTTTTCAAGGGCATCACATTGTTCTTGAGTTTCTTTAAGATGCTCATTTACTGTTTTGCATAAACTCTGTGCCTCTAACCAGTAGGTCTCTAACTTTTTGATTTTCTCTTTGCTTTCATCTAAGTTTTGCTGAAGTTGGGCTCGACTCAGTTTCCATTCATTTTTTTCCGCTTCAACAATTTTTAACTGAAAAGATTAATACTTAAGGAATTAATCTAAACTAAAAGATAAAACGAAAAAGTTCTTTATACACGTTTAAGTAGAGAATAGCTAATAACCATTAAATACTTATCAGTAATATTAAAACAAGACACTGAACTTTTAAAGAACTCTTATCAACTCTTCCAACCGTTGCTAATCCAAGTAAGTTTAGAACTCAAACCCAAGAGTCTTCTACTGCTTCCTTATTAGTATTGCTTCCTTTTAAAGAGATAAAATGAGTAAGACCTTTATTGTTAGCTTGTGATGACTTGTTCAAGACCTCACCACTTCTTAATACCTCTGGAAAGGCCTATTTTGACTACCTGGCAACTGGAGATACAGAATCTTCACATGTATAAGACAAGCTCCCTGTCCTACTATGTTGTTACCAACAGCTTTCTGAATAAAACTAATGAGGCCAGCTGATCTTCCCTGGTACTCTGCGAGACATTGTCTTACTAATAAATTATGATATATCCATGGTTTGCTTTCCTGGGGCTAATGCAGAAAAACACCAAACATTGTCACGACAAAGGAAAGGAATGGAGCCCCTTCAGCTTGACAGCAGCCACATTATAAAAGGGAATGGTAACATGAGAAGTTCTCCAGGCCTTGCAGGAGTGAGCAGACAGGATATCACTTAGTATCTCCAGGCCTCCTTCTTTGGGGACACCATTTACAGAGGAAATCACTGCTTTTGATGCCAGTTAAGATCACCTGCTGGTGGAACAGAGATGTTGAAAGGACCAAGAATTTCTTGAATTAAAAATGGCACAGTGAGTTGTACTAACATTTTTAACACTTTTTAATGATCCAGATGGGCCAAATTTCAAGAATACTGCAAGGACAAGGAGCACTGTCAGAAATCAAAATCAGAACTATCATAAGAACACAAAGAAGTTTTGGCTGCTTGCCTCTCTACACTTGGAGCTCTGAACATTTGCAGAGTGCAAGAAAACCCCCAATAGATACTGTTATTCAAAATCATCGCAATCTGCAGCACTATTCCCTCCCCACTTGCTACCTGACCCCAGCAATGTGCTGCAACTTGTCCTAGGGTGCACGTATCTCAGCAAGGCAACGCTGAAGGGCAATGGAGTAAAAGCAGCAGCTCACCTACAACAAATATTTCCAGAAAAAGGCACAGATCTCCATCAATGGAAAAAGCAGCAAAAAGAACAATAAACCCTTTCCCAGAGAAAGCTGAAGTGTTGAACCAATCCTCACAAAGCGGAAGAAAAAACTCCAAAAAAGCTGGAAAAGGCTCTCTCCCCAAAGCAGGTCAGAAATTTGAGAAGGGAAAAAAGGGGAAACAAGGTAACTTTCTGGTAACAGAAAGTTAGCCACAAGCCATTGTCTGTAAGTGCCAACTCTACACTAAATAAGACAAGTTCTATCCACTGAAAACATTCTTATATTTCTTTGGGAGCTTGTTTCATACAGTACTTCATTATATTCAGTTCTTCTCTAAGCAGTAATGCTGAAGCATACATTTTATAATAGCACAGAGGAGATTTTGAGGTTGGATGTTTTTTGTTGGGGTTTTGTTTTTTTTGGTGGTGCTGTTGAGTTTTATTTATTTTTCAGCTTAGAAATGCCTGTCTAGCGTAACACAGAGTACATAGAGCCTGAGGCTTAAAACAGATTGCTGCCTTCTGCATTCAGCCTATTCTTGGTAAAATCTGTAAGTTGAAATAAGAAAACCCAAACCAACCAACACTCTCCACCCCCTCCCAATAATAACATTCTCTGAAAACTTACTCTCTCCTTCAGTTGATTCACTTCAGCTATTGTTACTGCATGTTTCAATTGTAGCTGAAAAACAAACAAACAAATCATATGGACGCACTCAAAATGGCATTTGAAATCCTAGTTTTAATTATTTGTCCATGATTCCCTTATGTTACAATAAAAATGGTTTGAGGAAAAAAGTCAACTTATTTTGTCAATTACAGAACTGATCATGAGCTTTTATTAAAAAAAAAAAATAAAAAATGTTGAACTCAAATTAAAACCAAAAAGTTCTATGGTATATTCTACTTGCTACAAGAATCAATTCATGACCACCCATAGCT
Source organism: Strigops habroptila (assembly GCF_004027225.2). Taxonomy (NCBI): domain Eukaryota; kingdom Metazoa; phylum Chordata; class Aves; order Psittaciformes; family Psittacidae; genus Strigops; species Strigops habroptila. The sequence continues at coordinate 19,526,648 of NC_044281.2, read as the reverse complement.
AAAAATCCTACACGGTTGTCTAGACATTAAGAAAAGTGGGTAGGTTAAAATAATGTTTTAACATGCCAGGACAATGAAAAGGCAGCACTGTGCTCATGATGACAACCAGTACACAGAATCAAGTAAAATTTTAACAGTACTAAGTATTTTTACTTATCAGTACTTACAAACATGCTGGCTTTGTTCTAAAATTAAGCCTTGTACTTTATACCACAAATCTTCACAGGATTATTAGAAATAAAGGCTACACTTAAGCCAAATTTAAAGATTATCCTTAATATGTCTTAAGAAAACAGCATGAGTGTAAAAGAGCATTTTTTTGGTCAACTATTAGGTAATTCTTGTATCTCCCTTTCCATCTGTAACCCTGAGGCAGGTGGTTTTGGTTGGTTGGTTTTTATATTTCTGGTTTGTGGGGTTTTTTGTTGTTTTGTTTTGTGACAAGGCATAGTGCATCAAACATACACTAAAACAAATGAATCCATGACTATCCTTCATTTAGATTGTTAATAATAGCACAGTAATGATTCTAGCTGAGAATTTAATTGTATTCCCAGTAAAGATAACACTTATGAAAAGATGCTGCAGCCTGCTGCTGTGCTTCCTAACCTATGAAAACTGTAAACATTCTCTAGTGATCAATAGCCTAAAATGTCAACTTCCTCAACATCATCAATGTTATGAAGAGAGCAGACTTAAGGTCTCAAAAATATCGATGCTTTACAAAAATAAGCTCATGTATGCACAATGGCATCTGAAAAAAAAAAACAGTTTCTTTGCAGTATATTTTTTTCCTCCAGAGTGAAAATGACAGGGACTTAAATCTACCAAAGAAGCCCAGACCCCTAAATGCCAGAGATTACACCACTATATCCTCATTTAAATTCCACAGACCTGAACAAAGCAAATATGCTCATTTATAAAAACCTTGGGAAAAGGGAACCCAATTTTCCAATTACATTAAATTGAGATTCACAGTCTGGAACGCCCCATTGGGTTTACAAACTCATTACTTCCAAAAAATACACCATAAAAAAAACCTAGAAGGCATCAGCTGAAAAAAAACTGGAAACCAAAAGCATGCCTATCTAGAGAATCAAGTGCAGACCTCAGGGACTACAGCAAGAGATCAGATGTGTATTTCTTGTCTTCCTGAAGAGCACCTAGCCATAACACTCAAAACCATTCAGAATGGGCATCTGTCCCACCATGCTCCCCGCCACAGCTAAAGCCATTCTACTATGCAGCAAATAAATACAAAGTCCAATGGGCCAAAGAAGAACTAAGAGAAGTATTATACCTATTTAATGCAATGTTCAGACATCACAACAAGGAGGGAAGTGATGTTGGGTTCTAGTGCTTGTTTTCAAGGGCTTTTTTAAATTTCATTTAAATCAAAGGAGCATTTAGTATAATATAATTATGTACAGGGAAGCAGGGATCAGAAAATTACAGAAGACCTATATTTCAGGGGACATTTACCAGAGATTTATGGCAATGTTGGGAAAACAAGCCCAAAACCACAATGAGGGGGACATGTAGGATATTGTATCCAAATGTTACAAGGTTCAGATGTGCCCCAGTGCATCAGAAAGAATATTTAAGAAATTGCCACCACACCTCTTTAAATTTAAGAAGAGACTGTGCCGAATCCATATCCAGTGATAAACCAATATCTTCATTGTCAGGAAGATCAAAAACTTCTACAGATTTTCCATGTAAGTGGGACTCATATGTATCGTCGTCATCATCATAGTCATCATCCTGACAAAATGGGAAAATCATAACACACATATACACTTTGCATTATGGTAGCAGCAATAACAAAAGGACACAGGAAATCCAATCAGTTGCAAAATTTTTCTCAACTCATTACTATTCCTTTTTAGTTTCTTATACCTAGGATAAGCTTTGAAGATGACTTGCAAACACCTTCATTAATGTTCCACAAAAGAGAGCTGAGTAAGCCACACACAAAACAATCATAGACAGCTGATACTTCAAAATACCTTTTGGATTATTGATAAATTGGAAGGATAGCAAGTAGTGATAATCATGTGCCTTGTAATTGTAACGTATGAAGTTTGCCGTTTCTGGTTTTAACAAGTTACCTGTTCAATTTGATTCAAAAAACATCTATTCCATTTGCAGAAGTTACTGCATGTAGCGCAATGTACTTTTAAAAATATGTAGGTATGGCATGATGTTTTACCTGCTCTGTATCATCATGAACATAGTGCTGCTCGTAGAGACATCTCTCCTGCTCTAAGGTCTCACTAATGAGGCGGGCTACTTCACTCTGAGTCCCGGGCTTCTCTCTCCCAATCAGAAACCTACAGAAAACAAACAAATTATTGCTGCAAAAACATAAAGATATGCTTAAGAAATTAGTTTGCCTCACTGTTGCCTTCAATGATGTCTTTGTAAAACTTTCAGATTACGGTTTTGTACTCTCCATTAACAAAAAATGACAAAACCAAAGTACTATTTCATAGAAAACATACGTACCTCACCGTGCCTTTGGTGTTTTTTAATACAGTAGCTGCAAAGAACTGTGTCACTCCTACTAGACTTATGCCATCAACCTCAACAATCTGATCGTTTACTTGAATTCTGCAAAATAAACATATGATTCAACAAAAATATTCTGGCTTAACAAATTTTTGACATGACAAGTTTCACTTAAAACTCACTAGTATTTAAAATGAGAAATTATGAGTCTCAAGAAATTAATTGCTTAAAAACAATCTCTTGATCCTCGGCTTCTGTGCAGATTACCAATTAAAATTTGCACACTATTTGTCTTTACATTGTTCCTACTATTTACATAGTGATTGGTGACTTGGGGTGTCAACATAATTCTGTGGCACTTTTGCACATGGGGACATTCAAAGTTGTTCTTACATTTGCTGTAAGCAGATCTATGCTTATTTTGCAAAAACGTTCCCTATCAAATAAAACCCATGTTTAAAAAAACCTCCACAACATAAAGCAGGAATGCAATATTTATTCAGCTACATTCAGCTTTTGTACTTATATTCACAGCATTTAGCATATCCAATTAAAACAATTGGGCTCAGTTAAAAGGTTGTAAAAAGCATAATCAATTCAATGAAAAACTCACCGTCCATCTCTCTGAGCAGCTCCACCATCTGTTATTGTTTTTACAAAAATACCTAGTTTTTCCAGTCCCTGATCAGCACCAACTCCCATTCCAATAATACTGATGCCCAGACCACTGTCACCTAAGGGATTCAAAAATCTAATATTAGCCGCATAACACAAGATGGAACACTGAGCAGCAGTGAGCTGCTTCAGTGTGTTCCAAGTCCTTCCTCACAAAAGATATGAAAATTCACTTAAAAAAAGAGACATGTTTTCAATCTCGATACTACTTAAAGCCTTTTTGTTCTGTAGTTACAACTACCTGTTAGATTCAAAGCTTCATGAGAGAGCAAGATCTATGAATTGTATATATTTAGTGCAGATCTGTCACTCAGTAATGCAGCCTTTCTAACTTCAATTAGGTATGACAATTTGCACTTAGTAGATGCCTGTCCAGTTAATGTTCACTAAATTCAACACAATTAGCCACAAATGAAAGCCTGAACATACATGCAAAAATTCAAGACCTAAATTCAGGGAAAATAGAGTTTAAAATTGTTTTTATCTTTTGTGCATATAGTATCTCTTGCAAATGTTCAAGGTTTGATTTGCACCTTTTTCAATTTCCACAGGAAACACTTCCATTTTTTCCACTCTTTTCTCAAGTTCATACTCAGCTGAGGCTGCCACAGGGTCAACTTCTTCATTACGTCTATCATAGTCTTCATTTGAGTAAGTACTGAAAACCTAAGAAAGGTAATAGAAAACTTTTTTTAGTGCTTTCCCAACCCATTCCAAACATGATATAATTGAAAGAAAATCAGTAAGGAAATTGAAGGGGTATTTTTGAAGAGCCCATTTTCTAAACAATCATCGATTTAATAAATATTTAATAAATCCTGCTGCTGTCAAGATGGTTTCCAACTTGCACAGAAGAAACATTTTACAAGTTTCAAAACAAAATCTTGAATACTTTTTGTGTTGTAAATGCACCAAATAGTTAAAAGTAATCAGTCAAGGAAATCAGTCATCTCCTCTTTGATATAGTGTGACTTTTTTTAGAACTACATTCCCCCAAATCCTTCTTCCTCTCTTCTTCCCTCCCCCCACACCATCTGCCAATTGCAGTGCTTCAAACAGATATAGTTTTCTGATTTTGCAAGGGAATCATGCAGTTTCCCAGGAAAAGGAAATGCCTTGTTACACACATCACTATTTTTAGGAATCACTCCAGCTGAAATTCTGAATTGTTAAAAATACAAGATAAACAACACAAATTAAGACAGAAATCTAGAAAGGAAGAACGAGTTACTCGTAACAGGGTGAATTTTACTTATCAGCAGGTTCATTTTTTGTATTTAAAGTCATAAGCTAGGGAAAAAGAACAAAAGAAAAAAATACAGCACCCCCCAATTTAGCTGGAAATCAAGGTTTATCTGCTTAAGTCACTGACTCTTTTACTCAACATCACTGTAAGATTAACACACAGTTACGGACTGCAGCTGCAGCAGCTACCTCCCAGTCAAGAACGTGCAGTGCTGACACAAAGTTAACGTACACTGGCCTGCTCTGTTTCTGTAACTTTTGCATTTTCCCACTAAAACTACCTAGACAAGTAACTGCAACCATGTAAATCAGGCAATTAACTGTAATTAACATTGTCCCAGTGAATTTACATCTGTTAGTATATGGTGTTAGCTCTGCATGGCAGTAATCTCAGACACAGGAAAGCAATTATTGAAACAGATTACCCAAAAGCACCTAATAGAACCCAGTATTTCCCATGAGGAAGCTTACTGCTTCATGTCCAGGCTACAGCTGGAGGACAGTTTCACAAACTCTTCACCACATCCTGCAAAACAGCTACTCCAGAAACATGGCATGGCCATAGAGCAGTCCAATAAGTATACAAGATTAGATCCACTCGGCTGAAAGGGAAGGAAGAAACCCACTCTCAGAAGCCTTATGTATCCCGCAGTAAAAGAACCTTCCCGAAAAGTTGTGCTTCCTAAGTCTTGCTTCAAGGTAAACAAACTAATAAACTCCTCTGGACTATCATACAGACACTAGTGGGCAACAACTAGACATAGAAAGACAAGGGTTGCACTTACAGCACCCATCTTCCTTAAAACTTTACAGAAAAATCTGCAAAATAGACACAGAAAACCATCCAAACGGTCTCAAGTATCCTTACTCTAGCACTATCAGAAAAACAAAAAGCCAAGTTCTTTAATTTAATCTCTCTCCCCACCCCCTAGCTTGGTTCCTTCTTCCCTGGTTCCTTCCCCCCCCCCAAGTAAAAATTAAAAAAAAAAAATTCAAAAAATTAAAAAATTTTAAAAAATAATCTTTATAATAAGAAAGTTCATGAGTGGACAAATGATAACCTATTAATGAGAATATTTGAGTTTTTGAGAACAAAGCAAATACTGGGGCATAAAAAAAAATCAAGTCTGCTTATTTATAAGCGTACATATGATCTAGTATTAATAATATGACTAAAATATTAAAGATCACTAACTATCAAAAAGCTGAATGAGCAAAATGGGGAGATTGGTAGCAGTTCATTTTGGAGACACTAACAGCTTATTTTCTTGACTCTTTACAACTCAGGGGTCTAACTCACAAAGCAGAAGATCATGCAAGTAGACGCTATCTACTGAAAAATTACATTAGGAAAGGGATGATCAGATCCTTACACAAGCCTTTATAAAGTGCTGGAAATGTCAGGGAAGCAGCCGCACCATCATAACAGCATTACATATGCTGCAAGTCTTAGACAGCCAGCAGTAAAATATATCTGGAATGTCTAAAAATTACTAAATATTTTTCCAACTTGGAAGTAATAGCATTGTACTCGATAGTCTCATGGAAGTAGCCCATTTTGACACAAAATTGACTATAGGAATTGACCGTCTGCCTGGAGTGGGTCACAGAATTTAAAACTAGTGGTGGCTTAGACTGCAGTGATGTTTATAATTGTTACTCATAAAATAGTAGCACAAACATATATATATCTCTCTGCAAATGAAGATCACTAATATTTATGCACACTAGCTTTTTAAGAAAAACCTATCTGAAGTCAGTTCTGAGTAATCCATTAAAAGAATTCCTTCTTTCCTTTTAAAGGTGAAAGATGGCAAGTGTGTGAGACTGTTTAGATAATATTCTAAAAACATAACCTCACAATTAAGACAAGATAAACCCAGTTCAAAACAGTAAGACACTCCCCCTCCCCTGCCTTCCTCATCTTCAGAAAAATAATTTTGAGGAAAAACATGAATTTACAAAGAATAGAGGAAAAACTGATATATAACCAGAAGCCAAACAATGCATTAACTAAAAGAAAAGCAAGAGCACACTAAGAAAACTATGGCCAAAGAGTCAAGGGCAAAAGACAGAACTTTTTGTTGTGTACATGTGGAATCATAACATGATATTCGTCTTTTGTAAGATGGAAATAGTAAAATTGTTGATACTAATATAGAAAACACAGAACTGCTCAGCAAATTGCTCTCGCCAAGTAGCAAAACTAACACTAAACACAGTTAAAATGTGGATAACAAATAACACAAGTTACACAGTTTGGAAGATTGATGAGAAAGCTAAACACAGTTCATCCCTGTGCTATGTCTGGCAGGGTTTAGTCACTGAATGCATTAGGGACAAAAGAAATTCTAATCTTACTATTAAGCCACTGCTAGCCAGAAATGATAAAATTATTAGTGTGCAAGTGATATTTTTAAAAGTTGCTTTAGCAAATACAAGTTATCGTCTCAACATAGGAGAAACCACATGATTTTTACCGTGGAAATCAGGTGAATTTTACAAGCCTTTTACCATAGCTTGTTATATATCCAGGTTAGAAGGTTATATATCCAGAAGGTTAACCTAACATTAATAACTTCTGGATCCTGTCAAGCTAAAAAGCAATGATAAACCCCATTATCTGAGGGGAAGGGGGGGAGGGAATAAATGTCTTTTTATGCTCAAGACCTCTTTTCTTCAGAATGAAAATAACTTGTGAATAATGAATCAAAATAATTAATCAAAAAAAGGTCTGAAAGAGGGCTGAATTTTTAAGGGTTATTTGAATTAAATTGTTAAGATATGTAACCAGAATTTTTCAAATATATACTTAGTCCTTGCACAGTATATATATTTATTTGGAGACAGAACAAACTGCATTTTTCACACCTGGAAAATTAATCACTTTTTTAATTCAAAACTCAGTTTGTGTCCTTCTATGAAGATGGTAATACCAAGGCAAGCACTCAAAAAACCCCCCACAAAATCCCAACATAGCCTACTGTCTAAAAGACCCTACCATTCAGTTCCTGTTACCATACAGAACTACAAATCTCCATTACATCATCTTAGTGCTATCACAGAAATAAGCATTATCATAGAAGAACAACAACCTCACTTAATTCAAACCCTTAGCAGCACTTAAAAAGAAAAAGCTCTCCTTAAGAAGTATGTTAGTTTTAGCAGAACCTTAATCTTGTTAGAGGGTTAACACTAATTTACCACGTGTTTGCATGAAACTGCTACCGAGCTATAAAACACAGCCCAAAGACCTCCACTCCCATATTAATTTCTAGCAGATAGATTAGTTTGTGCCTGATCAAAAGCAGAACACTACAAAAGTAATTAAACTTACATATGAAGAAGCCAGTAACTGCCCAGAAGGGCTCTCAGCTAACTGGAACGGGAGCAACATCAACACTGCTTTAACATCCTCATGTCACATCACAGTATTTGCTGGAAAGCCCCACAGCACCTGCACAGGCAGCTAAAGTAACACTTCACAGCTGAGAGAGGCACTTGAGTGTTACTGACACCTGCACACCACACCTAGCAACGACTACACCAGTTGGTTCACATTTCTTCTGAAACATGATTCTTACTTTTAACACACGAGTTCACTGACACTCAGCAAGGCCAAGCATGCAAAACACAAGTGGTGGCTCAGGGAATATTATCTATTAGTGAACAGTTTCATCCTTCCACATTGATATGCCTGGCAAAGTGTGAAGTGCCCAGGCAAACACGAATAATCATTTGAATCAGTAGCACTGAAGTAGGACTGAAGTATAATGTACACTTTACAGTTTACTCTTACAATCTCCCTCTTCAGTTAGACATCTCATTACTGCTACCCACTCTTCCCTCTGTTTCCAAAAGCTACATGGTTAGTATTTCATTACCACTACTTGTTCTATTCTAAGTGGAACGTGACAATACCTGATTTTAGTCAACTCATGCTATCAAATCCTTTAATCAGCAAACAGAAACATTTTGCTTACTTTAAACGAAAAAAAAAACCAAACAAAAAACAACAAACCCACACTTTGACTCTTCTTCAAAAAGTATTCAGAATGGGTGATAACTGTTAAACAGGTTAACATTATAAGCCATTATACTCAATGTAGCATTTTCTGTTACCAAACAGGTGGACAGGCAGGTCGCACACACACACTTATCTTGTAGCTCTGCATGACAATCAAAAACCCCAACCAAGTCAGTTTATAACAGGGCAACCTTGCTTCAGATCTACAGCACAGACAATTTCATATAGATAATTTAATCATAAAATAACCAGGATTTTACCAGTATCACCATTCTCTACTTAATTCTCAACAAACCTAGTAAAATATATTCTCTAGTTCTGCATTTCACTGCGGTAGCAAAGGCACTGGAGTTAGCAAGAAAAGCAACACGGTATCTGTTTCAGTTGGGTTCACTCTCACTTTCAGGTATTTTGCCTTTAAATCCCAGTAAAACAAATACTGAAGACAGAGAAAAGCATCCATGAAGATTCAGTGAATTGATTTGTTTTCCTTTTCAAACATCCAGAGCAGGAATTAAGAGACGATCCACATTTTCCCTCTGTAGAAGCAGAGCTCTGCTGTAACATGGTTGTACTCCACCACCATCTCAGATGAGGTGGTGTTGCTCTCTGACTGACAAAGAGAAAGAAAAATTCCAAATAAATAGGATATGACCAGAAGAGGCAAAAACTACTCAGAATACCACATGAAGGGGGGCACCCCAAAAAAATCTTAGCTTCTGAAAGGCTTTCTATATAAAGAAAGTGATTCAGTTATAAGCATCCATAAGCTTCACAGGTATTTTGGTACCACTGATTTAAGCTTGGCAATCCAGAAGAATTAGATATATGTGTTTATTTACTATTCACTGAAACAAAAATCTTGACCTGACCAAATCTGAATAGCAAGAAAATTGGTAAGAAGGACTTCAAAAGAATAACAGTGAACATAGAAATAGCTTACCTGACTGTTTTCTAAAGGCCAGAAGATGAAACAACAAAATAACCCTGCCATACCTGAATTAACTAATGTCTAGTAAAACTGTCACTAGCAATGACCAATACCCTGGGTCTGAAAAGGATCATCTTAATACACCAAGACAAATCAGAGGATGATGATGGTAAATGATTGAGAAATACATCTAAAGAATTTGCATGTTTCCTTTTGGAATAATACTTCACTACTCAATAAAAATGTAAGAACCCTGCAAAAAAATCTGCTACACTGCACCTTCATGATCTCAAGATTACAAAATGTGTAGTCAGATAACAGAGGCACACATTTTACTGATGTCCTCCTAAGTGTTCACCTTCTCTGTTATGTTAGAATTATATGAAAAGGGGTAATGTGGAGTTTCTTCCATCTGTCAAAAGGTAAACAACAAGAAAGTTTCAGCTATTGCCTGTTCATTCTTTATCAGTCTAGGTTAAATATTCTCAGCTGCTAATAATGGCAATCGTCACCAAAAAGATGCTGAATCTTTAAGCAGCTTAACTGCTGAGCTAATGAACTTGTCTCCTACAAATTTGCTTCTCTTGGCCGACCTTCATCACCTCCTCAGTGTGTCTTCTGACTATATCTCCCATGAAACCCTCAAGTGCCTCCTGTTCACCCCCTTTCCTCCTCCTTGTTCTCCACAGCTATTCTCAAAGCAAAACACTGCACAGGCTGGACACGTGTAGTCATCAGCTAAGATTAAGTAAAAAAAGAACAAGTAACTTAAACTACAGCTGCAGCCCTGCCATCAGCAAGGGCACAATCTGCAACTCTGATACAAGTGCTATTTTTCCCCAAGCCAAGCAGTATTTTTAAAATACCTTTAAAAACATCTCTCTCTTCCTGTCAAATCTGGGTGAAACTGCTAGGAAGCCAGAAGCCAGAGGGTCTGAAAAAGGAGTGAGGACAGACAGGTGATGATAACCTGTCATGCTCACTGTCACCTCATCTGACATCCGTAACCTCAGTGTTCTCTTACTTGTCTGTAGTTCTATAGCACCATCAAGTACATCAAACAGGGCAGCTAGGATGTCATATAACTGCATCCAGGGAATAATTCAGTTAGAAATACAGTGAGATATTAATGTAAAGAGTTAATCTGCTCCAGCAGCAAGCCAAGATATAAAAAGATATTCTTTGCTTTTCCTGTCTGGTTTAGATTTCTGCTCTACAGCCCCATAACCTGGGACTCTCATCCAGAGATTCTTGAAATGCCAAATCAATCTGCTATTGTGAATGTTATATATCAAATATTTCCTAAAAAATCAAAACAGAAGACATATCATTAAAAAAAAATATATATTTGAAAGAAAGCTTGAGTTGAAAGTGCTTCTTTCTGGGAAGTTGAACAAAGGGCATGGAATCAAAACATAAAGACATCAGAAACACTGGATATGGAACTTTCTAAAACCAGATAAATCTATACACAGAATTAACTGAATATAAGCTCAATAAACATTAAACTTCTTAATTTAAGTAGCAGTTTAAAGATTATCTTTCCTCAAAAAAAAAACCAACCCAAAAAAAACAAAACCAAAAACCAAACCCACACAAAAAAAAACCCCCAAAACCCCCAAATAACAAAATTTTCACACAGGTGTATGAAATATTCCTCCAGTTAATATCCATGTTTTTAACATTTCATACTGTTAAGTTTAACCATCAGGAGATGCCATACTCTCAGATGCAGGCAGAACACAACGGGGTTACTTTTTGTGCAAAGTTACTGAAAAATACCGTGGAGCGTTTAAGTTAAAAACAGGAAGAAAAGTTATGATGTAAAGTTACAAACGTTGTAATGTTGATGCAAGTGATAAATGGAGCTTCAAAACAATTAAAATCTGAGTTGCAACATACAAACTGTCATTGCAAAAGATCCCAAACAAAGCACAATAAAAATATTCTATTTGTGTCAAGAAAAAAAGCAAATTACCTCACTTCCCACATACAAACCGATTCTGTTTAAATCTGCTCTCAATTCAAATGTCTGTTCCCCTAGAACAACCTACATCCATGTCACATACTTGTTTCTTATGATACAGAAGTATCTTACCGAAGTGCTTGACCAATGGCCAACAAATAATTGACCATTTATGCAGTCATCAATTCTCTAATTACTGAAGAAACCAGGGTTTTGGTATCTTCCACCAGTTTTAGTGTATTTTGTATCCCTTTCTGTGTATGATATCCTAAGTATAGAAGTTACAGTTCAAAAATCAGAGGACTCATTAAGCTGAAGCACCACTCTGCAACATTAACAGTGTTCAGGAGACTACACACTGATGTAGAAAAACTGTGCATCTTCTAGAAGTGGTAAGCATTTACAGATATACAGGAAATCTAACTCAAGTTATCTTCATTACTGCTTCATTAACATCCACAGTAAGCAGTTCTGTACTAAAAAGACTGAAGAGAATGCCAGCCTGAACAAGATTACTGTTTGTGCCCCAGCTATACATAAAACAGCTCTACGCCAATGTGCAAGACAAATGGCAATTTTATGAAGGATTTCCATGTTCTCTCAGAAGCAGCTGATACTTGGCTGGTTAGGACAACACACAAGCTAAGAAACTGCTTTCAGCTTCCTTACTTAAGAAGTAAGTTTAAGCATCTGCTTAACTGTGACAAATATAAAAGTAAAGCCTTTATGAAGGTTTGGGGTTTGGTTTCTTGTTTTGGTTTTTTTTTTTAAAAACTGTGTTCTTGACTTAGCAATCTTAAAGTATTATTCACAAAGAGCTGGGAACTGACACTCCCATGCCACATAAACTGGATAACACTGCTAATTAAGCAGACTTATGGAAGCAAGTATCAGCTGTACTATCTTTTCAGTTTACCTGAGCTACAGGATTTCTATGGATCATAAATCATTGCAAGAGTTAGTCACAGTGCTATTAAAGGTTTCAAGGACAAAGTTTGACGCAGTCAGAGGTAAAAACATCTCAAGAAGTCAATTTGGAAATAGGCATTTGTTTTCCCCACAGAAAGTTTCAAAATTACAAATGTCAAACAGCACTCAGTCATTACGTTTATGTTAATTAAAGCTTTTCAAGGTAATCATAAAGCAAGTGTAATCTCTACATTACAAAAGCAGAGTGAAATGACAGCACAGTTACCTGACTTTATTATTTGCACTGTCTGTAATGCTGCTTGTTTACACAGTTTACTCAGAAAACTTCAAGACAAAGACAAATTCAGTTCCCTTGCAAATACCTTCGACAGCTGAGTGTGCCTTACATTCCTTACTGGCTTCATATGTGGCAACAAGAGACTAAAAATAGCTCATGTACCATAACACAAACCCAGTCAGTGAAGTTCTGCTAATAACTGTGCAGTATCGCTCTCTTTACTACTGTAGGAAAAACAAGCAACCGAGACATAATGTTCCTTAAGGTCTGCAGAGATCAGACAGCAGCAGGACTTAAAAGTGAGGTCACCCACAGCAAATAAGAAATCTTCCCACATGTCACTTATCACCAGCTTCTACAGAATTGAAACTTTTTATGTTAAAAAGTCTCATCTATGCTTATTTTCACAGGCACAGGGCAACACAAAGCAATGGAGTAGTTGCGTAATTATGTTCCGTCTTTCCTGAAATTATCAAATTATGTTCTTAAACCCTGCTACAGATGTCAACAATTATGGATCTCTAGCATGGGTCAGAAGTAGTGCTAACATTGTTAGCTACCATACACATCCCCTGGGACCTTCTCAGTCTCCTTCTTTCACTCAAAAAGCCTTGGCAATTTTCAACTGACTAGAAGCTTCCAAAACAGAGATATCAATCAAGTTCTCTTTGCTGCTGCAGCATAAATACTGGTTTTAGGGTGCCTGTGTGTAAGTTGTATCTATTACCTACACACACATCCAACTTCTCTTTTGGGTGTATCAAGTACAATGGTCAGAGCTCCATCAGTGCAGAACCTTGACGATCTGAGAACGTGCTTTTTCTTGCCCAAACACACTCTGAATGTTTTGAATTCTCCATCAGACACCTGCTAAACTGCAACAGCCAGAGATGGTTTCCTCATAATCACTGGAGAGGTGCAGAAGGAAAGCAGCAAGAATGCCAAGGCCAGCCTGGCCTCTCTCTGGAGTGTCAAAGGAGGAAAATCACAGATCTTCTCCTCTAGTGGCTATGGATGTCTGGAATGGCACTCACATTTCAGTCACACTTATTAGTCTAAATAATGCTAGAAAAAAAAGAAGCTACTAAAATACATCTGGGACCAGGAACAATCTTTTGCTACCACTCAGGATTTTTTTTTTTTTTCCTCTTCCAATTTAAGAGAAACTAAAATCTATGCATAAAGTCAAATACGAAAGATTGCCTTTTGGGAGGTAAAAGTGGGATTTTCTACAAATTTACTGAGATATTAAAGGTACATCATGAAAAAACATTTGGAGTAAGTGGAGAAAAAAAAGTCGGAATTCTTTATTTTACAGAGCACAAAAGCTGAAAACCATATACCAGGACTCATTCCCACTAAGTATCATAGAAAATATGAAACAAAAAGGCAGACAAGGGGAAAGAAATCATTGCTCAGTCATGAGGAACAGAGGGGAAAAAGCTATTGAAAATGACATACAGAAATAGATCCCTATACTTAGCACAGGGAAGAAATAGTCAAGTTTCACTGAAAAGGGATAAAGGAACGCAAATATCACAAGCGCCAATTTTAGGGCCTTAAAAAGGAAGTTCACTGACCGTACTGCTGTAAAGTACAGTGTATTCTGCCAATCCAAGTGGGGCACTATGGCAAGAACTATGTTATTTTTAATGGAAAACTATGTTATTTTTAATGGAACAGTTGCTACCAACCATTCATCTCTCAGTTGTGTAATTGATAATCTGGTACAGGTTGGTCCCTGTGGCTTTCAGAGAAGCAGCTGTAATTGAACAGTGCTAGTTACCAAAAACTGAGTTTTATCTACACAAGAGCTTCCACCACAGTTGGCACAGAGATTTCTGCTAGTGCTTTCAATTAAGTCTGGCATAGACATAACACAGAAGGCAGGAAAAGTCTGTTAGAGCCACTGCTTCAGTAAAATCTCAGCAATAATCAGTAAAACCCTGCCTACAGCAAGTAGGGTCAATGAACATTCACTTACAGTAGACTCTACATGGCACTTTGCTCAGATACTCAGTGCACAAATGCGAGGGGAAATGGACTGATGCCCCTCAGGCTCTCCCACAGCCCTCATCAGACTCATTATGCAGTTTCCAACTGTGGCATTC